>NC_090444.1:1074999190-1075686819 GCF_031143425.1 Pleurodeles waltl
CTGAAATATATACAACCACCTTTTGAAAGTTGAATTGACACCTAGCCATTTAATTGTGAATATTTACTATATGTAATAATCATTTGAAAATGAATATTTCATTTTATCTTACTATTTTTCGTGTAGTTGCGATGGGTACACGACAGTAGCGAGACGTATTTCGGAGTCGCGATGGATACGCAAATCTATCGGTCTTTTAACATTATAAGTTTACATATATCTAGACGTTTATGTTCCAATATGAACTTGTGGATCTACTATTGTACAAGAAAAAGTATTATAAATGTAAGTGCATGATATCATAATTTTCTCTTATTTCACGGAACTGCGATGAAGAGGCGGTGCATGCGCGATGGCGTGGCAGAGACCATTTGACCCAAAAAAAACCATTCTGATTTGTTGAAGGCATTTCAGTTACTTGTAGTAGACCACACCTGTTTTTTTCTATTCTTTTTCTATACACCAGGCAGTATACACCTGCGGTGTTAGTTTTCAATTTTGGTTATTTATTATTTGTTTTTTTAGGCTTTTTGCTTATAATAGCACAATGGTGGCTCCTTCACCTGCAGAGAATAATCCTAGCAGTCATTCTGAGGATAAAGTCCAACTAAGAAAAAGGCAGGGGAGTATCTGGTGGACTACTTTACAATTCCAGAGAGGGGAAAAAAGTAAATGCAAAAAAGGTCACTTGCAGTCTCGGCAAAAGAAGTTTTGTCACGTGGCTCAGATAAAAAGTATTCATGTGGTACATCATCCATGAAAAAACATCTGGAAAGCATGCGTGGTGCTTGTTTGGCCTGTGCACAAAGAGAAAGGGATATAGCTGAAGGCTGTACTGGAAATTATGACCAACAGCCCAGAACATCATTTGAAATTGCTCTTCCCTCTAATTTTGCAGTTAGCGTACCAGACTTTGCTGCAGTTGAGCAGTGCTGTATTAAGAGAAAACACACTTTGTGTGTAGGGGAACAATCTGTGGAAAGTATAATCAATGCTATCAAAGCACACAAGTGCTAGAATTTTCATCTTCTTTTTTATGCTTGATTTCTATGTTTTCTATTTTTGTAATAGACTCTTGTATGTATTTCAGCCTAGCGCAGAGTATGGGCTTTTCATACAGGCTTTTCAAATACAGGGTACTGTCCTAAATGAGTAACATATTTACTTCTTAACCTGTTGTACTCTTTTATACAGTTTACATCTGCACTTGCTTTTTTTTCATCAAAATCAATCAAAAATGAACCAACTAATGTTTAAACTCATAACAATGCCACATATGACATTCCTTCTTTAAAAACAGTACTTCCAATATTAATAAAAGCAGCATCAACACTTAAACCTTGAGACTTGTGAATTGTTATAGCATATGCAAGACAAACTGGAAACTGTTTTCTTCGCACATACAAATCTTTCATAAGCAAAAACCGTACAACACATCGTCCAATTTGTTTCAACCCATCCACTTGATCAAACTTTATAGCTAGAAATTCAACCTCATTGCGATTTGGAAAATAAATAAAGTCAACAACTTTACCCATTGCACCATTTACTAAACCCTCTTCAACATTTAAATTATGTCTTAAAATTGTTTTACAATTCTTGCAGATACGTAAACACTTTTCTAATCCAACAGTCCTAGAAACTGATTTCTCCAAAGAATCCAACTTTTCGTATAATTTTTCACTAAGTAGTATAGTTACTTCTTGGTGTTCCATTTTGTCAACAACAGTAATCTCCAAAATGTTTTTATTTTCTAGTTTTAGTAATTCATCATTAAATACAGCCCACTCGTGAACTGTAGGCATCAAAGAAACTATGGCCCTCATTATGACTTTGGCGGTCAGCTGACCGTCATGCCGGCGATGGTGGTAGTACCACCGCCAGGCTAGCGGTGAAAATGCTTATTATGACCACAGCGGTGATCCCTCCCATATACAGCCAATGCAGCACTTGAGCTGCCAGTGCGGTCCGGCCACGGCAGTTGCCATCTTCAGCCCAGAGGAACACCATTCTCTGCCCACCATATTACGACATAGAAGACTGCCAGGATTCCAGGGCAGGACCACTGCCACGAAAAGCCTGCTGGAAAACGACCCATATAAAAGGAGACACTCACCTCCAGGGACGCAGAGGAACCCATGGCTGTCCTGGAACCTGTACTGGAAGTACTGCCTATGCTATACCACGTGAAGGGAGTCTAGGAGCTGTGACATCGATGAAGATGATGAAGGTGAATACAGCCGCCTAGCACACAAGGGGGGGAGAGTGACACACCCACACCCACAACACACACCATACACACATACCACACACATGGAGAACAATCTGCTGAAAAATACAACAGTTACAGAAGCCAGAAGAAAAGAAAGCCAGGGCAAATACCTGTGATTCAACCACTGTATTCCGGTGGGAATAGTGCCCACAACACAATGAGAACTATGTACTTGTACAATGGGACATTGGCCAGTCAAATTGTCCATGGCAATCCACATGGCAACGAAATAGGCCCAACTTGACTCCTCACAGTCTAAGTGACTCCACGGGGCAGGGACATCAACGTGGAAGGTAGACACCTCAGTGGTGGGTTGGGGGGTTCTTGGAAGGGGGTCCTTGGACTTAGGTTTGTGAGGGGGTGGGGGCTTGGTATGCTGTTTAGAGGGCGGGGAAGTGGGCCTTGAATGAGGGGTGGGAGTAGCTGCTCTGTGCTTCATGGTGAGAGGCTTTTTTTACGGGGGAGGGGCATTTACAACACCAGGCGGGGCATGGGAGGACTGGGAGCTGGAGGGCCTGGGCTGGAGGAGCACAACCTTTCGTTTCTGGCCTACATGGGATGGGTCAGGAGGAGGGAAGAGGGCAAGGCAGGCAAGGAAACAGTGGGGCGGAGTGTGGGAGGAGGTTTGGGAGTGGAGGTAGAGGGAGTGGTTGTAGGAGGCGTAGGTGTGCTGGACTGGGTTGTAGGTGCATGTAAAGTGTGCATGTGTGAGGTGAATAGCTGTTGAGTGTTTGAGTGGGAGCGTGTATGTGTTTTGGGAGGAGGGGGGTAGAGAGGGAGGGAAAGGACAAACAGGTTGTGTGAATGTATGTTGGGGTGGTGTCTGCAAGTAAGGTAGGTGTGCTGCAGGTGGTTGGGATGGTGGTGACGGTGCATGTGGTGAATGGGGTGCTAGTCTGCGTGTCTGCTGTTGTGGTGACTGTGGGCAAGGTTGAACAGGTGGCAGGATCTGGGACTGTGGATGCAGTGCTTGCAGGTGTGAGTGCTGATGTGACTGTGAGGGAGGAGGTGGAGGGAGAGACAGTGGAGACAGTGGCTGTTGTTGTGTGTTCTTCTGTGTGTTGGATGAGGGTATGCTTATGGTGTGATTGGTGGTGCTTGTGCTTGTCCTTGCAAGTCCTGTCTGTTGTCTTGGGTGCATGCTCGTCTGATTGTGTGCTTGGGATGGGTCGGGGGAGAGGGCACTGGGACTGGGTACAGATAGTTGGAGGAGGGATGGAAGAACTAGGGACACTGGCTGCCGTCAAAGAGGAGGCCAGAACATGATATGATCTGTAGGCCAGCTAAGCCAATGTGAATGCCCTCCAGGTAGGCATTGCATTACTGCATCTGGGATGGCAGCCCGTGGATGGCATTCACTATGGTTGACTGCCTTACAGGGATGGCTCTCAGGAGGTCAATAGCCTCCTCATTGAGGGCAGCAGGGCTGACTGTGGCAGGGGCTGAGATGCGGCGAAGGAGACAACCACCCTCCTGGGTGAGGGGCTACTGGGAGGGCAGCACTGGAACTGGGGGTGGCGGAAGATGATAATGCAGGTGTAGTCCCAGAGGGGTCTGCCACCACCAGGGAGCTCCCATCAGAGATGGAAAAAGAGTCAGTTGTAGCAGCTCCTGTCTCCTCGTGGTGCTCCCCTCACCCTCCAACCCACTGGTCCCCTCAGCGTTGGTGGACACTGGCTCCTGGGTCCCATGGGCTGCAGCTTCCCCACTCGCTGGTGCCGCTGCTCCTTCACCAGATGATGCTGATGCACAAAAGGACAGGAGAAGAAAAGGAGGGAGGGTAGGGGAGAAAGAAAGGGAGCACAGGGTCAATAACAGCAATAACAGCACAGATGGCATATACATTACAATGACTCACTGGTAATTTACACTATGCAGTAACAATTACAATACCACACCATTGCCTAGGAACAACAGTTGAAATGAACTCTGAAGACACCACCATGTGCACACCTACTGAGACTCACCAATCCATGTCTGCCTGTTGACAAAGGCACAGCTACACTTACTCTGTCACAGTGATTGCACAACATGCAATTGCCAAGTCACACCACCTAGGCAGTGGACATCAGTGCATCACTCCAACACTGGTGAGTCAGGATGTAGGCCCTTACTGAAGCAGAAATACCAGCAAATGACTAATACCAATTGTGCATACTACTCACCACAGCTATGTAAAACTATGCAACATAACCTACAAGGGCATACTGAGACATACCCTGACTATTACCTTCGCATCCGAAGACCATGCCAGGCATTAGGAAACAAAAGTACACAGTGTGTAGTCACGCACTTGTGGCTTCTGTGCAGCCCTCAAGCGTCCATCCAACACTGGGTTGGCCACTGCCAGCATGCGGGCCATTAGGGGAGTCAGGGTCCGACAGGCACCCCTCCCTCGTTGGGAGGACATCCCCCGCTGGGCCTCCGCAGTCTTCCGGGACAAGCGTCTCAGGTCCTCCCACCTCTCTCAGCAGTGTGTGTTCTGCCAGCTATGGACCCCCAGGGTCCGCACGTCCTTGGTGATGGCATGCCATAACCCCTTCTTCCGATGGGTGCTGACCTGCATAGGGAACACAGACAGAAGGGCACATTAACTACACACTACACTCAGTTACAGCAATGGACTACATACTAGATTGATCCCACATTCATCTAACACATCACTCATACCTCTTTGTGCATATTGCATGCAGCAAACAACACTCTTTAAAGGACACTCTGCATGCACACACATACATCATCATACAGCCATATTGCATCCAAAAAACTTAAAATAGGCTCACCTGTTGATCTGGAGGCCCATACAACTGTCCATAGAAGGGTAGGACCATTTCCACAACCTTCTCCAGTTCTTCAGATGTGAATGCGGGGCCCTATCCCCTTTAGCACGGGCCATTGTTGAATCCAGACACAGCAGCTCACCCATTGGAGGTCTTGATATGGTGAAGTCAAGAGTCAAATGATATGGGCTTCTGAAAGTGGCGGTCACCATCACCGCCACGGGTGATGATCATTTGCCCCTGTGCTCTATGGACTGCAATGTTAACCAATGAGGAGTTTTGTGGTGGTTCAGACCGCCCTCCGCCAGGATGTCAAACGCTGGCGGAATGAGGTAATTTCCACCTGTTCTCTGTATGCAGGGCAGACGGGTGCCATTTCCTTGTGATTGTAATCATGGTAGTCAATAAAATGTGCGTCATAGGTAAATATGGTACACACCAAGGCAATTTCAACACGTCTAAATTATACATTTGGTGGGAGAATCTGGCTTTTCAATGAAAGCTCATACCAGTGCACCGCTTGCAGAACAGTAGTTGACAAAACATGCTAAATGTGATGGTACAAATCATTTCTCACAACTTCGACTACATCTATGACAAATTAATGAGAATGTATGGTTTCAGAAGTCCGTTTGCATGTAGAGTTCACCAGGGCAGATTCCAATCATTTGTTGCCTGAAATGTATGAGACAGCTCTGTTTGCTGTGATTTTGTGTGTTTCTTTCCTTCCTGGTATCACACACTTGTGATGTTCTGTCTGTTCAGATACCAACCACAGCAGAGGAGGAGGAAGAATGCACCCATGTACAGACCCCTAGTTGACTTGGCTACACTGGAGGAATGCCATACAATTCTCACCTATCAGCTGGACAGAGCCACAATCACTGAACTGTGTCAACAATTGGAGCCAGAGCTCACTCCTGCTCTTTGTAGTCCTACTGCAATACCTCCTACAGAACAGGTGCTGTCAGTGCTTCACTTCCTGGCCAGTGGATAATTTCATGTGACAGTGGGCGTGGCTGCAGGCATGTCACAGCCAAAGTTTCCTAATGTGCTGAGTAGATTTTTAACTGCCTTGCTGAAACACATGAGCAGCTATCTCACATCCCCCTAAAGTGATGATTTGCCCACTGTTAAGGCTGCTTTCTATCCAATGGGACACAATTCACATGTGATTGGGCCCATTGACGGGACCCATATTGCTTTGGTCCTTCCCAGGATAAATGAGCAGGTGTTCTGAAAAAAGAAAAAATACCATTCTATAAATGTGAAGATGGTGTGCCTTGCTGATCAGTATATCTCCCACGTTACTGGCAAGTTTCCAGGATATGTGGATGATGCCTATGTAATGAGGAACAGTAGTGCCCCTCAGATGATGAAACAACTACAGAGAGAGAGAGAGTCTGGCTCACTGGTGAGCATGATTTCTCACACAATGTATGTCACTGTATGTTACCTGGAGTTGTCCTCTGTGCTATTGCACACATGTAATGTGAGTTTCTCACTATTTCCAGGTGACTCCGGCTACCCAAAACTATCCTGGCTGTTGACACCAGTGGGGAATTCGTAGGACAGGGGCAGAGAATCAATACAATATACAATGAGGCACATGGACGGGCCAGAAGAGTCATCAAAAGGACATTTGGGCTGCTGAAAGCCAGGTTCAGGTGCCTCCATATTTCTGATGGATCCCTACTCTACTCCCCTGGAAAGGTCTGCAAGATAATAGTGGCCTGCTGCAATCATCTGCGGTGTACCCCAGGGTTCGTCCCTCATCCTGACCCTCTTCAACGTCTACATGTCCCCGCTCGCTATCATCACCGGATCTCACAACCTCAACCTCATCTCATACGCCGATGACACCCAGCTGATCCTCTCCCTGACCAAGGACTCCGCCAAGACCAACCTCCACGAAGGAATGAAGGCCATCGCTGAATGGACAAAGAGCAGCTGCCTCAAACTCAATTCCAACAAGACGGAAGTCCTCATCTTCGGCTCCACCCCCTCCGCATGGGATGACTCCTGGTGGCCTGCCACTCTCGGAGCAGCTCCGACTCCCACCGACCAGGCATGCAAACTAGGATTCATCTTGGACTCCTCATTATCCATGACCCAGCAAGTCAATGCCATCTCCTCCTCCTGTTTCAACACCCTCCGCATGGTCCAAATGATCTACAAATGGATACTCACCGAAACCAGAAGAACAGCCACCCAAGCCCTCATGAGCAGCAAACTGGACTATGGCAATGCCCTCTACGCAGGAACCATGGCCAAACTCCAGAAGAGGCTGCAACGCATCCAGAACGCCTCAGCACGCCTTATCCTGGACATCCCCGCCACTGCCACATCACAGACCACCTGAGAAACCGGCACTGCCTCCCAGTCAACAAGAGATTCACCTTCAAACTTCTCACCCATGCTCACAAAGCACTGCACAACACCAGACCAGAATACCTCAACAGATGGCTCTCCTCCTACACCCCGACCCGGCATCTTCGCTCTGCAGACCTCGCCCTCACAACCGTCCCACATGTCTGCAGAACTACAACCAGCGGTAGATCATTCTCGCACCTCGCTGCCAAAACGTGGAACAGTTTTCCCACCCACCTGCACCAGACCAAAGACCTCTTTACCTTCAGGAAACTTCTCAAGATCTGACTGTTCAAGCAGTAGCAGTACCTCTGCCCCCCCTCCTCCTCCCCTCCTCCCCTCCTCAGTGCCTATAAACCCTCACGGGTGAGTAGTGCGCTTTACAAATTCCTGATTGATTGATTGATTGCATGCTTCACAATTTGGACCTCAGACGGCATGTGCCATTCCTGCAGGAGGAGGGGGGGAGACAATGCACCTGTGGCAGCAGAGGAAACTGAAGACAGGTGGGGAGGAGGAGGATGTGGACAACAGGACACATCTGATACACCAGTACTTCCAGTGACACTCAGGTAAGACTGTAGTTCTGTTCATACCACCATTTCAATGAAGAGCTGTGTGGCGGCTATGATGTACCAAGCAAAAATGTTTGCATTCTGAAACCTGACACTGTTCCATCTGTGGTCAGTCGTGCCAGTGGTATGATGATTGGGAAAAAGCTTATTTTGCCTATGCAATGTCTCAGCTGTTTTGCAGTTTGAAATACATGCCCACGTCAAACTGTGTCCTCATTCCATACAGTACTTAACATTTGTTGCTGGGAATGTAGTGTGAGTTTGAATGTTCTTATACAACCTCCCTGTGACTTCATTGTCCCTGACAGTTTGGCCCGGACTAGGTGTTCCAGAGGAGGGATTGGCATACTGACAAAATAGCATAGCTAAAACTGTGGAACCTTGTCTGATGGTATCTTGTCTGAGGCCTTTACATAAGTTGTTTCTCGTCACTACTGGTGTTTGGAGTTAATTGCAGTGCACAATTTTAAGTTGATGTGACCAGTTGAATATAGGCAGTCATGTTGCAGGGGTTCATGTTGCTTTATTTCCTTTTACTTCTCATTTGAAGTCACTTTTATCAGCTGTTGGTGTGGTCACTACTGTGAACTCTTGGAATACCTACAGACTGCTTTCGCACAGTTTGGTGGATGGTGACTTGTGGCAAGCACTTACACTGGTAATATCTACCCCAAGATGATTGTACATTGGATGGATTCACACTTTACATTACATTTGCACAGGAAGATAAAGATCAAGACATTGCATATTGATAACATAAAATCACAAATCCTTCAGTTGTGTTTAAGTGTGTTTATTGAAATTACAAAAAGGAAAGGATAGTGCAATAGAGTGGGGTGATGGTGGACGAAATCTTCAGTGTAGTGGCCCAATTAGTTTGTAGCACTGGTCTAGTATCCACTGGGCCATGGGACAAAAGAGCAGTGCCAGTCCAAAGTGTACATGGGGTCTTATTGGCACACAAGGGAGACATATTGGTGAGGCTCACTTCCTGACAGTGGTTTTGATCTTGGCTACAGTCTCTGGAGGATGTCTGGCTCACAGGGAACATTAGCGGGGTGGTTCTTCTGCTACAGAGGGAGGGTGCTGGTGGTCTGTGAGGCCTGTGGCAGGTCCTCCAGTCCACTAGCTGCAGCAGATGTAGAGGGATGGTGTAAGGGGCCCGCTGGTGTGTTGTGGACTCACGCATGATGGTGGCAATTTCACTGAGCACCCCTGCAGTAGAGGCCATGGTGGCATTGTGGGCCTGCAATTGCTGCATGACCTCCTGGTGGTGTTCCCCCTGCAGCCTCTGGTTCTCCTGTAAGATAGTAAGTACCTGGCCAATCCTGTCCTGGGATTTCTGGTATGCTCCCAGGACATGTGACAGTGCCTCCTGGGCAGTCGGTTCCCTGGGTTGGCCCACCCCTTTTCACACAGCTATCCTCCCATTGGCCTTCGCCCCCTGTGCCTGTGTCCCCTCAAGTGTGTGCCCACTCCCACGGACACCAGAACCTTCTTCGTCTTGCCTGTGAGGTGTTGACTTGGGTCCCTGTACAGGTCGGCACGCTGTTGATTGATGTGTCCTGGGGACAGAGGTTTGGGCATGTTGGATAGCTGCTGTTGTCGTGGAGTCCAATGTGGGGTGCTCTTGGGTGCACTGGATGTTGCCTGTGGTGTCTGACTGACCAGTGGTACCAGATGGGCCAGGGAGATCTTCCAGATCCAGACATCCAGAGTAGATCACTGGGGCCCTCTTCTGGTGGAGGACTGGGTTGATGTGGTACATGCTTCCGGCTGACATTGGTTAGGGTACCTGTGGACATGTATGATAGTTGTTGATTTCATTCTTAGATACATTTTCAGCATTTCTGGGTTTCCCTGCGGGATTGGTGCCGTTTTTCCACATTTGGTTTGTGTATGGTGATGCACTATGGGATTGGTAGTGCTTCATGCTGACCATGCATTGCCCATGTGTGGGAATGATGACCTTGGAGAGGTGTGCTTTAAGTGGTTTGGGCATGCAGGGGAAAATTGTTGTGGGTGGTTCTAAGTTTGGGTTGAAGGGAGATAGGGTGATGGGGAGCCATGCAATGCATGTGTACGCAATGGTAGAGAGGTAATGGTGACTTACCAGTGTCCAGCCCTCCAGTGATTCCAGTGAGGTCCTCAGGATGCAGGATAGTCAAGACCTTCTCCTCCCATGTTGTCAACTGTGGGGGAGGAGGTGGGGGTCCACTGCAAGTCTTCATGACGGCAATGTGGTGCCTGGTGCCATTGCACGCACCTTCCCCCGTAGGTCGTTCCTCCTCTTTCTTATGTTGTCCCTTGTGCGTGGATAGGTTTCCACAGAGTTTACCTTGTCCACAAGTCTCCGCCATAGTCTATCTTTCTGGCAATGGATATCTGCTGGACCTGTGCACCAAACAGCTGCGGCTCTACCCTGGTGATTTAGTCTTCCATGACCCTCAACTCCTCATCAGTGAAACTGAGGTTCTTTTGTGGGGACATGCCGATTTTGTAGTGGGTGTAGTGTGTGTGTTGTGCAGAGGGTGGAATATTTGGTGGGGCTGCAGGTTGTATGAGTATGTGGGATGCTATGAAGTAGTGACTGAGAGCAGTGTTGTGTGTGTTTGGTGTAGCGGTATGATGTGTGGTGTGTGATGCATGAATGGTGTATAGGTGGCTGTGGTTTTTGTGTGCAGCTCTGGATATTTGTGGGCTGGCAACGTGTAGCAGAATTTTGGACTTTGCACATAATTGTGGGTTGTGTGGGGATGTGTTTTATAGTGCTGTTGGTGGGTGTGTAAGGTGTGTGTATGTGTATCAGGTGTGGGTTTTTCAATCTGGCCAATATTGGCTTCTGTTGTTGTGAATTGGCAAAATCGACCGTGGCGGTCCCCACTGCTGATGGGTTATCGCCGTTGAGTGACCGCTGTGATGATTCGTGGGTTGTAATTTGGAGGGCGGTTTGTTGTGAGCGTGGTGGTGAAGGTGGTGGGCCGACTCTCTCCCGCCTTCGTTGGCTCTGGCGGGGCTGTACTTTTGGCTGCTTTCTGGCGTTTTCTGTTTTTTTTTACTCATGATATGGTGGGCAGATTGCCACCTCCGTGGCGGTCTTTTGGTCGCCGTCACCACGGCGGTCTTCGGTAAAGATCGCCAAAGTCATAATGAGGGCCTATATGCTTTGCTTCTTTACAAAAGTTATACATTAGCTCAGCTGCTGTTGTGTTATAGGGAAGCAGTTTCTTAATAAGGCGAGTTTCCAATATCAATTTTGCCTCCTGTGTCAGAACTCCCACACTGATGTCCCTTAGAATGTTTACATAGTCCATATGAGAAACTTGAAACATATTTTTCACAAGTTCCTTGTATTGAAGATATTGCCAATTGTTGATATTGTCAGTACTTTCTAATGAGTTTCGAGTGCCATCATGTGAGAGAATTTTAAAAAACGGCTGTCCTTTTACTGTAGTTAGTTGTATTAGGTCTCCAAAATCTATCAAATGCTTTCCTGCAAACAAAGATGTTGTATTCAGTTTTTGAAATCTCTTGCATTCGCAGACGGACAAAAGCAATCATTAGATTTGAAACCATGCTTACTGCATCAATAATCAAAAGTTTAATCTTCAAAACCTTTCCTACCTCATGAGAAGCTTCTCCAGATAACTTCATGTATTCCAATTTTTTGTCATGTTCTACTTTTAGCATTAACTGTCAGTGTAATATTATTCCCTTGATGTTGTGTGCAACCAATCCTAAAGGTGCAGTTCCTACACACGATAAGTTGGAATTTGTGATTTTTTGTAAGTAAGTAGAGATAACTTTAAGTAAAAAGCATTTTCCAGTACCAGCTTGTTAAATAATGTTTAATGGAATTGGCTGAAATATTGAGCAACTGCATTCATTTCTCTCATGTTGTAGTCCATGTTCTATTTTTTATTTTAATTCAATGTAAATGTCTTTCTGCTCATTGTTTAGTTGTCCAACTAACATATCCAGATCTTCTGATTCTAATTTAGCTTGTTCCATGGCAGTTTCTACTTCATTAATAGCTATGGCAGCTTCATTTTCAATAATAGGTTTTCCAAGAGGATCTTGATTTGAATGTACCAAACTCTGGCTGCTTTGAAACCTATCCTATGCAATCTCAGCAGCAATTATTTCTTCTTGCTGTAACTCTTCATTTAATATTTGTAAATAATTTGTAAACTTATGACACTCGATAGTATCTTTTACAGCATTAAAAGAATCTTCACAACGGTTATAATCTCCAAATAATTCCAATTCACTACGCCAAGGTTTAAACAGTTGAAGAAGTGCTAAATAGAAAAATTCTCTTTTCTCAGAAGTTTGACACAAAAGGTTTCAATGGTTAATTAAATGTTGTTTTACATGTTTGACTAAACATCCATCATATCCTTCAACTGCATAGTTTCCTTCTATGTTTTCAGTAACATTACTTTCATATCAACAGTTTTGAAGAAGTTCATAAAGACTTTTGTCTTCAAGATGGGTACTTCTTTTTGGATAGTATGTATCCAACATATTCGATTTTGCAAGATCTGTACTCTCAGGATCAAACTCTGCCATGTACTGAATTTCAGGGAAGGATTTCAGGACTCTGCTTCTCGTACTAGATAGGCCAAGACTTACCCAGACAATTCCTTTTGATTTTGAGAACAAACTTGCTGAACTAAGTCTATCACAGGCCTCATAAGACCCTATTTCCCTGTGAGAAAGCATTTTCAAGCTGAAGGAATACAATTTCTTGCTGAAAATCTCTGCAAAAATCTCATCCAACATCTCCTTCATTTCACTTTTTTCAGATTTTGTAATGTATGATGTAACATATCGAACCACAGCAATTGAATTGTTTGCAACAAATTGAATGTCCATATTAGCATTCCACATATTTAAAATGACTGGATTATAATCATTGATGTATTTGGACTGTTCTTTTTAAATTAAATGTATTTTTGGAGATTTCCTTGTCAATGTATATCTGACTGAGGACAAAAAGCTGTTTACTCCTTTTTGAAATAACAGGCTGGGGAAATCCAAATCGACATCTTGTGTAAAAAATTCCTTTGGATCTGTATGTATGACGACAATATTTTCCACATCTATGTGTTTGGAAATGCAATACTTGCTCTCTCAGATCTTTTCCACCAGAGTGTTTTGGTATGCCTCATGTCATATATTGTTCTATAAAAGACAACACTGATTCATCAGCTTCTGATCCACATTTTGGTGTGTCTTATATCAACAGTAGCATATGAATATGTGGAATACCTCTTGCCTGGTACTCTTTCCTCCAAAAGAAATAACTTACTTCTCTAAGAGGGGGGTGTGTCTTGTTGAAGATGAAAACAAGAATAGCTTGAAATCTGTGGTTGAAATATCTATACACATTAGCAAGATCTAATGAGCACAGTTCTCCAGGTGTTTTTAGATTAATATCTTTGATATTAGAGTTTGTTTCGCTTAGGAATCGAATGGGGTCATCCCATGCGTACTCTGCACAATTCAATGAATGTCAAAAACCAGGTAGGTGGATTTAGGTTCATCAGCATACACTTCAGATCTCTATGATGCAGGTACCAATATTCATTAGTTCCCCGTAGACAAACCATCAAATTAATCAAGTTGCATTCTAATTTCTCACCCTTTTCATGTACTTTCTTTACAAAGTCTCTTGCAGATATATTTTGAAAACCAGTTCCTGTTTTTAATATGTGATTCACTGCATATGAGACTCCAGACAAGTCACTCTCCAAAAGTAGATTAAACATATATGGAATACACTGTCTAAATCTTGGATCTTCTGAATAAAATTGTGTTGTTTGGTATTCAGCTGCTGGTATTTGTACGGGATGGTAATCATACCGACCACCTACTCCAGTGGGAAACAACTGTGATAAACAGCGAGCCTCTGAACATTTGTCCCACACACTCATAGGAGCTCCCTTAGCTTGCTTCATTTGGAAAAGGTCAATAGCATCTCCAATATATTTTTAGAATGTAATAATAGATGGATGCTATAGTGCTAAAAAATGTGTTCTGCTCTGGATTGATCTACTTTTTCTAGTTGGCCACTCCCTGACAAAGTGCCATCTTCAACATTTGGTACATCAGGATCAATATTAGCATTATTATAGTACAGATTATTTTTTACGAGGTATAAAGTTGAGTGTTTAACTTTATTAACATCTACTAACTCTTGCCAAATTGTTTTATTCTTAGTTGGTACACCATTTATCAAGATAACAAGTGGCTCTTTTTTGTCATCCTCTATTCCTACTGTCTCAACCTTTTTTAAAGTCCAATGGCAAATACACTACTCATCCTTTAAGACCTTTCAATAACTTTGTTGGATGCAATTTACCTCTTTTTGGTTCAATCGTATTATTACTTGAAATGGATGTACAGACTGTATAAAGATAGATTCATATACATTTAAATCTCGTAGTTCTGCTGGAATACTCACAAGTTCCAACCTATTATGCACTGCTCTAGCTGGTATTTTCTGATCTTTTAACTTATCATAGCAGCACTTACATATGACTTGCAGACTGGACAAGTCATAACATTCTTCTATATATTAATAAGCAGCAAATTCTTAGCACACCTTTATTTTCTCCTTCATTTTTAGAAATAAAATCTATATTACGTGTTTTTTGGTGAGTGTGTCTACAGCACATACAGACATATTCTGACTTTTCAGGACTTATTGTATTAAACTTTATAGTTTCTTCTTGAAAATTCATCAATAGCAACATTCCCACTCTTTTCCTCAATACCTGTACCTATAAATTCCTCATTTTCCCTGCACTCCCCTTGAGGTTAAAAATAAATAAACTGAAAATCATCACAAACTTTCTTTACCTCTTCTTTGGTACCATACAACAGAAGTCTGTGTATGTCCCCTAAACATAATGCTGGGCTCTTTACAAAGTAAAGTTTCCTTACAAAACTTTGCATTTTTAATGGTGAACTGCCAACATCCTAAAAGGATGAAAGGTGCTTTGGCAGACTTTCCCTGACAAACATGCTAATGAGTGTCCTTGTAAATTATTATTCTTTCTTAATTTGCATGGATCTAATCCTTGCAAAATTCTTATCTTTTGCTTGACAATTCTACATGGAAAATCACATACAAAAAGTCTTAATAAATCTATAGATTCTTGCCGAATATTACAAATATTGCTACAATTCCATTTGTAAACAGCGGGCTGTATATGCCTTCCCTGAAACACTTTAGCTATTACTTGTTCGATATCTCTAGGAACAATCTATTTTTTCCATAGGAGTACCTTTATTTATCTCATAACAACAACCAGTTGAATCTACTGTATGAACTGATATGCTGTCCTGCAATTAATCTTCTCCATTAAAGAATGGTTCTTTACTGCATCTCTTCATCCGTTTTGACTAGACACTGTTTTGACTAGAGTTGTCATTCTTTTAAGTGTTAACAAAAAACGCTTTATCTTTATGGAAAATGCCTTATCTACTACAGCCTCAAACACATTTATTAGTTTTCAGCACTTGTGTTCTCTTTTTATACTGCTTCATACCTTTCAGTAAGTTCTGAATTACTCTTGCACTGACAATTTATGCTCTAATTTCTTTGAACTGTTGCTGTTTTCTGCTTATGGTATTTATTTTCTTTTGTTTGTGCTTACTTTTCATTTGGCATGGTTTTTCCACAACCTTTCTTCATTTCAAATCTTTATTTTCATGCACATCATTATGCATATCTTGCAATGTTTTGCAAACAAATTTAACAAAATGTTTAGTTTTCTTACCAGTAGTTCCTTTCTCTTTTCCTATTTTGTCTACATATTCACTGTTATGTTTTCCTCCTCCCTCCTGGAGCCATTAACGGCCCTAAGGACTGCCTCCCCCCAGGGCCAGCACCTGCTATCTCCTGAGGTGCCCACCCTCGGGAGATAGCTGCTTGCTTTTGCTTGGTGGGAGCTGTGACAGCTCCTGACAAGGAAAACCAAACATAACTCTGCGCCCAGCAAGCGGGAGCATGAAAACTGTTCCCGCTTGCTGAGAGCAGAGTTTTCATCTTTTTCCCTGCCCGCTGTCATGAAGGCAGGTGAAAAGATGCTCCCGCATTTTTAGTAGCCCCCTGTATATGGGAGCAATGCTGGCTCCCGCAGGAGGTTGGGAGCTGGCTGGGACCATGGGGGACTTCAGGCTTCCACTGCGGTCCTGTCATTTTCTCTCACTCTCTCTCTCTCTCTCTATCTCTCTCTCTCTCTCTCTCTCTCTCTCTTCCATCCCATGACGAGATGGAAGAGAGAAAGTTTATTTTTTAAATGGTAACCCCTAGTACTTAAAAGCATCACAGGGGCGCTCGAGGGCCTCGTCGGAGCTCCCATCATGCTCTGCGGCTAGCCACCGACACAGAGGGAAGGACGTGCATTGGGAGTCGGATGCGTTGTGGTCATGATGCAGCATTTCCAACCGCTCTGAGGCCGCCAAACTCACTGAGGGGGTTCCTGCTCCCCCTTGCTTGCCGCGAATTCGGAAAGGATTGGAAATCTGCCTTTCCGCTGCCTCATCGTACTTGGAATCTGACTTGGCAGCGGAAAAGTTTACAGATGCATAACCCGGTCCTGCCTCTGGAGAGGAGACCAGATTAGCACAAAAAGGGAGGCAAGGCAGGGGTTACGGGACCTCAACAGATTTAAACAGAGGGGGGAGCTTTGCTTTGTACCTGTCTCAAAACCCCCCATTGCATCCAGACTAAATTATTTTAGCTTCTTTCAGTGCTCTCTACGCTCAGTACACTATGAACTTGAAAGTTACTTGCTGAAAGATACTAACCCTTGCGATACAGTGTCCACTGCCTCCGGTGTAATCTGGTGTAATCTGCTATGCGAAGAGCACTCCTCTGTTAGAGTCAGAGTCAACTGCGCAGGGGGGGAAAAAAGGACAGTGAGCAACATTTACAATGCAGCGATCTTCACTTCAATTTCGGGGCAAAGGATGCCCTGCTTCTAGGGCGGGCAAAATAACAGGCAGTATTAAAGCAAAGTGTCCAGCTTCCTCCGATAATCATATAAATATGGACTCACCCTCAAATACTACCCCTCTGCCAACCACTGACTCATCTCTCAACACTACCCTGCCTCACAACTCACCACCTTCTATGATCAACATGGCGAGTCTGCATCTTGGCTCTGATTCTTTGCTCGAGGAGGTCAGAGACCCAGACTCAAATCTGGAGTCAGCTAACAAAGCTTGCTCACTTCTCAAGCAATCAACCTCCGGCTCTAACTCTGAGGCTAATTACAGTAAAGCCCACGATACGGGCTCTGAATCCAAGTTGCTATATCCCCTGTTTAGTGGTGGAGTGAGAAGGGGCCAAAAATGTGTTACTATTCCGCTGATAAGTGGCTCCATCTCCCCTCCCCAGGTAGACAGTTCCTTGCTTAATACACTTTGCAAACCAATCCATATTTCTGGGATTAGCACTGCAATGGGGTCCCCTCCGAATTCCATTGTAAATGGACCCCCCGAGCCGGCTCAAGGTCAGTTGAACTTACAAGCTGGGCATCCATCTCAGGAGCTTAACGACAAGGCAAGCATTGGCATCCCCTGAGAAAATCTGCTCCTTCAGATTTTCAGTGAGCTAAAAACCTTGAAAATCTCACAAGAAGAAGCAAACCAGAGAACGGAATTGCAATTAAATTTAATCTGTAGTAATATACAGCAACTCAACTCACATATCAAAGAGGTAGAGCAGCGAGTGTCAGATCTGGAGAATATGTGACAGAACAACTAGGTCCTAAACAACTATAGCCTAAACCACTACTGCTAAACAACTAAAAAGTCTCTACAACTAAATACTGAACAACTACTGTCTAAACAACAATTGTGCCTCCATAACTATTGCCTGAACAACTAATTTTAAGACAAGGTTTTCTCTTTGGTTTTTAAACAACTTATATATATTTTTATAAATATATATATATATATATATATATATATATATATATATATTCTAAAAATGTATATATATATTTAAATATATATATATGTATATATATGTGTATATATATATATATATATATATATATATATATATATATATATAAATTCTAAGCAACTAATAAACCATACAAAATTCCATATCCAAAACAATGCGCTTTAAGAGCCAATCGGTGAGGCATTCTGATGGATACAACTACCTGTGGATTCCTCACCTAATGAATACTCCCATGGCGCCAGCATTCAACGGAAATCTTCTTCCTAGCTTCTGCACGTCGACGAGGACGTCACATTAGCCCACGCGACGCCGTCAGACGTCATACAGGCAATAAGAGGTCCTCGCCGACGTGCCGACGTCAGTTCCCTTTTTTCCGTGCATTCGAAACGGTTATCTTCGAGGGAGCTACTGTTACTTTCGTGGTTACAGTATATTTTTCTGCTGTGTGAATTTTCTCTGCGGTTATTATGTCTCAGAGGAAGTCGGGTTTCAAGCCCTGTCGGGAGTGTGGGGACAAGATGTCCGTTACTGACCCTCCCTCCGACTGTTTATGGTGCTTAAGCTCCTATCACGACGTCGCAACATGTGATTCATGTCAACACATGAATCCAAAAGCCCTAAAAGAACGAGAGGCTAAACTCTTCATGGCGAAGTCAAAAAGGAAGGAGAAAAAGCATCATAGGAAGTCCTCCTCGCCGAGGTCTCATCGGCGTCATCGAGACTCCCGGTGCCGTAGGGATTCACGGCGTCATTCCAGCAAGGAGTCTCTTTCGAGGTCGCCTTCGGCTCGGCGTCGAAAGACTTGGGAGGTCAGTCCCACGGTCACGCCACATCCGTCGACGCCGTTGCCTTCTCCGGCTTCGCCTGGACAGACTTCATCAGTGATTGAAGTGACGCAGCCTCAGGTGTTTTCTCCGGCGTCACAGACGTCGAGGCTGGCGTCGGGGTCGCCTTCCATCCAGGCACCCCAGTATCCGGCTTTTCCTGCCCCTGGAGCCGATAATACTGCATTTTTGAATGCGATGTATACCATCTTTCAGCAGATGGCTCCAGGCGGTGCTCCAGCTGGTCCTTCGGGGCCGTTGGCTTTTACCTTGAGTGCTCCGGCGCCGTTACGGCCGGCACCCTTTATGCCCTTTCTCCCTTTAGGGAATGTGGGCTCGGCGCCGGTGTCGACTCCGGTGTCCGCTCCGGTGGCTCCAGAGGTTTCGGCCCCGGAGGTTTCCATCCCGTCGACTTCGGGATTTCGGCCAGTGACTCCGGCAGGACCATCGGAGACTCCAAGACGTGACTCTCTTCGTCCGGCTCCTACCTCAGCGCCGAAGTTGCCTGTGGCGTCGGACATGGCGTCGGATGGATCCGGAGGTCGGTGCCGATCCTCGACTTCGGCGGATGCCATGTCGACGCCGCGTATCGAAGAAAGGCTGCATTCTAGAAGATGTGCTCTCCGTCTTTTGGAGGAGCAAGAATACCAACGAGTCTTGGAGGAAGGAGAGATTGAGGACTCTGGTGAGGGTCTTCATGGTCTGGATACAGCCAGTGGGCTGGATACATCCCCTGAGTGGGACCTGTCATCTCCAGGGGAGTATACGGAGGAGGCAGCTACCTTTCACGCTGTGGTAAGGAAGGCAGCTAACTTTCTGGAACTTCCTTTGCCGGTGGTGGAGGCAAAACAGAATTTGTTGACTGAAGTACTACATCCGGCCTCTACTGCAGCGGAGCCTCTTTTACCATTCAATGAGGCTTTGCTTGATCCGGTGTTGGAGGTGTGGAAGAAGCCAGTATCTTCCTCGGCTGTTCATAGGGCTGTGGTCAGGAGGTATCGGGCTGCGCCATCTGACTCTGGCTTTCTGTCCAGACACCCTACGCCGGAGAGCTTGGTGGTCCAGGCCTCCTGTTCTTCTAGATCTGCGCCTGGACCTTTTCCGACGGTGCCGGGGGACAGAGACTCCAAGAAGTTGGATTCACAGTCCAAGAAGATATTCTCGTCCTGTAGTATGGCGTTGAAGTCCTCCAACGCGACTTGTATCTTGGGGAGGTACATCTATGCTCTTATGGATGACATAACATCATCGTATACGGAGCTTCCCCAAGGACTTTTGAACATTGTTTCGGATGCCCAGGCTGCCACAACCCAGATCATCCAAACTGGGTTGGATACGACTGACTCGGTGGCTAGGGCGATGGGCACGGCTGTGGTGGCGAGGAGGCACGCTTGGCTCCGCAACTCAGGGTTCTCTGCGGACGTGCAGTCGACCCTGTTGGACCTCCCGTTTGATGGGGACAAACTGTTTGGAGCCAAAGCGGATTCGGCCTTGGAAAGGTTTAAAGAAAGCAGGGCCACAGCCAGGTCACTAGGACTGCAAGCCCCTTCTTCTGCCTCCTCCAGATTTTTTAGGAGGTTTTGTGGATTTGGACGTGGCTCTTCCTCCTCTTCCTTTCGGGGGAGATTCCAGCAACCTGCCTCTTCTCTCACCTTTAGATCAATTAGAGGGAGGGGTAGGGTCCGCACCAGGGGAGCCTCTCAGCAGCACTCTGCCTCTTCCTCGTCCTCTGGAGGGGTGCAGCAGGGGAAGCAGCCTTAGGCTTCCACCAATCCCCACTCACTCCTCTCCTGTAGGGGGAAGGTTACGACACTTTCTTCACAAGTGGCAGACTATTACATCGGACACTTGGGTTATCAGCGTTGTGGGGAAAGGCTACACCCTTCCCTTTCGGGAGTTTCCGCCCCCCATCCCGCCCCGCCCATCGTATTGTTCAAAAGAACATCTCCTGTTGCTAGAACAGGAAGTTCAAGTCCTCCTATTAAAGGGCGCGGTGGTGTTGGTCCCAGAGCAGGAAAGGGGTCGAGGTTGTTACTCGAGGTACTTCCTGATTCCCAAGAAGGATGGTCGGTTGAGACCAATCCTGGACCTGAGGATCTTGAATTGGTTCCTCAAGAAGGAAAAGTTCAAGATGCTGACCCTAGCTCAGGTGCTTTTGGCATTGAACAATGGAGATTGGATGGTGTCTGTCGACTTGCAGGATGCTTATTTTCATATCCCGATACTCAAGTCGCACAGGAGGTATCTCCGGTTTGTGGTGGGGTCGCAGCACTATCAGTTTGCGGTCCTTCTGTTCGGTCTTACTTCAGCACCCCGAGTCTTCACAAAGGTGATGTCGGTGGTTGCGACAGAGCTCAGAAGGAAGGGGATAGCAGTAATCCCTTACTTGGACGACTGGTTGATCAAAGCCAAGTCCCCGGAGCTTGTGTCGCATCATCTGCAGTCAACAACCCAGTTGTTGTTCGACCTGGGCTTTTCGGTGAACGTGCTCAAATCTCACCTAGAGCCCTCTCAACGTCTCCTGTTCATAGGGGCAGTACTGGATACAACATTGGATCGAGCCTTTCCTCCGCTTCAGCGGATTCAAGATATTCAGGAGTTGGTTCCAATGTTTCGAAATGGAGCGGTCATTCCAGTCCTCAAGGTCCTTCGTCTGCTCGGTCTGTTTGCCTCCTGCATACTGTTGGTCACGCATGCTCGCTGGCACATGAGGGCTCTTCAGTGGTGCCTCCGAAGGCAGTGGTCTCAACACAAAGGAGATCTCAAAGGTTCTGTCAAAATCTCCAGAGATGCTGCTACAGACTTGAAGTGGTGGATTGCGGGCAACAATCTTTCACAAGGGAAGCCGTTCGCGCAGTCACCACCAGTGACCACGGTAATAACGGATGCTTCCACTCTAGGGTGGGGAGCTCATCTGGGGGATCTGGAGATCAAAGGGCTTTGGTCTCCAGAGGAACAGATTTTTCATATCAATCTGTTGGAGTTGCGGGCTGTACGTCTGGCTCTCAAGGCCTTCCTCCCATCCCTTCGCGGTCAGTCTGTTCAGGTCCTAACGGACAATGCTACCGCGATGTGGTATATAAACAAACAGGGTGGAGTAGGGTCGTACCTTCTCTGCAGAGAAGCTCTTCGAATATGGTCCTGGGCAAAGGACCATCAGATTTGCTTAGTAGCGAATCATCTGGCCGGAGTCTTAAATGTACGTGCGGACAGTCTCAGTCCCCATTTCTCGGCCGACCACGAGTGGCGTCTCCATCCAGATCAAGTTCGGTTGATCTTCCAGATGTGGGGGTTTCCTCGGATAGATCTGTTTGCCACTCAGGAGAACGCGCATTGTCCGTTATACTGCAGTCTCCAGTATCCGGTGCAGGGGGCTTTGGGGGACGCGTTTCAGAGAAGCTGGTGCAACCAGTTGCTTTATGCGTTTCCCCCCATACCGTTGATTCCTCGAGTATTGTGGAAGATTCGCCAAGACCGGACCCTAGTAATTTTAATAGCTCCGGATTGGCCAAGGAGGGTGTGGTATTCCGATCTTCTCCAACTCTCAATGTGCCCTCCGCTCCGTCTCCCTCTCAGGGCAGACCTCCTCTCGCAGTCGCAGGGGCAGGTTTTACACCCCAACCTCCAGAGCCTGCACCTTCATGCCTGGAGATTGAACGGGGCAACCTGAGTTCCTTCTCTCTCCCACCTGATGTAGTGGATGTTATCTTAGCGGCCAGGCGACACTCCACTAAAACTATTTACGCTAATAGGTGGTCTAAATTTGTGGTATGGTGTGGAGAGAGACAGATTGATCCCTTACGTGCTCATTTGTCAGATGTTTTATCTTTTGCTTTGTCTCTAGCGCAGAAAGGTTGTGCATTGGCTACTATTAAAGGTTACTTGTCTGCCTTGTCAGCCTTCATTTGTCTACCAGACCAACCATCGCTATTTAAATCCCCTATTGTTCTTAGATTCTTGAAGGGTCTTCTAAATAAATATCCGCCAAAACCATTCGTTATGCCTCAATGGGATTTGTCCTTGGTCCTGACTTTCCTTATGGGGTCCCCTTTTGAACCTATGCATTCTTGCCCCTTAAGGTACTTAGTTATTAAAACAGTTTTCCTGGTGGCCATAACATCTGCAAGGAGAGTGAGTGAGTTGCAGGCTTTATCTGTAAAACCCCCTTATACAACTTTTTATGCGGATAAGGTGGTGTTGAGGACCAAGGCTGCTTTCCTTCCGAAGGTTGTTTCACCCTTCCATTTGGCTCAGACAATCACTTTGTCCACGTTCTATCCTCCGCCTCATCCTTCAAAGGAAGAAGAGAGACTACATCGCTTGGACCCAAAGAGGGCGTTAAGCTTCTACATTGACAGAATGAAGGATTTCAGGCTGGAGGATCAGCTGTTTATCGGATACGTGGGCAAGAGGAGAGGAAGGGCAGTCCACAAGAGAACACTCTCCAGGTGGGTTGTTCTTTGCATTAAAATCTGTTACTCTTTAGCAAAGAAGGATCCTCCTGATGGTATTAGAGCTCATTCCACCAAGGCTAAGTCGGCCACTTCGGCTTTCGCTAGGGGTGTTCCTGTGGTCGACATCTGTAAGGCCGCAAATTGGTCGTCCCTTCACACTTTTGTGAAGCACTACTGCTTGGACTCTGAGGTCAAAAGGGACGGCCATTTTGCGCGGGCAGTGCTGCAGGATTTCTTGGTTTGACCATGCAGGCACCCACCACCGAGTGCGGTACTGCTTTGGGACTCTATTCATTAGGTGAGGAATCCACAGATAGTTGTATCCATCAGAAGAACGAGTTACTTACATTTGGTAATGACTTTTCTGGTGGATACATTAGCTACCTGTGGATTCCTCACGGTCCCACCCGCCTCCCCGTTGCCTTTTTGGTCTCACCAAGTAATCCTTGGGTGTGCTCCTCTTGGTCTTTAGGACTGCAATAGATTTTGTATATATGGATACTTGTATATGTATATGTTTCTTTGTGTATATACATATTTGGTATATATAAATGTTTTGTTTTAAAAAAGAAACGAAAGTTATATTAAACCTATAGCCATTTTATTGAAATGTTGTGTACTTTGCAATGTTATGAGATGTTGCCTTGATCTTTCATTGCATAAGGTTATTGTTCTCATGCACGTAAAAAAATGTTGGTAGTGATGTCGGCACGTCGGCAAGGACCTCTTATTGCCTGTATGACGTCTGACGGCATTGCGTGGGACAATGTGACGTCCTCGTCGACGTGCAGAAGCTAGGAAGAAGATTTCTGTTGAATGCTGGCGCCATGGGAGTATTCATTAGGTGAGGAATCCACAGGTAGCTAATGTATCCACCAGAAAAGTCGATACCGAAGGTAAGTAACTCGTTCTTATGGGTTATCTTACCATGCCACTCTCATGCTGGAAGTGTCCCTTTTTTCAGAACACTCTACGTCCCAACCTAGAAGGTGGGTGTTCAACCAGCAACTCCTCCAAAATGAGGGATGGGGACAGGCCTCCAGAGTCGAAATAAATGAATTCTACAAATGTAATCAGGGATCTTCAACTCCAGCTATGGTTTGGGATGCATTTAAGGCCTTTTTTTAAGGGCTTGGTAATCGCTAAGGGGGCGGCAGATAAATCTTATCAGGGACAACAAGCTCGGGTACTGGAAGAAGCAGTGCAGAGAGATTCCGCTATCTTTCTTCATGCCCCCATGGAAAACATTATAAAATCTTTCAAACTAGCTAAACGGGCACTGTCCAATAGTCTTCTTAAGAAGGTTGACATAGGATATCAGACTTACAGACAGAAGGTATATGAAAAGAGTAATTTTACAGGCATAGTTTTGGCCTGGCAAGCTTGAGACCAAATTGCTAGCAATATGATACATGCATTGAGGTGCCCTGTCTCTGGGGCAAGACATACTGACCACAGAGTTGTGGATAAAATCATGCCAGAACATTATAGACAAATCTATAGCCAAACCCAGGATATTAGCCTTAAGACCATTAGAGATTTCTTGGGGAAATTGGATATTCCTACTCTTATGGAAGAAGACAGTGATGCTCTAATGCAGCCATTCACAAAGTCAGAACTCCTTGAGGTTGTCAAGAACCTCCCCATGGGGAAGGCTTGTGGGCCTGATGGCTTCCTGGCTGAATTTTATTAAATTTGTATCAATATATTTATAGACATTTTTTGTCTTTGATTAATGGCTTGCTCGAGGGCGAGCAGATCCCCAATTCTTGGTATTCAGGGAATGTGGTTAGCTTTCCCAAAAAGAATGAGGACAGGGAAGACCCTAATGCATATCGTCCAATTTCTTTGCTAAATACTGACTATAAAATTATCATGAATCTTTTGGCCAATAGGCTCAACGGGGTTGTCACTAAATTGGTGCACCCCGATCAGAACGGGTTTATTGCCGGTCGACAACATGCAACTAATTTGCACTATTTAGCCAAGGCTCTCGATTATTTTGCTTCTAATAAAATTTCTGCCATCATTCTTCTATTGGATGCATAAAAAGCTTTCGATCTGGTTGTATGAGACACACTTGTGTCTAGATACAAGGTGCCCTCCCTGGTTTCTGCATTAATTCAAAGGCTGTATCAAAGCTCCAAAGCCAATATCATAATTAATTCTGCTTGTATTGCTCAACATCAGGTTCGACGCGGGACCCGTCAAGGGTGCCCCCTGTCCCCTATTCTCTTCATTGAACCCTTAGGGATAAAAATCAGACAGAATAATCAGATTCATTCCCGCTGAAGTCAATGGGGAAGATTAAACTCTACGCTGATGATATTATTATGTTTTTAGATGAAGAGCGGTCCTCCCAGGAAGAGGCTCTTAAGGTGTTCGCCGAATTTTAGCAAAGTGGTGGCTACAAGATTAACATGAGTAGGTACAATATTATTCTTTGTGGCACTTCTTCTATTAGACTACTGCCTGAATTAAAGCACTGTGTGAATACTAGGCCAAAGAGATACCTTGGGATTAATTTTTCATCCGAAATAGGAGATCTGTATGATCTCAATTACGTTCCTTTGCTCCTGAAAATCCAGGCCTTGCTTGCAAGCTGGGGGTCTCTCCCCCTCTCTATACTTGGCCGAATTGCATTTTTTAAAATGTCTATACTACCATTATTTAACTTTCTGTTCTCCGCTATCCCTTGTGTATTAATGTCTCTATTTTTTAAGAAATTAGAGTCTATGTTTGGCCCATTTATCTGGCAAAATCAGAAGGCGCGGGCTGCATTAAGTACATTATATGCTGATAGAGAAAAGGAGGGCTTAGTACTACCAAACTTCAAAGATTATTATTTTGCTTTTTTTTTGCACATTACTTGGCCAATTTTAAAGCTAACCAACCCATGGGCTGCCTATTTACTAAAGATTTTTGTGAATTAATCTGCAGGGAACTTGATATTCGGAATACTGCACTGTTGGTGAAATCTCCAAGAAAAGTTTGATACAAGACTCTTAAATGGCTCTTTAGAAGAAATCATATTTTTTTAGAAGATATTGAATCCCATATTTGCACTTTCTTACTCCTCTCACACAGTTTACGTTGCGTTCTGGGTTTCAGCTCGTTTTAGAGATAGCGAGGAGATGGGATTATGCAGTATTTAGTAAAATTGGGGATTTTCGCATCAATGACAATTGGGAAACCCTGTCAAATATTCAAAATGATTTTTTCTTGGTGGGATCCTAAAGTATTTCATTCCATAGTTTGAGGGACCTGGATATCGATTTAATCATTAATACACAGGCATTAGTTGTGAACTAATAGACCCTCCTGGGGTAAGGCGAGCTGGTGCATGGAGAAGGTTACTCCTAGAGCAGGCTAAGACTGATCTCTGGGCAAAGGTGACAAGAAAATGGTATCGCCAACAGGGCCTAGACCTGTCAAGGGAGTGCTGAGAGTAGATCAATCATTTAAATTTTACAGTACTCAGAGGTGCGAGTTGGCACTGCATGATATTTTTTAGTAAATTATTATTATATCACACCCGGCAATCCTTATCCCGGATGGTGCCCAGTTGTCTGTTTTCGTTGTAAGGCAGCAGGGGTGCCTAGTTGGATACATTTGATTGCCACATGTCGACTTATTCAGGAATACTGGGATGGAGTATTTAAGATATTATCAACTATTGCTCAGATCCCTATAATTCCCAGTATCTGGCTGGTGGGCTTGGGCTACGGCCCGGGGCAAGGCTTCCACCCAGATGGGAAAAACTAGTTTTTATTGCCACTGTGATTGCTAGATCTCTCCTGTTAAGAAACTGGCGCTCCGATCTAACTCTCTCCCCTCAGGAATGGCTGAGTAAAATGGTACAGGTCAGAAATCAGGAAATGAGATATGCCTAGAGAGTGGGTGGTGGTAAAAGGTTTTCTCGGATTTGGGACGAACTATTTCAAGACAATTATGCGTAAATATAATCAGGTTTAATTACAGAATGAATCTGGGTTGCTATCTAGCCTGATTGTATTCATATGGGGTTATCCTATTGGAAATTATTGGGAAGGATGTTTAAGATAAAGTATGTAATTGTAATGCTTTTTGTTATTTTATTGGATCTTGATAAAAATTAATAAAAATAAATATATTTTTTTTAAAAAGCGTCACAGGAGCAAGATGATAGTTTTAACTGTTATAGTTACGTTGTTATGTACAGCATCACAGAGTCTCTTCTGGCCTACTGGTAAAGCTCTTGAACTGTCTCTCAGTAGGTTGAAAGTTCAAACTTCGGTATCTCCTGGTAGCTTGTCAGCTTATTTACTAGTTTTTCTAATGTTAAACATTCCTAATGATAGAACATTTACGTCTTTTTCTAGTCAAAGTCTTTGGGTTGAATGTCATAATTATGGGGGTCATTATGAACTTGGGGGTCGAGATATTTTCACATAATGAACACAGTGGGGACTGCCACAGGCGGCTCTCCACCACTGCCAGGCTACTGTCGTCAGGCAGCCTGACGATGGCGGAATTCTTCATCCGACAGGCCGTGTTCCGCCAGCCATTCCCTGGTGGTTTCACCCGCCAGGAAAAGGCTGGTGCAAGGGGTGCTCCGGGTCCCCCCTCGGGGCCCCTGCACTGCCCATGCACTTGGCATGTCCATGTGGAGCCGTTGACAATGTCTAGGCTCAGCATTCTCCTGGGCCGGCTGGCGGAAACACTGTTTCTGCCCACTGGCCCAGCGGAATGTTGTTTATTGTGCCGGCGGGGTCCTCAACAGGCTGGTGGTCTGTGTTCAGATCGCCAGTATGAACACAGCGGAGTTTCCCGCCGTGTTCATAATGAAGGCCGTTGCCTGGACACCACAGCCTAAGGAGTCACCTGTAGCCTAGTGGTTAACATCACAGACCCTCACAATGAAGGTTGATGTTTCAAGTCTAGTTGTGTCATTGGTCATTTTCTTGTATTCATTTTATTTTACTTTAAATATTTCAGATACATACTGAAAGGTGACCTTACTTTGTGACGAATGCATTTTTCTTTTTGATTTGTCCGATAACATTTTATTCTAAGAATATCACTCATCAAAGCTCAAAAAACTCTCTCTCTCTCAATTTATCTCAGTCAATCTTTCTCTAAGGGCCAGATGTACAAAGCTTTTTGCACGTTGCAAACAGCGAATTTCGCTGTTTGCGACGTGCAAAAAGCACTTTGCAATGCACAAACCCCGCTTTGCGATTCGGTAACCTGGTTACCGAACCGCAAAACAGGTTTGCGAGTCACAATTAGAAAGGGGTGTTCCCTTCCTAATTGCGAGTCGCAGTGCAATGCAGGATTGCTTTGTGACCGCGAACGCGACCAATCGTAGTTTGCACCCTTTTGAAATGGGTGGTAACCCATTCGCAAAAGGGAAGGGGTCCCCAATGAGGCAATTCTGAAGAGACGTTGGTGAAAAATTGTAATGCTTTATGCCTGGGTGTCCAAGCAAGTTTGACATTTCCCTGTGCTTTGGGGGAGGAGAATGTTTCCCACTCTTAAAAAATATACTACAAGTGCATGTTGGAACACTGGTTTCAAACAATGTGGCTAATAATCTATAGGTTTTAAAAGGATTTCAAATAACATGTGCAATTTGACATAGCCGTCTATGAATTTATTTCACAGTGTTAATATTTGTCTTCTCCTTGCGTTTTCCCCCTAGCCTACCTACTCTAATTGTATGCCCTTTCTTTAAATTTTACTAAAATGTAATTGGAAGTTGAAGACTGCGAAAATTGAATGTTCAACAGGTTTCATATTGTCAGTCCTTGGGCCTAAAAGCTATCACTTGATTAGACTGATTTTACAAGTTGAGACCGCAGAGCTGAGTTGTATTTCTGCTTCAAACAAAGTATAGAAAGATATAGTAAGGTCACAAAAATTACCAGCATCATGAAAGTCCTCCATCTGACTCATGAAAAGTGCTATCTGCAACCAAGTATTTTGTTATATACACTAAGGCCCTGATTTATACTTTTTTTGCGCCGCATTAACGTCTTTTTTTGATGCAAAAGGGGGGCAAACTTGCAAAATACAATGACTCATATTTATACTTTTTAGCACCGCATTTGTGTCATTTTTTTGACGCAAAACTGGTACAAACTCACAAGATACAATTGTATTTTGTAAGTTTGCGCCGCTTTTGTGTCAAAAAATGACGCAAATGCGGCACTAAAAAAGTATAAATATGGGCCAATGTATTTTGTAAGTTTGCGCCGCTTTTGCATCAAAAAATGACGGTAATGTGGCGCAAAAAAAAGTACAAATCAGTGCCTAAATGTATGTGTTTAATTCAGGACCCAAAAGTAGGCTTACATTTTTTTTGCAAATCCGCTTATTGTCTTCCAACGGCAGCCTTTCGTTTAGTCGATCAACTCGCATGTTCCAAAATACCAGCTTGCACTTTTCAGTAATTACACTCACCTTGTGCCCAACTACTGACTCTTTATTATCCATACATGAATGTCAGTCAGTGCCACTCCACACATGTGGACAAATGTATGATTCTATATACATTTACCTACAGAAACACACATACTCCCCTATAAACACAGTCCTTATGCACAAAAATGCCAAGGCCCATAGACAGGCGCACACATGCAAAGGCACATGCTTGCTCACCCCAAGTACTTCACTTATGTAAAATTACAATGAAGAACACCATCCCAACAGCCCTTGGTTGCTATAAATACATTTTGATAAACTTCCAAAATGAAGAACTCTTTTTTCAAGAAATTAGAAAAACAAGTTGCAAAAAATGAGCAAGTATTGTAGGCACAACATAACAGTTCAGAAGACAAAGAGACAATAGTAATGGTTTGCATAAATGCAGTCAGATATCATTACATGTATTGTATTGAGGTGTAGGTGTGGGTAGAGGCACGGGTAGTGCTAGTAGAGCAAAGGTAGATGTAAAACGACTCGGTATGGATAAAGGGAGTAGTGGATAGGTAGGCATTTGCTATTAAGTAATAGGCAGGCTATGGCGGAGTACTGGGTAAAGAGTTGCAATAACTCTGAGGCTAATGGGGAAAGTAGCTAACTTAGTTATAGGAAGACTGATAAACAGAGAAGGAGAGATTAGAAGGGAGAATATGGAGAACACTGCCACCATCAAGAGGGTGAGGAGAGGGAAGCAGGGGGAGAAGAAGGGGAAGGGATGTATGTGCTCCCTGAAAAAAACAGGACTGTAGTATTTTTTGGGTATTATTATTACGTAAAGGACATCCACTATGATGGATTTAGCATGTTGAGAATGCCTTTTATGCTGCTACATTATTTTTTATATGCTTATCTTCAAAATCACACAGACGCAAAAATACTCATACTCTACTTATGTGTTATCCTAGTCTTTTGGACTCATTAAGGGAAAGGCCAGCAGAGAGTTGGAGAAGGCTGGACGCTGCAGGGGAAAGAGACGAAGCAGGGAAAATCTGCATCTGAATGATAGCCCCACCCACCTTGCCACTGCTCCTCCTTCTCAATGGCAGAGTCCTTCATGCTGCCTGTTCTGCTCAGCCATTGGGAAATAAGACAGGGACCTCGAGTTAGCTCTGTCATTCCTGAGGGAGACATTCTGCACCTCAGAGCTGCTACATGCACTGCCCTTGTTCCTTTACACACTCTTGCATTTATTAAAGGGCATATTTAACAGCCCCTAGCAACATTCCAATGTCACATTAGCGTAATTTTTTATGCTAATGTGGCGTTAGAAGGCCAAAAATGCAGTGTCATATTTACAAAGTGGTGCAATGCATGCATTCCACCACTTTGTAACCTTTGCCTACACCAGGCATAATGAAAGGGGGAGTTCCCCCATTAGGGGGGTAAAAAAAATGAGGCAAGGAAATCTGAGAGATTTCCTTGCACCGTTTTTTTTCGTCATTTTTAATGCCTGCTCAGAACAGAGCATGGTGTCAGGGGGCTGCTAAGGGGCACAAGAAAAGTGGTGCTGCACTGTGTGCAACATCACTTTTCTTTAATATGCCCCTATGTATCTGGACGGAGGACAACAGCCTAAAATACGCTTGCACATGTGCCTTATACACTATGGGGATCATTACAAACCTGGCGGACGGCAGTAATTTGGGGAAAGGTACTGCTAACAGTCTGGTGGTACCTTTTCCCAAATTATGACATAGGCGGTTTGGCTCAAGCCAAACCGACAATGTACCACTCCGTCTGCCAGACGGCCGTCACAGTCCCACCCTCTGGATAATGACCCCTCCTACCGCCATGGTTTTTGTGGCAATCGTACTGTCACAAAAACCATGGCGGTAGGCACTATTAGTGCCAGGAAATTCCTTCCCTGACACTGATAGGGGTCTCACCCGCCCCCTCGCCAGAGTCCTCCCCCTCCCTCTTCCGCCCCCTGCACATTTACACACCCACACATGCACACATACACACTCATACACACATGCATACCCACATCCACCCACGCATGCACACATACATACCCACACACCTCAACACACACTAACATACATTGTCGCACACACGTATTCACAACTCACAACATACATGTACACTCACATTCAGTCATTCACGCACTCCACGCGACTCACTCCCACATGCACGCATACAGAAACAGACACACACCCCCACTCAACACCCCCACACACGCACACACGACCCCCCTCTCCTGTCGGAGAACCCGACTTACCTGCTTGCGGGGGGTCCTCCGGCAGGAGACGGGATGCGGTGCTGCTGCCAGCAGCAGCGTCCGCCAGCAAAACACCCCCAGGCCGTATCATGGAACATGATACGGCATGCGGTGTTTTGTTGGTGTGGCGCTGCTGGCAGCAGCACCAACTTACCGCCATCCGCCTCCATGACCGTCCAACAGCCTTCTGGCGGAATTCCGTCTACGGGCATAATACGGTTGGCGGGTGGTAGCCACAGCGAAGATATGTTGGCGCCTGTCGCAGTGGCGGTAGGCGGCATTTACCGACAATGTCATAATGAGGGCCATAATTAGCTATTCAAGCATCAACCTGTGCTTGATACTTCAGAGGTCTGTGGAAGATATTCAATCTTGTTTTTTTGTAAAAAGGAAAGCAGATAGTACTTCTTTTGCCAGTCATTATAAAGAATGGCACCACACAAACAAAAATTACAAACGTAACCTAAAAAAGTCAAAGTTCATTTGTTTCCTTTATTCTGAGCCCACACTATGGTCACATGCTGCATGTACACACATGAATGTGTTTTATTAGTCTAACATGTTTTGACTCGAGTTGCACTTTTGTTCTCAATTAAAATAAGCTTGTTTATTTCAATTCAAGAGCATCAGTCTAATTTGATAAAGTACAAAACGTAGGCACCACAGTCTTTTGTATTGCCCATTTAATGAAAACCGTCCCTGGCAGCCACAGTGGGGGATAAATACTGGGCCTTTTGTGGTGCTGAGATTTCTTGACCTTCAGTTTTAAAACTAAATTGCTTATGTTTTTTTACAAAAATCTGAAATGAACACATGCATAGCAAATAGTACTGGAAAACAAGCCAGTCTGCCCTTCAATTTAATAAATGAGAAGAAAGCTGTTTATAAAATATTATTTAGCACTTTATTTCCATATAGCATGGATTTTATATTGGAAGTGCCTATTTACAAGGCCGCCGGCCACATAGTGCATAATGTCTGCTATTTACTCAGAAGTCGGCAAAAAAGTACATATTGCCCCTCATTACAACCCTGGCGGTCGGTAATAAAACGGCGGTAATACTGCCAACAAGCCAGCAGTAAAAAAAATGGAATTATGACCACGGTGGAAACCGCCCACACAGACAGCCACTTTAACACACCGACCGCCACGGCAGTAGCAACAAACAGTAACTGCCAACAGCCAGTCGGAAGATAATGTACCGCCCACAGTATTACAAGAGGCCTATCCGCCACCTTTTCCGGGGCGGTACCAACGACATCAAAAGAACGGCGGAAACAGATCTCAGAAGTCAAACGACTCACCTCTGGAGACTCATGGAAGAACTACGCCGCCATGGAGCCCGAACTGCAGGTGTTCTCCATGCTGGTCTCCCTCTTCCTACACCGGGAATACCAATGCCGCCGCCGACCACGGTGAGTACTGCTGCCTAGCACACAGGGGAGGGGGGAGGAAAAAGAGAGTGATACACACACGCAAGATGCAACACCCCCACCCCTAACAGCATACACACAAACAGATGCAACAATATTACACATCCACTCGGTACCCCTCAGGAATAATGCAAGGACAAAAGGAAGTGAATGAAATGAATGTAATAAGATCAAATACTAGAAATACGTCCTCAAAAATCAAATCAGTATTTACATATATACAAATGGAGGGACACTGCCCAGTCCATAATGTACGTGGGCCACAGGGCCACATCACATAGGCCAAGGCCCCATCTTACTCCTGCATCAACATGGAGAGAACACTGCAGGGGCGTCAGGTCAAAAATACACAGGCACCTCAGGGGGACGGGGAATGGGGGGGCACTTCAGCCGGAAAATGGTACAACACCACTTGTGCTCGAGGGGGCAACATGCCCTCTGCTCTGTCCTGGGGAGTGCAAAGCCACAGTTGATCTAGTGGGTGGTTTGCCCACTGCTTGGTCCTGGGGAGCGCAAAGCCACAGTCTCTCAAGTGGGTGGTTTCCCCTCTGCTTGGTCCTGTGGAGTGCAAAGCCACAGTCTCTCTAGTGGGTGGCCTGCCCACTGCTTGGTCCTGGGGAGCGCAAAGCCACAGTCTCTTAAGTGGGTGGTTTGCCCACTGCTTGGTCCTGGGGAGCGCAAAGCCACAGTCTCTCTAGTGGGTGTGGTTTGCCCACTGCTTGGTCCTGGGGAGTGCAAAGCCACAGTCTCTCTAGTGGGTGGTTGGCTCACTGAATGGTCCTGGGGAGTGCAAACCCACAGTCTCTCTAGTGGGTGGTCTGCCCACTGCTTGGTCCTGGGGAGTGCAAGGACACAGTATCTCAAGTGGATGGCTTCTCCACTGGTTCTGGAGGGGGCTTTGTGCCCAGTGTGCTTCATCCTGGCAAGTAGGGGGTGAGTGGATGCCTTCATCCACTGGTTCTGGAGGGGGCCTTGTGCCCATTGTGCTTCATCGTGGCAAGGAGAGGGTGAGTGGATGGCTTCTTCCACTGGTTCTGGAGGGGGCCTTGTGCCCAATGTGCTTCATCCTGGTAAGGAGGGGGTGAGTGGATGGCTTCTTCCACTGGTTCTGGAGGGGGCCTTGTGACTAGTGTGCTTCATCCTGGCATAGAAGGGGTGAGTGGATGCCTTCTTCCACTGGTTCTGGAGGGGGCTTTGTGCCCTGTGATGCAGCACATGGGGAGTGCAAGGTCACAGTCACTCACCTGCGTGTCAGACCCACACGATTTGCAGTGGTCAGGATGCACTACAGTCCATGGAGGCAGGACTACACACTGCCCACCGGCACCGACGGCTGCTCAGTGGTGCCTGGGGCAAAGGAGATGTCCACTCTCCTGGTTGAGCGGGGCACAGGAAACTCGGTGAGGGGCTGCTGGGAGGGTGTGCTGGTACAGGGTTGGCGGCTGTACCTGTAGTTGGGGTGGCCACAGAGCTGTCTGCCACCACTAGAGAGCATCCATCGGAGGAGTTATCACTTTCAAAACTGTCCCCTCCTGTCTCTGCCATTGTGCTCCCCTCACCATCCGTCCCACTGGTGCCCTCCCTGTTGGTGGATTCAGCCTCATGGGCCCTGTGGGATGCAGCTCCCGCCGTTGCCGGTGCCTCTGCTCCTCCGCCAAATGATGCTAATGCACATAAGGACAGGATGACAAAACAAAAAGAGGGGAAGAGACAGAGGATACACTTGGTCAGTGGCAGCAACAACACCACCGTTAGCGTATACAACACACAGGGAAGAGCCCCACGCACTAGGCAATGCATTATCAGTCACAATGCTAGTCACCATGCCATAGACAGTAATACCTAACGCCAATTGCAGCATACCTGAGACCCACAGAGCCCTGCCCAGTAGTGGATGCCACTAGCTTGGTTGGAGGTGGAGTTCATCAGATCTTGCCCAACAAGGAACCTACCCTGCAATGTCCAGCCTGGCCTAGGGGCACCCACATGCCCACATCCCCCACCCAGAGACCACCCCACCACACGCAAGCAGTATATTGGGAAACTGTACTCACCCCCTTGTGGCTGCTGTGATGGCCTCCAGTGCCCATCCAGCTCAGGATAGGCCACTGCCAGTATGCGGAACATCAGGGGGGTCAGGGTTCGACGGGCACCCCTTCCTCGTTTGGAGGCCATCCCCAGCTGGGCCTCCGCTGTCTTCCGTGCCCAGCGTCTCAGGTCCTCCCACCGTTTGCGACAGTGGGTGCTCCGCCTGCTGTAGACCCCCAGGGTCCACACATCCTTGGCGATGGCACGCCATATACCCTTTTTCTGATGGGCGCTGACCTGCAGAGGAAATACACATAGAAAAAGGGCATCAGTCATACCGTCCAGCCTGTTACACTAATGGCCCACCATATCCCTCCCATTCGCTTACGCACATACATTGCCGACCATACATGCAGCACGCTGCCTAGGACCCTTCAACTACCCCACCTTACACGAGGCCCTCACATACAGCACTCCATGCATTCATGACCCATGCATCATGCTCACAGTGTACTCACCTGTTGGTCTGGAGGCCCATACAGCATTTGGTACTGGGGTAGGACCCCACCCACCAGTCTCTTTAACTCCACAGTGGTGAAGGCAGGGGCCCTTTCCCCAGTGACATGAGCCATGGTCGGTTCCAGACACAGGTCACAGCAGCACATGCAGTGTAGGTCCTCTCCTGTTTAAGGTCAGGTAGCAAGTGAGAGAACAGATAGAAAATGGCAGTCACGCCCGCGGCAGTGCGTACCGTAACCGCCAGCGTACATCACCGTTGGCTACTGTAACCTATAGGGCCCAATGACAACCAATGAGGAGTTGCACAGCGGTACTCTACCGCCTCCTGCAACGGCGCAGAACGTCAGCGGCATTACCTCATTTCCACCTGTCCATCCACACTGGACAGGCGAACGCCATTTCGGGTGGGGCAGGCCATGGCATCTAACTGCTTCACAGCACACATAGGCACCATTTGGGCCTATACAACAACATACTGTTTCTGTCACAACATGCAATGCACAGTGCATTTTGGAAATGTTGAATACCAGATGCTCATCGTTTTGACTCCTAGGTTACAACCGCTGAGGATGAATAGGAGATGGAGCCCTCCCCTGTGTACAGACCCCTGGAGGACTTAGCAACAATGGAGGACAGGCACAATATCCTCACCTACAGACTTGACAGGGCAACAGTCCAAGAACTGTGTGCCCAATTGGAGCCAGACCTGATTTCTACTATCTGTCACCACACTGGGATCCCCCATCTTGTGCAAGTCCTATCTGTGCTCCATTTCTTGGCAACTGGCTCCTTCAAGTGACAGTGGGCTTGGCAGCAGGAATGTCTCAGCCAATGTTCTCAATAGTGCTGACCAGAGTGTTGTCTGCCCTGATGAAACACATGCACAGCTACATTGTTTTCCCCCAAATGGAGGATTTGGCAACAGTGAAAGCTGACTTCTATGCAATGGGACATATCCCCAACATCATTGGAGCAAATGATGGTACACATATTGCTTTTGTCCCCCCCCAGGAGAAATGAACAGGTGTTCAGAAATCGAAAGAGCTATCACTCGATGAATGTGCAGATAGTGTGCCTGGCGGAACAGTAGATCTCCCATGTCAATGCAAAGTATCCTGGGTCTGTGCATGATGCCTTTATCCTAAGAAATAACAGCATCCCATATGTAATGGCTCAACTCCAGAGGCACAGGGTGTGGCTAATAGGTGAGCCCATGGTCCCCACCCAGTATATGTTGGTGTATGGCAATGGGGTTGGCTCCAACGGTTAGTGTCTGGCTAACAGGTATCCCTCGGTATTTGCAGGTGACTCTGGTTACCCCAACCTCTCATGGCTACTGACCCCAGAGAGGAATCCCAGTACAAGGGCAGAGTAACATTACAATGAGACACATGGGCGAACAAGAAGAATTATAGAGTGAACCTTCGGCCTCCTGAAGGCCAGGTTTTGGTGCCTTACTCTAACAGGTGGTTCCCTGTACTACTCACCCAAGAAGGTGTGCCAGATCATTGTGGCATGTTGCACAACTTTGCCTTACGTAGCCAGGTGCCTTTTCTGCAGGAGGATAAGGCTGGAGATGGGCGTGTGGCAGTGGTGGAGCCTGTGGACAGTGACGAACATGAGGCAGAGGATGAGGATGTGGACAATAGGACATCAGTCATACGAAAGTACTTCCAGTGACACACAGGTAAGACACTGAAACTTCACCTTCCATTGCAGTTTTGTATTGTACATTTTCACTGGCAGGCTGATATTCCCACTACTATGACCACTTACTGTACCCTTTGACATGTCTATTTACAGATACCTGTGCCCCACTCTGGCTCCTGGTGTATTGACTGCAGCAAAATACAGGTCATACCTGTGTATACATTAGTGTACAGTTGAATTGCAATGCCTACAGATTGTTAAACGAATACATAGTTCAATCACTTGACAGACTCAATACTTGTATTTTTTACAAGGATGTTTATTTATGTGCTAATAAGTGGATGGGGTATTGCTATAGGCTGGGGGGGTGATGAAGGAGAGTCCAGGTAAGAGTTGCAGTCTATTTGTATGACAGGTGCATTGTCCAAGGGGGCATAGGAAGTGGAGCAATGGCAGTTGAAGGTGGACAGGGTGACAGAGTGGGACACAAGGGTGACAATCAGGAGAGTCTTATTTCCTGGTGGGGTCTTGGCAAATAGTCTCTGGCTTCTGCCTCACCCGTTTGCGGGGTGGTTCTCCTTCTTCAGGGGGTGGGGTGCTGGTGGCCTCTTGTTCCTGTGGCAGGGCCTTGTGTTCACTAGCATCAGCGGAGATGGAGGGCAGTTCATCGGTGTGGCTAGTGGCAGGGGCCCGTTAGTGTGCCACTGCCTCCCTCATGGTGTTGGCCATGTCTGCCAGCACCCATGCAGTGGTGACCAGGGTGGTGTGGATGTCGCTCAGGTCTGCCCTGATTCCCTGGTACTGGCCCTCTTGCAGCTGCTAGGTCTCCTGCAACTTGGCCAGTATCTGGCCCATCATCTCCTGGGAATGGTGGTATGCTCCCAGGATGTTGGTGAGTGCCTCATGGAGAGTCAGTTCTCTGGGCCTGTCCTCCCCCTGTCGCACAGCAGTCCTCCCAGCTTCCCTTTTGTCCTGTGCCTCTGTCCCCTGAACCGTGTGCCCACTGCCACTGACCCCAGATCCCTGATTGTCCTGTGTTTGTGGTGTGGTCTGGGGTCCCTGTAGTGGTGGACACACTGTTGATTGACGTGTCCTGTGGACAGAGGTATGGGTCCGCTGGGTGGGTACTGTGGTGGTGTTTCCTGAGGAGGCAGGCTCTGTGGTTGTGTGTGACTGTGCCTGGGTAACCGACTGTCCGGAGGTCCCTGATGGGCCAGGTTGGTCATCCTGATCCAGGTGTGCAGAGCTGCTGTCATCACTGTGGGCCTCTTCTGTGGGAGGACTGGATGTTACTGGCACCTCCTCTCCGGTGACGTTGGGTGGGGGACCTGTGAGGATGTAAATGCAGTGTTATTGTTTCTGCGTGTGCCATCTTGTGCATGGGTGTGTTACCCTGTATGGTTGTGATTGACCTGGCAGCTTAGGCTTGTGTGAGTGGTGATTTGCTTGGATAGGTGATTGTCTCAAGTGTGCATGCTTTGGTGATGGGTGTCCATGCAGGTCTGTGATGGGTGTCCATGCATTGGTGTTGCATGCAGGGCTTGGTAGTGGAAGGGGTGGGTTGTGATGGTGGGGTATATGTGAGGTGGTGGAGTGATGGGAGTGAGGGTGAGGGTGGGGGTATGTGATGTCATGCAGGTAGGGGGGGTGATAGTAATAGAGATTTGACTTACCAGAGTCCATTCCTCCTGCTACTCCTGCGAGGCCCTCAGGATGCAGCACTGCCAAGACTTGCTCCTCCCATGTTGTTAGTTGCGGGGGAGGAGGTGGGGGTCCACCGCCAGTCCTCTGTACTGCTATCTGGTGTCTTGCAACAACGGAACGCACCTTCCCCCGTAGGTCGTTCCCCCTAACCCGATGTCATCCCTTGTTCTGGGGTGCTGTCCCACGATGTTGACCCTGTCCAAGATTCTCCGCCATAGCTCCATCTTTCTAGCAATGGATGTCTGCTGCACCTGTGATCCGAACAGCTGTGGCTCTACCCGGATGATCTCCTCCACCATGACCCTTAGCTCCTCCTCTGAGAATCTGGGGTGTTGTTGTGGTCCATGGGTGTAGTGTGAGTGGTGTGTGTGAGGGTGTGTGGGGTGATTTGTTGGGGTGTGTGCTGTGAGGTGCGTAGATGGTGTATGGGTGATGGTGTTCTGTGGCTCTGGTTGTGTGGATGCTCTTGCTGTATCTCTCTCTAGTGGCAATTGTTTTGAGTCATAAAGGGTCGTGGGTAATGTGTGTGTGTGTTTTATAGTGCTGTGGGTGTGGTGTGTGTATGGGTGTCAGGTGTGTGTTATTCAAACTGTCCAATGTGGTGTTCTTTTCTATGCGTGTGTGCATTTTGAGCGCAGCGGTATGTATCGCAAATGGTTTACCGCGCTTGAATGTCCACCGCGGTGATTCGTGGGTCATAATGCTGTGGGCGTAGTTCTGTTGGCGTAACGGTGTGGGTTTGGATACTGCCAGTTTGTCACTGACCTTTGGGCTGTGGACTTGTGTGTGTGTCTGTATAGTGACGGATTGCTATGTGTGTGTCATAATATGGGTAGTGGTAAACTGCGGCGGCGGCGGTATGTTGGCGGCAGTCAGCATGGCGGTAAGCAGGACTTACTGCCAATGTCATAATGAGGGCTATTGTCTGGTAGTTACCCAGCACCTAGCAAAATAGTACATAATCTCTGCTGTTTAGCCAGCCACAGACTATATAGCAGAGATGATCTAAAATCTGAATATATAGGGGGTCATTCTAAGTCTGGCGGAGGCCGCCCGCCAGACTTCCCCCACCAAAATACCGCTTTTGACCCCCAAAGTTGTTGATCATACGTTGTTGTATGGGGTGTCAATGGTACCGGATACGTATAAATTGTGTAGGATTAGTTGTGGTTGTATAGATTCTGAGGGGACATAGTTCCACAGTTATTTCAAGGAGAAAAAATATATGGATATTAGAATGCAAATTTTGAAAGTACATGATAAAATATAGTGATTAAGTGAATTCTAGTATTTCAAATAGAAGAAATGAAATTTACAATTCTAACTTTAAAATTTTAAATGTAAATAATTTGAAATTTAAAATTGAAAGGCTGGCTGTAGTTATATGCTTATATTTACAGATCTATATTATTGAACTTTTTGCATATTTATATTTGTTAAAAAGAATATTTAATTCATCAAATGAATAAGTATAGGTTGTATTAAGGTTTTATAATCATGTAATTTTATAATTATGTATTTTTATCTATATTTATATATTTATAAGGGTATTGATAAATAACCAGTCAAGAAATTTGGAAAAGTACTAACCCAGTCATTTATTTATTTATTTTGAATGAATTGTATTCAGTAATTTCTTATTGATCTGTCTTTAATAAGATGGTTTATTTATTTTCTCTATTGTTACTTTTGTAAGTTAATACAACTTGTAGTCCTATTTTTATGTCTGTATCCAGTGGGTATTTAACTAGGTGTACATTGGTGGAATTATACACGTGATCAAGGCTGCTTGACAGCCGAAACGCGTTGTGTTAATAAACTCTCTTTATTTGGGAATTCCTGAGTGTGCGTCCTTCCAGTGGAAGTTTGCTGTATTGTTTATATTTTTAACCGGAGTGCTCTGCCGGTTTATGACGCACCACCCCTCTGGGGCCTTTAGGAGCCCGGCAGTGAGCACTTTTGCAGTTTATATATATATATATATATATATATATATATATATATATAAAATATTGCGATCACTTTTGTCAACGAGTGTGGTTTCCCTGGGGCCTGCAACTGGCCCCCCAGGAAAACCACACCCACATATAAAAGTGATCTCTTTATATATATATATATATATATTTATTTTTTTTTCGCCACCAGTTCTCTTGCAGTTGAGGCTTGCGTCTTCAAAGCAATGCACATACTTTAACTGACGCGTTTCAACTGTAGCTTTTAGGCAGCAACAAAAAAGTCAAGTAACTCTTGTGATTATGTTTCTGCTAGAAAAGGATCTGACTTTTGTCTAGTGGCAGTTTTGATGCCATAAAGTAGCAGAGAAGGTTTATATGCCTACTGAAAGGATCAAAACTGTATTATATGTGAATAGCTGAGTGGATTAGTAAAGCCAGCCATTACCTGTGCAATACTACAAATGAAATGTATCTGTGTGGAGGGCTATGGAAAGATGAAATGCACTTTTGCTAGGTGGTAGTGAGGGAATCGGAGGAGGAGTTAATGGGAGTGGGAGAACCAATAATGATTGTTGGACTGGGCGCTAGAGGCGCTAAAGACTGTGACAATTGGTATGTGACAAACTGATGTAATAGTGTGTCTTTTTTGTTTTTACTAGTGTCTTGAGAGAACTTGCTGATTGAGGGAAGAAGCAAAGGTAAGGTGACCTCTACTGTTGCAAGTATCACACACACACCCACCAGCAATTTTGTGACTGTCTACATAGGCTAGTGTTTTAGAGCTACAGTTTAGCCAGTAGCAGAGATGGCATCTCGGATGACTGCTGCTCAAGCCCTAACTCGGGTTATAGAGGACAGCTCTGACGTAGGATCAAAGACTGAGACAGCAGATACCGAGACAGCATCTGAGGGATAGAGCAATGGCGCAGACTCTGGGAGGGATTTTTCAGTTGGAGGAGTCCCATTCGATAACTCCTCTTCCAGTGATTATGAGAGCAGTGATGAGGACAGTCCTGCCGTCCCTGTGCAAGCACAGTCTGTGCAGCGGGACAGTAGCGAGTTAGCCCAAACCAGAGAGCAGGTGAATGCAGTGGCAAGCACAGAGAGAGTGCTCTCTTGGGAGTGCCCCAAATTAGTTCAGCCCCAAATTCCACTGCCCAAATTGTATTGTGGAGACATCAAAATTATCTATCACAAAACAACCTAGTTTTGTAAGGCAGGCACAGTTTTTGGTCCTGGGCTCGGCAGCCATATAGGGAAACCTATCAATCTCAGACATTTCCAAAAACTAGACATCTGGGGGAGTTCACAGATATGCAACTTGTGTGGATTCCCCAAAGTTTTCTTACCCAGAATACCCTGCAAAGCTGAAATGTTGAATAAAAACTCAATTTATTTCTGTCACATAAACTACAGGAATATGCTGGGATCCACAAAATTCCTGCCATCCAGTGCTTTCCCACCTCTCCTGATAAAAGCACTACCCCACTTGAGTGCCTATATCTAGTGCCTGCGTCAGGAATGGATCACCCCAAGGTCAACATTTGCCCTCTTGTAAGAACCAACATTCACTGTTGTGTGATCTATTCCTGACACGGGCACTAGGCCTACCCACACAATTGATGCACCATTGTTATCGGGAGACATGGGGGAATGCTGGGTGGCAGGAAATTTGTGGCTCCTCTGAAATTCCAGAAAATTCCATCAACAGGAAAAAGTGTTGTTTTGGCCAAATTTTGAGGTTTGATAAGGATTCTGGGTAACAGAACCTAGTGAGAGCCCCATAAGTTACTCCATTTTGAATTCCCCTAGATGTCTCGTTTTTAAAAATGTACAGGTTTGCTAGGATTCCCTAGGTGCCGGCTGAGTTAGAAGCCAAAGACCACAGCTAGGAACTTTGCAAAAAACAGGTTTGTTTTCTTTGAGAAAATGTGATGTGTCCATGTTGTGTTTTCGGGGCATTTCCTGACGCGGGCACTGGGCCTACCCACACAAGTGAGGTACCATTTTTATTGGGAGACTTGGGGAATTGCTGGGTGGAAGAAAGTTTGCGGCTCTTCTCCGATTCCAGAATCTTGCAGCACCGAAATCTGAGGGAAAAAGTGTTTTTTGGGGGCAATTTTTGAGGTTTGCAATGGATTCTGGGTAACAGAACCTGGTGAGAGCCCCACAAGTCACCCCATTCTGAATTCCTCTGGGTGTCTAGTTTCCAAAAATATATAGGTTTGCTATGTTTCCCTAGGTACCAGCTGAGCTGGAGGCCAAAATCCACAGCTAGGCATTTTGTAAAAAACACGTCAGATTTCAATGTAAAAATGTGATGTGTCCATGTTGCGTTTCCTGTCGCGGGCAGTAGGCCTACCCACACAAGTGAGGTCCCATTTATATCGGGAGACTTGGGGGAACACAGAATAGCACAACAAATGTTATTGCCTCTTGTCTTTCTCTAAATTTCTTCCTTCCAAATGTAATACAGTGTGTAAAAAACATCTATTTGAGAAATGCCCTGTAATTCACATGCTAGTATGGGGACCCCAGAATTCGAGATGTGCAAATAACCACTGCTTCTCAACGCCTGATCTTGTGCCTATTTTGGAAATACAAAGGTTTCCTTGATACCTATTTTTCAGCCTTTATATTTCACCAAATGAATTGCTGTTTACCCGGTATACAATGAAAACCTATATCAAGGTGCAGCTCATTTATTGGCTCCGGGTACCTAGGGTTCTTGATGAACCTACAATCCCTATATATCCCCGCAACCAGAAGAGTCCAGCAGAGGTAACGGTATATTGCTTTTGAAAATTTGAAATCACAGGAAAAAGTTACAGAGTAAAACATGGGGAAAAATGACTGTTTTTTTCAGCTCTGTTTCAATATTTCTTATTTTAGCTGTTACTTTCTGTAGGAAAACCTTGAAGGATCTACACAAATGAACCCTTGCTGAATTCAGAATGTTGTCTACTTTTCAGACATGTTTAGCTGTCTCGGATCCAGCATTGGTTTCACATCCATTTCTGTCACTAACTGGAAGGAGGCTGAAAGCACAAAAAATAGTAAAAATGGGGTATGTTCCAGTAAAAGGACAAAATTGTGTTGAAAAATGTGGTTTTCTGATTCAATTCTGCCTGTTCCTGAAATCTGGGAAGATGGTAATTTTAGCACCGCAAATCCTTTGTTGATGCCATTTTCAGGGAAAAAAACTCACGCTTTCTTCTGCAGCCCTTCTTTCCCAGTTTTCAGAAAAATAATGAAATTTTAGCTGCGTTTTGTCTAATTCCTTGGTCTTCTCCAGGGGAACCCACAAACTCTAGGTACGTTTAGAATCCCTGGGATGTTGGGAAAAAAGGACACAAATTTGGCGTGGATAGCTTGTGTGGACAAAAAGTTATGAAGGCCTAAATGCGAACTACCCCAAATAGCCAAAAAAGGGCTCAGCACTGGGGGGAGGGGGTCAGGAAAGGCCCAGCAGCTAAGGGGTTAAGCACACCTAAATAATTTCTGCATTTTTCTTCCTTTTCAGCCAGGAAAAAGTGGAGGACCAGTGCTGGGAGGGATGAGGAAGGCAAGACGCAGGAGGACCATTACTAGGAAGACCATGATAAAAGGGACAAAGGTCAGATGGATAACAATAAGATGGAAAAGGCAAACCAGGAGACCTAGTAGGACTAGGGTGGGTCAGGAGGACTGTGAGACTAGGAAGCTGATGGAAACCAAGGTCAGTGGAACTGGGACCAGAAGACCGAATGCAGGAAAAACAGACAAAGGGACACCAGAACTAAGACTAGTACTACATTGAGCAGGCAACCCAGGATCAGAAGGATCAGGAACAGGAAAGCCAGTGAACTAGACAAACCAGGGGAGCAGGAGCACGAGGACTGATGGTTGAGACCTATGATGAGAGGGTGAAAAGGTCTAGGACCCGTAACTTGTGAAAAAGAAGCCATAAGGTTCAAAGGACTAGGTGCAGGAGTACATGGCAATGATGCCCAGACAGACCAGGAAGTACAGGGGCAGAAAGTTCTAAGGCTAGCATGAACTGGAGGTCAAGGAACCTCAGAACTGGGATAGGCTATAATGATTTGTGGTGGAACATGTTATTGCAGAACCATCAGGAGCAGGATGGCTAGCACCAGGAGGATCAGGAGCACAACTCTATAATATAAGACACAACAATCCTCATAAAGTTAAACTGAGAAATTATTAATTTGTACATCACAATAATGGATGTATAAAGTAGATATCTCCGTGAGTTCCTTTCTATCTGTGTCCTTGAGGCCTACATTTCTTTCACTGATTCACTGGGAACATTTATTCATACTCAAAAGCCATTCAATTCAATTAATCATAGTCCCATTACTTTGCTTGTGGCGCCTCAATTAAATACTTTCTCTGGTGGCCCGGCAGAGGAGAGGTCCTCAGAGGATGGACTTAACACAGTGCACCATTTTTAATGTAAAACCTGGCTGTATGGGACAGGAAAATAAATAATGATGCTACACCCTGGGACAAAACTCCAAGTGTATGGGACCCATTAGTGTTTTGTTTTTCCAAAACAAACTCCTGTTTTTGGAGTTTGTTTATGAAAAACAAAAACATTTTTAAATGGTTGCTATCCGGCTGTCGGGCCATCATGTCTAACAGTATTGTCCGTCAAACATTTCCTGAATAGACAAGAACTGCCATGCCAAAAGCTTCTGACGATGTAGAGAACTGTCCACAGGGCCAGCTGACAACTCTATATTTGAAGGATGTAGGTTCCTCAGAATGGTGAAGGTATTGTTCTCCGCCATCCTGACAGAGTTAACTCTAATGCTCAAACTGTAAATCAGGCTCATAGTTTTTCTTCCTTCCATCATGAGATTGTAATGCAGCCTCTTGTTTATTCTGGGTTGGTGACTCCATAAGGGGCACAATACAACTGTAACTATTTTGATAAGTTCACCCTAAAAATCAAATGCTACTGTGTCACTGGAGTAGAACATTTCCAGTTCTAACCTTTGCTTTTACAAATCATTGTTTTCAGGTGCTTTAGCCTGATTTGTTTAATTGAACTGAACCAGAATAATAATTCCAGAATACACATATTTGCTGCAGAAAAGGAAGGTGTTCTGTTAACATGGACCCTTTTAGCAATCCCATAACTGGCTATGGCACATTCCCATGGCTTTGTAAGTAAGCGAGTGAGTACATAACAGTAGAAAAACATGAAAGAGCAACATAATTTGCCTTCAAGAAACGTCAATTAGTTGAAATAGCGTGGCCAGACCACTTTGAATTTCTTGGACCAGGTGAATCGTCCTCTAAAGGAGGTCACCCCTCCGGTGGAGTTTCATTTCTTATTCAGAAAACCTTGGTCACCCCTACGGAGGAGTTTCAAGTTTTATTCAGAAAGCCTTGGCGACAAACGTAGTAGCACTGGCAAGCAGACTTGGAGCTTACATATTTATGAAACTAGCATCACCCACTGAAAAACCACTTAGAGAAAAGTCACTAATCATCATAGGGTGCATTTGCCTCAATCCAAAATAATCAAAGACAATAACAGCAGTAGCCAAATTTATAAAAACCATTAAAAATTTAAGACATCAATATCTGGTGGTCATGTGGCTACAAGCAGAAGACTTTAAAATGTTCCTTTTAGAATCAGCAGGGCCCAAGATTTGGGTGCTATAGGAAGAAGCCACGTAGTTCATTCCTGAAATCACCCTTGATGTCCAAGTGAGCCTTGCTTGAAGTGATAGGCACTCAACAAGATGTGAGCTGTCTTTGCAGAAAGAAATAGACCTCCACCACATCAACTCAAAAAGGTGAGTAATTTAAAGCAAATCCTCAAGGCAGAATTGCCTGGTCACATTTCATCCCTGCTGCATTGGTATTCCCTAATAACAAAGCTATTAACCCAACTCTCACAACCTACTCAAATGTTATGGCCACTTAAAGGACGTCCTTTTCTTCATCATCAGTGCAACTAAGAATTCTCAAATGGAAGCTGAACAATCGACTGAGAAGGAGCTGGATCATTACCAACTTGTGTGCACACACCAATGACAAAAGCAAAATAAGAAAGGCATATAGAACAAAGATATGGGAACTAAGGAAACTGAATGAAGAAAGACAGTGCATAGAACTTTATGACACTTTGAAACTAAGAAAATCCCATAAATTCTGAAGGCTGATGCAACAAAGGTCATAAGTGATCATTTTGAAAGTACAGCCTTCTATATCAGCAGCAAACTGGGTAAATTATGTTTAAAGCTTATATGTCACAAACACAGAAAGCCTGTCTGGGGTTGCCTGGACCCTGGTCATGGTTCCCCCTGCGGGCACTCAGCAAGAATGGGAGGCTAACAAAAACAATATCAACAAATTACGATTACGCATCACTCCCTTCCCTTGACGGGAGCACCTTAGCCTAACGGTCTACCAGCTAGAATATTCAAAAATGCACAAAAAGAAAGGACTATTCTTGTATGCCCCCTGTTCAAGCAATGCATTAAAACAAATGAGATTCTAGACAGCTGGAGGGTATCCATATTATCCCCTATACAAATAAAAGGTCAAACTAATCAGCCATCTAATTTCAAGCAAATAGCCCTGCTCAAAGTAGATGGAAATGCTTTGCAAAAGCTCTTAACTCAGTGCTAGAAGAATGGGCCACATCCAACTCATTAATACCAATTACACAGTCAGGTTTTAGACAAGGCTGCAGCGTGGAGGATATCCTGGTGATTCTTTCCTCTCTGATTGAAGCAGCAAATAAAATGCAGCCTTCATTGATTACACCACTGCCTATGATAAAGTAGACAGAGCGAGGCTGTGACAGAAGCTCCATAACTAGAGCATTCCGGCCACACTGTTACGAGCCATCATGAGTCTATACGTTAAGACCTGGCTGAGAGTCAAGGTTTCCACTATCAGAATGACGCAAAAGATCTGGACAGACCAAGGGCTGAAACAGGGATGCATATTGGCTCCCCTATTATTTAATCTTTATTTGGTTGAACTAAATGATGCTGTAGCAGTAGTGAACATATTTCCACCCAAGTTTGTAGGCTCTCATTTACAATATCTGCAGTATGCAGACAATACAATTGTATTTGATTATACTGCTGTTGGTCTGCAAAGATCGTTGAATGCCTTGTCCCTCGCTACTGTAATAAAAATAAGATCTTTATCAATACCTCAAATACAAAAATAATGGTGTGTGGGTGGAAGAAGGTCAAGAAACCTAATTCACTTTGGATCAGGTGAATATTGAGCAGGTACCTATCTTGAAATATCTTGGTGTCTACTTTAATCAGCGTGCCTTGCACCATGCGCGGCTTGAGGTGATCAAAGGAATGTCGGTCGCAATGATTATCAACTTCCAGAAATTGCTAAAAAAAATGGGAGGTCCTGACCTGTCTGCAATATGTTGAGTTACTGATTCCAAATTCATTGCAACTCTGTCATAAGGTTCCTTAATTTTCAAAGACAGTCTAGGCCTCTGACTGGCCCCAGTATTGCTGTTATAGAAGACTATTCCAGTTTCAGGACGCCACTCCGTCATCGCACATTCAACTTAAGCAAGCAAGAGACCATGGGGAAAACAAGATTCTTAAATTATTATATCAAAGTTAAGGCTGCCCCGCCTGGCTCGCTGAGGGAGCTAATATGGTCAAATATGCAGAATAGTAAGCTTTCATGGAAAGCATACACAACGAATTCAGTCAACAGCGTGGGTGCTCGAGAAATCATTGCCCTGAACCTTCCACCAAAATTATGTTCTAAGATACTCACTGAAATTACAAGGCTGAAGTCCGCTGATGACGATCCACAGGAACTATCCGCGAAGGCCCACACAAATCTGAGTATTTCCCTCTGTCAGTCCAATGGTAGGGCCGCCTGTGTGTCTGGCTCTATGGGTCTCGAGCTGAGAAAAGATTGAATCATTCTAATATGCAGCATTATACCTCTAAAAGTATGGACGATTGAAAGGGACAGAAGCATTGAACTGTAGACTGTGTAATTACAAACTTGAATCACTGTTGCATGTAGTTTGTGTCTGTAACAAACTGAAAAATTTAAGGCACTCTTGGGTGACTCCAGTATTATGCCAGCTAGGAATTAGGCAATGTCAAAATGCAATAGAACCATGTCTAAGTTGATCCCGCATTCAAATAACTGCTAGATTTTTTAAATTCCTGAATGACAGTTATAAAGATATGAACAAGAATGCCCTGTCTGTATAGAATTGTAAACATATGGTACTGTAGTTTAAGCAGTTTTGTCTTCACTGTAATTTAAGTTCAACACTCAAATATCGGGGTTCCCTCCATATCGCACATTGTACCTTTTTTAATTTCATTGCACCTTAAACAGTCTTTAGCAAGTCACCTGGGTTACAGGACAAGCAAAATAAGGGTAAAAGTCTAACATGTTAGCCCCAGCCAGCAGTATACATTTTATGCTTTTACAGTATGAACAGCTATTGGATCATTTTTGCGCATTTATTAAATTTTAGATGAAATGTTTTTTAAGTCTCATTTTTAGAATGAAGCTAGTAATTTTCTTCCTTTTACATCAAAATTGTTAGGGTGTTAAATAACTAAAAACAAGAACATTTATTGCATACTTACTTACATAAGCCAGCATTTAGGACTATTACCTTGGCACAAAATGCACCCTTCTATTAAATATGGATTTAGGGGTGCAAACTGAGCTAAGAAAATAGCACTATTTGCAGCAGAACAGGAATATCATCAGCCAGCAGCCCTTCACGCTCCCTAAGTTCATTGTTCTAGTGCTCCTGGGGTAGGAGTTTTGACCCAAATCACTCTTAATTGTATTATCAGGCATAATCATGTAATTTCTGGTAATTTTACGTTGCAATAGTAATGCAAATTTACCTAAATTACTTTGATTCCTCTGCTGTAAATAAAATTACACCCTGGCCTACCTATACATTAGTGCTTACCAGTTTAAGCAAGAGGGCCTCATGTTGCAAAAATTATAGGTTAAGTAACCATAAAAGTGCTTATTCTTATGTACAAAACCTCTTTTATCAGTTGGATAATTAATTCAACTTATGGAAGGACTTTTGTGATTGTTTCTGAATTTCAAATAGGAGGGGTCAAGAAAGTGGTCCTCCCCGCTTCCAAATTGGAAAGAAATTTATTGAGAATTTATGATTATGATTGCTGTCACAAACCATTGATGAGCTAACAACCCCAAAGTTGAGTGGCAACTAATTTGCATACGGGGAAGTTGTGAATGGGTTCCCTTTGGAGGCCTTTTCCTCTGGGAATCATGCCGGCAACTTCAGGAAGAGGAAGTTTTCCCAAACGTGAAACTTAAAAAAAAAAAACAGCAACAGTTCATTTAAAAAAAGAGTTTCCCATTTTGGAATGCAGTCATAAGGATGGTGTTGTGCTGACCCTTAAAGGACGTCAGTGTATACCCAATCACAGTGGGTCACCAAATGGCACAGCCCAAATGAATATTAATTAGGGAGGTCATTCTGGAACGTCCTGCAGTATTTTGTGAACCAACTTAATAGCTCATGTGTTGATTTGTAAAATAGTATTCCATTTGCAAAAATTATGGGGGTCATTACAACATTGGCAGTAAAAGCTGCTTCCCGCGGTGCAGAAGACCGCCAACACACCGCCGCAGCCGCGGAATTCCGCCACTGTCATTTTGACCCACAGCTCGGAATCTGCCAAAATCCAGACACCCACACAAGTCCGCCACACCAAAGGTCAGTGATAAACTGGCGATAACAAAACCTCCACCGTCACGCCAAGAGGAATACGCCGGCACTATCACGACCCACGAATCCACGCGGCAGTCTTTCAACCGCGGTATTCCATTGGCGGAACACACTGCAGCGCTCAAAATACACACACTCTTACAAAACACAGCCACTTTGGACAAATCGAAATACACACACCTGATACACATGCACACACCACTCCCACACACCCAATACAATATAAAACACACACCGACATCACCCACAAACCCTTACATCAACAATTGCGACAGAAGGCCAGAGAGAGACACCACCATTTACAAACTAGCATCCACAGGCACTCAACACCATCACTCAGACAACATCCAAGCACCTCACACAACACACCTCTAAATATCACCCCACACATCACAATACACACCACCCCACACATCACCTACACCACCCCATGGCCCTGCAAAGACACCCCAGGTTCTCTGAGGAGGAGCTCAGGGTCATGGTGGAGGAAATCACCCAGGTAGAGCCACAGCTATTCGGATCACAGGTGCAGCATACCACCATAGCTAGGAAGATGGAGCTATGGCGAAGAATCGTGGACAGGGTCAACTCAGTGGAACAGCACTCAAGAACTAGGGATGACATCAGGAAGAGGTGGAACGACCTACGGGGGAAGGTGCGTTCCATGGTCTCAAGACACCACCTTGCGGTTCAGAGGACTAGCGGCGGCCCTCCACCTCCTCCCCCAGAACTCACTACATGGGAGGAGCAGGTCTTGGCTATACTGCATCCTGAGGGCCTCGCAGGAGTAGCTGGAGGAATGGACTCTGGTAAGTCAAACCTTAAACTACTTCATCCCCCGCCCACCTGCATGCTATCACATACCCCCACCCTCACCCACACCCCCATCACTCCAACTCCTCACGTTTGCCCCCAATATCACAAACCACACAGTTCAAACCCAAGCCCTGCATGTAACACCAAAGCATGGACACCCATCACCAAAGCATGTCCACTGCACACCCCCCTAAACCATTATCACAGAAGGTCCTACACAGGAATGCAAGCACTGGGGTACACGGTCACCCACCCATTGCACACCAGGGCACACACAGATACAATTATCATGCCTTTACACCCCTGCAGGACCCCTACCCAACGTCACTGGACAGGAGAGTCCAGATATGTCCACTCCATCCACAGAAGAGGCCCACAATGATGGCAGCAGCTCTGTCCAACTGGATCAAGATGACCAGCCCGGCCCATCTGGGACCTCGGGACAGTCGGTTCCCCTCACACTGGCACAGGCCACTAGAGAGCTCACCCCCTCTGGAAACACCAGCACAGCACCCACCCAGCGGGCCCATACCTCTGTCCCCAGGACACATCAATCAGCAGTGTGTCCACCACTACAGGGAACCCAGGCTAACCCACCACCCCAACAACACCAGGGACCTGGGGGCAGTGGCAGTGGGCACACGGTTTAGGGGACAGAGGCCCAGGAACACAGGGGAACTGGGAGGGCTGCTGTGCGACAGGGGGAGGACAGGCTCAGGGAACCCACTCTCCCGAGGCCCTCTCCAACATCATGGGAGCCTACCACCATTCCCAGGAGACAATGGCAACGGTACTGGACAAGTTTCAGGAGACCCAGCGGCTGCAGGAGGAACAGTATTTGGTGTTCAGGGAGGAACTCAAATCCATCAATTCCACCCTGGGCACCATTGTAGGGGTGCTGAAGGAACTCGTCAACACCAGGAGGGACACTGTGGCACAACAAGGGGACACTGACAATAGCCTGGATGATGAACTGCCCACCACCTCCGCCAGCGCTAGTGGACAGGAGGCACCGCCATAGGACCACCACACCAGCACCCCACCCCCTGCAGATGTAGAACCACCCTGCAAGCAATCCCTGAGATCCAGGACAAAGACAGTGAACAATGCCAAGACCCCCGCCAAGAAATGAGACCACCCTGATTGTCATCTTTCTGTCCCACTTTGTCACCCTGTCCATACTTAAACTGCCCCAGCTACACTTCCTATGCCCCTTTGGACAATGTACCTGTGAGACTAATAGACTGGATTCTGCCATGGATATTCCTCCACCATCACCCCTGACCATTTTACAACCCCCTCCACTATTTAGCACTTAAATAAACACCCTTAAATCACAAAACAATCAGGAGTCTGTCTGTGCGTTCAAAAATGTGTATTAGCAATAACAGTGGCAAAATGCTATATCAAATGTAATGTCAACATACCTATGTCACACAGCTCTAGTCCAGGCAGAAACAAAGCAGATGTCACACAATGGGACCCACATCTGTGAAATCGTAAGGGAAAGTGACAACTCAGTGACCATACACTGGGTGAAAATGAAAGACAGATGAGAGGTAGTAGAATTAAATCAGATGTAGCAGGCAGTGTTGTCTTCTTACCTCTGTCTCACTGGAAGTATTGCTGGATCACCGTGTTCCTGTTGTCTATGTCCTCTTCTTCTGCTTCCTCGTCTTCACTGTCCACAGGCTCCACAGCTGCTACAACACCTCCATCTGGACCATCTTCCTGCAGAAAAGGCACCTGTCATCGCAAAGCCAAGTTGTGAAGCATACAGCAGGCCACGATGATCTGGCATACCTTCTTTGGTGAGTAGAATAGGGAATCACCTGTCATATGGAGGCACCGGAACCTGGCCTTCAGGAGGCCGAAGGTCCGCTCTATAATCCTCCTAGTTTGCCCATGGGCCTCATTGTAGCATTCCTCTGCCCTTGTCCTGGGATTCCTCACTGGGGTCAGTAGCCATGACAGGTTGGGGTAACCAGAGTCACCTGCAAATGGCGAGGGACAACTGTTAGACACACACTAACTCATAGGGACATCCCCAGACCCAGACACCTAGTCACACTGTATTGGGTCCATGTCCTCACCTAATAGCCACACACGGTGCCGCTGGAGTTGCCCCATCACATAAGGGATGCTGCTATTCCGTAGAATGTAAGCGTCATGCACTGAGCCAGGAAATTTGGCATTCACATGGGAGATGTACTGGTCGGCCAAACACACCATCTGCACATTCATGGAATGGTAACTCTTCCGGTTTCTGCACACCTGTTCACTCCTGTGGGGGGAACCAAGGCCACATGTGTCCCATCAATGGCACCTATGATGTTGGGGATATGTCCCAGGGCATAGAAGTCACCTTTCACTGTAGGCAAATACTCCTCCGCATGTGTTTCAGCAGGGCAGACAACACTCTGGACAACATGATGGAAAACATAGGCTGGGACATCCCTGATGCTATGGCCACTGTGGTATGAAAAGACCCACTTGCTAGGAAATGGAGTACTGACAGCACCTGCACTTGAGGGGGGATTCCTGTGGGATGGCGGATAGCTGACATCAGGTCTGGCTCCAACTGGGCACACGATTCCAGGATTGTGGTACGATCAAGTCTGTAGGTGAAGATCACATGTCGCTCCTCCATTGTCGACAGGTCCACCAGCGGTCTGTACACCGGAGGATGCCGCCATCTCCTCACCTGCCCCCGCGGACGGTGCCTATGGAGAAGAACAGCGAGCAGAGAGTCAACCAACTCTGAGGTACGTAAACACAGCTTAATCTGAAAATATTTGCAAATCGACATATGGCTGTATTAGTGTTTAAGCAAGGCCTAGATATGTGTGACACAGTCCAAAATAATGCCATGTGGGCCCCTGAAATGGCAGCTGCCTGACCTGTAAAGTGGGACAAGGGGATATGAGGTAACTGCGCTGGCATTGTACACCGTCGCAGTGGGCGGTCGAAGACCGCGGTGCTATCCTGCATTGGTTAACATTGGACCCTATGGGTCCCAGGAGCCAATGACGATGTACGCCGGTGGTGACGGTACGCACCGCCACGGACGTGACTGCCATTTTCTCTCTTTTCAATCACTTGATACCTGATCTTCAACAGGAGAGGACCTGCACTGCAAGGGCTGCTGTGACCTCAGTCTGGAAGAGACAATGGCTCGTGTGTCTGGGGAAAGGGCCCCTGCTTTCAGCACAGAGGAGTTGGAGAAACTAATGCATGGGGTCCTCTCCCAGTACACGCTACTCTACGGTCCTCCGGACAAACAGGTGAGTACACTGTGAGCATGCTGCATGGGCAATGCCTGTTTGGAGTGGTGTGGATGAAAGATGGGGGGGGTGAGAATGAGGCGTGCATGAAACGACGGTGAGTGCATGTGCGTCATGGCAAGGATAGAGATGCAGGCCAATGACTGTGACGGTGTGGACGGTTATATCTTCTCCTTTTCCCCTGTACTATTCCTGTAGGTCAGTGCCCACCAGAAGAAGGACATTTGGCGTGCCATCGCCAAGGAAGTCCGGACTCTGGGGGTCTACCACAGACGGAGCACCCACTGCCGGAAAAGATGGGAGGACATTTGCCACTGGAGCAAGAAGACGGCGGAAGCCCAGCTGGGGATGGCCTCCCAACATGGGAGAGGTGCCCGTCGCACCATGACCCCCTGATGTTACGGATCCTGGCGGTGGCGTACCCGGAGTTGTATGGGCGCTTGAGGGCATCACAGCAGCTACAAGGGGGTGAGTACACTCTCATTCTGATGATTCAGCGTGCATTGTAGGTGTCTGGGTGGGAGAGGTGGGCTGTGGGTTCCCCTAGGCCAGGGTGAGTTTAGTAGGCAAGGTCCCTTCTTAAGGCAGGCTCTGTGGCACCCCACCCCACCTTTGTACAGAGCCAACTACACCTAGTCAGGTTCCTGTGACATTCATGTGTGCAGCAATCGGGCATAGCCTTGTAACCCATGTCCCTGTGATTGATTAGGGAACTCCAAGTGCACGGTGTGGTGCAGGGGGCTTCTGTGTCTTTAGTGTCCGCCAACGTTAGCGGTATTGCACGCACTTAACATGTTTTTTTTCTGTTTCCCCCCCCTTTTTGTGGACTCCCTGTTCTTGTGTGCATTAGCATCATCAGGCGGAGGAGCAGTGGCACCAGAGCAGGAGGGAGCTGCATCCCACATGGCCCTGGAGGGCGAAACAATGGAGTCTGAATCCACCAGTGGGACGGAGGGCGAGGGGAGCTCCATGGCGGGGCAGGAGCTGAGACCAGCGATACAGACTCCTCCTCTGATGGGAGCTCCCTTGCGGTGGCGGGCCCATCTGTGCCCCCGCATCTACAGGTACAGCTGCCACCCCTCCTACCAGCACTGCCCTCCCAGCAGCCCCTCAGCGTTTGCCCTGTGCCCGCTCACCCAGGAGGGTGGGCATCTCCTTCGCCCCAGGCACCTCAGCCCCTGCCCCTGTCTCCCCTGCTGCCCTCAGTGAGGAGGCCATTGACCTCCTCAGGTCCCTCACTGTTGGGCAGTCTACCTTTTTGAATGCCATCCAGGGTGTAGAGAGGCAGTTGCAACAAACCAATGCATACCTGGAGGGCATTCATTCTGGTCAGGCAGACCAACAGTGAGGTTTTCAGACTCTGGCCTCAGCACTGATGGCAGCCATTGTCCCTGTCTCTTGCCTCCCCCCTCCAACTTCCTCCACCCAGACCCAAACCCCTGTACCTCAGCCTATCCCAAGCACACCATCAGACCAGCATGCACACACCTCAACACACAAGGGAAGCTCTGGCAAACATAAGCACCACACATCCCACAGGCACTCACGCCAGCATCATACACATGCAGACACACCAACATCCACTGCCTCCACTGTGTCCCCCTCCTCCTCGTCTCCCTCCTCCCTCCCTGTCTCATCTCCACTGACACCTGCATGCACTACATCCTCAGCCACTACGTCCATCACCAGCACACCCACCACCACACCCTGCTCACGTGCACTCACCACCCCCACTACCATTCACACATCCCCTGTGTCCTCTACCAGTGTGTCTGTGAGCCCACCTCCCAAGGTACACAAACGCAGCCACACACCCACCCAACAGCCATCCACCTCACGACAGCCTCCAGCCCATGCACCTTCACCCAAAGTCACCAAAGGTACACCTCCTACAACAACTACCTCTTCCTCCACTCCCAAACCCCCTCCATCTACCTGTCCCAGTGTTCCCCAAAAACTTTTCCTGCCCAACCTTGACCTCTTTCCCTCACCTCCCCCACCCCTTCAGTTTCCTAGGGCCCGCCTCTCCAGGTCCCAACCCAGCACCTCAGCCACAACATCTGCGGGACCAGTGGTGCCAGTAGTAACCGGCTTCTGGAGTGCGCCAGGCAGCAGGGCAGCCAGTGTGGCAAGGATCCAGAGCACGGACAGTCCCCCACCTGTAAAGCACAAAACGTTGGCCAGTGCCCGGTGGTAGAGAGGAAAGAAATCAGCCACCAAAGCCGCTCCCAGGGGTACAGTTGGCAGTGTGGAGACAGCTGTGCCACCATCCAAGGCACAGTAAAACCGGCAGGTCTGGGAAAATCTGCACGGCGGACAAGACCGCCAGCAGCACTGCTGCCCAGGACACCGCCACCACCAGCACTGCTGCCCAGGACACCGCCGCCACCAGCACCGCTGAACAGGACACCGCCGCCACCAGCACCGCTGCCCAGGACACCGCCGCCACCAGCACCGCTGAACAGGACACCGCCGCAACAAGCACCACTGTCCAGGACACCGCCGCCACCAGCACCGCTGCCAAGGACACCGCCGCCACCAGCACCGCTGCCCAGGACACCGCCCCCACCAGCACCGCTGCCCAGGACACCGCCGCCACCAGCACCGCAGGACAGTGAGCGCCAAAGATTCTGACGCCACTGAGGCCGCCTCGAGCAGGATGAAGTACTCTGGGCACCAAGCCCACTCCAGAACCAGTGGAGAGATACATCCACTCACACAGTCCTTGGCAGGATGAAGCACTCTGGGCACAAAGCCCCCTCCAGAACCAGTGGAGATTGTTATCCACTTGAGAGACTGTGGCTTTGCACTCCCCAGGATGCAGCAGTGGGCAAACCACCCACTGTAGAGACTTGAGAGACTGTGGCTTTGCACTCCCCAGGATTGAACAGTGGGCAACCCACCCACTGTAGAGACTTGAGAGACTGTGGCTTTGCACTCCCCAGGATTGAACAGTGGGCAACCCACCCACTGTAGAGACTTGAGAGACTGTGGCTTTGCACTCCCCAGGATTGAACAGTGGGCAAACCACCCACTGTAGAGACTTGAGAGACTGTGGCTTTGCACTCCCCAGGATTGAACAGTGGGCAACCCACCCACTGTAGAGACTTGAGAGTCTGTGGCTTTGCACTCCCCAGGATTGGACAGTGGGCATTGTGCCCCCTCGTGCATCTGGCGTCGTGCACTCATCCAGCTGAGGTGCCCCCCCCTTCCCTTCCCCCTGAGGTGCCTGTTTTATTTCTATCTGATGCCCCAGCAGTGTTCTCTCCGTCTTGTTCGGGCATCTTGTGTGGGCCTCGCCCATGTATTTTGGGCCCAGTGGTCCGCGGACTATGATGGTGGAATCCCTTGGACTTGTATTCTTGGTGTACATATTTGTAGAGGAGCAGGAAGATAAAGGCTGGAAGAATCTGGAGCTCGGGTTCCATGGCGTCCTGGTTCCTCGTGGGGTATGTAGAGGTGAGCGTTTTCCCTTCCAAGTCCTGTTTCCGCTGTGTTTTTGTTTGCGGTGAATTCGCCCCGGAAAATGTGGCGGATTGGACTGTTGTAATTCTGTGGGCGGTACATTGTCCTCCTTCTGTCTGTTGGCGGTTACCGCAGCGGTGTTTGTTTGTACCACCTTGGCGGTCGGAGTGTTAAAGTGGCTGTCTATGTTGGCAGTTTCCGCCACGGTCGTGATTCCATTTTTTTTGCCGCCGGCCTGTTGGCGGTTTTACCGCGGCTTTAACACCGACCGCCAGGGTTGTAATGACCACCCATGTGTGCAATTTGCAACCACATTTTGAGAATGAAAAATTAATGCATCAGGGCCTTAACTTTCATAAGGAGATAGACGCCAATTATACTTCTTCCTTGTTTGTAACTCTACCTGGTGGTAAGTACTTGTTGAAATCTGCTTTAAGAAACAATAACACAAAACTTAAGCTGTTAAAACACCAGCCAGGTAAATAGTGATGTTCCTCTATTTTAATGACTACTGGCCAAGCTGTACATACTGTCTTGTATGCTGTTTTGAAAGCCAACAGGTGAATAATGAAGTTTCTTTTCTGTTTGTAAGGTCACCAGCCAAACAGTACATTACTTCTGCCATTTAGCCAACAGCCAGTTAAATACTGGCGTTTTTTGCAATCTTAGCAAAACAAAAGGATGATGGACGGATTGCTGAAACTTTTCAAACACTCACCCTTAGTCACAGATCTAGGTTAAATTCATTGTTCTTTTACTCACCATGTCACCCAAGTTAGGACCCAGCCATATGCAAATCAACTTGACTCTGCTGTCCATGGGAACAGTCCAGCCCGAACTGCCAGGCTAGGTCTTCCCTGGACTGGAACAAAGCATCCTGAGACTGGCTTCAGGGTATCACTCTTCATCAGCCAGGCTAGCTTGAATCCAGAGGCATAGTGATCATGGGACCCATGTTTGGGCATACCCTGGCCACTTAAGGCAACTTTAGCAAAACAAAAGGATGATGGACAGAGTGCTGAAACTTTTCAAACACTCACCCCCAGTCACAGATCTGTGTTTAATCCATTGCTCTTTTGCTCACCATGCCACCCCAGTTTGGACCGAGCCATATGCAAATCAGTCTTGACCCTGCTCCCCATAGGAACAGTCTAGCCCGAACTGCCAGGCCAGGTCCACCATGGACCGGAAACAAGCATCCTGGGACCAGTTTCAGGGTATCACCCCCTCATCATCCAGGCTAGCTTGAATCCAAAGGCACAATGAGCAATAGAGTAAATAGTGAATTTTCTTTGCCGTTTAGACTGCCATCAAACAAATAGTTCATGATCTCTACTATCTAGTCAGTGGCTGGGTAAAGAATGAAGCTTTGTTGCTGTTTGCATGGCTCCTAGCCAAATAGTACATGATATCCTCCATTTGGTTGGTGAACAGGTAAAAAGTGACTTTTCTGTGCTGTTTGTACTGCTGCTGACAAAATAATACACAACTTATGCTATCTAGGGAGTGGCTGGATAAACAGTGAAGCTTCATTGCTGTTTACACATCTGCCAGCCAAATAGTACATAATCTCTGCTATCTAGTCTGTTGCAGGGAAAATAGTAAATTTTATTTGCTATTTGCATGGCAGCTGTTCAAATAGTACATGATCTCTGCTATCTAGTCATAAATAGTGATGCTTCTTTAATGTGTGCATGCCTGCCGGCCAAATAGAACACGATCTCTGCCATTTAGTTAATGACCGGGTAAATAGTGAAGTTTCTTTGCTATTTGAATGCTGTGAGCAATTACTTAATCTTGGATATTTATTAAGAGCACAGGTCAATAGTGAAGTGTCTTAGCTGTTTGCATAATAGCTGGTGAAATCGTCCCTGGTCTCTGCTATTTTAGATGGCAGCCAGATAATTACAAAGGGGGTGATTCTGATTCTGGCGGGCGGCGGAGGCCGCCCGCCATAATTCCGCCCCCATTATACCGCTCCGCGGTCAGAAGACCGCGGAGGGTATCATGAGTTTTTCCCTGGGCTGGCGGGCGGTCTCCAAAAGACCGCCCTCCAGCCCAGGGAAAAACTCCCTTCCCACGAGGATGCCGGCTCGTAATCGAGCCGGCGGAGTGGGAAGGTGCGACGGGTGCAGTGGCACCCGTCGCGTATTTCAGTGTCTGCAAGGCAGACACTGAAATACTTTGCGGGGCCCTCTTACGGGGGCCCCTGCCGTGCCCATGCCATTGGCATGGGCACGGCAGGGGCCCCCAGGGGCCCCGCGACCCCCCCTACCGCCATCCTGTTCATGGCGGCTTTCCCGCCATGAACAGGATGGCGGTAGGGGGGGTCAGAAACCTCATGGCGGCGGAGCGCGCTCCGCCGCCATGAAGGATTCCCCCGAGCAGCGGTAAGTCGGCGGGAGCCCGCCGACTTGCCGCTTCTGACCGCGGCTGAACCGCCGCGGTCAGAATGCTCGTGGGAGCACCGCCAGCCTGTTGGCGGTGCTCCCGTGGTCGGTGGCCCTGGCGGCCACCGGCCGCCAGGGTCAGAATGACCCCCAAAGTGTCTTTGCTGTTTGTTGGTCACTGGCCAAATAGTATAGGATCATTGTCATCTAGCCAGCATCCCAAATAGTACATGATCTCTGGTATATAGCCATGTAATTAGTGAAGCGTCTTTGCTGTTGAATGGTCGTGGGTAAAATAATACATGATCTTTGCTACCTAGTTGGCTGCTGGATAAATTGTGAAGTTTCTTTGCTATTTGCATGTACACCGGCCAAGTAGTACATACACTCTGCTATCTAGTTGATGGTCAGGTGACTAGTGAAATTTCTTTGCTCTCTGCATGGCCACTGACCAAATAGTACATAATCTTTGCTATTTTGTCGACGGACAGGTAAATAATAAAATTTGCTAACTATTTACATGACTGCTGGTCAAATAGTGCATAATCTCTGCTATTAAGCCTGCAGCAGTATAAATAGTAGTAGAAATTTACTATTTGGGTGCAGGGCAAATAGTTTTTACTTTTATCTAGTGTTTCTTGCTTCTATTTCTCTCCCCATCACTCCTAGCCTTGCTCTGTGTTTTTCTCACTTTATTATGCTACATTTTGTTCAAAGTCTCAGCAATCTTTCAAAATGGGGGTATCTTTGCAACTAGAAATGCCTCTAACTACAATGGTTCTTGTCCAACCCGGTAGTCACAGGCACAGCCTCAGTTCACCAGTAGCTGACAAGGTGGTGGGGAGAGTGGATGAGCAGGAACAACTCAAGAGAGTGGGAAAGCAAAATAAACTTTGGTCTCCCAGAATGGGTAACTCATAAGTATAATAACAAAATCTCTGGCAAAGTCATTAGATCCGGTTTGCCTTATGAGTCCTGAGAAAGAAAGTAAACAAACCCTCTTGAAATGAACAAACAAAACAAAATATTGCTTCCAGTAATCAATGCATCTGTGAATTAAGGATTTTAATGTGTGCTGGTCAAGTGTTCTTTTTAGATGTAAAATAACCCTTCATGTTGTGCAATGCAAGCACTTCATCCTAGGCAGGCCAAACACCAAACAGGCAATAAAAAGAGGTGACAGGGAAAGCCAAACCTAAGGAAAAGGAGCAGCCAAACTAATATAATCCTAGATGGTTCAAACTATATGCACTTCAGAAAAATGATAGAAATGGTGACTGTCTTTAGAGGAAACCGCATGTCAGTTATCACATCAAGGGATATTACAATGGGAGTCTTTACATCGAGGTAAGTGCATCAGGAGCCTCTTTACATCTTGGTTTACAAGGTGCCTTTGATAGGCAGTGGTACTAGAAAACTTTGCAGAGTGGAGGTGCTGCAATTAATGTTATATCACCAAAGTCCTAAGGGTTGTGAAAAAATCCAAGCGTAATACAAAAAAACAAGTGTAGCAAGTGTGCCATACCTATTCAGCTGGCGAGGAGTAAAGGTGTGGTATATGTTACATTTTGGAGCATTGGTGTGTTAGTGCACTATCATTTACAGACAGTATGTTTTCCTATGACATGGCCACTAAATTTGCATAGTCATGCAGTTTCACTGGTAAAAAAACTGTATAGCTGAAAAATGCTTATGTGTGGAAATCAAATTTCTGTAAATATTTGTCATACACGCATCACTAAGTAAAGTGTCTAGATGTGTTTTGAACTTCCTAAAAAAAAATGTCATCACATTTCAGCTTTGTGAAAAAGTGCTTCTTTTGTGCTTTCCAAATTGATGTTATCATTTGAAATATGTGTATAGTTCATTTACTGATATTTAGATGTGTTCAAAAGAAAACTGGCATCCTACATTCTTTCCATTTGTTTTCTGTACCCCAGCAGGATTATCACCTAGATCACTTTTTCAAAATTCTCTCACTTTGTGGTCAGAAAGATAATAGTACACTCCAGTTTCTGAATAAGCAGCAATTTGTCAAAAATCATAGCCTGGCAGTCTTTGAACACACAGCAAATGTGTCAAGATAAACACAAAATTGAGCCATCTTTATTGCTCATTCACCTTCTGAACACCAGCATGATTATTTCTGAGGGTGCTACAGTATATGTGTATGTGTATTCTTAAAACACATAACAAAATAATGAAGTATGTTTTAAAATACATGAAATTAAATAAGCTAACAATTATTTAAAAGTAAAAAATAACTGACATATTTATAATCAAAGCATATGTGTAACCTCATTTAAAAATGTAATATAATGTAAAAAAACTAATTAATACTTTAAACTAAATAAATTATATCTATTAAAGCACATTTAAACACTCATAAAATACATTCATAATATTAACAACACATTGCATATATTAAAATTAACATATAACAGAAATAATTTACAAAAATTGTTTTTACTCAAATTAAAAGTTCAATAAGACAATATTACACAATATTAAAACATAAAAACAATTTAAAATAACACTAGCAAAAGTGTTGGACTTCAAAGGAATCACTAATCTAAGTTGGACATTAGAGAGGCTATCTTTACTATTTTCACTCTAACTTAAGCAGATGCAGGGAATTGTTGGATTTTGGAGAGGTTCAATTTACCATTCCCACACTAAAGTAATCAAAAGCAGGAAAAGTTGAACTTTGGAGGGCTTACATTTACTATCCCCAGTCCACCGTAATCAAAATAAGGGAAAATGTTGGGCTGTAGAGAGTTACATTTACTACTCACACTCCAATCTAAGCAAAAGCAGGGAAAGAGTTGGACCTTGGATGACTGAATTTACCATTCACATGCCAATCTAAGAAAAAGCATGAAAGGTGTTATACTTTGTAAGGGTTATACTTGCAGTTCTCACTCAAACATGAACAACAGTAAGGAACGTGTGAGACTTTGTGGGGTTTAGATGTACTATTCCTACTCTAACATAAGGGAAATTGTTGGACATTGGAGTGGTTAGGTTCACTACTCCCACTCTAATCTAAACTACAATAGGGAAAGTGTTGGGCTTTGGAGGGGTTAGGTTTACTATTCCCACTCCAATCTAAGCAACAGTAAGAAAAGTGTTGGACTTTGGAGGGGTAGGATTTACTATTTTCAGTCCAAAGTAAGCAAAAGCAGGGAACATATTGGACTTTGAAGGCCTTAGAATTATTATCCCCATTCCAATGTAAACAACAGTAGGGAATATGTTAGACTTTAGAGAGATTAGATTTACTATCCCTACTCCAATCTAAGCAACAGTAGGGAAAGTGTTGGACTTTGGAGAAGTTACATTTGCTACTACAACTCCAGCGTAAGCAAAAAATGGAACGTTTTGGACTAAGGAAAAATTAAATATAACATTTCAAATTCTAAACATTTTTAAACATTTACACCCCTACTGACATAAAATTACATAGAGTCATTCAGAGGCACTGCAGAAGGACAGGAATGTTTATTAGTAACTAAAATGATGTGCAACCAAATCAGAGTGGTTTGGACAGTATTTAGTTATGAATAGTCATGTATGACACTAAAGTGTTAGACCTGGCATCCTTGACGTGGTTTCCCCCAGGCTTTTTGCCTTTAGGCCTCCTGTTTTTGCTGCCTTTATTTTTGTTGACCTTAGGACTCTGCACACCTTACCACTGCTGACTATAGCCAAAGTGCTTCTGCACTTTCCCTAAAACATGGTTATATTGGCTCATCCCCAAATTGACATATTTCATTTACTTATAAGTCCCTAGTAAAGTGAACTCCATATGCCTAGGGCCTGAAAATTATTGGGCCTACGGCACTGATTGTGTCAGTCACTTGAGTAGATCCTTAAACATGTTTCAGGCCTGCCATTGCAGAGCCTGTGTGTGGAGTTTTGAACTGCCATTTCGACCTGGCAAAGTAACCCTTTGGCCAGGCCCAAATCTTCCTTTTTAATAAACATAAGTCACCACTAAGGTACGCCCCAGGCAGCCCCAAGGACTATGTGCATTGTATTTAAAAGATTGGAAATGTACTTTTTAGGTTTACCTGTCCTTGTGGTGAAAAATGCTTAAATTTGTTTTTCACCACCGCACGGACTGTCTCTCCCATAGGTTAACATTGGGATTACCTCACTACATTTTATAAGTGTAATTCAGAAACTGTCTCTGGAATCACAATTGTAAATCCTAGCTTATGGTGATGTTGAATTTTAAATTGCAATTCTGAAAATGCCTCTATTAGAAAAATTACATTTTCTTGCCTTAGACATTTGGTGCCTGTTGCCTGTGTCTGGTCACATGTCTGGGGTTGGGGAAAGCTGGGCTTTGTGTATTCCCCCTGGACAGCTACACACAAAGGGAGCTTATGAGTGACTTGATGGGGCATCTGTGTCCTGATGGGTCATCCTGAACAGGATGGGAGGGAGGAGCTGGACCCAGCCTCACTTACACCTGAATAGGCTGTGTCCTGTCAAAAAATAAGGGGATTTGGAGGATTACAGGTCCAGTGTATACCCTCCAGTAACCATGGCTAATAATATAATACACTGTTCCTAAAGAGCAAAAAAAGAACAGAACAGGGTGAGTACTAGGGGGTCCTATTTAGTAGAAGCAAAAGTCCTCACACACCCACGTGGGTGTCATGCTTCATCATCGGACAAGCTCCTCGTCAGACCGGCGGTGCAATGTCTGACGGGCACCACCCATAGGGGGGCTCCTTGCCGGAGTTCTTTTTGATGATGCCACACTATCCCGCAAGTGAGTAGGGTGAGAAGGAAGGAGGAGAGTGCAAAAAGGAAAAGATAAAATTGGCTCTGAGAACCTCACTGAGAATTATCTTTATTAATGCGTGGTCCAGGCCAAGGTTAAAAAAATAATCAGGAGAGTGAAATCGAGATAATGTTCGACCACTCTCTAACTGTATCGCACATAACAGAGTGGTCAAGAAACTACAAGACCCACCTCAAGATCGGGTCGAGATGTTTCGCGTCTGTGTGGTCCAAAAGGATCCAATGACGCTTCTTCAGGACCTAGTGAAAAAATAATGCTTCTCCACATACAAAATCAATTGGCTCTTGCCTATAACAACTGATAGTCAAAAAAAGGTTTAGTATCGTCCGTCACTTACACAAGTCCATTATGACCCAGTATATCGTTCCTATTCGTCACCTCTCCCAAATTGAGATCGGGCTTCATTGGGTTCGCGTGGACCATAGGCTTAGTCCACATAACACATTGGTAAAGACTGGCGGACGGCACTTCCACCTACCCTTGGTCGCGTTCCCGAAAAGACCGTGACTAGGCTGTGTCCTGTCCACACACAAAGGGCTGCATACACCCCTGTAGTAAGTATAGAGCCAGAGCAGGAAGAGTAGCACATCTGTGCACTTCAAAGGCATGTCTTTGAAGTCTCCCCACATCAAAGGCACCGCTGGGTATGAGAACTTGATCTCTGACACCACCAACTCAGTACATTTCTGGACCTGTGGATACTCTGACAGGAAGAAGGACTGCTGTGTTGTTGAATGCCTGCCTCTCTGATAGACTGCTCTTTGCTGGACTCCTGCTTTTGCTGTGCTGTCCTGTGCCTGCTGCTCTCTTGCCTAGGAGGGAGAAGGACTGGATCTGAAGTCTCAGGGGCATAACAGACCTCTAACCACACTGCTCCTGCACCTGGACACTGCCATCTGTGAGTCTTTCCTGCCAAGTGGTGCCACCCCAGTCCTGGACCCTTAGAAGTGGGCATAAGGTGCCTGTTCAAGTGGATCTGATGCATCCTCTGATTAGGGAGCAGAATTGACACATCACTGCTGGTGCATGGAGAAAATCGATGTATCACTTTTACTGCAAGGGTCGGAACCAACACAAACAGAATCGCATCCCCGCTCTACCTCAAATCATGAAACCAGCACATTGCCTTTGGAACTGACACTGCGGGTCCTTGCATTCCCTGTCAAAGGCAGCCTCAACAACAATGTCAAAACTTCGCCTTGCAGGTCCTACGCTCATCAGAACCAATGCATGGACTCGACTGCCCAACGAATCCTCGATGTTGACGCATCGTGAACTTGTATCGCAATCTCACTGCATATCAGAACGACCCGTCACCCCTGTTGCATAGAGCATATCGGTGCATCCCCTATACTGCGTGGTTCGGAACCAAGGCATCTCTATGCAACACAAATTTAAGGTACTTTGGTTGAGCGGGCCCAACTGGGTTTCTGTAGGCGGCTCATCCTCTATTGCAGCCAGCCTGAACTTTTGACTTTGTCCGGTCCAGCGCAACCAGATATCCCCATTTGGCACCTTTGTTTTCTAAGCGCTATTTTACAGTTCATTCTTTAAAAATTCATAACTCAAGTTCTACTGATGGGATTTTGTTATTTTGGTCTTGCTTTATTTACTTAAGTAAGTTCTATTTTGCTAACCTGGTGGGGATCCTCATTATGTGGTATTTTCACTGTTATACTGTTATAGTGCTGCACAACTACTTTACACATTGCCTTCAGGTTAAGCATGGATGCTCTGTGCCAAGCTACCAGAGGGTGAGCACAGGTTAATTAAGAGTTTGCTTGTGCCTTACTTTAACACGAATTGTGGTTGCTGCTTGACCAGGGCTCACACCCAGTCATCCAGCAACCCACTTTCTCACATAAAGTTTATGACAAATTATTTGTTTGGTTCCTTCTACCTAACACGCTTAGCATACAAAATGGAAGCACCATGTATGGACATCTGCTAAGGTATTGAAGCCTAGCTCCATGTTTAAGCTAAAGAAAGGTAAGGTGAATATCCAGGTGACCAGTTACCTACCCAGTCTTGCTTAACAAACTGTACTTAAAGAACTTAAACTTAAAGGTCAACTTAACCTTACCCACTGGCAAGAGAGTGAGACTCCTTCTCTTGTTAAATACCTTACTCAAGGGAGAGCTTATGAAACACAAAATGGGACGCATGGTATGGAGTGTGGTTGAGGAACAGCTGTGTTAAGGTCAAAGCAATCACAAACCTACAAATCACGCATTTGTATTGTTGGCTGTGTTGAATTCTAACAATAAGCTGGGAGACTGGTGCTCGAGTAGCAATTTAATGTGTTCCCCATTATTAGATGATGCCTTGGATTCAGGCATTTTACTGTATACTGTGCAATTGACAGTTTACTAGCTATGCTTTTTATGGTTCTTTGCATAGCAGTGATATTAAGTGTCATGAAGAGGCTATTACATATTGTCACTTTACACACGGTTTGTGTTGGCTGTGCTTGATATTACTGCAATTCCTTGGGCTGTCCCATGAGTATGGTGAATGTTTCACTTCTGGTTCTCCTTGGGATTCATGTTCCTTATGATTAGAAGAGATTAGTGGTTTATCTAGTCTTGTGGGCCTGACAGTGTGATAGACAGCATGCTGTAGCGTTTCATCCTGGTTGCTATAGGAGGCCAAGCGGTCCTTCCCAGTCCTTCCCAGTCAGTTCAGGAATGATACTGTGCCATTCTGATGCATTTAGGTGTTTTGTGTATATTATTGTTGTTAGACTTGACCCCTTCTGCAGGGTCATCCTCATGACTTTTAGCCTTCACTCCTCCATTTGTACTAACTTTTGGTTGGCCTTAGGTCTCTGCCACTTTACCATTGCTATCCTGTGCTAATGTGCATGTGCTCTCCCTTTAAAACATGTTTGATTGGCTTATTCAGTTTACTTTTAAGTCCCTAGTAAAGTGGCACTTAATGTGCCCAGGGCCTGTAAAGTACATGTTACTAATGAGTCTGCAGTACTGATTGTGCCACCCACTTAAGTAGCCCTTTAAAGATATTTAAAGTCCATGTGTGCAGTTTCTAAACTGACATTCTGACCTGACAAAATAAACCTTTCTCCAGGCCCAAACCCTCCTTTTTATTGATACATATAAACCACCCTTGGACAGCCCAAAGGGCAGGGTGCATTGTATCTAAAAAGTAGGACATGTACTTTTAAGTTTTACTTGTCCTGTAAGTGAAAAACGCAGTTATCTTATTACATTTTATAATTTTGTATTTTCCAAATGGCAACAGGTAACACCTTCATGTTTAGTGTCTCTGAAATCACAATTTAAAAATCCTAACTTATGGTGAAGTTGGATTTTAAATTGTAATTCTAAAAATGCCACTTTTAGAAAGTTGGCATTTTCTTGCCTTGGCCATCTGGTGCCTGCAACCTGTCTCTGGGTCATATGACTGGGTGTGGGTGACAGTTGGGCTTTGTGTATTCCTGCTAGACAGCCATACACAATGGGGAGCCTAATTTTGGCATGGGTAGGATGGGAGGAAGGAGGGAGGAGGAGGGCCCAGCTCCACTTACACTTGAATAGTCTGTGTTCTGTCTCCACACAAAGGGTTGAATACCCCATTTAGTTAGTCTGGATCTAAGGAAGAGGAGGCAGGGCATCTGTACACTTGCCTCTGGAAGCTTCTCTCCACTTCAACGGCACAACTGTGTATAAATGCTGGAACTCAGACATCAACTCTTCAGTAATCTTCTGGACCTGTGGATACTCTGCCAGGAAGCAGGGCTGCTGTGCTGCTGAAAGGACTACCATTCGTCCAGACTGCTGGTGTGAAGGAGCTACTATCCTGTTATGCTGGCCTGCTGCCCTATTGTCTGGAGAAGAAGAACTGGACCTGCAACTTCATCTTAAACCCAAGACCCCAGTCTGACTCCAAGGCCTAGTCTGCTGGTCTCCTGACCTGAGCCTCAAGGACATAAAAGGCTCCCCAACATCCTGCACAAGCCCCTGGATCCAGCTGCAGTGAGTTCCTGACCCACAAGTGGTGCCTCTCAGGTCCTGTACCCTTGGTGTGCCTCAAGGGCCCTGAAATCAAGCTTTTGGACTGTTTGCAACTGGGAACAGGCCCATTTGCACCAAGACCTCGTTGCTAGCATCACAAATCAGCACAATGCTCTATCAGCCCAACTCTTTGCACTGCTGCATCGACCACTTGTGAGGACCGCCAACACGAAGCTCCAGCAATGCTCACTCATAATGCCAGCTCACTCTTCTCTAAGTTAAGGCTGACTACTCTGTGTCAGGCTACCGGGGGGTTAGGCAGATGTTAATATGGGGTTTGCTTGTGCCTTATCCTGACAAGGATTGTGGTTGGTGCCTGACCAGGGCTCACACCCCGTCAACCAACAACCCACTTGCTCACAATTGTCTTTTTTATAGATCTTTTTATTGAAAATTTCAAACGCAAAGAAACAAATTAAACCACACACAGCCCATGGCTGCTACATCCTGCCTACTTTTTGGACAACAGCGACTCTTATAAATTCACTTGTCATGCAAGGAGCACCAGTCCATGTCCCTTTTTCACTAAGTTTCTTCTGGCAACCATTAGGCTCAACCTGCATTGTATTTTTTGCATAACGTTGCGGGCTACATCTCCCCAGATGTAAAGTATACCAGTTTTAACTGAGATGGGACCCTCTACCCTAGTTAGTTACGTAAGGCAATGCTCTATCCCTCACCAGAATGCCTTTTGCACCGGGCAACCCCAGTCAAGCAGCCTCTTTAAGAAGGAGGAGTGCGTAGACCTTAAGGCTGCGCGCTGCACTGTGAATGACTGCTCGTCATTCTGGAAGTTCCCTACCTTCAGATCACTCACATGTTTTCCTTGGTCTGTCTGCTGGCCTGTTGGTCCTTGTCTTCGTGTCCCTCACCTCTTGTCTCCATGTCCTGCTGCCGTCTGGTCACTCTTGCATTCCTTCCTCCCATGGTGTTGACATCGGGTTCGCCCCAGTTGCAGTGGTTCTTCAGTTTGGTTCAAGTTGGTAGACTCTTGCATCCTGCTAATAGTACAAAGAGAAGTACATTAAGGAAAATGGCAGACTTTTCGATCTGTAACACACTTTTGGAAATTTTTTCAATTCTTATCTAATGATTTCTTGACACAGCTGGGTGCTGAGTCTTTTCTTGCCTCTGCCATTTTAGAAACAGCAATACAAAAGGGGAAAAGTCAGTATTGAAACTGCTGATCATGTAAAGTATGTTCATTATGGTTTATTAGAGTGGAAGGTATTGGAACTATGTGAAAAGTGCCTGTGTATTACGCTTGATGCCAGGAGCATTTATAGTGTGCATTCCTTATGTTAGTTTTCAATGGACTCTAAAAGAGATTTGTATAATGGACACTAAAAGAGATATGTAAAATGGACTCCAGATGTGATATGTGTAATGAGCCTGACTTTCAAGCTTCATACAAGAAGCATTAATGACATGCATTATTTGTGTTATTTACTTATGGACTTTTGAATGAGATTGTTAGAAATGGGGTCTTTGGATGGCAGTCAGGTTACCCCCTGTCCAAGCAAGGACCCTCGCTCTAGTCAAGGTAAAGGAAAATCACTCTCAGTTAACCCCCGCTCACCCCCTTGGTAGCTTGGCATGAGCAGGCAGGCTTAACTTCAGAAGCAATGTGTAAAGTATTTGTACCAACACACACAGTAACTCAGTGAAAACACTAAAAAATGACACAACACAGGTTTAGAAGAATAGATAATATTCATCTAAACAAAACAAGACCGAAATGACAAAAATCCAACATACACAAGTCAAGTTATGAATTTAGAAAGCAAAAGAGTCTTAGGGCCAGATGTACGAAAAAAGCAATTTGCGAGTTGCAAATTGCGAGTCCCTGCGACTCGCAATTTGCAACTCGCAAATTGCTATGCAGTACGGTGTCTCAGACACCGACTGCAACTCGCAATGGGGTCGCAATGACCCACCTCATGAATATTCATGAGGTGGGTCGCAAATTGCGGCCCCATTGCGAGTATAGGCACTCGCTAACATGGAGGCCTGCTGTAGTCAGCAGGCCTCCATGTTAGCGACCTGCTTGTCAATAAAGCAGGTTTTTTTTTTTTAAAGTGTAGCCCGTTTTCCCTAAGGGAAAACGAGCTGCACTTTAAAAAAATCCGAAACCTTTAGTTTCGGTTTTTCAGGGCAGGGAGTGGTCCCTTGGACCACTCCCTGCCCTGAAAAATTAATATCTGGTCCAGTCACAAAGGGGAAGGGGTCCCATGGGGACCCCTTCCCGTTTGCGACTGGGTTACCATCCACTTCAAGTGGATGGTAACTGCGAGTCCATTTGCGGCCGCTTTCGCAGCCGCAAATGGAATTGCATACCAGTGCGAGTCGCTAATAGGAAGGGAACACCCCTTCCTATTAGCGAGTCGGAAATGCATTTTGCGAGTCGGATCCGACTCGCAAAATGCATTTCTGCATAGCAAACCCACGTTTGCGAGTCGCAAACGGCGATTTTCGCCGTTTGCGACTCGCAAACTGGTTGCTACATCTGGCCCTTAAATCCTTTAGAAAACAGTGAGAACATTGTTTGCGCACAAAGTACCTGGGTAGCGTCAAAATAACACCGCACGGGCAAGTGTGGTTTGAAAAAGGCCAGAGATGTGTCCATTTCTCACTCGCAAGCAAGACCGTGCGTCGTTCCTCCTCCGGTTGGGTCGGCATGTATTGTTTCTGCTCTCCCGCAAGAGAGCGATGCGTCGATCTGGACGGACACCTCAGGTCCGGGCAGGCTTTGCATTGTTTTTCCACTCCCAGCAATGTTGCGTTGAAAATCCGGTCCGAAGGTATCACAAAACCACGCTGCGTGGGGTTTGCGTCATTATCAGACTCCATTAGCAGGTACTGCGCGTCGTTTCTCCAGCCACATTGTGCCGATCTTCCAGCCGTGATGCTGGTGGATAGTTGATTTCAGCCGCGAAGCCGGCGGTGCATAGTTTATCAGCCGCATCACAGAAGGTGTGTTGAAAAATTCCCTGCATAGCAGTCTGTGCATGGATTTTCAGTTCTTGGCTGCCAGCTTCACCTCTCAAGGGCCCAGAGACTCGATAGGGTACCACTTGGCAGGGTAGGAGTCTCAGCACAGAGTCCAGGTGCTGGAAGGGGAAGTCTTTGATGACCCTGAGACTTCAACAACAGGAGGCAAGCTCAGTTCAAGCTCTTAGATATTCTTCTTCAAGCAAGAATGCACAACAAAGTCCAGTCTTTGTCCCCTTTCACAGGCAGAAGCAGCAACTGCAGGATAGCTCCACAAAGCACAGGAAGGGCAGCACTTCTCCTCAGCTCTTCTCCTTGACAGAGGTTCCTCTTGAATCCAGAAGTGATCTGATTTTGAGGGGTTTTGGGTGCTCTTCTTGTACCCCTTTCTGCCTTTGAAGTAGGCCTACTTCAAAGGAAAGTCTCTCTTGTTCGTGAGATCCTGCCTTGCCCAGGCCAGGCCCCAGACACACACCGGGGGTTAGAGACTGCATTGTGTGAGGGGAGGCACAGCCCTTTCAGGTGTAAGTGACCGTTCCTCCCCACCCTCCTAGCACAGATGGCTCATTAGGCTATGCAGGATACACCCTAGCTACCTTTGTGTCACCGTCTAGAGAGAGGTGCAAACAGCCCAACTGTCAAACTAACCCAGACAGGGAATCCACAAACATGCAGTCACAGAATGGTTTAAGCAAGAAAATGCATACTTTCTAAACGTGGCATTTTCAAACACACAATCTCAAAACCAACTTTACTGAAATATGTATTTTTAAATTGTGAGTTCAGAGACCCCAAACTCCACATGTCTATCTTCTCCAAAGGGGAATCTACACTTTAAACATATTTAAAGGCAGCCCCCATGTTAACCTATGAGAGAGAGATAGGCCTTGCCACAGTGAAAACCGAATTTGGCAGTATTTCACTGTCAGGACATATAAAACACATTAGTATATGTCCTATGTTAAACATACACTGCACCCTGCCCTTGGGGCTACCTAGGGCCTACCTTAGGGGTGTTTTACATGTAAGAAAAGGGAAGGTTTTATGCCTGGCAAGTGGGTACACTTGCCAAGTCGAATTGGCAGTTTAAACTGCACTCACAGACACTGCAGTGGCAGGTCTGAGCCATGTTTACAGAGCTACTAAGGTGGGTTGCACAACAAGTGATGCAGGCCCACTAGTAGCATTTGATTTACCGGCCCTGGGCACCTCTAGTGCACTGTGCTAGGGACTTACCAGTAAATCAAATATGCCAATCATGGAAAGCCAATTACACATACATTTTACACAGGAGCACTTGCACTTTAGCAATGAATAGCAGTGGTAAAGTGCCCAGAGTAACAAAAAAAGCAAACAACAGAGTCCAGAACACATCAACAACCTGGGAAACAGAGGCAAAAAGTTAGGGGAGACCACGCCAAGGATGCCAAATCTAACAGTCATCCAGCAAGGCATGCCCACTCATACATGGAGTCAGGGAGTGGACCATTTGTTAGGATGGCTGCCAACTAGGATGCTGGTATCCATTGGTCTATCACATCTACATTCATGTGTCCAGGTGTAGACACCCATCAATACCTGATCTGCCAATACAATTCCTTACACACCCATATCCATGCCAGCATACGTCTGGCCTTGACCTGCACACACGCCTATAACATTGCACATAAGTGTCATGTAAATGTAGTACAAAATATGGAGCACCATTCTGGGGGACAATTGCCCACCCAGTCCTACATATCCTTTACAATACAGGGATGCACCAAATTGTCTTCAAAATGGTGCATCACTGTGTTGTGAGATTGACGGTGTGTCCCAGTGCCAATATTCTCACAGCGGTGCACTTCTTAGTCACATATGGGCCTACATGTGGCTTGTCATCTCCTTGTTTACATGATGCTGCCCATTGAGCACCACAAGCCTCACAAGATATGACTCTCTGCTCGTGCAAGGGGAACCCTTAAATGGGACAGCTCACCATTTCTAGTATTGTGTGTGACACACATGACTCACTCACACCAAACCCTCAATTACCACACAGGACAGACATTTTCACACTTACTGGATACATCTGGGTCCTCAAATCTTGCCACTTCACCAATGGTGTAGGGGGCAGGTCCACCTGTAAGATATGGATGGAAAACCACGCTTAGTGTCATATCACTGTCACTATTAGTGGACAACATATTACAGTGTGTTCTATTTTAGAGGAATGAGCTAGATCAGTGGTTCCTAACCTTTTGACTCCTGAGGACCCCCAATGAATCATTACTGAAAGCCGGGGACCCCCAGCAATTTGTACGATTTGAATTTTAAACATTAAAACAATAGTTCACAAAAAATACAACAAGTACACACCAAACAAATACTCAAATTACTAAAGATATAATTCTTTTATATTGAAAAATAATATGCAAAAATCTAAACATTTTATTGGGAAAGTTGATGCTTTTCATTGTTTGGTTTTATTTAGGAAAAGTGAATCCTCAGGTCAGATTCTACAGTTCCGGAGCGATTTCTGTTTTGATTTATTTTAGGTATGTAAGATCTGAGAAAGCTTTTTCACATAAATGAGTGATGGGGAAAGGAAGTAAACCATAGGGGCCTCTTATCTCTCTCTAGCCTCTCCGTCACAATTATTTCATTTGTTTTAAAGCACCTCTCATACCACTGTAGGGTGTCAGGGCATTTTACAGGGGACTCAAGGTGTAGGATTCACATGTCATCCACACTGGTAGGCATTTTCTAAGAGTGCTTGGTCTGGAGAAGCACAAATTTAGGATTGAGAACACAGCACAGTGATTAGCGAGGACGTTAGTAATAAGAATGTATTTCTACAGAAGCAAACCTTTTTTAGCTGCATGAGAAAAATGAAAGACTAGGGAAAAAACAACTGTCTAATTTGTGCCATGCGGTTTGCATGTAGCTCTTTAACTGCAGTTCATAGCTCACTGTGCTAGATTATTATTATGAACTGCACAGTAACAAAGAATCTCTGTGACGGAAGCAGTAATCCACTGTGCCATGCACATAAAATACTGTTCTTTGCATGATACACGTTCTTTGCAGCAGGCATATTAACCATCTGCGCTACCTTTGAGTCAAAACTGCCACTGCCCAAAACTCTCATTCCTCTCCAGCAGGTACATTAATCAATAGACTTCTCTTGACACTTTTATTTTTGTTGTACACAAACACGAGGCACATCTTTGTCAGAGGCCCCACTGGAGAAGTGCCTTTCTCCCAGCCCAGGCTTGCGGGCCCCCTGGGAATGTGTCACGGACTCCTGGGGGTCCTCGGAACCACAGGTTGGGAACCACTGAGCTACATATCCTGTAGCAAAACTATGCAACAGACACACCACTGCAAACTCACAATGACACTGACACTCAGGTGAGTGAGAGCCACACATCTGCACACTTACACTGGGCCTGAGACTCATGTAGTGCTTCACCCTGCAACAACCATATGTGGCCAATCTATAGAAGATGGAGCTCCATGGTATGAGTGGGAGTTGGGTGACAAGTACATGACACTACCCTGGTGCTCTGCAAGACAACTGACTCAGGTATTCTGGCTTGTCCTGCAAGGCATCCAGAGGCATTTTGTGATGGACCTGCGGCTCAATTATTAGTCTGCAATAATTATGCGTTGAGTAATTCATGACTGATGTGGCAAAGTTTTCTGATGGTATCAAATGTCCCAGTGCCCCCTAAGGCGGGTAAGCCCCCTTTCCTAACATAACGGCAGGGATCACATGTGTGAAATGATGACAATGTAGCGCTATACATAGATTGCCCTACTTTGTTGACACAATCCAGTTGAAAATGGTATGCTGGCGGTGTCTTGGCATATCATACATGGCACTATGCCGGGACACAGGTGTTGCCATGGCCCCTGAAATGTGTGACTTAGTGATGGTTGTGCATGACTCACCAAACATCTGGTAAAATGGTAAGGACATGTGAACTCCATGTCTAGACTGGCGCAGTTACACTTCATTCTGGTTGCATGCAACCTGTCCACAAGCAGTGCATGCAGCACTCCAATACATCTGCTACTGTCATTCAAGAGCAGTGAACAGTAAATAGTATGCCAATGGGAGACTCACCAACAGGGCCACCGATCACCACACCAAGATGGTCAAACAGATCATGCTCCCTGGCAACCAGATCTGCCCAGCGATGCTTCCGCTGGTGCTTGTTGCTGGTGCTGCGAAACACCCTCTTCAGGTGGTGGAGCACCTTGCCCCACCGCAGCCACCTCTCCTCTGACCGGTAACCTTGGATTACACCGATCCCCATCTCCAACATTAATGGCAGGTAGTGGGCTACCAGCCACACAAAGCCTCCCAGGTTCTCCTCTCCATCCTTGTCATCCTCCCCCTACCAGACATTTCTACCATGTACAGGTTGACAAAAAAAATTAAAATAAAAAAATGAATAGAAAGGAAACTTGAGGCCTAAAAATTAATCCCAACTAACCCAACTTATCAACTATTCCGGACAAACACCCCACAGTACAACTGCAATGATAGACACAAAAAACACACAAATTTAGTGACACTGGGACAAAGTACAGTCAAAAATATGAAAAACACAACAGGAGGGACACAACAGATACAATACTGAGCACAAACACACCACCAACTCCAGAACACAACAACACAGTCAAAAGAAGCACAGACTGTAAAGAGAAACTGAAAGTACACCCACTGTACCATGCCTGTAAACAGGATTTCCTATTACATCACTTCATATCCCCGTGAGTCACATTTTCTGTTATGCGTGTATTGATTTGACGCATATGATATTTGAGTGAGTATTTTAGACGCATGACCTACGTGCTTCTTTTTTTTGCGCATTCCCTTTATGCATCAAATTAACAGAAAATCAGCATTGAGATGAGTGCGAAGTTGGAATTCACGCTAAGGGCCCATGGGTCATATACTTTGCGTTTGCAGATGTTTTCGACGCATCTGCATCAATTTTTTTTACTCTATTCCTGATTGTGTGATTTTGTTCCATTGTCTATGGATGCACCCTGTATCAACATACAAATGGAATGGGCTGTGCTACAGTGTGGCATATTGTGTATGGCCACATGTGGTAGTCCATGCAAGAATGTGATTTGGGTGTGATTGGACCTTTTACACCGATGTGTATGTTACAGAGTCAACAGCATGCAAATATTTGCACATTATGCATATGTATGCATGTGTGACAACAGTGTATCCACATATGTATGGCAGTCAGTGCTATGCAACAGTTCTGGTATGTGATTGTGAATTGTGTTTACTTATGTGATATGTGTAGTTGTCTTACAGAGCATAACATTTAAAATGACATACACAGCTTGGGCATTATTGATGATGGCTAATGAATGTTACCTAGGAAATGTTACCTGACAACTGTCTCCATATGTAGATCTTGAGTTTATGGTGACTTGTGTGTGACCACAAATGTTTGATTAAATTCATTACATTTAGCAATGGTTGTTGTTTTTGTGTGGTGAATCTGCAGCCCTACCTGCATATGTTCTCATCCATCCTGATGTGCATTCCACAGATGTGTCCATGCAAAGTGTGAGCTCATGTGTACCCGGTGTCAGTTGTCAGGATTTGGGCCCCATGGCAATGGCAGGACTCATTAACTTGGATGTACTGCACAGGCTAAAATTCTTCCATTGCTTGTCATACCTGGGCTAATCATGATGACCTTTGTTACCAATGATGCTCCCCCCCCTTGTCACACATGCTCCATGCAGCCATTGCAACTCTCACACTGAGTTGACAGTGGTCTGTTCAAACATTCCTGTCTTACCAAATTTTGACATCCACTGCCTCATGTGTGGGGCCCTTGTTTACCTCCTATTTGGACATGTTGTAGTTGTGTGTGATGAGCTATTTTTGTACAAGTTGCCAACGTGTATGTAATTTATATGTTGTGGTCATAGATTGTGTCCTTCAGTTGTCGAGTTCAAGTGATAAGGCTATTTGTGATGTGTGTGACGGTAGCAGTACAATCTTACACAGCACATGTGATGTTGCCACAGTACTTTTTAGATTAGTGTTTGTAACATGCTCCCAGAGGTTAGACTCACAATCCTGAGGTGTATGTTGTGGAGATTGAAGAAACCAAAGCCGGATTGTGTGAATTAGTGAGGTGTTTATTGACAAAATGTACAAGATGAGTTAAGTGATTATTAAGTGAAGAAGTTCTCAACTATGTTCAGTCTGCGGCGTATCCCAGCAGATGTGTTGTGCTGTTACCCCTCATTTTCTTCACCACCATTCTCCTCCTCCTCAGGCAGGTTATCAACCTGCTCATAAACGGGCACGTTCATCTGCACACATATGTTGTGCAGGATAGCAGATGTCATTATGATCTTGCAGACGATGGTGTGGGACATATAGGAGGCTGCCTCCTGAGATGTCCAGGCACCTGAATCTTGACTTCAGGATGCCAAATGTCCTCTCCACAATAGTCCATGTCCTCCGATGTCCCTCATTATATGCACGCTCTGCTGCTGTGCTTGGGTTGGGAAATGGGGTCATTATCCATGGCTGTATGCCATAACCCTGATCTGCTGCAAAAGACTAAAGGAGCAAGATGTTAAGGCTTGCAACAGGTTTGTCATGTAGCATGGCAGTTGATATTTTGAGTTGGTTGTGACTCATGTGTTTGTGGTATGGTGTGAGTTCCTGGCCTTGTGTAAGGTCTCCTCAGCTCTCGGTTGTTGGACATGACAATCTTGTGTTTGGCTCAAGGACCTGGGACATATGATTTGGATTCCTAACTGATGGTCAGTATGTATATACCATGCATTGTGTAGTGCACCTTTGTATCAGTGTGATATCACTAAAGGGGACATGACACATCCTCACAACACAGTGGGATCAGATGCAGTGGCAACATGGTAGCACTATAGAGCCTGGACATCCCATCCATTTTGACATGTGTCATTGACGATAATGTGAGACACTTAGGGGCATATTTATACTCTGTTTGCGCCGGAATTGCGTCGTTTTTTTTAACGCAATTCTGACGCAAAACTAACTCCATATTTATACTTTGGCGTTAGACGCGTCTAGCGCCAAAGTCCATGGAGTTTGCGTCATTTTTTAGCGTGGACACCTACTTTGCGTTAATGATACGCAAGGTAGGCGTTCCCGTATAAAAAATTGACTCTGAGGCATGTGCGCCGTATTTACACTCCAGGGCAAAATTCACGCCCGGGAGTGGGCGGGTCAAAAAAAATGACGTCCAGCCGCTTTTGCACCGTTTTTTAGCGCCTGGACAAGGCAGGCGTTAAGGGACCTGTGGGCTCGGAAGGAGCCCAGAGGTGCCCTCCCATGCCCCCAGGGACACCCCCTGCCACCCTTGCCCACCCCAGGAGGACACCCAAGGATGGAGGGACCCATCCCAGGGACATTAAGGTAAGTTAAGGTAAGTTTTTTTTCTCCATTTTTTTGTGGCATAGGGGGGCCTGATGTGTGCCCCCCTACATGCCACTATGCCCAATGACCATGCCCAGGGGACAGAAGTCCCCTAGGCATGGCCATTGGGCAAGGGGGCATGACTCCTGTCTTTGCTAAGACAGGAGTCATTTCAATGGGGGTTGGGAGTCAAAAACAATGGCGCAAATCGGGTTGAGGCGAAAAATTTGCCTCAGCCTGACTTGCCCCATTTTTTGGCGCCCAAACTCCATATTCCCCTACGCCGGCGCTGCCTGGTGTACGTCATTTTTTTTCACGCACACCAGGCAGCACCGGCGGCTAACGTCATTGAATAAATACGGCGCCCGCATGGCGCTTCAGAATGGCGTTAGCCGGCGCTAATTTTTTTGACGCAAAACTGCATTAGCGCAGTTTTGCGTCAAAAAGTATAAATATGGCCCTTAGGGCATTTGAAATGGGTAAATGACAATGCCCTACACGTCTCCGAAATTGGCTGCACTGTCCTGCAACATTTAGACTATGCAAGAAAGGCCCATGTGTGACATGTTACTAGGCAACCCTTTGTTGTTCCCTGCGCCAGTTGCTGATATGCAGCCATGTACCTACACTACCTACCTTGCACCAGAGTACTTGGCTAGCTGCCCTGTGGAGGTGAATGTATCTGTGCAGGAAGGGACACTGCCCTATACATATGCTGTTTTGATGGACAATTGGTTCTTTCTGTGTGTGCAGCAGTGTGCAACATGCATTGGTGGCACAATCATCTCAGTTCAAAGTACAGTCTACTTCCTTATTGCAACCTGCAAACAGCACCCCTGGGTGGTGTTTGTTGTTGGCACTGCCTCAGGTTTTAGGTGACACCTACATCTGAGTCAGCATCATCATGCTATGTATCTTGTGGTGACACTGGATTCAAGCTAGCCTGGCTGATGAGGGGTGAAACCCCGAAACCGGTCCCAGGATGCTTGTTTCCGGTCCAGTGAGGACCTGGCTTGGCAGTTCGGTCTGGACTGTTCCCATGAGGAACAGGGTCAAGACTGATTTGCATATGGCTGGGTCCAAACTGGGGTGGCATGGTGAGCAAAAAAACGATGGATTAAACCCAGATCTATGACTGGGTGTGAGTGTTTGACAATGTTCAGCATTCCGTCCATCACTTGTTGTTTTTTGACAGACCTGCAGCAACACATATTGCTCGCCCATTCCACACTACATACTGCATGGGAGGGTGGCTGATTTACAATGTGGTTTCAAGTCATTAAAAAATAGTCTTCTGCAAAGTTGTACATACAGTGCTGGCCATGACAGTGGCACTGTGGGCTTTTACATAGGTCCCTTGGTGATCCAGAGTGGCAACTAATGTTTGTGGCAGTCATGAGGTGTTCAAGGGTGTGTACCCCATTGTTACAGGATGATCAACATAACGACCAATGTCTCTCCTATCTTCAAACACATGAATCAGGATTTATACTGCCGACACATGCACAGTACAGGCTATGGGAAGGAGCTCAGCTACTTAACAAATGTGTCCCTTGGCACAGTGATGTGAGGTCAGTGATGTCCTGTATTCTCCTACAGGGTCCCACTATGGCATCCATGATCTGCACTGTTTGACAGTGACTCTACCCTATGGTGGGCTGTTCACTGTATCTGGTATAGACAAGATGGCGTTGTGGGTCAGTAAGTGGTGCATGTGATGTGACACTACAGTAGGTGCGGTACCACATCACACATCTGGCACATGGTATGTGATGGGCATTGATCTTGTATTCCTATGTGTGTTTGGCAATGTATCAGGCAGATGTCTCTGCACACTACAGGTAAGTCAGGTATGTGTTGATGAGATGTAATTGTTATAGGCAGCAGTTGTCTGGTATTTGATGTTTGTTCTGGCAGTGATTTGCACGGCATGACTTGAGGGATCTGTGCCTATTTGGAACTTACATGACATGGACATGGTGTATGCCATTGACATGGATGTGCTATTCATTGTTTGGTGTACTGTTTGTGAAGTGTACGTAGTAGACAACCTGTGGGCACTTGTAGTGGTCTGTGTAGTTATTCTGTTAACAAAGGGTACATGTCTGTACCTGTCCTTCACGTGGTGTGCCTGTCAAGTAGTGGGTGTGTTACGTACATGTGGGTGTATGTGTTTGTGGTGTGCACTGATTGTGATGTACTCCAGCATGGTGCATATGTGTTTTTACCTGCACACCTGTGTTACCCTGGCCATTTGTTAATGTAGTGGTGTATGGCTTGTGTGTCCTACAGGCTTGGTGTGTTGTGTGTATATTGCTAGGTTTGTTGACTTACCCATAAGTAGGCCATTTCCATATTGCCATCCTGGAATTGTTCATTGATCCTGCTGTGCTGGAATATGAAGGCGTCATGGACACTCCCAGGATACTTGGCCAAAATGTTTATGAATAGTCCCCGGTGGTCCACTATGGCCTGCACATTAAGGGAATAAGTGTGCTTGCGATTCCTGTATAAGTGCTCAGTTGCTGCAGGTGGAACGAGCCGGACAGGGGTGCAGTCAGTTGCATCGAGCACATGCGGGAAGCCATGGATTTGATATAACCCCTGTTTGGTCTCCTGCTGCTTTTGCTGGGTGTTGGGGAAGCTGATGTGGTAGGGTGTTAGGGAGATTATAGCGTCTAACACCTTTGGCAGGAACGCAGAGAATGACGGCTGTGAGACACCAGCAACCAGGGCACCTGTTGTTTGGAATGAGCCACTTGCCAGCATGTGCAGGACAGCTAGCAGCTTTGTCACAGGTGGCATGTTGTGTGGGGTCTACATGCTAGCTATGATTTGTGGCTCAATGTGGTCAGTCTTTAGGTCCTAATGATTCCCTGGTCCCTGGCCAAGGAGGGTTGTCCTGATTCTGAAGAGCCTCTCCTGCCTTCTGCGTTGCCTTTGTGGGCCGCGTTGTGGTGATGGAGATTGATGGCGTTGTTGCTGTCCTCTGTGTCATCTCACAAGCTGGATTAGTATCACCTCCATCTTCTCCTGTGGGTTGATAATGTTGCCTCTGTGTTTTCTCCTTAAGTAGTGATCAGTTTGCCTAATTGTAATGCCTGGTCTGACCCAGGCATTAAATTTTGGCACAATTCGGTGTTAACGTCATTTTTTGGGTCTGCCTCCCACCCGTGTGTCATTTTTGCCCGAGTGGATAAATATGGCGCTAGGGGGATAGAGTAATTTTTGGATGGGAACACCTACCTTGCACCTCATTGACGCATGGAGGTTTCACGCATCCGAAAAGTGACATTAACAACAATATTTTGATGCTAGACATTTTATTTGTGTTATGAGGAGGGTGAGTATGACAAAGACCAAGGAAGATCACCGGTTTGTAATGAGAGCATTTCACAGTTGAGGAGTGACAAGCAAAACACTGGTAGCAATCAGGTAGCTCACTGCAGCAGGGAATGTGGAGTCAATCACGTGGAATTTTGGAGCTTACAGTGGATGCTATACAGTTCCCTCCACGTCCCCAACCTCTCCTAACTGAAGCCAAGGACAGCAGTCTCAAATGCCACGCTCTTGTGACAGTACTGGCTTGGTAACATACGAAACACACACATTTCAGTTCAGACCATCTGACGAGTCAGTACATTATTCAATACATTTAAACTTAAATCCCTAAGGACGACTCTTGTTTTGTGCTGTTGGATATTTTAGGGCTTTTTTTCTAAACACTGTGCAGGTATATGTCTCCCATCTCAGAGGTTTGCGTTACCTCTTTTCCCTCACTGAATTAAATAAAATAAAAAATCAGTTAAAGTTATTTTTATGTATTTGTTTCTTTGCTCAATTAGGCATGTTCTATTTTAAATCTATTCTAGCTTGAAACAGGCGTTGTATTTGCATGTGACGGAAGAGAAGAGGTAACTTTGTTCTTTTTCTTGTGTTCCTCTGTGCCATTTTTTTTCTTGGAAGCTGCGCTTAAATATTCTCCCCTGCATTTTATTTCTCTACTGTATGTTTTTTCGCTGCCTTCACGGGAACTGTTTGGTAAATATCGACATTAGAAGCTCGACAATGGTTTGTGTGTGTATGTCTTTGTTTGCTGGGTTCCTGTATCCGTGTGTGCAGGCATGCATTCATTAACGCAATCCTTCAACATTCAACGGGAGTGCATCATAAACGGAAAGTGCGGAGCGGGGAGGATTGAGCTAGAGACTCATAAATATTTAGATTTTTTTTTCTGTTACCCTCCCTGATCGGAGCAGAAGGGGAGAACAGGCTATTTTGCCAAGATTTGGCCAGAGCTAATCTGCATGTGAATTGAACAGGGGGGCAGAAAGGGATGAAAGAGGGTGAAAACAACCATAGAGACCTCACAGTCTCCAGGGGGCCTTTCGTCTGTTCCTTGTCAATACAATCTCTCTGTCTCCCCGTTTGGCTGTTTTCCGGGCACCAACGCTTGCTCCTCACCGCTGTCTACATTCTGTTCCTGTTTCGTTGCTGTGCACATTTTTTTGGGAAAATTACTTCGTCTCTATTTTTTTTAATTACCTACCAAGACCCTTCCCCTTCATCCTCCCCCACTTCTACGTCCCGCAACATTTATTTGTATTCAATTTTCCTTGCAGATTACAACCACGGCAATTTTGCATGAAAAAGGCAACTCACAGCACAATTTTAATATGTGTCAGAGCAGTTAATCGTTCAGGCTGCCACAAGAACAAAGTCGCTTGGGCGTAGTTCGAGCAGGACGACTAATATATGCTAATACACGCCTTTCTATCTGCAAACCTCACGCATGGTTGGGGACTGGTTAAGGGGCGGGGTGAGTATGGATGTGGAGAAGGAGCTTGATAATTATCTACAAGTAGGTTCCATTGTTTCCTAGCAGGGGAGCTGAAATCGACGTAATTGACAGTTGCTGACACACTGTGATAGTTATTGCGAGGCAATTGGGTGAAATTAAGGTATGTGACTGGGTATTTGCACGGCCACTGGAATTATGCGGTAGTGCAGAACCAAATTACGTGGTAGGATTGCCTTAACTATGTGGCAAGAAAAAGCACATTTTGCAGCATAGTGTAGTGCATTTTGTGATAATATTGCTTCATTATTTTGTCATTTTTATACGTTAGCACTAGCTGGGCAAGGGTTTCCATTTATTGGTACCAGTTTGGCGCCCAAATACACCATTAAGCAACAGAAAGCTGCGGTGAGCAACATCTCCGGCTGTGAAATGTAAACACATGCAAGCCCTAGTGATAACCTCTGCATGTTGACTCGGGCTGGTTAGGCTGAAGCAAGTAATGTAGGCATGCATAGTTTCTTTCCGTTTAATGTAGATTACGGAAAAGAGAGGCGTTAATGGCTTTCTATTCTTTAACTGCTGTACAAGTACTGGGAAAACAGCGCATGTGCAGCAGGGGCATGATGACGCAGAAAAAGAAGGTCCGACATATATTCATACATATCGTATAATCAAAACATGTAATGTAGTGTGATTTTAGTAAAGAAAATAATGTACGAGGGAAATTGTGCCCTCGGGGTAGTTCGCCATCATTTGTAAACGAGCTTTATTAATCATGAAGTATTGAAAATGTAGTAATCCGTCATAATCGCAAATGTATGCCATGATTTCTTGTTTAAAAACTGTTTTGCTTAGCTTAAATTTAGTTCAGGCTTTGGCCTAGTTGCCTGGTTTCAAATTCTAACTGCGTGATTTTTCCTTGAACTAATGAAACATATATTCTTGCTTGAAGTTGTATTTTTCCAGTAGAGCTGACTGGTACACTTATCTCCAAGGTTTCGCGCTAGGCCGGTTTCATCCCCTTTGATACAAGGTCAGTCTCTGCAGGTACGGACAATGAAGGTACAGATAGTAAAATAATTGGCAAACCATGATACAATTTGTGTTCCAAGGCTCCAAGGACAGTGTATGCATAAATGAGCGCTAGTAAAAGACAATTTTGATTGGACAATTTGAAGCCAACCTATGAACCCTCCAATGGAAGACCCTGCAGAATTTGGAATGTTTCTTACTTAAACCCACCGGACAAAGAGAAGTCAGCCATTTTCCTCGATGCCAGTTTGAAGCCTGATGCCAGACTCCATTTTGGACGACACCCTGATGCCCTTTTCTCTATCTGAGAGAAAGAGACTTTAAGAATTCTCACCCTAGAGACTTTAACTTTGATTTGCCCCCGTCTTGCCCATGCAGTAACTTTGCCCCATTCTCCTTGCCGTTGCAAGGAAATTTGCCCTTAACTTTGCCCCTTTGAAATTTGCCCCATGCTGATCAACCGGTACCTGAAGGACGAAGACTTTTCTTGAATGCTGATTGTATTTGGTAAATATGAAAGGATAAATGTATTATGCATTGTGTTTTTCCTTTTAGGTACCAACTGCTAATTTTGATAGAGTCCTAGCCTAGAAGTTTTCCAAATTTGTGTTGACTAAATTCGTTTTGCATGAAGTCCCTCATGCCGATGCTAATTAGAGGTTAGTCGAGGTATTCATTCAATGTACCATGCCAAATTGAAATCTTGTTATGCTGACCGAATGTATGCAATTAGTCAAATACAGTTAGTCATATTGGTGATTTGCATTGCGATAACAGAGTGTATCATTATTCAGATTTTACGTAGATTGCGTTTCTTCCGCCGTTATGGACAGCTAGTAATGTTCATATACATATATCAATTGGTTTTGAGACATATATACATCGTGCTAGCTTTGTTAATATAGGGAAATAAATTCACTAACTTTTAATAAACTGGTGTGGTTATTCATGACTGAAAGGTCATGGTGCGCCGAAATACCAACTGTTATTGATTTCTGATGTGTTATATTGACCTATTAATTGATTATTGATCTGAGTGACTCGACTATTTTAGGATGAGGAGAGCCCGACTCGGTTAAAAGATTCACCGACCTCCAACGTGTCCAGGTACAGGTAATTTATAAGGGCTGGACGCGTTATCAGTAGATGGTAGCAGAGATTGATGGTTTAGCCCTTTGGGACCCCATCCGAACAATAGACAGAGTTAAGTTAGAATTTTCTTTGATAAAACAAGTTGGAGAGATGATGATGCCCTAAGTCCCCAATGACTTTCCCGGAATCTCGGAGCTTGCGAATGAGGAACATGGAGGTATGAGAATGGTCTCAGCGTTTCTAGTGACGGTATGAGTGAAGTTAGGGTTTCGCGCTTGCACAGCTTATCGCCGCAGATTAATTGAGAAGTTTGTGAAGATTTAGGGGGGTTAAAAGATATTAGAGGAGTGTTACTCCAAAGGTGTGAGAGTAGGGAAGTTGTCGAACTTCACGTGTGTGTAGCGCTTTGAGCAGGAAAATTGTCCACGTGGTTGTTGATGTTGAGACGGGCCCTGCGAGGTCAAGAGACTCCGGAGTATGTTGAAAAGTGTATGTGACACTTGTTTGATGTTGTGATCTGGTCAGGTTTAATAGGTTGATCGGGCGTGGTCAACAAATCGGTATGAATGTTGCAGAGTGAAAGAAAACTTCGACTTTGAGATTTGACGAATTCTAAAGTGCACTAGAATAGTTCATTGATCAGTTGAGAGTAAAGTTTGCGGGTCAAATTTTGCTTGCGAAAGTGGGAAACCGAGAAAGATGGAATAACTGCAGAGGCTAGTGAAAAATCCCTAAGGTTTCTGAAGCGATTGTATTACCTTTCCTGTAGTAAACCGACAGATCTGTTTTATTCTTTTGGTTAAGTGCTTGCGTTATATTGCAGAAATTAGTTTATGAGTGAAGCCGAATGAAAAGAGGACAAGCCGCGGGACTTTGTCAGCCGCAGTGTGTGAGTGTGACGTCACTAGGAGCCGCGCTGGGATAGGTCGGTTGGTGAGAAGGGTCGCGCACGGATTGGACGCAGTCCGTGAAGCGCAATTGGAAGGGGAAAGGCAAGCGAAGAGTATTCCGGGAATTTAAAGTCGCTTATTGATTACATATTTTAGAAAAACAAAAGACGGAAAGATGAAATTTTTCAAAGCATTTAAGAGTGCCATGAGGGGAGATGTTTATATTAAAGCAAATGTAGGAGAAGAAACACCGCCTGAGGGTACACCAGCTTACATCGTCATTGAAGAAAAGGGTGTAGCGCCATGTCTTTGGTTAAAACAATGGTGCAAATTAACAGAGAAACATGGAAGTGTAGCGCTCCCCATCCACGGGTCGTTTAATCTAAGAGTTTTAGAAAATCTGAGATTTGCGCTATACGACATGAAAGTACCTCCAAGACCAGCACAGTTTGAGGCACTAGCAATTTGGGAGCTAATAGCTAGAAACCAACAACAAAAGAAATTTGAGACAAGAATAAGGAAAGTAGAAAAGACACTAGCGGATGCTAGATGGGACAGCACACAAAAGGTTTGGAGATCAGACGTATTGCAGGGGATTAAATTGTTTCCAGCGATTATCGATGAAGTGGAGACGGAAGGAAGGAAAGCCACCTGTAAGACAAACAGGAGTCAGTCCAGAGAGGGAGAGAGCAATAGAAACTCAAAAAGGGGAGACGAGTCAGATGATGAGGAGTTCATTATACAATTGCTGAATGATCGCCCACCACCATACGTGGAAAGCGAAAAAGGCTCAAGCATTGGTACTGCCCCTCCAGAACCAATACAGGTTAATGTAACACCAAATTTGAGAATATCTCAGAGGCCGAGCAGCTCTGACATGCCTTTTTCACCACGAATACCACGGATTCGGAGAATGTACCCAGACGTGCCAACATTGAAACCTGCTGATAACTATCAGCCACAGGTTCAAAGGCACTGTTGCGATGAGCATAATGTGGGAATGACTTCTGATTCAATGGCGCAGGGAGGACAAAACTATCAGAGAACGACATTGATTCAAGCTGAATCAACACAGTTCTCGATGCCCCAAAAGCAAACGCAAGAAGTGCGAGTAGTAGAAAGCCAGTTAGGTATGCCAGCAATGATGAACCACAATGTGGGGATTAACATGCCACAGAATTCGGGGAACAGACAGAATCCAGATGCAATATCTCTACCTATCACTGTAGGTCCACCAGTACCACTGTACATACAGGCAAATTCAAGCACAAGCGACCAAGGGTTAATGATACAGAATGGGACAGGGAGAAGATGCATAGAAACCACTCCAGAGACAACTCCGATAGCGGCACTGCCAAATGGATCTGGGTCCTTGTCGGAATTTAGTCCAATTCCAATTTGTGCTCCGTCAACCGTGGTAAGGTCACATCCACCACTATTAGTACCGTTAACCTCACAGACTGAAACATTACAGAAACCGTCAATGGCAGTTGATGTAACTGCTACATTGATGGGACTGAACGCGCAACAGTTAACACAATGGTTCAACAGCCTGAACTCCCCACAGAGTACATCTAGCGGGAAGGGAGAAGAATACCTGAATAAAATAAGGTTGGGTATGGAGGCAGATGAACTGGTAGAGGGAACAATGGGTTTGAACAGATTAGAATCATACACAGAGGAAGAACTAAGATACATGTGCCCTAGGATTACAAGAGAAGTGAGCAACATACATAAGAAGTTACAAGAAATCGCAGACAGAAATGAGATCGATATAGGTAAGACCAAACACCTGAGCAGAAGTTACAGGTTAGACTTTGAGACAAAAGATTTTGAACACATGAGATCCGCAGGGATGAAAACACACCTTAAGGAGATACTGCAGAGTGCACAGGTCTGGAGATGTTTAGACAAATGGGAAAGTAGATGGGTTAAGAAAAAGGACAAAAAGAAAGAAAATACTCTAGAGCGGAATGAGAAAAAACAACAGAATGACGATCTGATAACTATGTTACCAATGAGAGAGACAGCAGGGGGAAAACTTGTACATGTACCATGGCACAGGTGCGACATTCAATCCTTTACGGATGACTTTCCCAAATTGAGAGAGAAGCCGATTGAGTGGTACCAACAAACAGATAGATTTGTGAAACTCGCGAAGTGTCTCTGGGAAGACTTGAATACTTTATTTGAAATTGTGGTTCCGGCAGATTTGTGGGAAGATTGTAAAAGGGCTGTAGGTTGGCCGACGAGTGAACCAGAGAGAGATAGGGACACAGGTGCGCCATCACCTACGGTAATGAGTTTGTACCACAAGGTGATCGAGCACTTGAAAACCAAGGTTGCGTCGAAAAATGTGGATTGGCAAAGGATTGACAGGACCGCTCAAGAGGTTAAAGAATCTATACACGCGTATTATGAGAGGTTGTTGAAAGCGTTTAAAAATTACAGTGGCACGGAAACGATTGAGCCAAAGGACATGCTCCATTTTGTGTTCAGGTTTGTGGAAGGGCTGAGACCCGAAATTAGCCAGATGATTAAATCGCATTTGATTTGTTGGCAGTCAAAGTCGATCGATGAAGTGTTGAATTATGCGAAATACTGCAGTGATGAGATTGAGACCAAACAGAAAAGATTGAAAGAAAAGGTGATGGTGATGCAGCTCAGAGCAGCTCAGACAGGTTTACAAGGTTTGCAAGGTTTTCAACAACAGATGCCGCAGCAGCAGCAGCAGGGAAATGCTATGTTTCAGCCGCAGATGAGAGGCAGAGGCCGAGGAGGTTTTGTGAATAATGGTCCTGATTTGAATACCGTTATGATTCCAAATGGTATACAGGCAATGAAGAAGGTGATGCCATGTCACACGTGCGGAATCGTCGGGCATTGGAAACGGGAGTGCCCAATGATGGTGCAGGAAGGTGTAGGTCAGCAAAACAATGATGCCAATGCATTTCAGACTATGAGAGGACAAAAATTGAGAGGTCCGAACCCAAATTTTCAAAACAATATAAACCAGATGCAGGGTTTACAACCCATGCAACCGCAACAGGTGCAATTGCCTCGTGTGCAAATGACACAATTGCAGCCAATGCAACAGCAGTTTCCTATGGTACCTAATCAGCAAATGCAAATACCCTTAGCACCAATGAATCAGCAGCAAGCAATGCTTCCTCAACAGGTCACGGGTCAGGGAATGAGTCAAAATGACACAGTACACCAATTCCCACTACACAGCGAGAATGGAATAAACGATGTATGGGAGAGTGGAAGTTCAGATGAGGAGGGAAATTGTGTGCTTGCAGCATCTTTGGAAGTTGATCAAAAGGGTCCGTATGTGGAGGGAAGAGTTATGGGTCATCGCGTTTCATTCTTGGTTGACACAGGAGCTACACGTTCCACTGTTAGGAGCATTGAAGTGCCAAATTTGCCACTTTCAGGGAGAACAGTTCAAGTAGTGGGAGTAGCAAACAGGTACCTGACGAACCCAATCACAGATCCAGTACAAGTCAGAATTGGTAACTATCAAGGGACACATAATTTTGTGGTATGTGACTCAAGCCCGATATCACTGTTAGGGAGAGACCTATTGTGCAAATTGGGATGTTCGATTATGTGTTCAAACGATGGAATTAAAATTCAGACGAGCAGTGATGGGGAAGAAGAGGACAGTATAGAAGGGGACGAAGTAGAAACTGCCGATGAAGAATATCCCCTGATTACCCTTTACCCAATGATCACTGAAGCAGATATTCCTGCTGAGTTACAAGAAACAGTCGGAAAAGAAGTGTGGGATATGACAGGAAAGGAGGTGGGATTGGTGAAAGGAGTGGAACCAGTGAAAGTGACTGTAAAACCCAATGTAACCTTTCCCCAGACCCCACAGTACCATATGGCACAAGACACCCTCATGAAAGTCGCCCAACTCATTGATGAGTTTGTAAAACAGGGAGTACTGAAAGAAGTGTTAAGCAGTCCATGTAATTCACCAATTATGGGACTAATAAAGCCCAGTGGAAAGGTCCGAATTGTGCAGGACTTGAGGAAAATAAATGACATAATAATTAAATGTTGCCCTGTAGTACCAAATCCAGCTGTGATAATGTTTCAAGTCCCTTGTGATGCCGAGTGGTTCTCAGTCATCGACTTGTCACAAGCATTCTTTTCGGTGCCTCTTCATGAGGACAGCCAATTTCTCTTTTGTTTCAAATTTTTAGACAGAGTCTACAGTTGGTGTCGAATTCCTCAAGGGTTTTCGGAGTCACCGTCAATTTTCAATCAGATTCTAAAGAAAGACTTGGAAGCGTTAGAATTGCCATTCGAGTCAACCCTAGTACAGTACATTGACGACTTACTGATTGCATCCAAGACAGAAAGTGACTGCACAGCCGACACCATTGCCCTATTGAACCATTTGGGAAGGAATGGACACAAGGTGTCTCCTTCAAAATTACAGTTCTGTCAGAAGAAAGTGAAATATTTGGGTCACCAAATAGAGAAAGGGTCACGGAGAATAATGAAGGAAAGAATAACAAGTGTACTTCAAATGAGTCCCCCAAAGACGAGGAGGGAGGTGAGGAAGTTTTTGGGAATGGTAAGCTACTGTCGCCAATGGATTCCCAACTTCTCAACATTAGCAAAACCTTTACTGAAACTGACCCAGAAGGATGCATTGGATGAAATTGAACTGAAAGGAGAAGAGATGGATGCTTTTATTGAATTGAAAGAATACATGTGCAGGGCTCCAGCTTTAGGTATGCCTGACTACACAAAGCCTTTCACATTGTTTTGTCATGAACGTGATGCATGTTCCTTGTCTGTCTTGACCCAAGCCCATGGTGGCATAAAACAGACCAGTAGCATATTTTTCAGCTACTTTGGATCCGGTCGCAGCAGCACTGCCAGGGTGTTTGCGCGCCGTAGCAGCAGTTGGTATCAGCCTCACTCAGAGTGAAGGAATAGTGATGGGACACCCTTTAACAGTCACGGTCCCTCACTCAGTCGAGATACTTTTGACACGTTCCCGAACACAGCACATGACGGGTGCTAGACTCACAAGGTATGAAACAATAATTCTGGGATCACCTAATGTGCAGCTGAAAAGGTGCACTACGTTGAATCCAGCAACCTTGTTTCCCAGTGAAAATGCTGAAATTGAGAACGCTGAAGACATCGAGCATGACTGTCTTCAGGTGACTGAATTTTGCACCAAACCAAGACCTGATATCAAAGATACCCGATTGGAAGAAAATGATCAAATTATTTTTGTCGATGGTTCATGTTTAAGAGATGCACTGGGTGTATTGAAAGCAGGGTATGCTGTATGCACGGTAACAGGTGTTTTGGAAGCATCTTGGCTTCAAGGAGTTTACTCTGCATAGGTAGCAGAATTGGTAGCCCTTACTAGAGCTTGCCAACTCTCTGCATTGATGAAAGTTACCATTTACACTGACAGCCAGTACCGGTTTGGAATAGTGCATGATTTCGGACAATTGTGGTCACAGAGAGGCTTCATGACCTCTTCAGGATCACCAGTGAAAAATGGTGAGAGAATAAAAGAATTGTTACATGCCATCCAACTACCAGGAGAAGTAGCAGTGGTAAAATGCAGTGCACACTCGAAGGGACAAGATTATGTTTCTCTGGGAAATGGATATGCTGATCAAGTCGCAAGGTTTTGCGCATTGAACTGTATATTGCTTAGGGATGAATGGAATTTGATAAGTGAACCAGAACTCGAACCAAGCGAAATATTTTCTCTAAAGGTGGTAGATACGATGGACGAATTGAAATCCTTACAGAATGATGTCAGTGAGGATGAGAAACTCTCGTGGACCAAATCACAATGTGTAAAGAGACTAGATGAATTATGGGTTTCAAGTGAAGGGAAATTCGTTCTTCCAAATAGCCTTTTGACACAGATAGCCAGATTTTACCATGGACAAGCTCATCTTGGGAGGGATGCCATGATTAGGTTGTTTAAAACTGATTGGTTTAACCCCAAATTCCGTCAAGTTGCTGAAGCAGTTTGCCACCGTTGCGTCATTTGCCAACAGATGAATGCAGGGAAGGGAACCGTAGTAAATTTGAGCCACATTGGAAGAGCAGGGGGTCCATTCAGCAGGATGCAAATGGACTTCATTGAGATGCCTGTGCATGGAGGCTTGAAATATGTGTTGGTGGTTGTGTGCATTTTTAGTCACTGGATTGAAGCATACCCTACACGCAGAAATGACAGTCTCACAGTTGCAAAACTACTCTTGAGAGAGTTAATACCACGTTTTGGATTCCCGATCTCTTTAGAATCAGATAGGGGAAGTCACTTCAATAATGAAGTAATAAAATTGCTTTGTGCAGCACTGAACATTGAGCAAAAGCTGCATTGTAGCTACCGCCCTGAAGCATCAGGTTTAGCGGAGCAAATGAATGGCACATTGAAATCAAGAATGGCAAAAATATGCGCATCAACAAACTTGAAATGGCCTGACGCATTGCCTTTGGTACTAATGTCAATGAGAAACACCCCTGACAGAAAGACTGGACTGTCCCCACACGAGATTCTCATGGGCAGAGCTATGAGACTTCCAGCAGTTCCTGCAAATGCGCTTTTGAATATTACAGATGATATGGTGTTAGACTACTGCAAAGGTCTAGCTGATGTGGTTCGCTCTTTCTCTCACCAGGTGGAGGCAACCACCTTGCCACCGATCCAAGGTCCAGGACACGCCCTGAAAGCAGGTGACTGGGTCGTGATAAAGAAGCACGTGAGGAAGTCGTGTTTGGAACCCCGTTGGAAAGGACCTTTTCAAGTGATTTTGACGACTACCACCGCTGTGAAGTGTGCAGGAGTTCCCAACTGGATTCACGCCAGTCACACAAAGAGGGTATTGTGTCCCACAGACGAGGAAGTTGAAGCGCTGAAGTTACCAGTACCTGATAACAAAGTACCAAGCGCTGAGGCAGAGCGAAACAGAACTAGAAGCGAACAGGCAGAAATAGAGGAGGGAGAAATATTCTCTGAGGATGAAGCAACTGATTCACTTGGGGAAGACCAAGGAGGAGCCTCAGACAGCGACGAAGCAGCTGAAGGTAACAAAAAGCCTGAAGCAGCTGAAAGTGACAAAGAGCCTGAAGAAAGTAACGGTGACAAAGGGCTCAAAAGAGGTGAAGAAGCAGGAGAGCCTGATCAGAGGAGGGCTTTCCCAGAAGCAGACGATACAGAAAAAGAAAAGGAAAACCTGATTGACTCCCCAGAAGGAGGGGACAAGGCAGAACAGAACGAAACTGCTCAAACTCCTCCAGAAGAGATCGCAGGTCCATCAAGTGGACACAGTGCAAAAAGAAGACCAAGCATATCGCCAGTAAAATTAAGAACTAGGGAAACGTTGAATGACAGTAAAGGGCCAAGAGTGAAAGAGAAAAGAAAGGAAGTGTCTGTCGTAGTACCAACACCAAGTGAAGAAAAGGACTTGGCCAAAGAGGAAAGTACCAGTGAGAAAGAATCAAAGAGAGATGCAAAATTGAAAAGAAAAAGGATACCGAGCAGGAGGTATTCCGGTCCGGAGTGGGCGTACGTAGCCAATAACGATTGGTCAGACGAATTCGTATCCCTCAGTCTTGAGAACGAAGAGGCAGAACTTCATTTTGGAAATAAAAACTTTATGGACTCTGTTGATTGAAACCATTGATCACCTGATTGACTTTTCAACCGGCTAAGACATTGCTAACTTGATTGACTTTGAAACCGATTTTGAGACAACGCTGCTAACCGATAAGAGACTAAGCTGCTAAAGCAAACTGTGTGAACATTGAACTCGTTCGGCCTTGTAAATACCTGCAAACACGCCTTGATAAAGTGTCTTCAACCCTCTGATTCTATACAGATCATGACTAGCTTCACTACACAGGGGCGTAAGATGAAGTGTTGTAAATACATGTGTATAGGCTTAATAACCGCATGCGTACTAATCATTGTAGCAATAGTTCTTGGAATGCATGGTAAAAATGAGAGTGAGACGAATTATGCTTCTACTTCTAAACCTATTATCGTTACTGAACTAACAGCTCTGAAGAGACTTGAGCAAGACGAGAGACACTTGCATGATAAGAAGGAACTTTCATCTAACGTTTTCTATCGCTTACTGAGTGAGTATGTTGAGACCATGGATGCGAAAGATTGTTATGTGTGTACACAAATACCTACCTCAGTAGTGGAAGGGGTAACGTATCACAGTATGCCTCTTACGTTTGGAATTACATGTAGTATAATAGCTTCCAGATTTTATGCTCAAAAGGACATTCATTATTTCTATACTAATTATGATGTTACTTTTGCATATGTCCCCATAATAGGGCACCTAAGTAAGATAGCTCGAGATTATTATGCCAAATTAATGAGGGAATTCTTCGAACCGATGTCACCTTTTCACATAGCTCACGCACATAGAGAGAACCTTACATGCTTGCTTTCACCAGTAGAAATAGAATTTTTAGACCGCACTGATGATAGGAAGAATGAAATGAAGGAGAAATTAGAGAGGGAATTACACGAAAGAACGTCTGTGGATAATTATGCTTTTGCTGCAATAAAGACACAAGGGAAAATAGCTTTAGATACATTGCATGTGGGAAGATTTTGTATACATAGATTTCAATCATATTATGACACAGTTTTTGTGGGAACGAGTGAATGCAAACATACATATGCATTTCAATCTAAGTGGACGTTCATGCTGAATGGACAAGACCCGGTTATTCCTGGAGTATATTATATTTGTGGACTCAACGCCTATTATCGTCTTCCTAAAGGATGGTATGGGAGGTGTTATTTGGGAATAGTGTTCCCAAAGGTTTACCAACTAGACGACTTAAAGAAATTTCCAAGGCTGTCTGAATCACATCGTGTTCAGAAAAGGGAGACAGCTTCTGGTGTGGTAGGAGATATATTTGGAGCATTGATTCCTTCAGTAGGAGTCATATTGAATTCAATCAAAATCCGAAAGTTGTCTACTATTGTGGATAACATGCTGACCAAGTTTTCAGGAGCTATAATCCTGATGGATGCTGAACTTGCTGCAGAAAGAGCTATGACTCTTCAAAATCGGCTTGCCTTAGACATTCTTTTAGTAAAGGATGGCGGCGTTTGCAAAATGCTTGGTACACGTCACTGTTGTACATATATACCAGACAGCAGTGGAAAAATTAGAACGATGCTTACAAATTTAACTAAAGAAAGTGTAGATTTAAAGGAATTGAAAGAACCCGGAGTTTGGGAGAAAGTTGGAAAAGGATTTGCTTCTGTGGGAAATTGGCTCAGCAACGTTTGGAACGGATTGTTACTAAAAATAGTAAAGGGAATATTGATAATATTAATTTGTTTATTAGGTTCTTGGGGAATATGGAAAGCTTTCAAAATGTTAAAAGCAAGGAACAAAAGAAAAAGAGAAGAGCAAATAGAGAACAAAATGGTGGAAATATATCGAGAAAAGTCAAAAGGGACTAAAAGAAAAAGGGAATTGACTGAAGTGCCAAATTACTATACAGAATTTTAATGGAATAAAATTTGTGGGTAGATTTGATGTGATGACATAATTAGTCATCAGAGGAGGGATTGATGACGCAGAAAAAGAAGGTCCGACATATATTCATACATATTGTATAATCAAAACATGTAATGTAGTGTGATTTTAGTAAAGAAAATAATGTACGAGGGAAATTGTGCCCTCGGGGTAGTTCGCCATCATTTGTAAACGAGCTTTATTAATCATGAAGTATTGAAAATGTAGTAATCAGTCATAATCGCAAATGTATGCCATGATTTCTTGTTTAAAAACTGTTTTGCTTAGCTTAAATTTAGTACAGGCTTTGGCCTAGTTGCCTGGTTTCAAATTCTAACTGCGTGATTTTTCCTTGAACTAATGAAACATATATTCTTGCTTGAAGTTGTATTTTTCCAGTAGAGCTGACTGGTACACTTATCTCCAAGGTTTCGTGCTAGGCCGGTTTCATCCCCTTTGATACAAGGTCAGTCTCTGCAGGTGCGGACAATGAAGGTACAGATAGTAAAATAATTGGCAAACCATGATACAATTTGTGTTCCAAGGCTCCAAGGACAGTGTATGCATAAATGAGCGCTAGTAAAAGACAATTTTGATTGGATAATTTGAAGCCAACCTATGAACCCTCCAATGGAAGACCCTGCAGAATTTGGAATGTTTCTTACTTAAACCCACCGGACAAAGAGAAGTCAGCCATTTTCCTCGATGCCAGTTTGAAGCCTGATGCCAGACTCCATTTTGGACGACACCCTGATGCCCTTTTCTCTATCTGAGAGAAAGAGACTTTAAGAATTCTCACCCTAGAGACTTTAACTTTGATTTGCCCCCGTCTTGCCCATGCAGTAACTTTGCCCCATTCTCCTTGCCGTTGCAAGGAAATTTGCCCTTAACTTTGCCCCTTTGAAATTTGCCCCATGCTGATCAACCGGTACCTGAAGGACGAAGACTTTTCTTGAATGCTGATTGTATTTGGTAAATATGAAAGGATAAATGTATTATGCATTGTGTTTTTCCTTTTAGGTACCAACTGCTAATTTTGATAGAGTCCTAGCCTAGAAGTTTTCCAAATTTGTGTTGACTAAATTCGTTTTGCATGAAGTCCCACATGCCGATGCTAATTAGAGGTTAGTCGAGGTATTCATTCAATGTACCATGCCAAATTGAAATCTTGTTATGCTGACCGAATGTATGCAATTAGTCAAATACAGTTAGTCATATTGGTGATTTGCATTGCGATAACAGAGTGTATCATTATTCAGATTTTACGTAGATTGCGTTTCTTCCGCCGTTATGGACAGCTAGTAATGTTCATATACATATATCAATTGGTTTTGAGACATATATACATTGTGCTAGCTTTGTTAATATAGGGAAATAAATTCACTAACTTTTAATAAACTGGTGTGGTTATTCATGACTGAAAGGTCATGGTGCGCCGAAATACCAACTGTTATTGATTTCTGATGTGTTATATTGACCTATTAATTGATTATTGATCTGAGTGACTCGACTATTTTAGGATGAGGAGAGCCCGACTCGGTTAAAAGATTCACCGACCTCCAAAGTGTCCAGGTACAGGTAATTTATAAGGGCTGGACGCGTTATCAGGCATCTGCTACAGTCTGCTTACCTTTACCGTTCCTAGCTGGGTGGCGAAAAGGGACGAATTACATTTTAAATTCTATGCTTTTGTTTTTCATATTGCCCAAAACTCCTACTGCCGTATTCAGAAGTATCGAGCGGCCCCAGCTGCATGTCCCTCACAAGCCCGGTACACCGTAACCATTAGCTGTGCACAGGGATCCTTCCAGGCCCTATTAGTGTATGTTCAGATCTTAAATTAAATAGAACAAGCAGTGGCAAAGCCAATAGGTCTTGCCTATGTCAGATCTATCGGCTTTGTTAACATTTTCCCAGCCATATTGTACAACAGCACTGGCTGCAGTGCAGCCTGGCTGAAAGTAAAACGAAAAAGCCCCTGATGCAGTATATGCTGGCTGTTTCATACAGCTTTTCTCTTTACTTTCAGCCATGTTGCTACTTAGCTAAGAAACATTGGCAAATCCAATAGCTTTCACATAGGCAAGACCTATCGGCTTTACCAATACTTGTTGTTTTTGCCACCTCCACATTTCGGGAGACAAGGAAATGGACTTAGAGAGGGAGATTAAGTAATTGCACCAGGATCACAATGAAGTCTAGTGGACAGCCTCTGTTGGAAAGCTGGTCCTCTGGTTTCATAGAGGACAATTGAGATGCTGGTGTACACCACCTTGTCACCATCTCTGTTTTCTTTAAGACCACATGTGCTATTGCTCATCAGTGTCCAAACTCAACGCTTCAGCCAATCACGCTAATGAGTCGCGATTGATCCCCACCTTCTCAGAAACATCTTTTGGTTCAGACCAGAATGCATTACTACGCTTGCACACAGGAGGCCTGGATTATAACTCATATTTCCTCCCTGTTCACACCGGGAAATCTTGGGCAAGTCATTTTGTTTCACAGTACCTCTCCTGTTCGCTTACAAAACGAGAGGCCCTTGAAAATAGTTTTAAGAGTTAAATCAGAAAAGGGGCATTTACTTTTGCTGTTCTGGCACTTTCTGGTCTGCTATGAAAGAACTAGGAGCTACCTCACATCAGAATATCTTTATTTTTTTAATAAAGAAATGTTATTGTTTTTAGAAAAATGAGCAAGTAGGTATACAGCATATACAGATGCTTAAACACAGTTACACAATTAAAATAATCCATTTAACACAATTAAATGCTCGATCATAATCAACCCGGCCCCACTTCAAACTCAATGCACATTGTCTGTGTCTCAAAATGGTAGAGAATAGCTTGGTCTCAAACTCACGCTGACAGGCACGGGCAGTGGAGGCGAGACGGGCTGAGGAGGCCCCGGCCACGTCTCTGGAGCAAGTGCCCTCACCCTATGCAGGGCTCTGCTTCGCTTTAGACTCCTGTCAAGGCCTCCCATTTCCCCCATACTTTGTCGTGTTTACTTGGGCATCCCCTGGCCTCATACACCAGTCTCTAGGGCTGTGCACACCAGTCCACTCCCCGTCTCTATTTATTCAGGGATGGTGCTGCTTCCGCTTCCCAATCTGTCATAATGTCTCTTTTGGCCTCTAGGCATGCTACTCCCAGAAAGGTCTGGTCTGCTCTCCTCAAGCCCACATCTCCCATTACCCCCAACAAGAGTGGGAGTGGAGCGCTTGTTACCTCCTCTTGCAAGGCCCTGGAGATCTGTCTTATGATTGTTCTCCAGTAGGTCTCTATAATTGGGCATGCCCATACCATATGGAAGAAACAAGCCTCTGGATGGGAACATCGGGGGCAACCGGCAGTGGGGCGGAGGCCTGCTTTGTGTAGTCTTATAGGTGTTAGGTATGCAGTGTGTAGGTAATAGGATTGTAACAGACGGAATCAGGTCAACATCGTTAGGGTTCGGCGTGCCATCAGTGCCTCTCTCCATTCCTCCTCCTCGATTGGTCCCACCCATCCCTCCCATCTGTGGCAGAGTCCCTCAAGGGGACAGGAGGTGTTAGCTATCAGTGAGCGGTATATCTGCGAAACTCCGCCTCTACCTAGGTTACCCATTAGTACCTTTGCTTTCATGGGGGTGTATTTGGGAACGTGTTCACCTGTTCACGTGTGTGTCAGCAAAGCGTGGCGGAGTTGGAGGTATTTGTGGAATTGTGTTTTGCTTAGTGAGAAGAGTCCCTGGAGCTCTTCGAAGGACCTCATGTGCGATCCCCCCAGACGTCTCCCAGTGTGGAGATCCCTATATTATCCCATTTCTGGAACCCCTTCAGTCCCGCCACTTCGGCGAGTAGCTTTCCGTGCCACAGCGGGGTCTGTTGGGTGATACGATTCCACCAACCTGAAACCCTCTGGGCGTCTCGCCACCCTGTCAAAACCACTTTGGTCACTTCTGGGATAGACTGAGAAATCGGGCACCCTTACAGAGCGTCAAAGACCCCGGGGTAGCCCAATGTGTGTAGCTCAAGTCGGTTTGCAGGGTCTGACCAGCCTCCCCGAACCAGTCATTAATGACGAGCAGGTGTGTTGCAAGGTGGTAGTAATAAATATTTGACATTCCCAACCCTCCGTCGTAGACAACTCGTTGACATGTAGTGAGTGCCAGTCTGGGGCTGGTGCCCTTCCACAAGAAGTGGCGGGTCACTGAGTCAATTTCTTTGAACCATCTCTTGGGGATTGGGTATGGGAAGTTCTGTAGTAGGTAGAGGAGCCTAGGAAGGACAGAATATCTTTAAATGAGAATACGTACCAAGGAGACCGCTCATCCATCAGTGCCTCACTGCAAATAAGTGCTAGTAAGGCAGAGATGCACTGAAAACGCACAAATATTTTGACATTCTGCAAAGCCTTTGGCAACTATCTAGTGATCTTTTTTCGGTACTGGCCCTGGGCCCGCAACTAATGTCTTGTAATGAAAGCAGGCAAGAGAGCTGAAGTGCAGGTGATCTCCCCAAGGTCTCATCATTTGGTGAAGTAGAGAACCCGGGATTATAAGGAAGTTTACCATACCTAGGGGCAACAACTTTACAGTAATTCCACTTCGCCCCACTCTGCTTTCTATTTTTGTAAAATGTGTGATTGTTTTAGCTCAGATGTAGGTGCAAGAGAAATAACAGTGTTATGCTATCTAACTTTAACGACGATAATAACACACCATTTACTACGACCAACAATTAAGCAATAACATTGAGACCACCCCTTCGCTAGTACTACTACTAATGAGACCAATAATAGCAACATTGCTATTAATCGGGACCAGGTCCGGCTTTAGGGCGGTGTGAGCAGTGCAGCCGCACCTGGTGCTGACTTGAATTCAGTGGCGCTGTGTTTAGCAATAACTTAGAAACTTGCGATTTAAAAGCACCTGCTGAAAAGTCCATTTTGCGCCCAGCCTTCAGGAAGCAATTAAAATGTCAAATAACTCTTGTGATTAATGTTCCTGCTAGGAAGAGAGATGGGAGTTTTGTCTAGCGGCAGCTTTGACTCGCCATAATGTATCGTAGAGGGTTAATATGCCTGCTGCAAAGAACAGAACTACATTTTATGTGGATAGCTGAGTGGATTAGTAAAGCCAGCCTTTACAAGCACTTTTGAGAGATGAGGGGCACATTAGCTGAGTGGTAGAGAGGGAATCCTAGGAGGTGGTCATGGGGAGGGGAGTGCCAAAAAAGTCTGTCGCACAGGGCACCACCAGCACTAAAGCTGGCCCTGATTGGAACAACATATTATTCTTATATCCAGCTCCCTGACACAGCCCCAACACGTGAAGCACTGTGAACACCACGTTTTGTCATTGAATGCAATGTGCTTCTATGAGACAGCAAAGCCGTGGCAAGACGTGTCACATGGGAGTGTTATTTTAACATTATCATTGAGGGGTGCGTGTCTCTTTACTCATTTCCAGCACCCCGATGTGCCAGCAGCCACCCCCCACCACCACATATCTGCAGCCTATACACGTCACTACAAAGAGCAGTAACAACAAGACCGGCACACTCCCAAATATGAAAGTAAACCCAGCAGCCTGCACTCTCACTCTTGGTGCTTCTAATAGATGACCAATCCGTTAGTTCAAATCACAACCTATGTAGGAAATAAAAGACCCCTCCCCCAGCACATCAGGTCTTCCCACCCACCAAGACTGCACACATGGCGAAGCCATGGTCCACAGACCATATCACTTCCTGTGAATTGGAGAAAGCTGGGGTTTAAAGCATAGATTTCTTCTGAAACAAGCAGGGACGGCATCGCCACTGCAACTGTTATCTCTCTATGCCTAAAAAAAAAAAAAAATCTGTCAGCCGCATGTTACATGATGTGCTATTTAAGGGTGTTAAAGCATTTTCATCCTTTGCAGGAATCAGTGCTCATCGATGTGGATGATTCTTTGGAGCCAGTAAGTAGTGTGGTAGAACCATCAATACAATTTTGATAACACCCCAAACAATTTAAACACCATGACCAATGTAACAACTGAAGAAAACTCCAATGAGGGAATAAAGTTAAACATTTATTACAAATAAAAGCTCAAAGTCATGTAGACAATGACCAAACCAAATTGTAAAGATACATATTCACCAAGGGTTGCCCAAGACGTCGAAATAGATTCAAGCGAACTAACATTAATAAAACTAAGCATTCAAGAAGAAGAATGCAAAACATCAATAAAAATAACTGAGATGCTAGAATAATGCATTGCTCAGAGTTAACAATCATTGGCCAATTCAAAATAGCAGAGTCAACAATCTTTGGCTGGGCAAAGGTGAACCCTGTAACTAACCAAATCAATGAAATACATGTGTGGGGAGAAGCACATCAGGCAAAATATAAAAAGGACAAAAATAATTAAAAAAAGATAAACTCGGACTGCAGGTCACTAACTATGTTCAGCAAAAATCAGAAAAAAAGGGAAAGTGTCAGCGTATCAGAAGCCCTTTAAGAGCCTTCTGAAGGGGAAAATAAAAGGTTATCTAAATCTAAGAGGGCATTTCAAAGACAATGGCAGAGAGGGAGATACCTCTCCACGGCAGACAGCATCCAGGGAATCTTCATCAGTAAACCATCAGGGTCAGCAGGCATCAGGACAGCATCTGGGGACTGCAAGGATTTACTCGGGACTGCTTAAAGTCCAAATGTCCCTTGATATTTTAGAATTAAAAAATCATTCTGATTCATCAAAGGAATCAGTTCATGTCACGTCGAATAAGCGTCATCCAATGGGAATTAATCGTATGACTCCAAATTGAAACAGTCCAATTTCGTCCCGTGTCTGTCATGGGAACATGCTCCATCTGTTTGACTCCATGCAGGTTTGAAACAATTGTATACAAAGCTAGTCTATGTTTCATACTGCTCTTCCATCAAGGACATCAAGCTACATTCCCTCTATCCTTAAACAATAGAATCCCTTACCAATTAGCTAAGCTTCTCAGAAGAAAGTTCATATTATGAAATTAATCAGCATTTATAACACAATCATACATGACAAGCTTCAACAGGCCTCACTCATGCTAACACAAGAGAGTCATAATAACACATTTAATGAATACATTTAATAAAACACATGTAGTATGCAAACATATAAATTCAGCATTAATAATATTTTATTAATATGAGTAATACATTTCATTTCATACGAAAAAGCTTTGTTACTGCATTTCATCAAGTACAAAAGAGAATTACATTCTATCACTTTGCACATATTTCGAAACTCATTAATCATTTACTAATCATAAGAAGTTCAATATCGTTTCTATATGCACTATTAATCTAGAGTCAAAGTGACATTTTCACATCAGTTTTATCCCTCTAACGTGATTTAATTTAGATGCTGGTGCACACCACCTTGTCACCATCTCTGTTCTCTTCAGGGCCACGCGTGCTACTGTACATCAGTGTCACATTCTGATCACCTTTGTGACACGAGGGGTTCTACTAAAGGTTAGACTACATCAGTCACCCCTTTGATGGCAACTATGCCATCACAAATTATTCTCACTCTCATTTTCAATGAGACAGTCCAAAACATCAGAAGTTCATTTCAGGTAAGATCTTTTGAAATCCTCTAGTTGCTTGACATTACTGTAATAGAGGCTTCTCCTATTATCCATTTCTATCTCTTCCCTTCTCTGTCTACTCTTAACTCTTTTCACCTTCAGAATTTTGTATAACTTGGAAAATCCAACTGTAATTAGGACTGATAAGATCACTATTAATAGGGTTCTCAGTATAGTTAACAATACCTCTTTCCAGATTTCCAAACCATCTACCAATGGTTGTAAAACCATTTTCTATAGCTTCCCATGCACCTGTTGCTGTCAGTTCTTTCAGGTCTTTTCTATTGTCAGGGATATAAGTGTAACATTGTTGCACATGTAGTATTTTGCAACTCTGCCTTCTTTCCCGAGTAATATGTCTAAAGCAAGACAGTTTTACAAAACCATCGATTTTCTAGCTACCATTTCAGTGTCCATTGACAATATGGCACCTGCAGGTGTCTGCAGATAACTTATCTACTGTGGTTGACAACTTTCTTATCTTGATGTCATTCAAGATCACACCTACTGATGGAAATATGGCACCAAAATATCTTCTGTTATCTCTGAAGCAGTTGCTCCTCTTTTGATTCTGGAGTTTGATTTCTCACTCCAAACTGGATCATCAAACTGTTCCATGTGATAAATCTTTTGAAACACCACTCACAGGTAACATTTACCATGACAACCTTTTGACATTTTGTAATAGGCATTTCTTCCACATAAGAAAGAAACACCTAGTATGATGGGGTCTTGATCATTCAGCATAAAGGTCCAAACACTTTTAAACAAGAATATGGGCCTGATTACAACTTTGGAGGACGGTGTTAATCAGTCCCAAAAGTGACGGATATACCACCTACCGTATTACGAGTACATTATATCCTATGGAACTCGTAATACAGTAGGTGGTATATCCGTCACATTTGGGACGGATTAACACCGTCCTCCAAAGTTGTAATCAGGCCCTATGTGTCTACACTCACTGACACCTACAAAATGTGGGTCAGTCTTTGATATTGGCCTATATATACACACAACTTTCCTACATGTTGCCAGTCAAGAGCCAGGAATCCTTGTTTTACAGTCATTGAATATGCTGCATCTCTCTCCCAACTCTGCAAACCTAGTCATTTTTATACTTTTACTTTCATTGCTCTCCTTCTCTCCCCAACTTGTCCAATGCATTCCTTTTTTACAGAACTAAGAATGCAAGTTACATTATTCTTGTGTGCATATACTTTTCCCAGCGTCAATGTAGGTTCAAAGAAACCACCCACATAATCAATTTTATTTGCCTTTGCAATGCTGCTTAAGTGTTTTATGACAGCGACAATTGAAAACACTAAATCATAATTTGAATAGAAGTATTAGTAATACTCCTGCTGAAAAATCAGTGTTATTAACAGGCTACAGGACATTCCATAGGTTAGGGGTAAACTGATATGTAATTTGTTCACTAAGTTATGAAGGCAGCTGTGTACACACATAACAGTCTCTAACTTCCATTTTCTTAACATACTCATAGAACAACTTTTAAGTTGTTACATGTGCTGATAAATCACCTTTAGAACTATCAGTGTGTAAATACGTTTCATCTGTGTAGAGTGAATTTTGACCTGCAAGGGGATTTGCTAAATTCAAAACAAGTGTGAGTGTAATCTGATCTGAATCCTTTGCTATGGGCAAACTCAAACTTATAAGCAATAATATAAACATGATAACTCTCACTATCGCTGAACCTACACATATGTATTTACACTTACTACTCCTATTGCGATTTGACTCCATGAATTCTCTAATTCCAGACAATTCAAAATAAAAATAAAAATCAAAGTGGCTTTTGTTTATGACTGTCTCTTTTCAGTCCGTTTTATTTGTGAGCAGAGCAATTAAAACAGTCTCTTTCAAAAATGCAATTATTCACAAGACTTTTAGATCTTCTAGAAAATTCATCAAGTGTTTCTCTATTTGCAAATATTCAAAAGCTTCTAAAAAATTCAAATGTCTCTATTAAAAGACACAGTTCGCAATCACTGATAATCACCCCCAAAATATAATGTCCCTCTTTATCGACTAGCAATGAGGTTTCAAAATTCTGTTCCAAAGCAGTTTCAGTCTCAAGAATATTGAGCTGGATTCGAGTTGTTAGCACAAAAGGCAACAAACTCCTGTTCCCATTCATCAGCAGAATAATATACACATTCAGGTACTAAGTACTTTCTGCTTGGCACTCTTTTTTTTAACTTTCTGTTTACTTTACTCTCAGCATCACTTTCACTTTGACTCGATTGGCACTTCTACAGAAGACACAGTTTTCTCTTTAGGCAATTGTTTCCGGATACAACTCTTTCATCTAGCACGGCTGATCCTTTGTCAGCATCCACGCTTGCATGAGTCAACTGATTCTGCTTCAATTCTTCTGCACCATTCACTGTTGTCACCATTGTTGACTCGCTCAGAACCCTATCAGATACAGTCTGTGCTGTAGCCACTTGTCCAACTCCAGTGGCTTGTCTAACCTGAACCCTCGCACTCACTGTAACTGACCCTTCCGGAACAGGCGCTATTTCATCAAGGGGACCTGGAACTTTGTGAGTGTGGCTAGCATATAGCCAATTCGGAATACCAGCACACTTCACAGCTGTTGTCGTCACAAGAATCACTTGATAAGGTATTTTCAAACGTGACTCCAAGCATGTCCTTCTTACATGCTTTTTATGCATGACCCTATCGCCAGGACATAGGTCATGACACAGTTCCTGCTGGGGCTGTACAGTAGCGTCTCCAACGTGATGAGGAAAAGAATGCACCACATCAGCTAGTTCTTTGCACTAATCCAGCACCAAGTCAACTGTAATGTTCACAAGCGCATTTGCAGGTACTGCTGGCTATCTCATAGCATGCCCCATGATGATTTCATGAGATGACAATCCTGTTTTCCTGTCAGGTGTGCTGCTAATACTCATCAAAACAAGAGGCAAAGCATCTGCCCATTTCAGTGTTAGGAGGCACATACATTTGTCAGTCTGGACTTCAGAGTTCCATTTATATGTTCTACCAGACCTGAAGCTTTAGAAAGATAACTGCAGTGCAATCTTTGCTCAACTTGTAATGTCGCACACAACATTTTAAGGACCTCTCTGTTGAAATGAGTTCCTCGGTCTGATTCTAGGAAAGTCAGGAATCCAAACCTTGGTGTCAACTCTCTAAGTAACAGCTTCAGTACTGTGAGACTATCGTTTCTCCTGCTGGGATAAGCCTTGACACAGTGGGAGAAAATAAAGACAATATCTAGAATATATTTCAGTCCTTTGCACACTGGCAGCTCAATAAAATCCAACTGCATTCTGTTAAACAGTCGACCTGACCTACCTACGTGACTCAGTATAACAACTGTACATTTCCCTACATTAATTTGTTGATAGGTGACACACAAGTGACAAGTGGCTTCAGCAATCACTCTAAACCTACTAAGAAACCATGTTTGTCTGAATGTTCTGGACATTGCGTCTCTACCTATGTGTGCCTGTCCCTGGTAATGTCTTGCCATCGGGGACAGTAAGCTGTTTGGCAACACTACTCTTCCATCTCTTGAAACCCAAACATTATCTTCATTACTTTTGAAACATCCTGCTCTAATCCAGCTTTGCTGTTCTTACTCTGTCACTTTTTCCTGCAATCTTTTCACTTCCTCCCATGTGTCAAAGCAGTCATCAAGAAAGTTTAGCTTGTCTCATCCTGTGAATCACTGTCATTAAAGGAGGTACAACTGAGGACACAATACCTAGGTACTTTATCTGCATAGGTATTGCCCAGGGTAACATAATCAGTTGATTTCCTATGGGTTAGGTATTTCACAACAGCAATTTTTGCTGGTAATTGTATTGCATTCAACAGGTGATAAATGTTGTCACTGTTTCGGATTGGGGAACCAGAAGCAGTCATAAATTCTCTCTGTAACCATAACTGTCCGAAACCTTGAACAACACCAAACCCATATTGGTTGTCAGTGAAAATTGTCACTTTAAGGGATTCAGAAACACAGCATAATCTGGTAAGGGTAACCAGTTCAGCTGCTTGGGATGAAAAGACTCCTCGAAGCCAGGAGGCTTCTATCACACCTGAGACTGTGCAAACTGCATAACCTGCTCTCAGGGTACCATTTTTATCACTTAAACAGGAGCCTTCAATGAACATGACATAGTCATTTTCATCTAAGGGAACATCTTAAATATCAGGTCTTGGTTTGGTGCACAATTCAGTCACATTAGGACAGTCATGCTCAACCTCTTATTCATTGTCACTTGCATTTTCAACAGGCTCAGGCATCAAAGTTCTAGGGATTAAAACTGTACAGCTCTTGATATTTCTGTTCAAAGAGGCAAGGATCACTTGCTAATAATGGGATAAACAAGGACATGTGAGATATTGGGTCTTTGTTCGGGTTAACAAAATCTCCACTGAGTGGGTCATAAAAAATTTCAGAGGATGTCCCACTGTTCTGTGCTGACGCTGTGTGCAGCCACAGCTGGCAATGCTGCAGCTACAGCATCCAGTGTGGCTGAAAAATATACCATAGGCTTGTTTATCTTTCTGTGCAACTTTGTCAAAACTGAGAGTGCGCACCCATCTCTCTCACATCAAAACAAAGAAAGACATTTGCTATAATCAGGGATTTCCAGAGTTGGGGCTCGGCATGGGCTTTCTCTCAGCTCTCTGAAGGCACATATGCAGTCTTCATCCAGTGGTACCAGGTCAGTCACATCCTTGTGTTTTAGCCTCTGTAAAGGCTTGGTCACAAGGGAAACATTTGGAATCGATTGATGGCAGTAGCCAACCATTCCCAAAAAACCTTCTTTCTTTCTTACTGGAGGATTCATTTTCATGATTGCTGAGATTCTTTCTCGTGACACTATCCTCACACCCTTCTCAATGTGGTGACCCAAATCCAGGACTTCTTTCTTGCAGTACTGTACTTTTTCAGGGGAAACGTTATAGCCATTCTCTCCTAAATGATTCAAAAGGGCAATGGTATGTCTTCTGCATGCTTCTCTGGTATTTGACACAAGCAACAGGTCATCAATGTATTGCACTAAGACGGAATGATGGGGCATTTTAAGAGACTCCAAATAATTTTTCAATATCTGGTTGAGAAAGGATGTTGACTCCATATACCCCTGAGGAGTTCGACACTATGCCAAAACACGACTGCTGAATTTGATTGCAAATAAATAGTGACTATCCTCACACAATAGTACAGAAAATAATGCTTGGCAAATATCAATGACTGTAAACTACTTAGCTTCACAGGGAATTTGGAAAACATTTCAATGTAGGATTTGGTACCGCAGGGCAACATGGAACGGCAATCTCGTTCACCTTTCTCAAACCTTGGACAATGCTGTGATTCCCATTGAGCTTCCTCAATCTTAATCTAGGAGAGTGACAGGGACTTCCCATGATTTCTTTTAAAATACCCTGCTCAATCAAACAACCAATCAAAAGGGGAATTCCAACAATTGTCTCTGGAGACATATTATGCGGAGGATTGTTGGGATACATCACATTTGGTTTCAATGTTATTTTAATGGGCTCAACATCTTTAATGAGTCCTATTCCTTTTTCTGAAAAATACCAAACTTCTGGTGTCACAGTTTCTTTCAAATCTTTAGGCAAATCATTACAGTCATCATTGAGTAAAATGTGACACTTGGGTACTGCTTTATAATTTTACAGGGCAGATCTTCCTCATTTGTCTGAATCGCTATTCCTTTAGGTGTGGAGCTGATGGAACAATTCAGCTAACACAGTAAATCACGTCCTTACAAACTTACATGACTTGAATCACAAAACACAAATTGGTGCTCATATACAAATTAACCTATTTTAATGGAGACATACTATTTTCCGTCTCCCTCATCTGTATACAAGTTACTCTAAAACTCTCATGCCTATCTGCCCTAAAGCTATTTGGATACCATAACAGTATTAATTCCAGCTAGTAATTGTGCCTTACGTAGGCCCCTCTAATAATCACATCAAACAAAACAAGCCTCCACACAGCATGCAAAACTAACCCAAATAACCAATTGAATGACCACTAACTAGGCTCTGAGTAGCATGCTACTCACCTTAAAGTGCTTCAACACCTCATCAGGGGTAATAAGCGCTATACAAATACAATTTATTACACTCCTCGTTATAACACAATGTCAAACAAAGTATTCAAATCCTCCAACAGGCATTTTGAAACTTTCACAAATGTTTATGTCTGCTTGTACCACTCCATAGGCTTTCCCCTCCATCTCGGATAATCATTAGTGAATGACAGTGTATCACTCCTACTCCAAGGTACATGAACATAACCTCCACCAGGAATTTCTTTAATAGGCATCTTTTTCAGATTGTCCTCGGCTGGATTTGCTCCTGCCAGAGGAACATTTGACTTGGCTTTCTTCTGATCTCTTTTAACGCTCCCCATGTCTTTATGTATGTGATCAATTCTTTAATGAGCAATTTAATTCCAGGTGATCTCTTGTTAACTATGTCTTTTGAATTGAAATCTAATCTGTAAATTCTCTTCAAAGGTTTTGATTTTTCTAAATCCACTTCTTATTTCTCGGCAAATTCAGCTAATCTCTCATATACCTGTCCTGCTCATTGAATAAAATCCTTACACATGAACTGCAGTTCATCTTTTATGTAAGTTTCCAATTGAGCTATGCCCAGCGTTCCCAGAATCAATTCATTCAATTCTAATTTCAATCTGGGCACATTTACTGATCTGTCTCTCTCTGGTGTGTCTTCTGTTCTAGCATTGCCATTTGTAAATCCTGTTACACTGTGTGGAATCATTTGACCAATCTGTCAATTGCTGTGCTGTAAAACCTTATTAACTGATATTATTTAATTGTGGTATGTCTTGCGGGGTACTGTAGTGTACATTTGGAATCTGAACTGGTCTGAGCATGGGATACGGTGTTGTTCCCTGAAGAAATCTCACATCAAGAACTGTTCCTGCCTGATTTAGGATCTGGTTAGGTTCTGAAATGGTCAAGTGTGTAGTGGTCAAAGGTGTAACAAGAGAAACTGTTCTCTCCATCTCCGAATTGTTTGAATACTGATCTCTGCCCGCCAATTGGTGATAGCCCAGCAGATGTAACTGGTGTTATAGGAACAGTTGTGACATTTATTGAATGAGCATATGTGAGAGCATGTCCATATGTGAACATTTAGAGAGTCGGTCTGTGAATGAGAATGAGTGAGATTGATTGTTAGTGTATGTGAGTGATCATAGTGAATGAAAATGAGTTTGAGTAATAGTGACTGCAAGTGAGTGATCAGTTGAATAAGAATGAGTGTGAGGAATGTTAGCGAAGACAACAACCTGCTCGACCCCTCCCAGTCCGGCTTTCGGGCCAACCACAGCACGGAAACCGCCCTCATCGCAGTCGCCGACGACATCCGAACCATGCTGGACAACGGAGAAACAACCGCCCTCATCCTCCTTGACCTCTCGGCTGCCTTCGAAACAGTCTGCCACCGCACCCTAATAACCCGCCTCCCTTCCACTGGAATCCAAGGACAGGCCCTGGACTGGATCATCTCTTTCCTCTCGGACCGATCCCAAAGAGTCTACCTCCCGCATTTCTGCTCGGAACCCACCGAGATCATCTGCGGCGTCCCGCAAGGCTCCTCGCTCAGCCCTACTCTCTTCAATGTCTACATGAGCCCCCTCGCCAACATCACTCGCAAACACAACATCAACATCATCTCCTACGCCGACGACACCCAGCTGATACTCTCCCTCACCAAAGACCCAGCCACCGCCAAAGCCAACCTACAGGATGGAATGAAAGACGTCGCAGAATGGATGAAACTCAGCCGCCTAAAGCTGAACTCAGACAAGACGGAAGTCTTCATCCTCGGAAACTCCCTGTCCGCCTGGGACGACTCTTGGTGGCCCACGGCCCTGGGCACCGCACCGACCCCTTCAGACCACGCACGCAACCTCGGATTCATCCTAGACCCCCTTCTCACCATGACCAAGCAAGTCAACGTCGTCTCGTTCTCTTGCTTCCACACACTTCGCATGCTCCGAAAGATCTTCCGCTGGATCCCCGCCGACACCAGAAAAACTGTGACCCACGCCCTCGTCACAAGTCGCCTGGACTACGGAAACACCCTATACGCAGGAACCACCGCAAAACTTCAGAAACGTCTTCAGCGCATACAAAACGCCTCTGCACGCCTCATCCTCGACGTACCCCGCCACAGCCACATCTCCGCCCACCTGAAACACCTGCACTGGCTACCCGTCAACAAAAGGATCACCTTCAGGCTCCTCACCCACGCACACAAAGCCCTCCACGACAAAGGCCCCGAATACCTCAACAGCCCCCTCGCCTTCTACACGTCCACCGGTCAACTTCGTTCTACCAGCCTCGCTCTCGCCGCCGCCCCTCGCATCCGCCAAATCAACGCTGGAGGGAACTCCTTCTCCTACCTGGCAGCCAAAACGTGGAATTCCCTTCCTGCCCACCTCAGGACTACCCAGGACCACCTCGCCTTCAGGAAGCACCTCAAGACCTGGCTCTTCGAGTAGCAGTGCCCCCCCCCCAGCGCCTTGAGACCCTCACGGGTGAGTAGCGCGCTCTACAAATACCATGATTGATTACAAATACCATGATTGATTGAGTGTGAGTGAAAATGATCATGAGCAAAACCGAGCCTATCTGTGAGTGAGAATGAGTGAGTTAGAGTGAGTATAAGTAACAATGAGTAAGAGTGATTGCAAGTGTGTGAATGAGAAAGTATGAGTGAGTCAGACTAAGAGTGAAGGTGATTAAAAGTGAGTGAGTGCAAAGTAATGAGTGAGAATCAGTGAGCCAAAATGAGTGGAAATAAGGGATTACGAATGAGTGAGTGCAAGTACATGTGAGTGAGAAAGTATGAGTAAATCCGAATGGGAATGAATAGGAGTGAATGCAAATCATTGAAAGTAAGAGTGCGTGGAAGAGCAAGTGAGAATGAACAAGTGAGAGAAAATTAATGGGTGAGTGTAAGTGAGAATGAGTAAGAGTGAATGAATGTAAGTGATCATGAGTGAGAATGTGTTTTTTTGCTGGTGAGTCTGCCATTGGCCCAGGCATATAGAAGGACATCCTTTGCTTATAGAGGCACTTATGGCAAAATACTGGTACTGGCATACTGGAGGCAATGCTTAGTATGGCAGGCACCTCTGAGAAAGTACTGGCACTGGCATAGTGGAGGTAATCCTTAGCATAATGGACATCCACCGTAAAATACTGGTGCTTGCGTACTGGATGTAATTGTTGGCATATGGCCATCCTTAGAAAATGCTGACACTAGCACATTGGAGGTAATTCTTGGCATAAAGAAGGACATCCATGGCATATGGGCAGGTGCATCAATTACATAATGTTGACTCTACGATAGTAGAAGTAATTCTGTTGACAAATGGGTCACCCATGATATATGGATGGCCTTCATGGCAGAATTCTAGCGCTGGCATATTGCATGCAATATTGACATGTGGGCACATATGACAAAATGCTGGGCCTGGCTCAGTGAAGGCAATTTTTGACATGTAATGCACCCATAGCAAATTTAAAAAAAACCTGTGTCAACTAATAGGGAGTCCATAAAGGACTTGAATATTTAATTAGTGCCCTTCAGAGGCTAAGCCTGTTAGCAAATTTATTTGAAAATTATGCTTTAAAATACATTATTTAACTCACATTTTTTCAAATTTTCAAAGCTTCATCAAGGGGAAAGCTCCAAACCGCTATAGAAAAGGTGGGCTCCCTTGCTTCACTCGCTCACTATAGCCTTAAAAAAAAGCCACATTTCAGAGTGCGCGACAAGCAGTATTTCAGTGTTTTTTTACAATCTCTCCCTTACCTGGAAAGTAGACTCTGTTAGCTTGGAAGTGTGGATTCAGCCTGTCTGTATCTAAGGAGATTCTGAATAGAGCAGCAGCTGCCCCCTCCCTTCCCACAGGGACTGGGCTTCAGTTAACTTTTCCCTTATATAAGTTTCTATTGGTTGCATATGGTGTTGTGATAGGTTGCTGGGGGCTGGTCTTTCTATTGGCTTAGGGATTAGATCTGGGCTTGTGATTGGTAGTAGGGTTGAGATTCTGATTGGCTCCTGGTTCTAGGGCTGGGCTTATGATTGGTAGTAGGGCTGAGATTCTGATTAGTTCCTGGCTGTAGGGCTGGGCTTGTGATTGGCAGTGGGCTGAGATTCTGATTGGTTCCTGGTTCTAGAGCTGGGCTTGTGATTGGTAGTAGGGCTGAGATTCTGATTGGTTCCTGGTTTTAGGGCTGGGCTTTTGATTGGTAGTAGGGCAGAGATTCTGATTTGTTCCTGGTTTTGAGGGCTGGGCTTGTGATTAGTAGTAGGGCTGAGATTCTGATTGGTTCCTGGTTCTTTAGGGCTGGGCATGTTATTGGTAGTAGGGCTGAGATTCTGATTGGTTCCTGGTTCTAGGGCTGGGCTTGTGATTGGTAGTAGGGCTGAGATTCTGATTGGATCCTGGTTCTAGGGTTGGGGGTTGTGATTGGTTGTCAGGATTAGGGGTATGATTGGTGATTAGAGCTGGGTCTCTCATTGGTTGTTTGAAATAGGGTTACAAATCTGATTGGTTTAGGTTAGAACTAGGTTTCTGTTGGCCAGTAGGGCTATTTAACCCTAGGGCTTAGGGCGTCTTCAGCCCAGGCGTCATGGCTAAGGGCAGAGAGGACAAGGGCAGTTGCCTGTTTGGGCCTGGTAGGGACTGGCAGGGCCCAGGGCCAGATATGCTGCCCAATTATCCATTTGCCAAAAAGGACTTTACACCCTACACATCCATCAACATGCAAGCACATTATCTGGAAAGACATCCAACTCCTGCATCACAAACTGACCACATATAGATCGCACTGTCCCATCATCCAACACGATAACCCATTAACAACACCTATACACATATCCACCACAACTACAACAGTAGAACACCTTAATTTTCACAGCAAACACTACTCTGTTCACTCCCACTAACACAACCTGCCATCACCCACACAACACAAAACCACACTATACATTACTTTCAGCCTTCCAGATACACACTCCCCATTCATGCAAACCAACGACTCTATCCTCTATTTGCTCCACACAGACCACCTTTCATCATGACAATTCCTAAACCCAGCCTTCCAACACACCATCTACAAACGCCCTTCCCCTCTCTTCACCAACTATGCTCAACCATACTATCCTCACACTCCACTCCACCACACATAATACCTCCTCCAGTTATCACAACTAACACAAACTCCCCTGACACACATCCATCCCCTCTTACACACCTCATACATTCATCTCCAAAACACAACACCCCCTGTAATACTCTAATTCCACTCACCAGCACTAACTCACATACAAATCCCTCACTGAAAACAACTACACCAATGTCCCCTCTTACTATTCCACAAAAATAATATAGACCACACACATCAGCACATCCAATCAACACAAACTTTAATTATACTTATCGTCACACCCACTCCCACCCTCATGACTACACAAAGAATACAAATCCCGTCCAATCTTTATCCCTACATTCTCACTCTTCACAAACATCTACCACAAGCACCCCAGCCCAGCAACTTTCATTCACCCACCTTTCCTCCATTGCACAATTTATAGCCTTACATCATGATCCAAATGCTCCTCCACCACCCGTAACCCATACACCATCCACACTAACCAGACGCAAACAAAATAAACAAAATGCCACTCTTAACAACTTTGCATCCCCTTGTCTATTTCATAATAAGGCTACCCTACAAAAAAACAGTACAATCTTCATGTCTCTCTCAGCCACCAGGTCCACAACCACAAAATGCCTCCTAAACCTGCTGGAAGAGGAATGCTATATTGAAAAACAAGACTATTGTGACCCTCACACAGTTATCACAACTAACAACACACCTGCTACAAGCTCAAAATAAACTGCTTACCCTTCTCCTAAGCAAAATAACACCACCACTAACATACCTTTTCTTAACTGCCAGCTCATAAATGCTCGGTCACTCTAAAAAAATAAGCACCACATGTACGACCTGCTCACAGACACACAACCTGACTTACTATTCATAACAGAATCATGGTTGGGAGATGACACGGCTCCAGTGTAGTATGAAGCCCTTCCTCCGGACTATCAAACCATCACACAAAACCGTGTAGGCAAGAGAGGAGGTGGACTAGCTATTATATTCAAACAGGCAATAAATCTCAGTAAAACAGACAACATTTCCATACAAAGTTTTGAAGCCCTCCTCTCCAGATGGCCCTCTACTCCAACTTCCTCCTGTATCTTTCTCCTCCTTTACAGACCTCCACCTAACAACTCCACATTCCCAGACGCTTTTCTAGGTACAGTCTCAAACCTCATTACATTATACTCAAACCTATGCATTCTTGGGGACCTAAACATTTGGTTTGACAAACCCAATATGCCCCATCCAAAAGCTATCACCACTGGCCTAGTCACATTGAACCTACATCAGATTGTACACAATCCCTCACACATTGCTGGACACATCCTAGATGTCATTTTGTCTAAGCCTGAACTAGTTACCATTCATAGCATCATGCCAATCACATGGTCAGACCACCATTTGATAACTTTCCGACATAAAACCCCACAAATCTACACGCCCCACAACTACTTACATACATGCACCTATCGACCTTGGAGCAAACTACATTTTGATGACTTAGAAACACAACTAACAGCCAACACAGATCTAGATACAATTAATTCTGTTCCAAAACTTTATGAGTGGCTACAGGAAGCTTTTGATATCCTAATACCACTCAGAAAAACTAAAAACGACAAAAGAAAACCGACATCTTGGAGAAACACAGAACTTAAAAAGATAAAGCAACAAATCAGAAAGTTGCAGCGGACCTGGTTCAAAACAAACAACCGTCAAGACAAACTGCAGCTACTCAAACTTAACAGAATATACAAATCATCAATCAAAAAAGCTAAAAAAGGATACCTTTCAGACAGAATTAAAAATGCTAAATCTGCAACCAAAGAATTTTATAAAATTCTCAATGAATTTCGAAAACCTACATGCATGGAAGGAAGTCATCCGACTACTCAAGATTTCACAAACAAACTGGCAACTCATTACACAACCAAGGCAGACAAATTGGTCTCCTATTTAAAACAGAAGAAAACCATCAGCACCAACCCCTTTCCTAAAATACCCTCTGATAATAAACCAACCCAGCCTCTACAGTCCTTCAAACAAATATCACAACGTGAATTTATGGATTTGGTCAAAGCAAGCAGACCTTCTGGTTGCCCTTCTGACCCTTGCCCACCACACATCTTCAAGAACATTCTTTTATCTACTTCTGCTGTCACACCTGTAAGAAGAATCATCAACAACTCTTTAACTATAGGAACTTTTCCTGTAGACCTGAAAAAGGCATACATATGACCGTTATTAAAGAAAACAAACCTAGACCCGCAAGACCCCAACAACTACAGACCAATCACAAATGGACCTTTCCTGTGCAAACTGATAGAAAGAGCAGCATTCACCCAGATGTCACAATTCATTGAAGACAATTCTGTACTTTCAGACTTCCAAACTGGATTCCGCCCAGGAAGAGGCACTGAATCGACACTCATAGCAATCTTGGATGATCTTAAAAACACAGTCGACCACAATGGATTTGCTGCACTACTTCTCTTGGACCTCTCGGCTGCCTTTGATACGGTTGACCATGACACCCTAATTCAAAAACTCCACGAAGCCGGCATAGAAGGGACTGCTATCGACTGGATTACATCCTACCTTCAAAAAAGAACTAATATCATCTATTTGCCCCCTTTCTCGTCCAAAACCTACCTCACAAAAGCAGTGGACACCCAAGAAGCAATCATCTCACCTTTGCTTTTCAACATCTACATGATATCATTACCAGAACTGATCAATGATTTTCATCTCACATGCTACAACTATACAGATGACACACAAATACTACTTAAATTAGAATGCCCCAAAAACATTGAAAATGCACTAATCTTCAGTTGCCTCAGAGCTGTTGATCAGTGGATGACTTGGAGCCATCTCAAACTAAATGCCTCCAAAACAGAAATACTCATATGTGGTGAGTGGAAAATTGATGACCCACTGTGTGCCTGGCCTGAAGATCTCGGACCACCTCCTCAGTTATCCAAGGAAGTTAAAAATCTTGGAATCACCATGGACTCCAAGTTAACAATGAATGCCCAAGTGGACAAATTAACACAAACAAGCTTCATCACCTCGAAGACTCTATGACGCATCTCCCCCTACCTCGGATTTCCACACAAGCTGCAAGCTACTATCTCGCTTGTAATACCAAACTGTATTATGCCAATGGCCTCTACCATGGATCATGTCTATCTATTATGAAAAAACTGCAACGTATTCAGAACTCCACAGCCAGGCTACCATTACATGTAAAGCCACAAGCCCACATCTCCCCTGCCTTGAGAGCACTACACAGGTTACCCGTTGCCAGAAGATGCACCTTCAAGCTGCTTTGTATCACCCACATAGCTATACATGGAACAGGACTGCTCTTTATCATAAACAAAATAAACAAATACATTCAACAAAGAAACCTCCGCTCAAGATTGGCACCCCGCCTTAGAACACCACCATACAAGAAAAAGACTAGGGGCCAGATGTAGGAAGGAAGCAATTTGCGAGTTGCAAATTGCGAGTCCTTCCGACTCGCAATTTGCAACTCGCAAATTGCTATGCAGTACGGTGTCTCAGACACCGACTGCAACTCGCTATGGGGTCGCAATGACCCACCTCATGAATATTCATGAGGTGGGTCGCAAATTGCGGCCCCATAGCGAGTATAGGCACTCGCTAACATGGAGGCCTGCTGTAGTCAGCAGGCCTCCATGTTAGCGACCTGCTTTTCAATAAACACACTAAGGGAAAACGAGCTGCATTTCAAAAAATCCGAAACCTTTTGTTTCGGTTTTTTCAGGGCAGGGAGTGGTCCCTTGGACCACTCCCTGCCCTGAAAAAATATTTTGGGGTCCATTCACAAAGGGGAAGGGGTCCCATGGGGACCCCTTCCCATTTGCGAATGGGTTACCATCCACTTCAAGTGGATGGTAACTGCGACTCCATTTGCGACCGCATAAGCGGTCACAAATGGAATTGCATACCATTGCGAATCGCAAATAGGAAGGGAACACCCCTTCCTATTTGCGATTCGGAAATGCATTTTGCGAGTCGGTAACGACTCGCAAAATGCATTTCTGCATAGGAAACACGCATTTGCGAGTCGCAAACGGCAAATTTTGCCGTTTGCGACTCGCAAAGTGCTTCCTACATCTGGCCCTATAGGTGGTACATCCTTCTCCGTTCAAGCAGCCAAACTATGGAATTCATTGCCCCAAACTATAAGAGCCACAGATAACTATCTTGTCTTCAGAAAACTACTCAAGAGTTGGCTCTTTCCTTAATAACCACCATATTCAAACAGCTATGGACTGCATTTGCCTATGTTGATAAATACTTTTTATCTGATTATGTGTATATTCTAGTTATATATAGTTCTTTAGAAAATATGTATCGCTACTATGTCATAACAATAAACTACACACATACTCTTTAAACCTGTTTAACTAATGTATATTTACTCATGGTTAAAATATGTATATGTATTTACATATATGTGTGCATATGTGTGTGTATTCATGTGTGTATGTATGTGTGTGTATATATATATGTGTGTATGTTATTCTATGCTTAACATGTTCATAGGTCATTGCATAACTCCTAGATAAGTTGTTATATTAGATACTTATGAATCCCTGCTCTCATTTTATATCACACATTTGTCATGTATCTATCAATCTATCCTCTATTCCCACTCTGACTTATCACAAATCCATTCTACTACTTTCATCTCCTAAATAACCCTGCCTAAGCTCTGCCCTCCTCTTCCACATCTAACTCACCCAAAACTCACTTTACTACCATGATCTCCCAAACAACCCTACTAAATTCTCCCTCATTTATCTCACCCTGCTACTATGATTTCCCTAACCCGTTCCACAGACTCTTTCCTCCTCCATCCCCCCTTTACTCACCCCAAGCCTAAATCCTATTACCATTAACTCCCAACTAACACTTCTGGATTCTTCCCTCCTCCACCCCTCCATTCCTCCAGTCAATCCAACTAAAAAACTCACGATCCGCGGCTCAAATGAACTCATAATAATACTAAAACTGTACTCATATTTCCCTATACCAATCCACCACTAATTCCTTTTGGGTTCCAGAGTAGCGTGCTACTCGCCAAAAAGCGCTTCGACACCTCGTCAGGGGTAGTAAGCGCTATATAAATACTATTACATACAATAGTTCAGATCATGTCAGCAACATAATATTGGTGGTAGTGGAAACAGACATTTGTTTGTGTTGTTTTTATTAAGCATGCAATTCTTATGGTGCTTCAGCACTATTATTGTCATGCCATTAGGTTTACGCTCATGTGACCTTACATCCTGGGAATATTTAGAGGCAAAGGTCACGATGTCACTTCCTATGATATTATTAAGGTCAAAAGGTGTGTATTGTTACTTCTGCTACCACTAGAATGTTGGTAAATTGACGTCAATGCAGGACATCCATCAAAAAAAGTGGCAGTGGTCCCGCCCACCCCGTCTGGAGTGCATACTTTTAGATGAAGATATTACCCATTTCTTCAAATGCTCACTAGAGCCAATGCCTTGTCTGCAGTCCTTAAAACAGAGGACCAACAGGTAATGCACTCTTTTCTCCGTGATGCTTTATAAATCTGTGGTATGAGCTAAGTGTGTTTTTCTGGTGCTGAAAGAGGTTCACATCAGCAAACATGTATTTCAGGAATTTGGTGAAATAGACAACACAATTTCAGTTGTGGCTTGCGTGACACTGAAGGGGCGGGGCAGCGTGCGGGGGGAGGGAGGATTAACGAGGACAAGTTAAAAATAAAATTAAAAAACCCACTTACCTGTGCTGCTGCCTTCATGGCCATGCTGCTCCTCTCCTCTTCTCTCCCTGCAGGCACAGTCTCCCAGCCTACCCTGCGCCAATCCTGACGCTGCTCAGAGCAGTATCGGGATTAGATGGGAGCACCCAGCCAGGGCTCACCCAGGCAGACTGGGAGCCTGTGCAAGCTCTCTCCAGCCCAAAGCTGGACATGTTTTATTAAGTTTAACATGTCCAGATAATGAAAAACTACTAAATCTGTTTTTCACAACTTCAATGCATATCTCCCCCATGGGTTAACATGGGGCTTGCCTTCAAACACCTTTTCAGTGTAATTTCCCATTGGGAGCAGAGAGATAATTGGAGTTTGGTGGCTCTGGACTCACAATTTTAAAAAACATCTTTTAGTAAAGTTGTTTTTTAAATTGCAGGTCTGAAAAATGCCACTTTTAGAAAGTTGGCATTTTCTTACTTTAACCATTTTGTGCCTCTGCCTGTTTCTGAATACATGTCTGAGGTAGATGACAGTTGGACTTTGTGCATTCCCTTTAGACAGTCACACACAAAGGGATCTAGGGTGTTATATTTGCATCTTGATGGCCCTTCACAAGGCTTATGGATCTTCCTGGGCTGGATGGGAGAGAGAAGCTGACACCTACACCTGAATAGGGCTGTGAATTTTGCAACCTAAAGCGCCTGTAGAGCGTCTGGAGCCAGGGAAGATAGTGCAGGGACCCTGTGATCTTTAAAGGCCTCTTTTGAAGTCTCCCTCACTTCAAAGGCACATTTGGGTATAAGTACTGGACCCCAAACCTCACCAAATCAGTTCACTTTTGGGTCCTGAGCAGACTCTGCAAGTAGAGTAACATTGCCAGGAGGGACTGCAACTTTGCTACCTGCTCTGCTGTGTTGGCCTGCTGCCAGTTGTTTGTTGTGCTGTCAGGAGGGGCTACCGCTTTGCAACTTGCTCCACTGTACTGGCCTGCTCCCTGTTGCAGTGAGAAGGACTGAACCTACTCTACAATCTGTTCACCTAACGTAACTCCAAGGGCTTGCTGGCTTGCCCCCTGTTCCTCGAAGTCTCAGTGCCATCAAAGACTTCCCCATGCTAACATTGCTGTGGGATTCTGAGTCTGGCAACATGAACTGACAAGATTCTGCATGCCTCTAACGAGGGACTGAGGGCTTTGCTGCACCAGAAAACCAGCTCTTCATTTGCAGGAAGCAGGTACGCCAACCTGTGGAAGTCAGCGCATTGAGATGTCCATCCTGCACTTCCCTAGATGAAAGCAGTCTGTGCTTGCAAGGACCCGCACTCCGAGGGAGAGAAGTAACCACCTTGGGACTGCACACCGAGTGATTTCGCTGCACCCTTGCCTCCCCGTGCCCCCGGCCTGATGCATTGTCAAGGAAACGCTGACGACCTCCTCGCCAGCCCAGCTGTTCTTGGCCAGACGAACGTGACTCGCTGTGACTTGGCTAAAGACCTCACTGCCTCGAGAGCTCCATCTTTTGAGTTCAGAGACCTCCAAGGCTCGCTCCAACCCCGCTGCCTCATGCTAAGGTACTGTTGCCTGGGAACAGGCCTGAGTAGCCCCTGTCAGTTGTGTTGAACTCTCCACAGACCACTGCATAGTAATCTTCTAAAAAGCACTGCTGGCATATCGAGATCCTCAAGTCCCTAGTTGGATCATAAACACCTGATTAACAAGTGAAAGCCCTCCTGAATTTGTAATTCTCTGCATATTTTGAATGCCTATATCTTGACTTCTACTTATTGGATTTTTGTCATTTTGGCCTTGTTTTTCACAGATAAATACTCTATATTTTTAGTTTGAGTATTGCAGCGCGCAAGTGCTGCTTTTCTGACATGTTATTATCTATTTGGGCTTTTAACCATGCCCACCTCATACCCATCACCATCGCTCGCTCATGGGCTTGCCCCTCAAAAATCATTTGTTATTATTGGCAAATGCTTTACATGAATAATTTGCTCTTTTGCTGATACGTTTGACAGTGAGTGAACTTCTTTTTCCTTTTGTGTCTCTCCTTCATGCTCATGGCGTGGCGCTTTGAATCGGCTCACTTATGTAAAACTGTTTTACTTTTCATTTTCAATTTATGTGGCAAGAAAAGTTCAATTAGGAGTTTATAACATTAAAGGCTCTAACTCAAGCAAATGCAAGATCCATTGCATTGCAAATGCTTGTTCTAAATTGGTGTGGAGTCTTTTTGTGGTGTCTTTCACTTTTACTGTGTTACTGTACTTAAGTGTTGCTCAAATTATTTACTCATTGCCTCTTAAGTTAAGCCTGACTGCTCTGTGCCAAGCTACTAGAGGGTGAGTAAAGGCTAATTTATGGAGTGTAACTGACTTACCCTGACTAGGATTGTGGTCCCTACTTGGACAGCTGCATTCCTCTGCCAACTAAAGACCTTATTTCTAACACAATTCATCCATTGATCCATCCATCTTTCCATTCAAACATCTATCCTCCATCCATTCACATCAGCACATCAGCCCATTCATCTAGTTCTCCATCCATCCACTGACCCACCCACCCACCTATCCATCCATCTACCCACCCACCCATCCATCCAGCCATTTATTCATCCTTTCACTCTTCTGTCCTTAGCTCCATCATTCTATCATCTACACCTCCACACATGCATAAATGCTCCCTTCCGCAACTGTTCCAGCCAACCTTCTTTTAGACACTCCATACATCAAATCATTCTCTCAGCCATCCACCCTCTCATCTAACCATCTTTTTACCAAGTCACTCTTTCATTCATATAGTCTTTCATCCATGCATTCTTTATATCTTTCTTCCATCATTTCACTCCAATTGTCCATCATTTCAACCTCTCACTGATACTTTCACCCTTCTATCATCCAGGCTTTCACCCACCAATCCATCTACCCTTCTTGACTGGCTTATTTCACCCTTACAGCCATGTCTCCTTTCTTCTTTTCCTTACTTCCCACCTTCTGTCTTCCCCCTTTCTATCTACTCATCTCTACTTTGGTCTCCCTTTATGTTTTTCATTATTTCATTGCTTCCTTCTCTTGTAAAAACAAAAAACAAACACTTTGGATAGCGCATAGATGTGTAACATGTGCTTAATCAAAATAGCCAGTAGTCTTTCAAAGGAAGTAAGGCAGTTGCCTATTCAGTGGATCAGAGCTTTGCCCTTGGTCAGTTGGAGTATGTAATGCAAAAATACATACATTTTGCTGCTAAATTGATCCTCTTTCTCAATACAAGTGAATAGAAGTGAGAACATGTGATGAAATCAAAACCTACAGATAAGCATTAATGAGCAGGTGCCAGGCTCTTCTTATAAAAGAATACAAGAAGTTCTTGATATAAAAGGTACAAGTTTCATGTGCATGAGCTGACTATACAGCTTTCTAAAACCCTCACTTTAATGTGCCAACTTCAGAATGAGTCTACACTTTACTAGAAAGGTTCAGCTAAAATGTGCAATGCACAACATGGAATAAAAGCAGGAAAACTTGTTTATAGTATGTGTAAGTGTGCAATAAAGCTAAGGCTTTAGTGGGCTTCGAGTAGGTATAACAATGAAACAGCAACTGATGAATAAAATTTAACAGTAGACGTTGAGGCACACATGGGCATTTACATTTTAAAGTATATGAGTAAACATGAAGGCGCACATGCAAATGAATTCCCTTTCTCATTCTATTTGCCACCCTTTCTGCATTGGCCCCCTTTTAAAATTATTTATCTTTCCCCGTCTGCATCACTGCACTTGGCTGATTAGGATGCATTTGGACCACATACCTTTGGTCTTGCAAGAAAATTGCTAACAGAGTTATTTACCAACTTTTGTCTGTACATTTGCAGCTAGATGAGACCTCTCTCTCTCTCTGTATATATATATATATATATATATATATATATATATATATATATATATATATATATATATATATATATATGCAAAAATACCCCTTGATGTTGGGGGTGAGCCATGGTATTTGGAGACAACTTCCTTATTTTAGTATGGTTGTTCTCCATTTCTTTCCCTATTTTGCTTCCTACTTGGGACTTAGCATATTTCTGAATTTTGCATGTTCTGTATAACTCCGCATAGAGAGCTTTCATGGCATTGACTCTTTATCACCTAATTTTTTTTAACTCTCTGTAAGAATGTTTGCTTTTTTTTTTTTTAATCTGTTTATTGCAATTATCAAGTTCTGTACAGTGGAGATAATGTATTTGTGGTGTCATTGCTCCAGGTTACTTCACCTGGGAAAAACATCTCTTTACATTTTGCACAATAATAACAAATCTTATAATCAACATTCAAATTAACAATAATCAGGGAAAAAAAAACAATAAGGTGCCATAAGTCAAGAGAGAGGAAAGGGTAGAGAGAAGAGATTTGCTCATCGGGTGATCAATAACGGCTCGGGGGGAAGGAGGGAGAAGGGGAAAGGGGAGACAGAGGCAAAGGGGGGGGGAGGACATGTCGAGGAATTGGTCGACCAGCGAAGGGAGAACAACGACGGATGAGTGGAACTAATGTCAGTACAGCAGAGAGCGCTGATGTCACTTGTCCAAGCAGGTCTGCCGTGTATTGTGTGGGTGTGTGATCACTTGGGCCAAGTACTGAGGGCACCCTAGTTAGTCCCCCCTCACGTCAGTCAGTACTGAGCTAATGTCCACCGATCAAGGAGGGTGGGTGTCGTCTTTTCCTTGCAGCTGGTCTGTGAAAGAGTCCCATGTGTCCACCCCCCTGATCACTACCCCGCTATGGTGCAGCACATGTAATATTTGTGCCTCCGCTCTGGCCCAGTGCAGCAGGTCAGATGACCAGCGATGCATGTCTGGGGTGCTAGGTGACTTCCACTGTGTTACTATGAGTTGTTTGTATATAACAAACGCGAGGTCTGCGCATCTATGTTTCTGTTTATCTCTCCTGTGTCGACAGCATACCCCCAGTAAACAGGATTCAGGAGTAGGGGATAAGGGCAGTCCCGACCAGGTAGCTGTCTGTGCTGTGATATCTCGCCATGCGCGGAGTATCGATGAACAGCTCCATGTCATATGTACAGCATCCATTTTAGGACATCCTCATTCCTCACTCCTCATCCCTACTTCTCAACCCTGCTTCTCATCCATCATCCCTACTTCTCATCCATCATACATCATCCCTACTTCTCATCCAACATCCCTGCTTCTCTTCCATCATCCCTACTTCTCATCCATCATCCCTGCTTCTCTTCCATCATCCCTACTTCTCATTCATCATCCCTACTTCTCATCCCTGCGTCTCATCCCTGCTTCTCATCCATCATCCCTGCTTCTCATCCATCATCCCTACTTCTCTTCCATCATCCCTACTTCTCATTCATCATCCCTACTTCTCATCCCTGCGTCTCATCCCTGCTTCTCATCCATCATCCCTACTTCTCATCCATCATCATTGCTTCTCTTCCATCATCCCTACTTCTCTTCCATCATCCCTGCGTCTCATCCCTGCTTCTCATCCATCATCCCTGCTTCTCTTCCATCATCCCTACTTCTCATCCATCATCCCTACTTCTCATCCATCATATATCATCCCTACTTCTCATCCATCATACATCATCCCTACTTCTCATCCATCACCCCTGCTTCTCATCCATCATCCCTGCTTCTCTTCCTTCATCCCTGCTTCTCATCCATTTTACATCATCCCTACTTCTCACTTCTCATCCATCATCCCTACTTCTCATCCATCATACATCATCCCTACTTCTCATCCATCATCCCTGCTTCTCATCCATCATCCCTACTCCTCATCCCTGCTTCTCATCCCTGCTTCTCTTCCATCATCCCTAAAAAGTTGGACGCGCAATCTAAGAAGATATTTTCGTCTTGCAGTATGGCATTGAAGGCCACCAACGCGACTTGCATTCTGGGGAGATACATCCATGCTCTTATGGGCGACATATCATCTTCATATACGGAGCTTCCCCAGGGACTTTTGAACATTGTTTCGGATGCCCAGGCTGCCGCAACCCAGATTATCCAGTCTGGGCTGGACACGACCGACTCGGTGGCTAGGGCGATGGGCACGGCTGTGGTGGCGAGGAGACAGGCCTGGCTCCGCAACTCAGGGTTCTCTGTGGACGTGCAGTCGACCCTGTTGGACCTCCCGTTTGATGGGGACAAACTGTTTGGGGCCAAAGCGGATTCGGCCTTGGAGAGGTTCAAAGAAAGCAGGGCCACAGCCAAATCATTAGGACTGCAAGCCCCTTCTTCTACCTCCTCCAGATTTTTCAGGAGGTTTCGTGGATTTGGACGTGGCTCTTCCTCCTCTTCCTTTCGGGGGAAATTCCAGCAACCCACCTCTTCCCTCCCCTATAGATCATTTAGAGGGAGGGGTAGGGCCCGCACCAGGGGAGCCTCTCAGCAGCACTCTGCCTCTTCCTCATCCTCTGGAGGGGTGCAGCAGGGAAAGCAGCCTTAGGCTTCTACCATTTCCCACTCACTCCTCTCCTGTAGGGGGAAGGTTACGGCATTTTCTCCACAAGTGGGAGACTATTACATCGGACACTTGGGTTATCAGCATTGTGGGAAAAGGCTACACCCTTCCCTTTCGGGAGTTTCCGCCCCCCATCCCGCCCATCTTATTGTTCAGAAGAACACCTCCTGTTGTTAGAACAGGAGGTTCAAGTCCTCCTTTCAAAGGGCGCGGTGGAGTTGGTCCCAGAGCAGGAAAGGGGTCGAGGTTGTTACTCAAGGTACTTCCTGATTCCGAAGAAGGATGGTCGGTTGAGACCAATCCTGGATCTGAGGATCTTGAATTGGTTCCTCAAACAGGAAAAGTTCAAGATGCTGACCCTAGCTCAGGTGCTTTTGGCATTGAACAAGGGAGATTGGATGGTGTCTGTCGACTTGCAGGATGCTTATTTTCATATCCCGATACTCAAGTCGCACAGGAAGTATATCCCGTTTGTGGTAGGGTCGCAGCACTATCAGTTTGCGGTCCTCCCGTTTGGTCTTACTTCAGCACCTCGAGTCGTCACAAAGGTGATGTCGGTGGTTGCGGCAGAGCTCAGAAGGAAGGGTATAGCAGTATTCCCTTACTTGGACGACTGGTTGATCAAAGCCAAGTCCCCGGAGCTTGTGTCGCATCATCTGCAGTCAACAACCCAGTTGTTGTTCGACCTGGGCTTTTCGGTGAACGTGCCCAAATCTCACCTGGAGCCCTCTCAGCGCCTCCTGTTCATAGGGGCAGTACTGGATACAACATTGAATCGAGCCTTTCCTCCGCCTCAGCCGATTCAAGATATTCAGGAGTTGGTTCCAATGTTTCGAAATGGAGCGGTAGTTCCAGTCCTCAGGGTCCTTCGTCTGCTCGGTCTGTTTGCCTCCTGCATTCTATTGGTCACGCATGCTCGCTGGCACATGAGGGCTCTTCAGTGGTGCCTCTGAAGGCAGTGGTCTCAACACAAAGGAGATCTCGAAGGTGCTGTCAGGATCTCCAGAGATGCTGCTGTGGACTTGAAGTGGTGGATTGCGGGCAACAATCTTTCACAAGGAAAGCCGTTCGCGCAGTCACCACCAGTGACTACGGTTATAACGGATGCTTCCACTCTAGGGTGGGGAGCTCATCTGGGGGATCTGGAGATCAAAGGAACAGATTTTTCATATCAATCTGTTGGAGTTGCGGGCTGTACGTCTGGCTCTCAAGGCCTTCCTCCCTTCCCTTCGTGGTCAGTCGGTACAGATCCTGACGGACAATACTACCGCGATGTGGTACATAAACAAACAGGGAGGAGTAGGGTCGTAACTTCTCTGCAGAAAAGCTCTTCGACTATGGTCCTGGGCAAAGGACCATCAGATTTGCTTGGTAGCAAATCATCTGGCTGGGGTCTTGAATTTATATGCGGACAGTCTCAGTCGCCATTTCTCGGCCGACCACGAGTGGCGTCTCCATCCATATCAAGTCTGTTTAATCTTCCAGATGTGGGGGTTTCCTCGGATAGATCTGTTTGCCACTCGGGAGAACACGCACTGTCCGTTTTTCTGCAGCCTCCAGTATCCGGTGCAGGGAGCGTTGGGGGACGCGTTTCAGATAACCTGGTGCGACCAGTTGCTTTACGCGTTTCCCCCCATACCCTTGATTCCTCGAGTAGTGAGGAAAATTTGCCAAGACCGGGCTCAAGTCATCTTAATAGCTCCGGATTGGCCAAGGAAGGTGTGGTATTCCGACCTTCTCCAACTCTTGCTGTGCCCTCCGCTCCGTCTCCCTCTCAGGGCAGACCTCCTCTCGCAGTCGCAGGGGCAGGTTTTACACCCCAACCTCCAGAGTCTGCACCTACTTGCCTGGAGATTGAACGGGGCAACCTGAGTTCCTTCTCTCTCCCGCCTGATGTAGTGGATGTTATATTAGCGGCCAGGCGACACTCCACTAAATCTATCTACGCTAACAGGTGGTCTAAATTTGTTATGTGGTGTGGAGAGAGACAGATTGATCTCTTACATGCTCATCTGTCAGATGTTTTGTCTTTTGCTTTGTCACTAGCGCAAAAAGGTTGTGCAGTGGCTACTATTAAAGGTTATTTGTCTGCCTTGTCAGCCTTCATTTGTCTTCCAGACCAACCTTCGTTATCTAAATCCCCTATTGTTCTTCGATTCTTGAAAGGTCTTCTAAATAAATATCCTCCAAAACCATTCGTTATGCCTCAATGGGATTTGTCCTTGGTCCTGACTTTCCTTATGGGGTCCCCTTTCGAGCCTATGCATTCTTGTCCCTTAAGGTACTTAGTTATTAAAACAGTCTTCCTGGTGGCTATAACATCTGCAAGGAGAGTGAGTGAGTTGCAGAGGCCTTATCGGTAAAACCTCCTTATACAGGTTTTTATGGGGATAAGGTGGTGTTGAGGACCAAGGCTGCTTTCCTCCCGAAGGTTGTTTCACCCTTCCATTTGGCCCAGACAATTACTTTGTCCACGTTCTATCCTCTGCCTCATCCTTCAAAGGAGGAAGAGAGACTACATCGCTTGGACCCAAAGAGGGCGTTAAGTTTCTACATTGATAGAACGAAGGATTTCAGGCTGGAGGACCAGCTGTTCATCGGATACGTGGGCAAGAGGAGAGGAAAGGCAGTCCACAAGAGAACACTTTCCAGGTGGGTTGTTCTTTGCATTAAAATCTGTTATTCTTTAGCAAAGAAGGATCCTCCTGATGGTATTAGAGCTCATTCCACCAGAGCTAAGTCGGCCACTTTGGCCTTGGCCAGAGGTGTTCCTGTGGTCGACATCTGTAAGGCCGCAACTTGGTCATCCCTTCACACTTTTGCGAAACATTACTGTTTGGACTCTGAGGTCAGAAGGGACGGCCATTTTGCACGGTCAGTGCTGCAGGATTTCTTGGTTTGACCATCCAGGCTCCCACCACCGGGCACGGTACTGCTTTGGGACTCTGTTCATTAGGTGAGGAATCCACAGGTAGTTGTATCCATCAGAAGAACGAGTTACTTACCTTCGGTAACGACTTTTCTGGTGGATACATTAGCTACCTGTGGATTCCTCACGGTCCCACCCGCCTCCCCGTTGCCTTTTTTTTGGTCTTACCAAGTAATCCTTGAGTGTGCTCCTCTTGGTCTTTAAGACTGCAATAGATTTTGTATATATGAATACTTGTATATATATATATATATATATATATATATATATATATATATATATATATATATATATATATATATATATATATCTTTGTGTATATACATAATTAGTATATATTTGTTTTGATTTAAAAAAAAAAAAAAGGAGTTATATTAAATCTACAGCCATTCCATTGCAATGTTGTGTGATTTACAATGTTATGGGATGTTGCCTTGATCTTTCATTGCATTGGGTTATTGTTCTCATGCACGTAAAAAATGTTGGTACTGACGTCGGCACGTCGGCGAGGACCTCTTATTGCCTGTATGACGTCAGACGGCGTCGCGTGGGCTAATGTGACGTCCTCGTCGACATGCAGAAGCTAGGAAGAAGATTTCCGTCGAATGCTGGCGCCATGGGAGAATTCATTATGTGAGGAATCCACAGGTAGCTAATGTATCCACCAGAAAAGTCGTTACCGAAGGTAAGTAACTCGTTCTTCTCTTCCATCATCCCTGTTTATCATCCCTACTTCCCATCCATCTTCCATCATTCCTACTTCTCATGCCTCAGCCATCATCCCTACTCCTCATCCATCATCCCTACTCCTCATTCCTCATCCCTCAGTCATACCAACACATTTTCAGTTTTGTGAAACACACCTTCACACTGATTGGTTAGGAACAGCCAATCAGAGTAATGAAAGAGAACTGCATTCTATTTTAATGAAAAACAGCCTCCTCATTGCACATGGTGGGTGAAGAGGGAGGAGAGGAAATGCAACTGTGTGTTTGTCTCCAGTGAATTCAAGGCTGCACAATATTTCATTTTATTTAACTCAGTGTTTTTCTGTTTGCACAGGCCTCTTCAGAAAGCTCTGCTGGTTTGGGAAATACAAGGAGTGCACAGCCTGGGCCATAAATCAGCTCTTGAAGAAAGGGTTATACAGGTCATCTACAGTTCAACCAAAAACCTTTCTGGTTTCAGTTTCATATGTAGAAACAAAATGTTTAAAATCAACTCTGGTGACAGTTCAATCCAGTTCATCCAAACCTTTTCTGGTTTCATGTTTATATGTAACAAATAAAGGGGGTCATTCTGAGCTTGGCGGGCGGCGGGAGCCGCCCGCCAAGCGGGAACCGTCAGAATACCGCTGCGCGGTCAAAAGACCGCCGCGGTTATTCTGAGTTTCCCGCTGGGCTGGCGGGCGACCGCCAGAAGGCCGCCCGCCAGCCCAGCGGGAAACCCCCTTCCATGAGGATGCTGGCTCCGAATGGAGCCGGCGGAGTGGAAGGGGTGAGACGGGTGCAGTTGCAACCGTCGCGATTTTCAGTGTCTGCTTGGCAGACACTGAAAATCTTGGTGGGGCCCTGTTATGGGGCCCCTGCAGTGCCCATGCCATTGGCATGGGCACTGCAGGGGCCCCCAGGGGCCCCACGACACCCGTTACCGCCAGCCAGGTTCTGGCGGTCAAAACCGCCAGAACCAGGCTGGCAGTAAGGGGGTCGGAATCCCCATGGCGGCGCTGCTTGCAGCACCGCCATAGAGGATTCCCTTGGGCAGCAGGAAACCGGCGGGACACCGCCAGTTTCCCGTTTCTGACCGCGGCTGTACCGCCGCGGTCAGAATGCCCATGGGAGCACCGCCAGCCTGTTGGCGGTGCTCCCGCGGTCGTTGGCCCTGGCGGTCCATGACCGCCAGGGTCAGAATGACCCCCAAAATGTTTAAATCTGAGCCTGATTTTTATTTGTAACAAATAACATGTTTACATCTGAGGCTGCTTTTATCTCTGAGAGCTGTTATTTTTTCTTTTCTGAAACCAGAAAGATTTTTGATGAACTGTAGATGAACTGTATAACCCTTTCTCCAAGAGCTGATTTATGGCCCTAGCTGTGGGCTCCTTGCATTTCCCAAACCAGCAGAGCTGTAAGAATGCAGCTCTCTCTCATAACTCTGATTGGCTATTCCTAACCATTCAGTGTGAAGGTGTGTTTCACAAAACTGAAAATGTGTTGGTATGACTGAGGGATGAGGAGTAGGGATGATGGATGAGGAGCAGGGATGATGGCTGAGGCATGAGAAATAGGAATGATGGATGAGAAGCAGGGATGAGAAGCAGGGATGATGGAATAGAAGTAGGGATGGGAAGCAAGGATGAGGAGTAGGGATGATGGATGAGAAGTAGGGATGATGGATGAGAAGTAGGGATGATGTATGATGGATGAGAAGCAGGGATGATGGATGAGAAGCTGGGATGATGGATGAGAAGTAGGGATGATGGATGAGAAGTAGGGATGATGTATGATGGATGAGAAGCAGGGATGAGGAGTAGGGATGATGGATGAGAAGTAGGGATGATCGAAGAGAAGCAGGGATGATGGATGAGAAGTAGGGGTGATGGATGAAAAGTAGGGATGATGTATGATGGATGAGAAGTAGGGATGATGGAAGAGAAATAGGGATGATGGAAGAGAAGCAGGGATGATGGATGAGAAGTAGGCATGATGGATAAGAAGCAGGGATGAGACGCAGGGATGAGAAGTAGGGATGATGGAAGAAAAGTAGGGATGATGGAGGAGAAGTAGGGATAATATATGATAGATGAGAAGTAGGGATGATGGATGACAAGTAGGGATGATGGAAGAGAAGCAGGGATGATGGATGAGAAGTAGGGATGATGGATAAGAAGCAGGGATGAGACGCAGGGATGAGAAGTAGGGATGATGGAAGAGAAGTAGGGATGATGGATGAGAAGTAGGGATAATATATGACGGATGAGAAGTAGGGATGATGGATGAGAAGTAGGGATGATGGAAGAGAATTAGGGATGATGGATGAGAAGTAGGGATGAGAAGTAGGGATGAGGAGTGAGGAATGAGGATGTCCTAAAATGGATGCCGTACATATGATAGAAATCTGCTTCTGGGCACCCGCATCTTGGGCAATCAGAATTAGCTTGTGGGAACATGCGGTTTATACTGGCTGGGGTTAAATACGTCCGGTGGAGATAGTTGAACTGAGTAAATCGGAAGCGGGCGTTCCGTGATACCTCTTGCGTGGTTGTGAGAGCCATGGTCCATGTGCGTGCATTCAGGGGTAAGTGCAGGGCCGTTTCCCATGTAGCCTTGGCTTGTGACTGTGCCTCCGATGGGCAGGCTTGTAATATTTTGTATATCCAAGAGATTTTTGATTGTGTTCCCGAGCCCGATAACAGTTCGTGAAGAACTGGTGATGTCTTTGGCTCATTGTTACCATTCCCCCAGGCAGTATGTACCAATTGTTGTAGCGCACCATGTGTGATGAATTCGCCTCTTCCTAAGGTGTATGCGTCCCCCAGCGCCTCATACGAAAGAAGACGTCCCTCCTCGAAGAGTTCGCCAACAGTTTGGATACCTCTACCTAACCAGTTTGCCAGTCCCAGGCGTCCATTTATTTTATCTGCCCCTGGAATGGCCGTCAGTGGGACCCTAGGTGAGTATGGAGGAGGCCATTCACCCGCTATCACATATCGGCGCCAGATTCGGTCTGCCACTTTTAATAGGGCGTTGCTGCGTTGCGGAGGGTCTCACGACCTACTATCCATCTCAGCACATCAGAATGTTCCAGGACTGCGTTTACCATGCAGCTTTCCGAGCCGAGGGGGTCTTTCATCCAAGTCATGATCTAGTGTATTTGTGCTGCAGCATAGTACAGCTCAAACTGCGGTACACCCATCCCACCTTTCTCCAAAGGCAGATGTGTCTTAGCTAAGGCTACTCTGCGGCGTCCTCCACCCCATATCAGGTCTGTCAGTAGGCTAGACAGCGGCACAAAGAAGGTTTTAGGGAGGACGAGTGGCAGCGCGGAAAAATAGTATAGTAGCTGGGGAAGGATAATCATTTTAGCTAATGCTACCCTTCTCCTGGGTGAGAGTGGTAGTGATTGCCAGAAAGGTATTTAGCTTTTTACTGACCTGATCGTCCATTCTAGATTTCCCTCTCTTAGGTCTAATTCGTCATGATATATATTTACCCCTAAATACTTAAAAGTAGTATAACTCCACTGTAAGTCGTGCGTAGAGGGCGCACTGCTCTGCGGGCCTGAGATCGACCTTATCGGAAACAAACATGATTTTGACCAGTTTACGCGTAGACCTGATAAGTCGCCAAAGGAGTTGAGCAACTGTAGTAAATGCGGTAAGGACTCAGGCCAGTCGCGCAGGCATATTAGGGCGTCATCTGCATTTAGGGAGAAGACGGGATAATCTCCTCCATCGGGGATACCCCAGCGTGCTGCCTCGCTACGTAATCTAGCTGCAAGAGGTTTGATTGCTAATGCGAACAGTAATGGCGATAGGGGGCAGCCTTGATGGGTGCCTCTCCCTATCGCGAATTCTTCGGATATTACTGCGCCAGTTTTGACGTATGCTTTTGGGTTTGTGTATAGAATTGATATCCAGTGCATGAACGCAGCACCAATTCCCATATGTTTTAATGCAGCCATCAGAAATGGCCAACCTAACGTGTCAAGCGCTTTTTCAACGTCCAGGGAGACCGCCACTTGTGTGTGATCTGTTTCCGGAGTCTCAGCCATCAGTCACAAGAGGTTCCTAATATTAATGAAGGTGCTACATCCTGGTATGAATCCGAATTGATCCGGGTGGATCAGGATGGGCATCAATGGGAGAAGGCGATTCGCCAACATCTTCCCCAGCAGTTTACAGTCTGTGTTTAGTAGTGATAGAGGGCGGTAAAAGCGGACGTCCAGGGGGTCACGACCCTTTTTATGTAAGACCACAATTATTGCTTCGTGCTGTGACTCAGGGAGGTATCCTAATTTGTACGCCTCTTGTAGCATTGTCAGATAAGGCGTGAGCGTCTGTGTAGGGAAGGCCTGGTAGTATTCGATTGGTAACCCGTCCCCCCCCGGAGCCTTATTATGGGCTAGTTGTCGCAGGGCTTGTTGTATCTCGTCCATTTCTATAGGTCTATCAAAGTCTAGAAGTTGCGCTTCCGTTAGGCGAGTTAGTGGGGAGAGCCGAAAAAATTCCCTTATCTGGTCCGTGAGTGGGGGAGGCTTGGCCCTGTACAATGTGTCATAATACTGTCTGAAAGCTTCATTAATCTCTGACTGTGTGTTAACTATTGTTCCCGTGTCTCGGCGGATGGCACTTATGGGGGTATGTTGCTGTTCACCCTTCACCAGCCAGGCCAGCAACCTGCTAGAGCGATCGCCCTCTGCATGTAGCCACGCTGTATAGTGACGATAGTCGACTTTTCTTAAGGGCTCATCGGCCTCGTCCTATTGCTTTTTAAGTTTAGCCACCTCCGTCTGGTCATTTTTGTCTGTCGCCGCCCCTCGTTCCGCGTCACGTATTGTCTCCTCGATGTTGCGCAATTCGAGATTCAATGTACTCCTGACCCCCCCGCTACCGCCATGCACCTACCCCTCATCACCACTTTGTGTCCGTCCCACTCGATCAACGGAGAGGATGCCGACCGGTTGTTCATTTTGAAGTAGGAGTCTATGTTATCTGCTAGCTCTGCGCGGAAGGGGGGATTGCGCAATAGGGCTGGTTGTAAGTACCATGTGGGAATACGCGTGCGCTGCCTACCCCATCTCAGTGTAGTGACCAAGGGGCAGTGGTCCGACAGGGTCTTAGCCATATATGAAGCCCTGCGCAGTAGGTGTGTGATCTCTTCTGAACACAATAGTAAATCTATTCGGGTGTGGAGTTGGTGCACCGGAGAGTAGAAGGAGTAGTCCCTGTCGGTGGGATGTAAGTCCCTCCAGGCATCATATAGTTTCCTCTCTAACATCCAGGACCGCAGCATCTGGGATATTCTTCTGCTGTGGGCTCCATCCAATGGGGGGTAAGATCTATCTAGGGTTATATCTGGCACGCTATTAAAGTCACCTCCCCGGATGGTGGGTGTGGATGGGTCATGTAATAGTAATGCAGAGGTAGATCGTAGGAATTCCCCCTGTCCAGTGTTAGGCGCGTACAGGCCAATTATGGCTAGATGTTTACCATCTAATTCCCCTACCAGGTGTACATATCTGCCATCCGCATCTATTTGTGATCGTTTGACCGTGTATGGGACTCCCGGGGCTATCCAAATCAGTACCCCCTTTGCATATGTTGAGGTCTTAGTTCCATAAATCGCACCCAACCATCTCTTATCAATATTGCCCAGTTCATGAGCATTGGTATGTGTCTCTTGGAGTATGGCTATGTGTATGTTATGCTGTTTAAGGTAAGCATATACTCTGCGGCTTTTTGTGGCATTTGCCAACCCTCGTACATTCCATGTTAAAATATTATAATTTGCCATGATGTTGTTTGGTTTTGGTATAGCGCTGTATGCCCGTTAAGCAGGGTCCCTTCGCTCTGCGCATCCCCCCCAACCACCCCGCAAGCGTGAGAAAGTTGGCGCATAAAGGAAAGATAGGAAAGAATAATGCAACTTACAATGGCTAATTTTCCAATAAACAATAAGGCACAACAGGTACACGTGTAAACAACAGTTTGAACCAGTTCCATTCGGTGACCCAAGTAAGAGGGTCGAGGGCGCGGCTGCAGTGCAATCTGAAGCTGTTCCTGTTCTTCAGTCCGGTTGGATGTTCTAGCTTCCCTTGTGGGATCAAGCATGTCTATTTTTGTCGTCTTCTTACAGTGATATGACAACTTGCGTAGCCATTCGATCCGGGCGCTTATTCAGACATAGAGAGTGGACATATTGAAGACATAGGAGATGTGTATACCCAGCAGAAAAGGGTCCGGGCATGTCAAGAATGTCTATGGCTGTGGCTGTGTGTTGCAAAATCAAGGAGTTCGAGGAGACCATATTTCACATGTGCTATTTCATAGGTCGTCGGCCAAGCGCGGTGTAAGTTCTTGGCCGAATATCAGAGGCGATGAAGGGGGGCTACGCCGTCTACCCGGTGAGTCCAAGTCTGTAGCTCTAGCTTCAGATCATATCGGTGTTTGCCTGGTCGAGAACATGTTGACCTCCTTCAGGGCTTGCGCCTGCTCATCTGCCGCCTGTGTCCTGGTCGGTCGTGTCGCAGTCCCGGTGCCTGTTCTCTTCCTCCGTCGGGGGCGCTGGGTGAGCCATTCCTTTTGTTCACCGTATTCCTTGATTGGATCAGCCAGGCCTTTAGCGTGTAGCCACGTCCACGCATCCTCCGAAGTAGGGAAGATGAGGGTCCTATCCCCGTCTACCACACGCAGTCTGGCCGGGAACATGAGGGAGTAAGCAATATTTTTAGCCCGTAGTACCTGTTTCGCTTTGGCAAATGTGGCTCGTCTGCGCTGGACCTCCGCTGTGTAATCTGGGTAGGCCGTGATCTTTGCATTCTCCAGATTTACACAGCCTAGTGTCCGAAAGCCCTGCAGGACTAGATCTCTGTTGCGGTAATTCAGAAATCTTGCCAGGGAGGGGCACCCGGACAAGGGGGTCCGCCCGGGATCCGATGTGCTCGTTCCACCGTCAGTAAAGGTGATGCCACCTGCGTCAGCACAGCGCCCTTCAACCATCGTTTTAGAAGCATTTCTGCATTGGGGAGCTCTGTGCGCTCCGGGATCCCCAGGAATCTAACGTTGTTGCGGCACAAACAGCCTTCCGCATCTTCAGCCCGTCTTTGTAACAGCGTGAATTCTGCTTCCAGGTGTCAGAGTTTTGTTTTCATGTCTGCAATATCGGGTTGGGCTGTTTCGAGTACTGAATCAGTGGTTGTTACCCTTTCCGCTAGTTTACGGTGTTCAACGCGGAGGATATTGACTTCCGCTGCTACAGAGTCTATTTTCCCCTCTAAAGATGTCCTGGTTTCTAGCACAGCTTGCAGTAGTTTATCAAACTGCGCAGTATGGTTGGCCAGAGTGTCAGTCATTTTACGTAGGGCGCCAGTTTGAGTATCTGCGTTCCCCTCCTAGGGTGTTGTCTCAGTCCTAATTTCGAGGTGACCCTTCGGGGGTTTCGGCTTGACCATGATTGCACGCAATTGCGTCTATTAATTATGATCGGAGAGGGAGACTCGCTGTGTGCGGTGCGTACCTCATGAGGTCTGCTGTTGAGCGCTGATCTCCCTCTGACCCTCTCGGTCAGAGTTGGCCCGGGTGTGGTAAGGTGTTTTCTCTTTGAAATCGCGCTTAAAGTCTATACACGCGGAACGTCTGGTGTGGCGTTCGCAGGGGAGAGACTACTGTTGAGCACCCTTGAGGGCGGCAGATGGCAGGGTCCTGAATGCCTGCAGGCCAGGTTCCGCTGTCTCGAAGGGGTCAACCAGGATGGTGCGTGGATCCCTTGTTTGTGTTCGCCTCTCAGACCACCCCTGGGAGCTTGGGATGAACACCAGTGAGCCTGTCGCTCAATAGAGAGGCGAGAAGTTTCAATGTACGGGTTGCCAAATGCAAGTGCCCTCCAAGCGGTGAGGGCCGTCGTTTCGCTGAGGCCTCTGGTGTCGGAGGGGAGAAGGTCCTAAGTCTTTTGCCACTGCATTAGAATATCCCCCTCGTTAATGTCCACAGTGTATATTATATGCAGCTCGGGGTCTGGTAGGCCTCCCCGAGCCGCACCCAGGACGGATCCGGATAGCAGCGGTGTCCTCACCTGCTCTCCGTCAGACCCTCTCACGGAATGCTCTTACGGTACAGCCCGCATCTAAGACGCGACCCCTTACCTTCGCTGGGCCCGACGGCCTGGTCCTGTTGTTCCTCGGGGGCCACCGGGAGCCGGCACGCTCCGCCGGGATCACCCCCATGCTGTTCGCCGAGCGCGAGCCTCTGTCGCATGTAGCTCCTAGTTGCTCCGGAGCTGGACTCCGGCCTCTGTTGCAGTGAGAGCAGTGTCACGGCACTGCCTCCGCTCCACTCCCGGCTCGCGCCGAGGCCGAGTCTCACCGCCCGTGCTATATCTGCAATCTGAGCAGCACCTGCAGGTCCCTGGGATCGTCTGGGCTCCGACTGCAGCTGGGGCAATGTTTAGGGGCCCTGGATATGGATATTTTACAGGATACAAGCGGGCCGTGAACGGAGCTTTCTTTTAGGCGTCTGCTCCTGCCGCCATCTTGGCCACGCCCCCATCTCTGTAAGAATCTTTATCTTTTCCATTGGACTAGAACTCAGGTATTGAGTGGGTCCATTTACTTAATTTTTGTTTTTTCACTTTTCAATGCTTTCGGAGGTGTCTTCACGCGGGGACACGTTGCCTCATAAAAATAAGATTTAACACCATCTCCCCTTCAGTGAAATGTGAGACTCTGATTTAAGTACATTTTGGGGACCCCTTTTGCTCCCACAGTTTTTGATTGCAGAGGATGGTTGCACATTAAAGAGCACCTCCTTTCTGCTTTTATAATTCTCTTTTTGCACACTCTTTAGTGATAGTGGATAGTGATAGTGATAGTGAATTTTCCAAGATAGTTTATCCTGGAGGATTCTGCCAGGACCTGATTTGCAGAGCTGTACCTCAACAATTTGTATTATAAGTATGAATAGGGTGAAATTATTTTGGTGAATTGTGAGTGCATCTAGGGTGCTTATCAGTTGAGGTTTCATGTCTTGTGGTGAGAGAACGACTATTATGCTGTGGACAAGGTTTTTGGTTGTGTGATGTTTCTGGGTTCAGTTGGTGGTTTGATAACTGTTGTTTTCATGTACTATTTGTATTTGTGATGAAAAGGTTTTTTGTTTATTATTGGTTGAGTTGATTATCAGATTCATTGAAATCCAAGATCTCAAGATATTGTGGTTTTACTTGTCTGCATAAATTAGTGTATTTTGCAAGGTACTAGATACACACAGATAGGGTTTTTGAATTAAAAAGTTTTCTTTTCTAGGAGTTTGTGTGTCTAATACAGGTTAGTGTCCTTTGCTCCCACGTCCACTGGAGTAGGTGCATCAATTGATGATAGATGACTTGTGGGCCAGAGAGTAGTGGGCCTTAGTGTGATTTTTCTTTTACAACTGTCAAGAAGGAGATGCTCCTGTTCCTGTTTTATGAGAAATTTGCCATATTGTATCTTGAAGATTTTTTTCTTTTTAGGTTGAGCAGACAAGGTTTTTTTTGTTTTGTTTAGTGTGAATTAATTGAGAAAGGCTTTACAATTGTTTTCCTCATTCACAGAAAAGTCTTACTGTGATTAGTTAGCCAGAAAGCTACACTGAAATCGGTGAGACATCCCTACACAGTTCTGCTGTCATTGGCTGGCTGCTGACAGAGCTGTGCTGTAATAAGCTGACCTTTGATACAGACGCGCTGGAATTGGTTGTTGTTCGTTAATTCATTCTGTCTGATTTTTGGATCTTTTGTAGCAAAAATAATGAGTGCTGTGTTAAGCCTAAAGGTTCTGTTGTACCTTCTATTGAGAGTCAGAAAATACCTGCAGAGAGAAAGCATGCTTACAAGATGATGATGGACTTTGGGATTTATCATTTTTCCTGGATTTCGTAATGGCATGAATATACCGCTTTTGACAAGGACTTACAATTTCATATAAAGGGTACCTTCAACCTCTGAAAGATTTCCTGAGATAAACTATGAATGACAGGAAACCACTATCTAGACCTACACAGTTTGAGGTGCTGAACAAATGGAATAGGATGGCTTCAGAGAAGGAGCGAAAGAAAATGTCAAAGCAAGTAAAGGTTTCCTTTAGACAGTGACTTGTAAGCAAGTGGGACAGACAGAATAGGTGTTGGAGGGAAGATATGATGGAGGGAGTAAGAATTTTTCCTGCAGTAGTCAAAGGAACAAGAGACAAGAGACAAAAGAAAACTGATGAAGGAAATAAAGAAAAACTAAATCAAGGTTCAGATGAGGAGAACAAATGATCTTTTGAAATGGAGAACTCCTCCATATACAGATGGAGTTCAAAGACAGGGATCTGGTTCTGCTGTGATATTGGCGCAGCAGGAGACAGTGAGGGTGTATAAACACAGGGATCGACTGCATCTGCGGTTGTGAGTACATAGTTAGTGCTCCAACTGAGATTACAATGACAGCATTACTAAGTAATAGTAGAGATACTTCATTTTTTTTCTCTAGCTCCAGTTGATCTGTCTGTTACTACTTCTGTTATTAAGGAACACTCAAAAGAAATGTTGGGCTTTTAAAAATTTAATATGGAGAGATTATTGACCTGAATAGATTATTGACATAAAACGTTGGTGAAATGAGGCTTTAATGAAGAAAAGAGCAAGATGTGCAAATGAAGAACATGACAAACGTGAAGAGTTGGCTGATGATTGAGAGGTAGATATCATAAAATGAGGAATGTGAGGAGAAATTACAAAATGATTCTGAGTAATGATGAAATAAAAGAATAAAGTAATGACCGTAACAGCTCACATTATTTGGTTGAAAACACAAGAGAATGGCGTGACAAAGAAATATAGTAAAATGTGGGAGAGTGGGGTTACTAATAAAAAGCAAACTTCATGTACATGGATGAAAGCAAAGGGGTCAACAGAAGGTTTCAGGATTCAGAAGAGAAGCACTTGAAGGGAATTATGTGCTTGTACCATGGTGAGATGTGATCTTTATGCCTTTATTACAAATTTCCAAAAACTGAGAGAGGGACCTGAAAAGTGGTACAAGGAGGTTCAAGGGTTGATCACCATTTCAAAAATGCTCTGGACTGATTTGAATTTGCTGTTTGAGATTGTAGCCCCTAGTGATTTGTGGTTCGAGTGTAAAGTTGCTCTTGCTGGCTGAATGAAGAGCCAGCTACTGTTCCATTGAATAATGCTCCTTCTGATGTGGATAATGACACATGAAAGCAGAAGATAGAGCATTTGAAAATGAAGGTGCCAGAAAAAAGATATTAAATGGGCAAAGGATTTGAGATCTTCATAAGATCAAGGTCAGTGCATGCCTACTTACTATGAGAGACTCAGGCAGATTTTTAAGAAGCATAGTGGAGTCAAAGTTCCTGTGAAAGATGGTGCCAGTGTTTGCGTTTCTGTTTTTGTTGTGGGTTTGCTTTCTGAGCCCAGTTCTCATATTCAGCAAAGTGTAATTTGTTGGCAGACAGAGAATATAGATAACTTTTTTAAATTTGCCAAATACAACAGTGATTGATTTAATGCTAAACAGAAAAACTCAAAGAGTAGCTGATTTTGGCATAGACAAAGTGGTTTAAGAGGATGGTTGGAATCACTTGATGGGTTCTGATTTGGGTTATGGGCAATCTGACAACGGTGGAATCAGAGTGATGTTCTCAATGTAAGGTGTGAAAATGGGAAATGGAATTATGCAAATGCAAGGTTGTGGAGGAAGCATTGTGAGAAATTCTGGAAAGAATGCAAATGTTGACATGTTGAAGAAGAACACTGTTGATCATTTTTGTGGTAAAATTTGGCACTGAAAACAGTGATGTCGACAAAATTCAGAACTAATCCAGAATGATTTTGATTCTCAGATGCAGAGAAATATGTAAAGTCATTAGCCCCAGTCAACCAGCTCCTGTATGGTGCATGTAGGATCTTAGACAGTTTCACATGAATATGCCTACAGCCCCCATGTCAGAACAAAATAGGAAAAACAAAATGCAGTGTAATCCAGGGCATCAACAGAATACATTGATTCTGAGTAATCATTTTCCTCATTTTTTTTCCAAGACTACAATTCCCAAAAACAAAGAAAAGGAATGATGGCTAGGACCTGTGATCGCACATGTGTATTGACATCGACATGAACGGGTCTTTTTACTTTATCAATTGAACCTATGGATTAGGATAACTTCACATCCTACTCCCTATCACATAACTCTTAGCCTCGTAATATTGTGTAACTATACACATTAGAGGCTAGTTGAGCTCTCTCTTGATCTCTACACATTCACGGGCACGCTATTTCAGCATCCGCTTCTCACTGGCACTCGACGAACATTTCAAAGATAAGGGGAACTTCATACAGAGGGTAAGAGAAAATTATTGTGCTTATTGAACTGCACTTCATATAACTTTGTATTCTGAATGACTAAGTTTTACAATTTTTACCTTGGTTTCAGGCTTATCACGGCCCCCATCAATGATCATATTCCGAGCAGTGCTCGGCACAGTACACTGCAGGCTTCTGCAACAACAACTTACACTGCACAAGCAGGTATGCGACCTGATGTGTTACACTTCATTTTTACATGGCGCACAGTACATATGAGTATATATAACAACAGTCTTCTACTTACTCTAGGTTTTTTACACAATGGAGAATTGCTGTTTGTGTTTTTGCCCTTACTTCAGTTTAGATGTACACTAATAGATCAGGTACCTTATTGAACTCTTTTGTCTTTAGAGTCACATATTTTTGTCACTCTAACTTTTTCTCCTCATCACATGGTCTTGGTATACAAGTTGCCGGGAGAGTGTGTTTGTAGGAAATTGGCTTTCACCAGCTTGTTTTCGACTTTATACTCTTCAATTTACAGAACATATCGCTTATTCACGGATATCCGTTTGATCCTTTTCTACCTTCAGGACGCTTCACATTAAGTACTTCACCGCTACGGTTGTTTGCTTCGATTGGGATTCTATGTATTTTTTCCCTATGGTCATCATTCCTTTGTAACTCATCCATAGGTACTGTTAGCAGCTGTGAAAAAGTCAAGCATACGAAAGAAGTGTTGGTCGGGTGCCTATGATCTCTTGTATATACCAGTCTACCCACATTGTCAGGATATGATGGATGTCGTGAAGACTTCAGTGATAAACAGACTTTGGATTACTTCATCCACACTGAGAATTCTTGGGCTTTACTTGTATTGTTCAGACTCTATTGTAATGAGTGCTTTGGTATAAGCTAATATAAAATAGTTCCCAATGACAGTGTCTTGGGGGGAGGAAGTCTGCTTACTTGGAGCAGTCCTGGAGGTAGGCCAGAGAGCCCCATATGTTGATGCTGAAGTCAGTGGCCACTTCGTTTTTTTTTTATAAGTATGGGAGCTACCCACCCTGCAGCGTGTTCTATGGAGGTCCCAAACTTGCCCCTCTTGGGAAGAGAAGTCCAAGTTGTAGGACTCAGCAATAAACTGATTTCTTATTAGGTCACAGCTGATGTCCTTGCTAAAATAGGGTCAATGGAGAATAATCAACAGTTCTTTTTGTGCCATTCGAGTCCTGTAAACGTACTAGGCAGAGACTTGCTTTGCAGGATGAACTGCATGATTTATTGTACACCAGTTGGTATTGCAATTGAAACTCAAGATAAAGATTCCGGGCCTGATTCACAAAGGAAAACTTAGACTTTTGGTCTACTCTTAGACCAAAAGTCTAAGTTTACAACTTTTCGGTATTCACAGAGGTAAGTTACAAGTATCTTTATGTCCGCACTCAAGGCGGATTATCTGCACTCAGGCAGACTATCCATACTTGGGGAGGATTATCTGCACTCAGGGCGGATCATCCACACTTGTGACAAATTATCTGCACTTGGGGGGAATGATTGTAACAACACACACCTGCACACTATCAATACCACCTACAACCCTGCACCAAAAAACAGATAAAAGCAGCATACATTGAAGGTTCTGCTCTTTCCACACCACACTGCACCTGCCTGCTTTGTGCTTGGAAAAACTGAATACATGCTACCCTTCAGGAGGAAGGAAAAATGTACAGAGGAGGAGCCCATCATGGTATTTAGGTTCATAGTGAGGCATTACAAAATATTGCATGGTCTCCCTCCTACAGCAGCAGTGCCTCACAGAATGCAGCCCTATGGCACTGCATTGGGGAGGATATATGTACAGTGACAGATATTAAGAAGAAGTGAAAGGATGAGAAGAGGAAGGTGAAGGAGAAATAAAATGTGATAGAAGTGGCCAGAGTGCTTCCAGGTGGACAAACCAGACCCTGCCTCCAACTCACCCCACTTGACAGGGATGTCCTTTCCACCATAGATCCCCACCTGCTCCACAGGCAGCCTGGGAAGGATGACCTCAATGTGGTGCCAGGTAATATGTGATGATCATAACAATGACGCTGAATGATCGGTATCTATGAAACGCTATAAATGTGACCTTTGATGTTGTCCCTAGTATGTGCAGTTTGCATGGTGAGTGAAACCCTCATGTGTCTCATTTTTTCCATTGCACTACAAGTCCTGGAATCCTTTGTGGTGGAAATAGCAACTTCCAATTCCTCATTCCCAAACAGTGGCCCATCACTGCTGCCTCATCCACTAAACACTGGTAAATGGCAAAAGATAATATCCCTTATTCATTTGCCATTACTATTGGCAAGTAGATGCACTTTTGTACGGACGTGACAAGTTACACAAATTCCACAAATCTTGGTTAAGTCTGGTGACATTTACCTTTTATTGTCACATACAGCCAGAGTACAGTCAGACACTGGAGCAGAGGTCCCTGCACCATCAGGGAGGCAATGTCATGGAGCACATCAACCCATACCATCAGCACAAACTGGTACATAAGTATGTCTAGGAGAGGGTTCTAATTCCTACATTTGGATTAGACATCTCATATATATATTACATAGAATACAAAGCATCACATGTGTCAACTAGTATGGAAACTAAAAACACACATATCATTGTAGGCTCTGTGATGTTGCCCAGAAATATGCAGCCTGCAGTGATCTCTGCTACACGTATGGGTGTGACATCTGGTCAGGTGCCACATACTAGATGTGGGACCCTTGCAAGAATACCTAAAAATTACTTTACCAAATGCTCATGCTCCTAAACTGTGGATTAAATGTCAGCAGTATGTTGTATGTGTCTAATATCTTTGTTGTCACTCATCTCCATATGTCCACATGTGGCTCATAACAGTATATCACTTCATAACATGTTGGCTAATGAAAGGTTGGCTCAAAATGTATGTTTACAGTATGGACCGAAGTGCTCATATTGGCCCGCATATATGTGGGTTTAGCATAGGGCACCAAAGCAAGTCTTCACGTTAGAAGTCATTACGCCTCACCTCAGGGGGTGTAAGTTTTTTGCGCATCCCCAGGTTTACATTGTTCTGTAACTCTTGGGAAGTGTCAAAATCCATGGGTATTGAGTGGGAACACAGCTCACAATGCCCATGGAATGCCACCCGAGTGCAGAGTAAGGCAACATAGTGAGTTGTGCAGCCTTGCCTTACTACATAGCTAGGAGGCCATTCCAAACCATGCAAAGTGGCTTGGCGTGGTCTCATAGATATACTTTTGTAGTTTGCTCAGCCAGAGCCACACAAAAAGTGATGTTCCGGTAGCTCAAGGGGCTCATAAATATGCCCATAAGTCTCTTATGGAAAGGAGTGGTCAAAAATGGTTTTAAAGTCCATGACTTGGATACTCGCTGACAAAATTCCAGGGTCCAAAAGGTATAGTAATTGATGTGGATGAGGTGTGCGCTGATGCAATCAGGCTTGCGGTTGGGGAGGGGAGTTGTGGCTGGGAAGGTGAGTGTAGAGTAAGTAAAACATCTACATCTAGTGATTGAACTGCACAACGTGACACCAGTAAAGGTGGGGATCAGCCCAGCTTCTCCACTTGACCAAATTGTGCAATCCTAGCCAAATTTCACTTTCCCTCCTCTTCCCCATAATCTTATATAAGCAAACTTTGGAATACAGGGCTTCAGGAAGTGTGCTGTACATAACCATATTCAGTGTCAGGTGCAATAGGCCATAATGCTGTTCATGTACTTGGGAACACAGGTCAGCAAATGAGTGCGCAGCAGAAATGGGTGACCTCCCAGTCGACAATGGGTAATGTTGTCCCAGGTTGAGTGTAGTAGAATGAATATTACCCAAATCTTTATAATTCTGCATATTGAACTTGTACACTGCAATGCACTGATGTGTTCTGATGTGCAAAAGTGAAACAGCTCGGTATGTTGTGGAAACATCCTTTAGAAATTTGAAGAGACAACATCATACTTATGATGCATGATGCCCCTAAAAATGAAGGTGCGTCTAAAGGTTGTTTCCGTCCTGTAGCTATCAGTAACCTTTAAATACATGTTTGCCTGTAAGTGTGATACCTGGTTTAAATCAGGGCTATGTTGAAATAACAGCTGCCCAGTGCTACTGTTGACCAGGGGGCCGCATGTAAAGTCCAGGAGGGCCACATGTGGCCTCCGCCCGTAACTTGCAGATCACTGGTTTATATCTATAGGCATGTAAATGTAGAGTCATTACCATCATCCATTGCACTTTAATATGGACATGTGTGTCACATTACATCTGCTGGCAGGACTGCCTCAGTGATAAATATGACACCATCTAGGGGTTTCGGAAACATCCTGGCTGCAGCAGTCAAACCCACTGCCATCTGTCCGTCAGGTAAGTGTGCTGTATAGTGTTGTAGACTATTGATACCCTACTGGTGCACTATAACCAAATCCTTGTGGAAGGGCATTAGCAGTTATAGCCACGTTTGCATTGCATATGAACTTGGTGTGTAAAATGCCCCCAGCATAATCAGTGATGTGAGTATCAAGGATGCATATTCATTTATAGTTCATGCAGAACATTAAATATGGTGTCACTTCCTTCAGAAGCTGCTGGATCGAGGACCACATCTTCTGCTACACATTTAAGGAGCCAGGTCCAGCAGCTGACATCAAGTGGTATCTCAATACCACACAGAGCTGTGGTTGAAACTGGTGGGTTTGCTTTTGTTTTGAACATCTGCATTGCACATCACAATTATACAGTGTGAGCTGTCATGTGAAGGTGTACCCAAACCAGGTCACATGTAGAGCATCTGTTGATGCAAAGATCATTTCACTATAGCCTTGTGTTGCGCCACATGATATTCTAAGGTAACTACTTTGCCAGTTGCAACCTCTGTCTTACATGTGCTGAGACGATGAGTTGCATCGGGAACAAGGACCATCCACCATTGGTGGGTGACGGGCATTCCAAGGGGAGAACCCACTCCTTTTCCAAGCAGTCTTCTCAGCTGCCAGAAATGAACAAGAGGAGGAGTAGGAAGTAGAGGAGGATGAAGATCAGGCACTGTTTGCAATGATTGAAGAGGCCGATCTCCTGCCCACCATTGTTGTCCCCCTGGGCAAAACATCTAAGCCTACACCTGCTCTGGCCAGCATAGTGCCTTCCACTCCACCCCCAAGGATTGCCCATTCCCAGCAGTCAGCCAACTAGCCACAGCAGTCACATATCTCCAACACAACCATCACCTCCTCACAGCCTTCATGTCCAGGTCAGACGTGTTGGTTCACCTACACACCCCTCCCATGGCAGTGCCTCCCAGGCCTTCTCTCCACCATCTGAGAGACATGCCACTCCTGATGAGGAGTAGGTAACCCCTAGGCACCAATCTCCTCACAACAACCTCCCACCTGCTACTCCCCCTTCCTGTGGACCTGAGGGTCGCACCCAAGGCCATCCCAGGCAGAGGGTACTCACAGATGTTTATGGTGGAGAGTGGGAGGACGATTTCTTCCAACAGCAGTCTGATGTGAGACCGGACATACGTGCTGTAAGGGCTACTCTATCTGACATGTCAGACTCACTACAGCAGATACGCCAACTCCCAGAGTTGGTCCACAGAATGACACAAGTCTTGGACAGGATGGATACTTCCTGACAAGACATGGGAAAGAAGATAAATGACATCATGGCCATACATAGGTTAGAGAGTGCAAAACACCATGCATTGGCTATGAAGATGATAGAGGCATACTGAAATTGTTCCCAATTCAGCCTTCACAGTCAATATATGGAGGGGAGTCAATACATCTACCTACACCGTGTCACACCCAGGCCCTGGTACCAAAATCTGCACAGCCCCCTGATCTTCAAAGGCACCGCTCCTCTTCTACATGCCCCCACTGTACAGCCACAATCAACCCCTGTCCAGGCACCTCTCAAACTTGTCCAGGCACCTTCCCCATCTGTACAGGCACTCTCATCTCCTGTAAAGGCACCTCCCCTCCTATACATGCACCCTCATCCCCTGTCCAGGCACCTCTACCCCCGTACAGCCACCATCACCCCCTGCCAGACACCTCCCCCACCTGTACAGGTACCCTCAATCCCTGTCTAGGCACCTCCCCCACATGTACAGGCACAGACACCACACCCATCTGCACCTCAGAATCCCAGGAAATTCACATATTCACAGCAATCCCCATCACCACAATTAAGAAGTTACAAGAGAGATCCCTCATGATCACTGTAACATATGTTTTCAGTAAACTTTGTAAATAAAAGACATATTCCACATTTTAATTGAGTTGAGTAATAGTTGATGGTGGTAAATTGCTTAATCTAGTTGTAGCCCATATATGTGTTGAGAAAAGACATGTTTACTGTGTACAAAGGTATCATGTTGAAAGCATAGCTAAACCATTCCAGACATATACTTCTATACTTTGGTTCTAGCATATACAATGAACTACACAAGACAGAGTTTGGGTAAAAAAAATACTTATGAAAACTAGGAAAAAAGAAAGCAATTAAATAACCGTTCATTGGAAAGGGAGAAAGGAAATCAAATAATGGTCTTCATACAGAATGGGCAGGGGGACTTGGAGGGGTTTGGAAATCATAAATAAAACAAATCAGGAAATGTCAGGGGAATCAGTCCATACACAAGGGGTCAAAAAAATTGCCCACTGTCCAAACATAGTCCAGTCACTGGTCATCATGGTCATCCTCCCTCTGTATGATGTGGAGAGCCTCTCTCACTGTGGACCCCTTCTGGCTGGCCGCTGTAGGACCAGACACCCCACGGGAGTGTGATACAACAGGGGAAACAGTGTGAGTAGATGGACAGAGAGACACATGGAGGCTGGTAAAGGAGGGACGGTGGCAGAAACCTTGATGAAGTCCAGGCTTTCTCTCTTCAAATACTGGGGGTAGGTCAGAGCAAACGGTCCAAACAAGGGTTTGAATACATTATCGTGGAGATCTTTATGGAAAAAACGATCTCTCAAGATGGTGGCTGCTATGACTCAAAGTTACCGTTCTTGTGTTGCTGCAGAATGAGGTCTTGAGGACTACAGAGCAGTGTGAAGTGAGCTCGCAGCCTCACTAGTGGCGCACTTCACTGAAGAGAATTTCAGAGGCAGTAGTCTTTTTTTGACTCCGTCTGAGGTCTCCATCTCATCGGCGCCGTGCGACGTGGGAGGTGAGTCCGACGGTGACTCCTCAACCCCAGAGCCCTGAGGCTTCTCCGGCGCCATCAGTCTTTGAGGTAGTAGCACCTCCGGACAGTCCTCGATTTTCACCTGCTGCTCATGAGTCCGATGTTCAGCAAGTACAGGTGCAACAGGGAGACCAGCAGTATCCTGCCTTTCCGGTTCCGGGAGCGGATCCGGCAGCATTTTTGAATGCCATGTTTTCAATGTTCAATGCGATGGCCCCTGCTGGTGCGCCGGCTGATTCCACAGGTCTGTTGACATTTTCGTTGGGCTCCCCTTCTCCATACAAGGCGGCGCCGTTTATGCCATTCTATCCAGCTGAGGGTGCCGGACCGGCGCCAATGATGTCACCTCGCGGCCCTGTGGTTCCCATGACGTCGCCTTCCAGGTCTATGGCATTGCTTTCATCACCCCGTCAGCCCGCACCAATGGTGGAGCCAAAAGCACCCTCGGCGCCATTAGGATCCGTGCCCTCGCCGGATCCGAGTGATGGATTTGACCGAAGTCAACCTTCCTTCCTGTTCCATGTCAGTATTGAAGCCGATGTCTTTGATGTCGGCCAATTCTATGTCGACGCCGAGGTTGGAGGCTAGACTGAAGTCATACAGGAAGGCCTTGCGACTCTTAGAGGAGGAAGAGTATCAAAGGCAGTTGTTGGAGGAGGGGGAGTTTGTAGAGCCCTTGGGAGAATATCAAGGGCAGGATACAGCCAGTGGGCTTGACACTTCCCCGGAATGGGACTTGTCTTCACCGGGGGAGTTCACGGAGGAGGCAGCTTCTTTTCACACAGTGATTAGGAAGGGGGTGGACTTTTTAGATCTTCCATTGCCTGCTGCGGAAGTTAAGACGAACATTTTAACAGAGGTCCTGCATCCTTCTTCGACTTCTGCGGATCCTTTGCTTCCATAGTAGAGCTTTGGAGGAAGCTTGTGTTGTCGCCTGCTGTGAATAGATCTGTAGCACAGAGATACAGAGTGGCACCTGGTGATCCGGGGTTTTTATCGAGACATCCTACCCCGGAGAGTCTGGTGGTTCAGGCCTCTTGCTCTACCCGGTTTGCTCCAGGGTCCTTCCCTGTGATTCCATCAGACAGAGAATCCAAACGGATGGAGCAATCTGCAAATAAGACTTTCTCGTCTTGCAGCATGGCTCTCAAGGCTGCAAACTCTACCTCTGTGCTGGGTAGATATGTCCACGCCCTCATGGACTCCGCGAAAGCCATGGTTCCTGACCTGCCGCAGGATGTACTGAGACCATACGGTGAACTCCTATCTGATGCGTAGGCTGCGGCAAAACAAATAATCCAGTCTGGTCTGGACTCTACGGACTCGGTGGCCAGGGCAATGGGTACATCTATTGCTACCAGGAGGCATGCTTGGTTGAGGTCCTCTGGGTTTTCTTCGGATGTACAGACCACTTTGTTGGATTTGCCCTTTGATGGGGAAAAGCTGTATGCAGATAAAGCGGACTCTGCCCTAGAGCGCTTTAAAGATAGTCGGACCACGGTGAAGTCCTTGGGTCGGCAAGCCTCCTCTGCTACCCCTTTCAGCTCCTTTCGGAGGTTCAGGGGGTTTGGGCGTGGAGCTGTTTATCAAGGGGGACCCCAGTCCTCGGTCCAGCAGCCTACCAGCCTCCCATATCAATCCTTTAGAGGGTGGGGGAGGGTTAGGACAAGAGGGGCCACCCAGCAGCACCCTGCATCATCCTCTTCCTCTGGGGGACAACAGCAAGGGAAGCAGCCCTAATGTTCTCCCCTTTATTGACCATACTTCTCCTGTAGGGGGAAGATTACGTCTTTCTCTCCACGAGTGGGAGTTAATTACATCAGACTCATGGGCTCTAAACATTGTGAGAAAAGGATATGCTCTCCCTTTTCAGGGGTTTCCTCCTCCCATCCCTCCCCGTCCCTCGTTTTGTTCAGAAGACCATCTCCTGTTGTTACAGCAGGAGGTTCAGATCCTATTGTCAAAAGGTGCGGTGGAGTTGGTTCCAGAGCAGGAAAGGGGTCAGATTTGTTAGTCAAGATACTTCCTGATCCCCAAGAAGGACGATCGTTTGAGACCAATCCTAGACTTGAGGATTTTGAATTGGTTCCTCAAACAGGAAAAATTCAAGATGCTGACTCTGGCACAGGTACTTCTGGCGTTGAACAAAGAGGATTGGATGGTGTCTGTCGACTTGCAGGATGGTTACTTTCATATCCCTATACTCAAGTCGCACAGGAAGTATCTCCGGTTTGTGGTGAGGTCGCAACACTACCAGTTTGCGGTCCTTCCGTTTGATCTTACTTCAGCACCTTGAGTCTTCACAAAGGTGATGGCAGTGGTGGCAGCAAGTCTCATAAGGAAGGGGATATCGGTATTCCTTTACCTGGACGATTGGTTGATCAAAGCCAAGTCTCCAGAGCTTGTGTTGCGTCACTTGCTGATGACAACTCAGTTGTTGTTCAGGCTGGGTTTTTCGATAAATGTAACCAAATCTCACCTGGAGCCCTCTCAATGCCTCCTGTTCATAGGGGTGGTACTGGATACAACATTGAATCTGGCCTATCCTCCGCCTCAGCGGATTCAGGACATTCAGGCGTTGATTCCAGTGTTTCAAAATGGAGCGGTTGTTCCAGTCCTCAAGGTCTTACGCCTGCTCGGTCTGTTCGCTTCTTGCATTCTGTTGGTCACTCATGCATGTTGGCACATGAGGACTCTCCAATGGTGTCTCTGCAGGCAGTGGTTTCAACACAATGGGGATCTCGAGGAGTCGATAATGATCTCCAGAGATGCTGCAGCGGAGTTGCGATGGTGGGCTGTGAACGGCAACCTTTCTCAAAGAAGGCCGTGTTCACTGCTGCCTCCGGTGGCCACGGTCATGATGGATGCTTCTACTCTAGGGTGGGGAGCTCATCTGGGGGACCTGGAGATCAAGGGTCGTTGGTCTCCAGTGGAACAGACTTTTCATATAAATCTGTTAGAATTGCAGGCGATACGTTTGGCACTCAAGGCCTTCCTCCCGTCCCTTCGCGGTCAGCCAGTACAGGTCCTGACGGACAACACTACCGCGATGTGGTATATAAACAAGCAGGGAGGAGTAGGGTTGTATCTTCTCTGTAGAGAAGCTCTGCGTCTCTGGTCCTGGCTTCAGGACCATCCGATTTGCTTGATAGCGAATCATCTGGCCGGAGTGCTCAACGTACATGCGGACACTCTCAGTCAACATTTTCGGCCGATCACAAGTGGCGTCTCCATCCGGATCTGGATCTGCACATCTTTCATATGTGGGGTTCTCCAGTGATGGATCTGTTTGCCACTCGGGAGAACACGCACTGCTCGTCATTCTGCAGCCTCCAGTATCCAACGCAAGGAGCTTTGGGGGATACATTTAAGATCTCTTAGTGCAACTAGTTGCTTTACGCTTTTGCCCCCATACCCTTGATTCCTCGGGTTCTGAGGAAGATTCGCCAAGATCGGGATCGGATCATTTTAATAGCCCCAGATTGGCCAAGAAGGGTGTAGTACACAGACCTTCTCCAACTCTCACTGTGCCCTCCGCTCTGTCTCCCTGTCCGGGCAGACCTCCTCTCGCAGTCGCAGGGGCAGGTTCTACACCCCCACCTCCAGAGCCTGCACCATCATGCCTGGAGATTGAACGGGGCAACCTGAGTTCCTTTTCTCTTCCACCAGATGTAGTGGATGTTATTTTATCATCCAGATGACACTCCACTAAGTCAGTTTATGCCAACAGGTGGGCAAAATTCGTAGCTTGGTGTGGAGAAAGACAAATTGATCCTTTGAAGACCCACCTTTCTGATATTTTATTATTTGCTTTAGATTTAGCAAACAAGGATTGTGTAGTGGCTACAGTTAAGAGTTATTTAGCTGCTCTGTCGGCCTTTCTTTGTGGTTAGGTTTCTTAAGGGTTTACTTAATAAGTTTCCTCCCACTCCTTTTCATGTGCCTCAGTGGGACCTAAATCTTGTTTTAACCTTTTTAATGGGGTCACCTTTTGAGTCCATGCACTCTTGCCCGTTAAGGTTTTTAGTGCTTAAAACTGTTTTTCTCGTTGCTACAACATCGGCTAGGCGGTTTAGTGAGCTTGAAGCTCTTTCTGTCAAACCCCTCTTTACCTTGTTTTTCCCAGATAAAGTGGTGTTGAAAACCAGGTCGACTTTCCTGCCAAAAGTTGTCACTCCTTTTCATATATAGCAGACCATTACCCTTCCATCTTTCTACCCTCCTCCTCACCCCTCGAAGGAGGAAGAAAGGCTCCACCGTTTGGACCCTAAAAGGGCGCTTAGTTTTTATATTGAAAGGACGAAAGACTTTCTCCTGGAGGATCAGCTGTTCGTGGGGTATATTGGACAGAGGAAGGGCGGAGCAGTCCATAAAAGAACAATCTCCAGGTGGGTCATTCTTTGTATCGAGATCTGCTACTCGTTGGTGAAAAAGGTTCCCCCTGAGGGTATCAGAGCCCATTCCACCAGAGCTAAGTCTGCTACTTCGGCCCTGGCAAGGGGGGTTCCGGTGGTGGATATTTGCAAGGCAGCAACTTGGGCGTCCCTCCACACCTTCGCAAAGCATTATTGCTTGGACTCTGAGGTTCGGAGGGACGGCCATTTTGTATGATCTGTGTTGCAGGATTTCTTGGTGTAATCAGGCAGGCACCTATCTTCGAGTGCCGTACTGCTATGGGACTCTACTCATAAGGTGATGAATCCACAGGTAGTTGTATCCATCAGAAGAACAAGTTACTTACCTTCGGTAACACTTTTTCTGGTGGATACAATAGCTACCTGTGGATTCCTCACAGTCCCACCCACCTCCCCGTTGCCTGTCTAATTACACTAGGATATGTGATTGTATAGATGTATGTATATATTGATATTTTTCCTGAATATATAAATGATGGTTTTGATTATATTGCATCATGGAGGTTTTATGTATTTATTGGAGTTATTGTGGGGTCGGTTCTCACCTGTTCGCCTCAAAGGCATGTACAAAATGGGTGAAACTGACGTCAGCACGCCGGCCTCTTAGTGGCACAGTGACGTCAGACAGAGTCGCGTGGAGCTGTGCAATTGTGACGTCCTCGTCGACGTGGAGAGCTGGGAAGAAGATTTTCCATCGTATGCTGGCATAAGGGTGAATTCATAACGTGAGGAATCCGCAGGTAGCTATTGTATCCGCCAGAAAAAGCATTACCGAAGGTAAGTAACTTGTTCTTTAGAAGACAAGGCAGTCTCTTCTCTTATCCCCAGCCCCTAGCCCCTCCTGGAACCTTTTAGTCTCTATGGATTTAAAAATACTGGTGGAGACTGAGAGCTCAGGTGTAGCATTGAGTTACAGCATCATTCTGCTCCTGTGAAGTCTGGAAAATGAAGGTACCGATCCTGACAGGTGCTGTGACACAGCAGACAACCAGGGTGCAGTCAAGGAATAGATGTTGGCATTGAGGGTGGCCATGTCTCAAGCATGTTTCTCTCTAAACCTACACATTTCATCACAGATCCTCTGTAGGATCCAAGAGGAAATACCTGTCTCCTCCTCAGATTCTATCATCAATTCCTGGGATGCTGCATTGCTCTTACTCAAAGCAAGAGGACACTATACCAAAATAATGCAGCACTCTTAGTCTAAATAATGAATGTATTGGGGCACTTCCCAGATGCCAAATAAAAGCACACAAGTATATATAAATGAGCATATATTTCAAGTGAAATAAAATGTGTGTATACAAGAAAAATCACAACAGTTACGCATTCACGGAAAGAAATGTGCAGTGTATCAATAGAGAATTATTGTGTATGACCTAAATAATCAAAAGTTCAAATGCATCACCATGGAGGTTGAATCCATCATCCTTGCCAATTCAAACACACACTGCTGCTGCTCTCACCATTCAAACTCATGTTTCTTTCGAGTCACCTTGTACAAAGGGACCAAAATCTGACTCAAGTGAGGGAAATGCTTTCTCCAAAAGCCAAACAATCCAAAGAATCACTGAGTTTCCTGCTTATTACTGGGTGTGGCACATTCCAGTGTCTTTTGTCTTACCTATGGCAACACCTCCCTATGTCCCTGATTCCACTGAATTCCTAGAAACTTCACATTTTGTGAGGGTCCTTGCATCTTGTCTGGATTCATCATCCACCCTTTGCTTCACAAATGTTCGACAACCTTGTCCAACTGAGTCTGAGCCTGTTCTTGTGTTTCTCACTGACTCATCACATCATCAATAAAATGAGACAGCAGCACCCCTAGACCAGAGGTCTTCAATCTGGGGGCAACGACCCCCAGGGGGGCAGTGGAGTCCTGGAAAGGGGGTCGCTCATTCCCCCGGTCGATCCTCAAAATGCCTCAGCTGAACTTTTGAGTCTCCTGTGCTGTGAAAGCCGCACAGACAGTTAAGGAGGCCTTCCCAGGGCGTCTGCTTCCTGAATAAAATGCAAATGTGCTCTACGAGCTCATCTGCAAATGTAAAGGGTGCTTGGGAGCAGCTTTAAATGATCGAATAACTCAAAGCTTTGCGACAACAAATATTTATTGAGGGTAGTGCAAAGAGTTAACAACTGCGCTGTGAAGTGCGTGCTTTTAATTGTCATTGTATTTCCACAGTGCTTACTTCACCTGGAGGTGTTGAAGGGACAGCTATTAAAAAAAAAAGGTATTACATATCCTCTGATATTACTCAAATCTACATTTTGGAACCACAGTTGTAGCTTAAACCTTTTTGTAGTGGCCTATCTTATACTGTGTGCAATGCAAATATAAAATAATGCCTTACGTGTTCACAGTGCTTTCTGACACAGGCTGTGACCTCGTGACACTAAAAATACAGAAGTCACTATTCTCAACTGCACTAACCAAGATTTAGTTCTGTCGCTCTCTGGTTACACGCAGACCTCTGCAGTGCATTAACTAATAGAGGTTTCATAATGCACTACAGTTCATTTACCAATGAGTAACAACTTTCTTTTATTTATTTTTCATTTAAGCTGGCTGTTATTTTATATGTAGCTACCTGACAGTGAAAGACCTAAAAAAAAACGTAGAGAATCTTTTGGGTTTGTTTATGAGAGGATGGAGCATCACTTTATTTGACGCTCCAGCTGCGCAAGCCTCTCAATCATACCTATGAGGTGATGAAAAGCCTCCCTGAGTGGCTTTGAATGACATTGTAGATATGGAGAAAGGCAAAGCAGCGCAAGCTGCTGCATTGCCTTACTTTGCGTCGAGGAGGTGTTCCATGGGAGTAGTGGTGGGTGTTCCCATGCAACACGCATGGATTTTGACACTGCCCCAGATTTACAAAATCACGTAAACTGGAGCAGTGCCAAAACCTTACACCTGTTTTTTCCTCTTTCCATGTGTGTTGCTATCTGCCGTACATATAGAAAGGGGTACAATGCCTCTCTGGATTGTTTTTGTGCCGGAAGGTACCCTTTCCTGCACAAATACTATCCTGCCTATATTGGCGCTAGACAACAATTGTGCGCCAGCGCATGGGGAAAGGACAGAAATGCACTGTATTCCATAAATACGGTGCATTCCTGCCCTTTTGTATTGGCTTGGGGCAGTGTAGCAAGAAGACTTGTGGCACTGTCATATGCCAAATCCTCATAAATAAGTACCTTTGTTTTTAGCCACACCCTTGACCACTCCCCCACACTCACTGACCTTTGGTTTGCTAAACACTGTTTCATATTATTTCCTCACAGTAAAAATGATTTGCTGTGGGAAAGGGGGACGTTTATTATTGTTGTTGATGATGAGGACTAGCAGGTTCTAGCCATTTTTATCAGAAGGGGGTCCTTACACCTAAAAATGTTTAAGAGGGGGTCTCGGCATCAAAAAGTTTGAAGACCTTTGCCCTAGACTGACAGGTACTTCATCCACGTGTTCTGCCACCAGCCGGTGACAGATGGTGGGGCTGTGTACATACCCCATAGGCAATTTAAGAAATGTAAATTGTCTCCCAAGCCACGAGAAACCAAATTGCTCTTGGTTCTTAGGGGCCAATGGTATAGTGAAAATAACATTCACATTATTAATTGTCGCATACCAGGTCCCTTTGTGTTTTTGTATCCTTTCAATCAAAGTGATGAAGTCGGGGACCTCGGCAGTCAAAGTGGGTGTATATTTATTCAATCCTCTGTAAATGGCTATCATTCTCCAGCTCCCATCAGGTTTGTGCAAGGGCCACACAACATTATTCCACACAGTGGTGAACGGGGCCACCATCCCTGCCTCTATCAAATCCTCTATGGTCTTACTTATCTCCTCATGCCCTTCCTGGATTCGGTACTACTTCAAATGAACCAACTTGGTGGCTGGAGGCAACTTCACTGGAGGAGTTTTCTGGTGACGCACCCTCACTGCTGCCACTGAGATGTATCTCTTTGATCCGAATTGATAACACTCATCCTCCAAATATAAAGTAATTCCCTTTAGAATATCAATTCCAAGAATGTATTCAAAGACGGGCACTATCAAAACAGTGTATCTCCTTTTTGACGTTCTCCCTATTTTCATTTGAACCTTGGTTTGCACAGCAGGGGTTTTCTTTCCACCAACCCTGTGATGCTGCAGTGCTGACCTGTGAACTTTTTAGGATTTCCATATATCAAAGATGCCTCTGCTCCGGAGTCCACGACGTCCCAGACTTTTTGGACATTTCGATTTTTCCAATACATTTCTAAATCAAAATGAGGTCTACTATCCTTATGAGCCCATCCCTGTGCAAGAGTTTGGCATATTTCGTAATTTGACGTAAACCTGTTGACTTTTGCCCAGGTCAAATCCAGATATATGCTTTCGTACCTGTGAGGGGATTCCTCTCCTTCCCTGTTCTCCTCAATCCACCAATCAGTATTCAAATCCTCCTCTTCCTTCACCCTTGGGAAAACATTTTTCTCCCTCTCTTTTTCTTCCCCCGGCATCTCTGACCTGCCTTGACTCACCTGTTTGTTATCCTGCTTATTTACCTTCCTGCTCCCCTCCTTTCTGTCCACCCCTTGCTTGCGATACATCTCCTACAGACTCTTGATATCTATCCTATCTATCTGTTCTTTTTGGACACTATCCTTTAGCAAAGCCATAAACATATCTCTCCTAAATACTCTATTATCTGTGCGACCTTCATCCATTCTCCCACCCCTGCCAACTCATGGACTGCCTCCAGTACATCTTTTAAGGGATTATCAGTCTTATTGATTAATAGGGTCATTATCGCATGTTTGTATGCTGGGGGAGCTAAAAGAATGAGTTTGTTTTGCACTTATACTGTTAATGGTCCATCCAACAGCCAGTGAGCATCACCCAGAAAAATTGTGCTTTTCATACCCTCCTCCTTAATTCTCTACATTGCATCTCTTAAGGTAAACCAGGGCTTGTCATTTTTTGGCCAGTCAGATTCTGTAGGATATTTATGATTACAACCTGTGACTGCTAACTGTAATAAGGAAATTTGATTGTTGCCCTGATAATCCCTAAACTGCTCTTTTACAATGGGGTCAGTGCTGAGTATATAGAACTTTGGTGTGTCTCATACATCTAACATCACTCCAGAGGCTCCTGTGTCAAATAATCACACCATCTATGTAAGAAACGCTTCCCCAGGTCTCTGCCAAAATCTGTCGAAGATGTAAGTAATCTCCTGCCTAGTGTAATCCACCAGGAAGTCCACCGTGGCCCCCTGAAGGTACTGTGGGCCACTTTGCATCTTTCGTCTGTGTATGGGCTGCTCATGAACCACTTTCTGCTCTTCTGGCTAACCCTGACCACCATTGCTATGACAAGACTCTTCCCCAGAGTCAGAAAACTCAGAAGAATTCCAAATATTCCTATCCCACTACTCTGGGATCCAGTAAAACCCTGCTTTGGCAATAGCTAAATTAACCTTTTTAGTATTAACCCTTGCTCACCTCTTTTTGTATTTATAGTGAGCCACTCGCACTGCGGCTCTCTCAGCTACAATTTGGTAGGTTTCCAGTTTATCCTGCAACAATTTATTCTGACATGATATGATTGTGGAAGTATTTTTGGCTTCCACCAACTGTTTTTCTATATATTAACATTCCTGTTCCAACTGAACACATTTCTCATGCATTTTACGATAGGCACATAAAAGGATCCAGCCTCTCTGGCCTAAAATAGTTGATTCTTTTCCTTTTTCTACTGGGACTTTCTGTAAACAAGCTAATACCTTTGCTGGCTCAGCTTCTGCTACACACGCAACCCAGATCTCACTCAAACCAGCATCATAAGCCCACTCGCGGGCAAGTACATCATAAGGAACTTTTTCCCAACCCAGTATTTCACTTGGCAGCTGGGAAACTGCCTTTGTCTTTTGCCAAACATTTTTCACTTTTTAATCTTTTACTTCATATCCTGCAAGTGACGCCAGTTTGTATTGCTCTTACTCAAACCAGGAGGATACAGTACCCTAAGAATGTAGCACTCCTAGTCTAAATAATGAATTTATGAAGGCACTTCCCAGATGTCAAATAAAAGCACATAAGTATATATAAATGATCATATATTTCAAGTGAAATAAAACATGTGCATATACAAGAATAATCACAGCAGTTAAGCATTCACAGAAATAATTGTGCAATGCATCAAGAGAGCATTAATATGCAGAAGCTAAATAATCAAAAGTTAAAATGCATCACCATGAGGGTTGAATCCATCATCCTTGCCAGCAGAGACTGGAAGAACACTCAAACAGCCAAGGCAGGAGACCCTCCCCAAATGGATCCTGGGCAGTGCGTCCGCTCCACAGGTGAGTTCCTGTCTTAGCGCAAACTCTCCCCTTCTTTTATACCTTAAACCAGTGGTTCGCAACCTGTATTCCAGGGACCCCTGAGGGTCAACAAAGTCTCCTCAGAGGGTCCGCAACTGCTTAGAAAAATAAATAATATTAACAGATTAGGTCCCCAGCTTTCACTAATGACTCAGTGGGGGGTCCCTGGATTCCAATAATGATTCTGTGTGGGTCCCCGAGTTCCAGTATTGATAAAGTGGGGGTCGACAGAAGTCAAAAGGTTGGGAACCACTGCCTTAAACAATCTAGGAAAGCATTCTAGAACACTGTCTCCTCTGCTATGAAATCAAACCCTGGTTGTACTTCGCCTGTGTCGAAAATGTGCAAAAAAGAGCTGGCCACACTCCCAATGCTTGTTTTGAGGTAGACATGTACATTTCTTTGATAAGACATTCTCAGCCTTTTGAACTCATCTCTAGTCTGCATCTCACATGATATGTTGCAGCAGGGTGAAGAGAAAAACATGTTTTGTACTTGTGTTGCCCTGCGCCTGCAGCAGGACACAAAATGGAGTTGCTTGCACAAAATGGAGTCAATGGTCACAAATGGAGTCGGTGGTTAAACACACATGGCATTAAAGATGCATCCACAGGGGTGACAATATAGGTGGGGGTTTGGGTCGCACTTGAGGGTTGTGGGGTGTCAGGGACAGAGTTTTTCCTTGGATCCACTGGGCAGACACCTAGAGGGGGACTAGCGGCAGGGGGTGCAGCTGGAGGCCCTGATGGAATGGCGGCCTAAAGAGGTAGGGAGGGGTGATTGGCAGCCCCAGGTGGTGATGTGGGCTGCTATGAGGACACCTCAGCAGTGTACAGTTCTTGTATGTCAGAGGGAGAGTCGAATTCCTCGCTCTGGCCATACGTGTCCAGATCAGTGCCCAGTCCACAGTGTTTTCAACCTCCACCAGGTCTAATGCAGATGCCATAGCCCCTGTCTGGGTGGGTGCACTGCCTCTATCTGAGGATGTTCCAGGTCCCTCCTCCTCCTCCTCTTCAGTGAAGGGAAGAGCCCGTGCCAGTCGATGTCCTGAGATTGACCTGCTCTGCCCCTAGTCCTGTTCCTGATGTTCCTGGCCAGCTGGGTCCACTGAAATAGAAGTAAAAACATTATGTAGTTGGTGTGCAATTCATGGCAAAGCACATAAGTACATGAAGTAAGAGCTGACTTTGTTTTCCTTTGATCTCACTAACCAGTTAGATGTGTCTTGTAGCCAAAATATATGTATACCACCAGTGTGATGTCCTGAAATAACTCACACATTGACATCTGTCACAATTGTGGGGAGTATATACTTCTTTATTGACCAACCCTCACCTTCAGCATTATTGCAATCATTGGGCCTGATTCACAAAGGTAAACTTAGACGTTTCATCTAAATGTAGACCAAACGTCTAGGTTTACCCTTCGTGAATTGGCCTCAGTGTTTCATGACCTTGCTACACAGTCATCGAATGTCATCTGATGTGCAACATGGTCTGATACCACACAAATGCTGGATTGGGTGTACATATACAAACAAGGCCTTGGATATGACCTTTGCTAAGATGTGAAGATGTGTATTGGAAAATCCCTGACATCAAACAATCTACATGGTAAGTGCCACATTTGACATTTCAAGACTGTTCGATGGTGCTGTACATTAGTTGACACATGTGCATAGTTAGTACAGCTAGCTAGACATAACAGATGACATACAAGCCTGTTAGGAAGATGAGTGCATTTGGTTCCCCTTGGAAATGTTGGTACGATGTTGTGTGAGACAAGTATCCCAAAGTCAGCCTTTACTCCAAGGCATATTAAATTATATTTTACACTGAGAAAAAAACACAAAAAGCATGCATGAGACAGCATCCAACACCCAAAGGCTTTTTGTCCCCACACTGAACATTGTCTAGCCCGTTCCTCTGCTATTGCACAGAGCAGTCATGAGGCCATTGGGTCACCAGTCATGGAGTTGGCATTGCAATTTTTCATTCAAATACAAGTGTGAGGCTCATTTTCCCAGTTGTGTTCAGAATACTAGAAGTCTCAGGATGCTCTCTGGTCAGTGAATCCAATGTGCTTCAATTAGACATTGGCCTTATGACTACTGCAGCAGTTGCTCAGATTATGTGAAAGGAGATATGAGACACATGATGGTACAGTACAGTACAATCATTTTCAAATCTCTTTGTATAGTCCACAGTGCAGTAAATTGAAAAGGATCAAATCTGCTGCAAAGGAAATTTACAGGCTATTTGCCACAGCAAATTTGATGCACATATCAAAATACAAGAAGGCTAGAGTAGGGGGAAGGTCTTTCAGGATTAGAGCTACTCAGCTGTGGAAAAACCTGCTGGCAGAACTTAGGGCTACTAAGAATTTAGCCAGTTTCAGGAATGATCTAAAAACTTGTCTCTTTCCTAAATAAGTGAAGAGTCAATTGAACGCTCTTTTTAGGGGTCTTCGAGAGATCTTTTCTAATTATTTTCTTCAGTGTTTTGTCTGCTATACTCATTTTAGCACCGTGATGTCTGTAATTGGTAAATGACGCAATTTTACAAATAGCGGTTCATTCAGCTCTTTCACCACTCACATCATACTACCAGACATATAATGCAGGCCATGCACTTACCATGTATCTGCTGCTCATACTCTTCCAGCTGGACATTGAGGGTGAGCCAGGCTGCCCTCAGGACCCTCTTGTGCAGCAGCATAAGGGTGGGCCTGTGCATGTGGGGCTAGGAGTACTGGCCCAATAATTACTAGGCCTTCAAACGGGCCCACCATTTCAGGTTCTCCCAGCGCTTGCGTTCTGCCCCACCGGCGGTACACACCCACTGTACTGCAGCACTCCACAATGTCAGCCCAGAGTCAGGCATGCCCGGGGGGCAGCGCAGTCAAGTGAAAAATGGAGCAGTCTGGAAGCAGCTGCTCCGTTTACTACTGTGCAAGCGTCATCCCGCATGCACATTTGAGAGGGATAAGAGATGTCCCTGCAGGCAGGTGCAGTGACTGACTACACCCACCTGCAAGAGGATGTCTGAAGGGTCTGTAGGACCATCTTTCTCCCCTCCACTGACAGTGCCCCGCCTTTTATGTGGTGCACTGCCAGTGCGCCTCCTGACAGCTTCTTTGCCTCTGTGTCTGCATCTGATATATGACGTGGGCGCAGAGGCAAAAGGATTCCCTAATTTGCATGGGGCTATGCCCCATGCTAATGAGTAGACACTCGCCAGTGATAGTGCAGGCACTATGGCCCTCATTATGACCCTGTTGGTCTACTGACTGCCAGGGCCATGGTGGCGGTCTCACCGACGGGTTGGCAGTGAAGACCGCCACATTATGAGCCTCTGCCAACCCACCACATCCCCGCTCAGACTGCCAGGGCAGTTGGACCCAGCGGTCCAATGAAGAACGCCGGCCATATTTTGAGCTGGCTTTCCACCAGGGTTTCCGAGGCGATAGCACTGCCAAGAAAACCCTGGCGGAAAGGCTACAGGTGACAGGGAATTTCTTCCCTGTCACCGGCAGACTACTCCCCTCCCATCAAGCACAATACCCCCCACACCCCTTCATTCCAGAACCCCCTCACCACCCTTCAGGTACAATGCCCCCCTCCTCCCACCTCCCCTTTAGGTACAGCGCCCACCACCCGCCACCCTCCTTCAGGTACAGCGACCACCTCCCCCTCCCCCACCATCCCTTTCAGTTACAGCACCCACCTCCCCCTGCATACATGCACACGCACAGACACCCTGCACACACTCATTCACCAACACTGACATACATGCATTCACTCACATCCATCCATTCATGCATTCATTTCAACACTCATACTTGCATTCAACAACGCATGCACACACCCATACAAACATGCATACACACACGCAGACAAGCCCACATACACACACGCAATCAAACACCCACTCACACATGCACACACAACACCCCCCCACCCTCCCACCACCCTCCCCTGCCAGACACCTGACATACAAGGTGGTCTAGCAGGGAATGAGAACAGACGCTTCCACTGCCGGCAGCGCCCCACCGTCAGGACACCGCCAGGCCGTATTACTGCTCGTAATACAGCTGGTGAGTCCTTTTAGCAGGGCGGGGCCAGTGGTGGAACCGCCCATGCACTTCCGCCCGCCAGCACAACCATGGCAAGATTTCCACCCAAAATGTGGTGGAAATCCTGCAGTACTCATAATATGGTCGGCAAAAGACTGTCAGCACTGGTGGTCGTCTGGTGCCCACAGCTTTGGCGGTCTTTCAAAAAGACTACCATAGTCATAATGAGGGCCTATATGAACACCAGTGCTATCTGTATTACAGAAAGGGCAGCACAAGCGCTTCCGGCTTTTTCAGTAATACAGAAGTGCCTTGGGGGTGCGAAGAGTGGGTGCTAATTCTCATTGCACACTTGGGGCAATTTGTATAATACAGCCAATGGAGTTTATTCACTGCGTGCTGCAAGGTAGTGTGTCTTTGTACCTGTGATGGGCCTAGATGTGCCATTACAGCAAGGTGTGTGTGTTAGTAAAACATTACCAGCTCGGACAGTGGCAGCCACTCCATAACATATATCTGTTAAGTTAACATGAGACAATAACATATCATCATAGCGGTACATTAGACCTGCATGTGTGATGCATTCTGCATTACATACAATACAAACTGTCTGGTCATTTTTTTATGTGACCAGTAGGTGTTAGTCGGATTCATGAAGAAGACAGTTTATAATCACATTGCTCTGCCAAGTTTCCCAGTTCCATTCATGATGTGCTGATCCAGGCCGGATGATCAGGATGAATTCTGGGATTTGTACTCTTTTTCAGTCCATAGTGAAACAGGAACACATGTCCCAGTTTCCACTATATGTGACCACAAGCTTGGAATGGCACATCACATGAGCAGCTGCCAAACATGGCAGCTATGAGCACGGACTATCCATGTCTTTACAATGGTTCACTTGTACCATGGTAACATATGACAGACATATGGCCACACTGCCACATGATTTGCAGCACACACATATACAGGGGGTCTGATTGATAAAGGGCCTCTACCCTCGTGGCAGAAGGCTCCAGTAGTTGGGGAGTCTTTGCAAATGGGCAGGATCTTCACACTGTGAAATTTAATTGCTTCTAATGTGTCACCTCCGCACCGAGGGAGAGGCCCTTTGTGAATTAGACCCCTCCTGTGAAACTGTCCAGGGAGGTCTCACACATGCACTGACATTTCATCCCCTGAGTCAATGGAGCCCTTAGAGACATTGTCCACATTAATCACTGAAATGTGCACATAACGTATTGCATGACCAATCTTTTAACTCTTGTCAACAGCTGTTGTTTACAGACATCATGTATGGCTTAAAGTAGTCTCAGGATAGAATCTGTGGACAGAGTGTTAATAGTCCAACTATCATCATTGACAACAGACTGCAAACCACATAAAGACCATGACGCAACAGGTTCCTCAGGTGAAAGAAGTGTCAACCAGGTGGTCATGCACCTGCAAATCCTGTCCTCTGTTTTTTACAATGGGCCTGTTACCCAGATTTAGACATATATTCAGACCTAGATGGGGTCCAGAGGTATGTGCAGATCATGATTTAATGCTATGTTGTGCAAAACACAACAGGCTACTATAATCGTGCACACAACTTGAGGGGAGTATAGCAGCATCCCCTGTACAGTCAAGACATCTGAATCTTGACTTCAGGAAACCAAAACTGCGCTCAATGATGGTTCGTGTACATCAGTGTGCCCTATTGTAGCTTTGCTCAGGTACAGTGGTTGCATGTCTGCATGGTGTGAGGAGATGAGGGGAGAGAGCATATGTAGCATCACCTGAGGAGGAAAATGAATGTAATATTTGTACATGTCCCTCTTGCATCTGTACAGTACATGATGTATGAAATGGTACATGCTGCATGTTGGGGAATATATGTGGCATGAGGATTAGTGTTGTATAATGGTTGTGTATCTAAAAAAAACAAATAAACATGTCAGACTTATGTGGTGCATGGTACTTACCCTGTATCCACATGTTGCCAAATTATCCCGCTGCTATCCGCCGAGCAAGAGGTGACCATCAGAATACATAGCTGTCATGGGTAGTACCTGGGAATACTGCATGCACATCAGTTAAGCTACCAATGACATCACAGACACCCTGCACCTTGCTAGAGTGCCAGCAGTGTCTGGTGCAGAAGATGTGTGCATTGTGGCGAGTTGGCTGAAGAGCTACATGAGCAATCAATAGCACCTAGCACATGTGGGAAGGGGGAAACGAGGTAGAAATCCCTAGCTGCCCTTTTCTTCTGGCCAGTGTATGGTGAATTCGTATGTGAAGATGGGCTCTCCTAATGATGCAATTCAGTACCTGATGCAAGCATCGAGAGTGGGCTGCCTGAGAGATGCCCACAAAGTCAATGAAGACCCTCTGGAACAACCCAGTAGCAAACAAACGGAGAGCTGCTAGGATCGTGACAATGGCTGGGATGGCATGAGTATAGAAGGTCAAAGAGTCAAGATCCTGCTTCCCCTTACAAACCATCTCCCTCATGACATCAGAAGGAAAATAGTATCTGGCCATGACATCTTAGCTGGACAGTCCAAAGAGGTATATCCTTTGTCTGAAAGTCCTCGCTACTCTCCTCCTCCTCCTCTTCTGTCTTCTCAAATCCTCCTGTAGCATGGCAAGAGTCAAACCAACACATTCAGCAACATGTTGAAAGGTCTGAAAGGGTTTGTTTGGGGCAGCTCTGCTTTTATGTGTGCAGCGACGCTGGGACTGGTTGTTGGGCTAATGAGTTTCAGCTGGAGCTGAATGAGGGATGATAGGTAGTGACACAGGTGTAGCACTTTGAAAGATTACTTCTTCCACCTGAGTGTGGATTATCCACCCCTAGAGAGGATATATAAATTTACCTTTGTGTTAATTGGGTCCTCTGTTTTTTAAAATTAAGTCACATGGTTCAGGAGCTCAACTGTCCAAGTCTTGACCAAACATTACTTACCTCTTGATTTAAAACTTGACGTCAAAGATGAGGTATGGAATTTCTCTGGTAAAGAGATACGATTATTAAAAAGTGCAAAGCCTGTTAAGATTAATATAAACCCCAATGCCGTTTTCCACAGAACTAAACAAACTTTCAAAAGGATTGATACCTCTCATTGAACAAGCAATTGAATAGGGAATTCTTTGAAAAGTGCCTTTTAGCCCCTCCAACTCTCCCCTGATGTGACTTAAGAAACCAAGTGGTAAATGAAGAATTGTGCAGTAGTAAAAGAAAAACAAATAAAATAATGATTTCATGTTGTCCAGTGGTACTGAAACCAACATTAATCCTGTTCCAGGTTCCATCAGATGCAGACTGGTACTCAGGCATTGATTTATGCCAAGCGTTTTTCTCCATTCACCTCTATGAACACAGACAATACTCATTTGCATTTCAATTTCAATATAAGGTTCTTGTGTGATATCAAATTCCACAAAGGTATACTGAAGATCCTTCAATTGTTTTGTCAAATTTGAAGAAAGATCTAGAAAATTTGCAGTTACCCTGTACCTCATTCTTGTTTCCATATATGATGAGCTACTGGTAGTATCAAATAAAAACAGAAGACTGTAAACTTGATAACATTTCTCTATTGAATCATCTGACTGACAATGGTCAAAATGTTTCCTCTACAAAAATGCCATACTGTACAAAGGATGTGGTTAATCTTGGTCATCACATTGAAAAACAAACAAGGAAAGCTTTGAACTAGCACGTTTATGCAATTCTGAAAATGAATACTCCTACCACCCAGAGGGAGGTGAAGATGGTCTGGAGAAGTGTTGGCTAGTATCTTCAGTCTATTTCAAAATTGTCCTTGATGGCAAAACCTTCAGGAAGAATGCACCATAGTTTTATTCACGATCCGGTGCTATTTGATGAAGAATGTTTAGGGGCCATCCGGGTATTAAGAGAGAATTTGTGTAATGTACCTGCCCTTGGAATGCCTGATTATATTTTGGAATTTTACCTTTTCCGTCATGAGAAATATGAGTGTGCACTTGCAATCCTAACACAAAAACATGACGGAATCATGAGGCCAGTGGCCTATCTATCAGCTGTGTTACATTAAGTAGCTGTAAGTCGTCCTTGTTGTTTGAAATTGTTGCAGCTTTTTGCATTGCAATTGAACAAATTGAAGGGATTGTGATGGGGCATATGTTAATTGTGTTTGTTCCACATGCTGTTGAGATTTTGCTAACCTGTACATAAACTCAGCATATGACAAACAGTCCATTGACCAGATATGAACAAGCCATACTTGCAGCTGGAAACATCTCAATACGAAGATATCATTTTATAAACCCTAAAATGTTGCTTTCTAGTAACAAAAAATCTATGTAAATCAAAACTGGAGTGATGATAATGGTGATGATGTATTTGAGTGGGAATGCTTCAGTGCTACAGACGTATGTAGCAAACCAATATCAGATACTGAAGAGACTCCTTTTGAAATGGCTGATCTGATTTTATTTTTGATAGTTTCTGTGATATAGACCAATATGGAGCACGATGGAGCTTGTTCCATTTATGAAATTCTTGAGGTATCACATCTGCCGTATGTAACTTCAGCACAAATGGCAAAGTTAGTTGCATTGACAAAAGCGTGTTCCCTTTTAGAACATGTGATAGTTTATACAGACAGCTCCATGGGTTTGGAGTGGACCATGATTTTGGAAACTGTGGGCACATAGGGGAATGATGACATCTTCTGGAACTCCCATAAGGAATAGTCTATATATACTTGATTTACTGAAAGCAATACAGCAACCAAAAGAGATTGCTGTAGTTGTGTGTGCTAGCAAAAGGCTTGAAAAGATATGGCCACTCTTGGAAATAAATATGCTGATCGAGCAGATACTGTGTACTTGAGAATGAAACAGTGATTCAATTAACATAACACGATGAAGTGAAAGGAAATGCAGTGGAGAACATAGAAGAGGTTAGTTGTTGCCTCTGAAATCTAGTTTAGACATCTTTGAATGAATTAAGAGACATCCAGGAGGAAGTCCCCGAAGAAATGAAAAGAACACAGAAATGTTAGGTTATAAGAACATTTATCAAGATTTGTATGTCTCTCCTGAATACAAAGGAGGCATTGCCTGGCTCAGTGTTGCAATCCAGGGTCAGATATTTGCATAGCCAATCACATTCAGGGAAATAATCCATGGGGAGAACCTTCAATAAGTATTTGGCAAATACAAAATTTAGAAATGTTGCAGAAGATTTATGCAGTTATTGTCTGACATACCAAAAGAATACTTAAGGATGTAAAACTTGTGTTCTCATGAGCCATATTGGCAAAGCAGAGGCACATTTAGAAGACTTCAAGCAGAATTTGTTGAAATGCCAGTTTACAATGGCCTTACATTCATTCCTGTGATAGTCTGTCTGTTTTCTAAATGGGCCGAGTCCTATACCGCCCGGATGTTAGATAGCCTGACATTTGCCAAACTATTATTGTTCTAAATAATTTTTTTGTTAACTTTTGAAATTCCATGATAAATTTTGCTTTTAGTCTTGATAGAAAATGAGAGCAGATGCTGCAAAATTATTGGTCTGACCTTATTATTGTTATTAATTATCTTAGTTGGCCTGTTGTTGTACACCCTTTGTTCGATGGGATATGACTCTACAATAGTTGAATTACCTTCAGTATATAAATTAAGTTAAACATAACACACTGACACATAGGGAAGGTTTAGCTAGTCGATTTTAAGATAATATCTGTACTAAAATTCTGACCGCGTACATTGAGATAATGGATGTTAAAAACAAAACAAAATGTGTTACCTTTCGTCCCTCTTTTGCAGGTGAAGGTGCTACCTACTTACAAATACCAATATCTTATGGTTTCTCCTGTAATTTGTGTGTTAGTATATTAAAAAACTAATGATTGTCCCATTACCTGTTGAATTTCAACATCTTGCTGTTTCTGAAGATGAAGGTGTTAAGAAGGGTCTTAAATATGGTACATTTTTTAATACATTTGCACCAATTCAGCAGAAAACAAAAAAATACTAACTTTTAGTATGTATGCAATTTAAATAATGAGGTACATGAGTTTGTTACAGTGTGTGATGAGGGGAGAGCTTAAGTTCTGGAAAATTGGAGAAATGAAAAGAGAATAAAAGAGCAGATTAAAGGTGAAAAAGAATTTAGATTGTCAAATCTTCATCTGAGAGTGTGAATGGAGCATGGTAGAAACGATGAAATGTGTATGGTGCACTGTGATCCTACAACAATTGGTACAATTGAATATGTGGACAAGGTGAGCGTGGGGTTATATTATGAATAACACTTTCCTGATTGGTGAAGAGATGATTCTGAGAGGAATCTATTAGCTGTGTGGTAAGACTGCTTATTTCAATTTGCTGTGTAACTGCATTGGATTATGTTATCTTGATTTGGTGTTTCCTAGGGTTTATCTAAAGAGTGGAATTAATGATACAGTTGGTTTGAAGAGAGTGAAACATGGATTTGGACCGATTGTATAGACATATTAGGAGCTCTTATTCCACTTATAGGTGTGGCTATTAATGATGTGAATATTAGACATTTGTGTATGCTTGTCAACTGGCTTGCTTCTAATATTGCTGGGGCTTTAACTCAAATTAATACTGAGTTAATTGCAATGTGTGTAATGATAATGCAAAAATGCATAGCACTAGATAGCCTTCCCATGAAGAAAGGCAGTGTTTGCAGTGTACTGAAGGTGAAAGAGAGCTTCACTTTCATACCTGAGAACAGCAGAGTTATTAAAACCTATGTTCAAAATATTACTAATATTTCTTGCGAATTCCTAACTTTAGAAGAGCACAGCATGTGGGAAATAGCAGTTCCTGGTTTAGTGAGATAGGGAAGGGTTTTAGTAACACTGGTGAATGGTGTGACAGTTTAGGAGAGAAAACATTAAGACTAATCCTAACCCCCCATAATAATTGTAATGATATTTGCAATTGTCCTGTTTTTCTTGTTTACATTTTCTAGGTATCTGTGTCTATATTGTGGGTGCAATATTAAAGGAAAGCCATTAAAGTGAAAGAGAGAAAAAGAGATTAAAATAGAACATGTCAAGGATCATGTTTACAGCCAGTTAAATATGTTGGAGCAGACTATTATTCTAGAAAGAAAAGAAAGCGAAGTAGACTATTATACTATAGAACAATTAGAGGAGAGATTTGCAAAATATTTTCATGTATCTTTATTTTTCTTTATCATTAACAATGTGCAGAACACATTTTCACACTCAATTCCACATGTACAAACTGATTTAATATTATTGCTTTTAAAACAAATTACTATGATGTGTACAATGATGTTTTCCTGATATATTTTAACTAGGTCACATTTTAATAGAAGCGGTGCCTTGTCCAAGACGGAAGCCACCTTTCTCACTCATTCTGTTCTTTACCTCCTGTCTAAATCCTCTGCCCACAGACATACGCATCATACAGTTAAACTGAGATGTACTGGTTTATTTCCACTGTTATTGTTATTGTGCTGTCGATGAACTCTCCCCAGTTCAGTCTTACCTCAAAATATATTCTACGGTTCTTCTGTAGGTTCACTGTGCCTATTCTTTCTTGTAAATTGTTATTCTTCTTGTAATTAGTTTATTTCTTGCATCACCGGACATTAGAATAGAGTGGGTTGGTGCTTAGGTGTTAATGCAATATTATATCGATTTTTCATATGCTTTGTTTGATGATTAAATGTTAGATTTGATCACAAAACAGTGAAACTGCTGATCCTGTATGATGTCATTTCATATGCAAAAATTATCTATAAACCCCCCTGATTTTGGGGGTGAGACAGAGGTTTAGGGGACAACTTTTCTGTTCTACTGGGGATGCTATCTGTTTCTCTTCCTATTTTGCTACCCTCTTTGGACTTGGAATAATTTCTGATTTTTGTATTCTCTGTTTAACTATGCATTGAGAGCCTTAATGACACTAGCTCAGTATCACCTTATTGTTTACATTTTGTAAATATTTTGTCATACATATAAAAAAAAACAATGGCGACAACACCAATATCCTCAAGTATGTGACTTAGAAATCATTTCACACCCTTAATAACGAATGCTGAAAACACTAAAACAGGGGCTTTATTGCATAATGAGGATGAAAATGAGGGGAGTTTAAATACATAGATGTCTATGCAGCGCAGAGGCCTATTATTAAACCTTACTGTCACAATTCAGTGCTGTACTTCAGAAGCACAAGCAGTGCTAATTTACACAAGCAGTGGGTTTAAAGGTGGCAACCAACAGTCAAGTAACAGAGCACATAAGAAAAGATCTTTCAGCGTGAACATAATAAAATCTTTAATATCAGGAAGGTATGTAGATTAGTCCTCTGACAGACATGGAATGAAGCAACAACTAAATATGGCCCTATTGTTCTAATATGGTCACTTTACCCAGGTCTTCTTCATGGATGTGAAATTGTATTTACCCTATTATTATGTTTCTTAGCATGAGTTCTGCTCAGGGGAGTTTTGTCAGGAAGGGTGAATGCCCACAGAGAACAAAGAGGAAGCAGGAGATGAAAAATGGCAACAGCTCATCTTATCTGCAGACCTCAGAATGGTAGAACCTGTTTGCATTTGGTCGACGTAAGAGCTAGGAGTTTAGTTGTGCATCTGGGTTGAAACCCTGTTCAGAAGGCGTGTCCAGTGCTCAAACAGTCATTGTGTGGCCTTTGCGGCAGATGCACACAGGAGAAGATCCACACCATTCTGGCCACCACCAAGTGAAAGGTTTCCTCGTACTCTTCAATTCTTATCACTGTTCAGGAGAATGAGTTGTGTAAGTGTGCCTGACCACCTCACACCATTGAGAAACAAAGTTTGAGAGAGAAAAGCTAAATTAGCTGATGGTGGGGTTTCCTACAGAGTTAGACCCACTGGGCTGTCATGCAGCCCTCAGTGAAGGTAAGGGTTACTAAGGTCAAAGCCCTTGCTTGCCAAGAAACGCCTGGGATTGAGGCACCTCAATATACAAAGCCTTTGAAAGAGAAAGAAGTATTACCATGCAACTGTTCTACATGGTTGCATTAACTACCACTGTTTAGAAAGATTTGACACTTACTTTCTATTCCACCATGTGTTCCTACAATATGGTTGATTAAATAACATATTATTTTAACACTGAAGGCAGAAATACACCTTTTTAAACACAATTAGATAATCGCACATGTTGCTCCTTGCGTACGATTATGGTGAGGACTGATGAAGCTGAGGTTTGCTTGTTACCTTTGACGTCACAATGTTGATCTAAACGTGACGTTATTGACATTATGACATGTGAAATTCATAAAAAGCTAATTGTAAAGTGGTCAACTAAAAGTTAATATCGAGGTGCATTCACTGTACTGTAGCAATGGAATATGTGCATTATAACAATATTATTTGAAATGTAACCATTGATTATGATTTTATATTAATCCTGATATTAAAAGAGAGCAATTACATTTTAAACAGTAATGATTTTATTAACAAATGTGCACTTAAAGTTGTAGGTTAATGATGAAAATTGTAATTCCCTATCATATTTACTGACATATATTAACAAGTTATTTTGTTTATACGTCTCAGTCATGTAAGGCCTGCTAGGCCCCAGTCTCACAGAATGTGAGAAACTGTTTTCTTTTCTATTAACTTGTCATTTCTTTCCCGATGTCATTCACATGAAATGTTAATTTGGAAATAGATGTGCTATTGTCCTATTCACAGAGAGCCTGAGAAAGTAACCTTGAAGATGGTACACCCAGATACTGAAAATGTGAAGTCTAGCCCTGTTCATATGATTGCAAAGTTGTACAGGACATGAAGGAAGGACACCCTCCCAGGATGGTCTTGGGAACCCACAAGCATGTTGCAGATGTCTGTCGTATAATGCGAAGGGATTGGACAATGAATTCTTCTGATCTATAGGCATTACCAATAGACAAATCACTGTTTTCTTTGGACTTTAATGAATGATTTCAGTTAGTTAAAGAGGGAAGATTCCCTTGGACTTTGAGAGGTACAGACCTATTTGCTCTTGCCCCACACTTTCCCAACTGCTTGCTGTGAGATTTGATATTTTCTTTGATCCAGGAGAAGACTCTTCACTGAGCTACTGATATGTTGACACCTTCCCTTTTTACTTACTTTTTGCCAACCTTAGCTTCATTTTGACCCAGATGTCATCACTTCTTTTTGTCCTTTATTTCCTTTTTTATTTTTGTCCCCATGTTTTTAGCCCAGCCAACACCAATTAGTGACACTTTAATTTTGGGGTACCCTGTTTGCCTTAGCTAGCTATTTAGATGATTCTAATTTGCACTAATGCTTAGACAGGTTGGTCAAGGCGTATTTTCTGAACATCAAGGGTCTGATTACGACCTTGGCGAGGGGATTACTCTGTCCCAAATGTGACAGAGATCCCGCCCGCCATATTACAAGTTCCATTATATCCTACGGATCTTGTAACACAGCAGACGGGATATCCGTCACATTTGGGACAGAGTAATCCCCTCCGCCAAGGTTGTAATCAGGCCCCAAGTGTTGTTCTGGTTGTTTTGAGCGACCCTAGGGTAGGTCGCTTCCCCTGCCGCTGCAGCTCCACCTGCCCAGGCTCCTGACACCTCCCAGCAAGACCAGCTAAAACCGTAAGTACTCCCCCCGCCCAGCCCCTCGCCCAGCCCCTCGCTACTCACCTATCTTTCCCTGAACTTCTGTCTTCTGCCTTCCGCCCGCTCCTCCAACCTTTCTCCGCACCTCTGCTGTCCATTTCCCTTCGCTTTCTGCTTCTCCTTCTGGTAGCCATCTTCCTCCGCTCTCTGCTCCTCTTCTGCCCCGCTCCTCTTCCTCACCGCGTTCTCTTCCTGCTTTGCTCTTCAACTGTATTCTTCATTTCTCCTCTTCCTCACCGCGTTCTCTTCCTGCTTTGCTCTTCATCTGTATTCTTCATTTCTCCTCTTCCTCACCGCGTTCTCTTCCTGCTTTGCTCTTCATCTGTATTCTTCATTTCTCCTCTTCCTCACCGCGTTCACTTCGTGCTTTGCTCTTCATCTGTGTTCTTAATTTCTCCTCTTCCTCACCGCGTCCTCTTCCTGCTTTGCTCTTCATCTGTGTTCTTCATTTCTCCTCTGCACCCCGTCCTGCGTGTCCTTTCTTCTTCTGTGTTCTTCTGTGCTCTTCTCCTCCTCTGCACCCCGTCCTGCGTGTTCTTTCTTCTTCTGTGTTCTTCTGTGCTCTTCTCCTCCTCTGCACCCCGTCCTGCGTGTTCTTTTCTTCTTCTGTACTCTTCTCTGCGTGTTCCTTTTCTTCTTCTGTGGCCTTCTCCTCTTCTTCTTGACTCTCCTCTCCTCCTCTTCTAATCCTCTCTTCATCTTCCTGACTCTTCTCTCCTCCTCTTCTCTGGTCTCTCCTCTTCTTCTTGACTCTTCTCTCCTTCCTCTTCTTCTCCTCTCTTCTTCTTCTTGACTCTTCTCTCCTTCTCTTCTCTGGTCTCCTCTTCTTCTTGACTCTTCTCTCCTTCCTCTTCTACTCCTCTCTTCATCTTCCTGACTACTCTCATCCTCTCTAATCTCCCCTTCCTTATCTTCTTTTTTTTTTCTTTCCCTTCCCCTCTACCTGATCCCCCCGCCCTCTGCTTTCCCGCCGCCTCCTTCCGCTCGGCCCCGCCCCCCTCTGCTCCCATTCGTCGCCCCCCCTCCCGCCTCCCGCCCCCAGCTGACCCCTCCTCCCTCTTATGGCGGCCGCGCGCAGCGGGTGCGCCGCTGACGCATCAAAGGCAAGCCCGTCTGCGCCCGTCCGCACCTGGACAGCGCCCAGCGCCACGACCCCTGGCCCCCAGCCCTCCCAAACCCCGCAGCACCGCTACGACCCCACTTCCCTCCACGCCCTCAATCCGGGACGCTCCAGAACCTGCTTCCAAGCCAACCCTAAACGCACCCATGGACCCTTTGCATGCCTCACCTGCAAACGCACCTTCCACCGCGACTGCACCCCGCCCGCCAGCCCACGCACCAATAACCACCTCAAATGCATCCTCATCAACGCACGCTCCGTCGACAAGCAAGCCATTGAACTATGGGACATCCTGGACTCCACCGCACCGGGCGTCGCCTTCATCACTGAGACCTGGATGAACGCCTCATCGGCCCCCGACATCACCATAGCCATCCCCGACGGCTAAAAGATCACCAGGAGAGACCGCACCAACCAAGCTGGTGGAGGAATCGCCATCGTTTTCAAGGACTCCATCAACGTCACCACCTCCACCGAAGACACCCCCTTCGCCGCCGAACACATGCACTTCCAGATCCACACCGACCCCAGGACCACCCTCAGAGGAACTCTCATCTACAGACCCCCTGGACCACGCGCCCTATTCAGCGAATCCATCACTGACTTCATCTCCCCGCACGCCCTTGCCTCGCCGGACTACATCCTCCTCAGTGACCTCAACTTCCACCTGGAGCAGAACAACGACCCCAACACCACCACCCTGATTGACAACCTCGCCAACCTCGGTCTCAAGCAACTGGTGAACACCCCCACCCACATCGCCGGACACACGCTCGACCCCATCTTCTCCGCCGGCAACCACGTATCCTTCAGCCACTCCTCTGTAATACACTGGACCGACCACAGATGTGTCCACTTCACCTTCAGACGCAAGACTCGCCACCTCCGCACTCAACCCATCCCACGCAGACATTGGAACAAAATCCCAACTGAACAGCTTCTCTCCACTCTCAGCGACAGCCAACCCACCTTCTCCACCTGCCCCAACGACGCAGCCCTCAGCCTCACTCATTGGATCACCAACTGCGCGGACAACCTCGCACCCCTCAGATGCCTCCCAAGACAGACCAGCACCAGGAAACCTCAATGGTTCACAGACACCCTCAAGGAATCCAAAAAAACCTGCCGTACCCTTGAGAAAGCCTGGCACAAGAACCACACCCGCGAAAACATGTCTGCCCTCAAAAATGCCACCTGCGAACACCATCAGCTGATCCGCGCCACCAAAAGAACTTCCTTCACAGACAGACTGGACAAGAACACTCACAACAGCAAAGAACTCTTCAACATCGTCAAAGAGCTCTCCAATCCTAACGCCATCTCCAACTCCATCACGCCATCACAAGACCTATGCAACTCCCTTGCTACCTTCTTCCATCGTAAGATCACCGACCTACACGACAGCTTCGGACACCAGACACCAGCCAACCACCACAGAACCTACAACCCCAGCCATCACCCTCAATGCCTGGACTCACATCAGCGCGGAGGAGACCAAAACTACCATGAACTCTATCCACTCCGGTGCCCCCTCGGACCCCTGCCCACACTTCATCTTCAACAAAGCCGACGACATCATCGCCCTGCATCTCCAGACCATCATCAACAGCTCGTTTGCTTCTGCCACCTTCCCCGAGAGTTGGAAACACGCGGAAGTCAACGCCCTACTGAAGAAACCTACGGCGGACCCCAGCCACCTGAAGAACTTCCGCCCCATCTCGCTCCTCCCCTTCCCTGCCAAAGTCATCGAGAAGACCATCAACAAGCAACTGACCAACTTCCTTGAAGACAACAACCTACTCGACCCCTCTCAGTCCGGATTCCGAGCCAATCACAGCACAGAAACAGCCCTCATCTCAGTCACAGACGACATCAGAACTCTTATGGACAACGGAGAAACAGTCGCCCTCATCCTCCTCGACCTCTCGGCTGCCTTCAACACCGTCTGCCACCGAACCCTAACATCCCGCCTGCGCTCCCCCGGTATCCAAGGACTGGCCCTGGACTGGATCACCTCTTTCCTCTCCAACCGATCCCAAAGAGTCTACCTCCCTCCTTTCCGCTCAGACCCCACCGAGATCATCTGCGGCGTCCCACAAGGCTCCTCGCTCAGCCCGACTCTCTTCAATGTCTACATGAGCCCCCTCGCCAACATCGTACGCAAACACAACATCATCATCACCTCCTACGCCGACAACACTCAGCTGATACTTTCCCTCACCAAGGACCCCACTGGCGCCAAGACCAACCTGCAAGATGGAATGAAAGACATCGCAGAATGGATGAAACTCAGCCGTATGAAACTGAACTCAGAAAAAACGGAAGTCCTCATCCTTCGGAAACACCCCATGCGCCTGGGACGACTCTTGGTGGCCCACGGCCCTAGGCACCGCACCAACCCCCTCAGACCACGCACGCAACCTCGGATTCATCCTGGACCAGCTTCTCACCATGACCAAACAAGTCAACGCCGTATCATCTTCCTGCTTCCTCACTCTCCGCATGCTCCGAAAGATCTTCCGCTGGATCCCCGCCGACACCAGAAAAACTGTGACCCACTCCCTTGTCACAAGCCGCCTGGACTACAGAAACACCCTATACGCAGGAACCACCGCTAAACTCCAGAAACGTCTGCAGCGAATACAAAACGCCTCCGCCCGCCTTGTCCTCGATATACCCCGCAACAGCCACATCTCCGCCCACCTGAGACACCTGCACTGGCTTCCCGTCAACAAAAGGATCACCTTCCGGCTCCTCACCCACGCACACAAAGCCCTCCACAACAAGGGACCCGAATACCTCAACCGTCGCCTCAGTTTCTACACGCCCACCCGTCAACTTCGCTCCGCCAACCTCGCACTCGCCGCCGTCCCTCGCATCCGCCGCACCACAGCAGGTGGGAAATCCTTCTCCTACCTGGCAGCCAAGACATGAAACTCCCTCCCCGCCAACCTCAGGACCACCCTGCATTCCGGAGGCAGCTCAAAACCTGGCTCTTCGAGCAGCAGTAACCCCCTCCCCCTAGCGCCTTGAGACCCTCGGGGTGAGTAGCGCGCTTTATAAATGTTTTTGATTTGATTTGATTTTGCATAGCAGTGATTGAGTGCTCAGTTTGTTTAATGTTAATTAGATTGCACTTCTTTCAGGGGTTCAAACACCCAATGGTGTAAATGTACCTCTACAGCCTGTTTTTGAGAATTGTCTACATTAACCTGAGTATTAACTTGTGAAAAAAAAAACTTTAAATCTATTTCCAATTTGGGGTTTCTTTGTATGGCTAAATTGGTCTTACTGAACATTAAGGCCCTCATTACAACCCTGGCGGTCGGTGGTAAAGCGGCTGTAACATCGCCAACAGGCCAGCGGTAAAAAGTAGAATCATGACCACGGCGGAAACCGCCAACACAGACAGCCACTTTAACACTCCGACCGCCACGGCGGTAGCAACAAGCACCACAGCGGTAACTGCCAACAGCCAGGTGGAAGACAATGTACACCCCACTGTATTATGAGAGGCCAATCCGCCACCTTTTCTGGGGCGGTACCAACGTCATCAAAAGCACGGCGGAAACAGTGTTCTGAAAGGAATCGACTCAACTCTCGACACTCAAGGAAGAACCACGACGCCATGGAGCCCGAGCTGCACGTCTTTCCATGCTGGTGTATCTGCTCGTATACCAGGAGTACAAACGCTGGCGACAACGACCACGGTGAGTACTGCACCTAGCACACAGATGAGGGGGTGAGGAAAAAGCGAGTGACACACACAAACGCAACACACAACACCCCCAGCCCCACCCTCAACCCCAACACCATACATACAAATACATGCAGCAACATTACATACACACCCCGTAATCCTCAGGAATAACACAAGGACAAAAGAAATGGAGTCAAATGAGTGTAATATTAGAAATACTTAGAAATACATCCAGACAGCAAAAACAGTATTTACAATATATACAATATATACAAAAGGAAGGACAATGCCCACTCAAAATGTCCTTGGCCCACTGGGCCAAAACACATAGGCCAAGCACACACTTGACACCTGCCTCAATACGGAGAGAACACTACAGGGGCATCAGGTCGAAAACACACAGGCACCTCAGGGGGGCGGGGAAGGGTGGGGCACCTCAGCCGGAAGATGGGGCAACGCCCCTGCTCCTGGAGAGGTGTCCATGCCCACTGCTTGTTCCTGGGGAGTGCAAAGCCACTGTCTCTCAAGTGGGTGGTTTGCCCACTGCTTGGTCCTGGGGAGTGCAAAGCCACAGTCTCTCAAGTGGGTGGCTCCTACACTGGTTCTGGAGGGGGCTTTATGCCCAGTGTGCTTCATCCTGCCAAGGATAGGGTGAGTGGATGCCTTCTTCCACTGGTTCTGGAGGGGGGTTTGTGCCCAGTGTGCTTCATCCTGCCAAGGATAGGGTGAGTGGATGCCTTCTTCCACTGGTTCTGGAGGGGGCTTTGTGCCCAGTGTGCTTCATCCTGCCAAGGATAGGGTGAGTGGATAGTCTTCCACTGGTTCTGGAGGGGGCTTTGTGCCCAGTGTGCTTCATCCTGCCAAGGATACGGTGAGTGGATGCCTTCTTCCACTGGTTCTGGAGGGGGCTTGGTGCTCAGTGATGCAGCACTTGGGGGGTGCCAGATCACAGTCCCTCACCTGGGTGTCAGAGCCTCGAGATTTGCAGTGGCCAGGATGCATGAAACTCCATGGAGGCAGGACTACAGTCCATCTGCCGGTGGCTATGGCTGCACAGTGGTGGTAGTGCTGGTGCTGGTGGGGGTGCTGTCAGTGGTGGGGGGAGGCTCCAGCCCTTCCCCTGCAGCCTCGGACGGCTGCCCACTGGGTCTGCTGCTGCTGGCGGTGGTGCTACTTTCAGCTGTGCAGGTGACGGTGCTGGCTGCGGTGCAGGTGCCGGTGCTGGCTGCGGTGCAGGTGCCGGTGCTGCCAGTGGTGAGTGGATGCTCCAACCCTTCCCCTGCAGCCTCGGACGGCTGCCCACTGGGTCTGCTGCTGCTGGCAGTGGTGCTACTTTCAGCTGTGCAGGTGGCAGTGCTGGTGGCAGTGCTGGCTGCGGTGCAGGTGCCGGTGCTGCCAGTGGTGAGTGGAGGCTCCAACCCTTCCCCTGCAGCCTCGGACGACTGCCTACTGGGGCTGCTGCTGCTGGCAATGGTGCTACTTTCAGCGGTGCAGGTGGCGGTGCTCGCAGTGGTGCTGGTGGTGGTGCTGGCTGTGGTGCAGGTGCAGGTGCTGCCAGTGGTGAGTGGATGCTCCAGCCCTTCCCCTGCAGCCTCGGACGGCTGCCCACTGGGTCTGCTGCTGCTGACAGTAGTGGTGCTTGCGGCAGTGCAGGTGGCGGTGCTGGCCGCGGTGCAGGTGCTGGTGCTGCCAGTGGTGCTACTTTCAGCGGTGCAGGTGGCAGTGCTTGCAGCAGTGCTGGCTGCAGTTCAGGTGCTGCCAGTGGTGAGGGGAGGCTCCAGCCCTTCCCCTGCAGCCTCGGATGACTGCCCACTGGGGCTGCTGCTGCTGACAGTAGTGGTGATTGCGGCGGTGCAGTTGGCGGTGCTGGCCGCGGTGCAGGTGCTGGTGCTGCCAGTGGTGAGGGGAAGCTCCAGCCCTTCCCCTGCAGCCTCGGTCGGCTGCCCACTGGGGGTGCTGCTGCTCACAGTAGGGGTGCTGCTGCTCACAGTAGTGGTGCTTGTGGTGGTGCAGGTGGTGGTGCAGGTGGCGGTACTTGTGGTGGTGCTTGCAGCGGTGCAGGTGGTGGTGCTGGCTGCTGTGCAGGTGTCGATGCTGGCGGTTGTGCTGGTAGCCACCAGGCCTTCACCTGCAGGCTTGGACGGCTGAAGTGCCTTGGCTGGTGTTCTGTGCCCCTTCCTGCCTCTGGCAGATGGTGGTGTCACCTTGGGTCTGCCAGCTGGAGTCTTTGACGTAGCCTTGCTGGGTGGTTGTGGCTCCTTCTCCTTGCTGGATGCTGTCCCCTTCTTGACCTTGGCAGGTGGCGGAATCTTCTTGGACTTGGCAGGGGTTAGTGGCACACTGGCTGGCATGACGAGTGCCCCCTTACAGCCTCCGGCAGCTGCAGAAACCACACAGGACAGGGACTTGGTGGCTGAGGTGCTGGGCTGGGTCCTGGCCACCCTTGCCCAAGTGAAGGACGGGGGAGAGGAGGGGTAGGGAACAGGTCAATGTTGGCTAGGAAATGCTTCTTAGGGACATTGGGGTGGGAAGAGGGTGAAGGTTTGGGAGAGGAGGAAGAGGGAGTGGTTGTAGGAGGTGTCAGTCCTCTGTGTTTGGGTGCAGGTGCATGAGCTGGATGCTGTTGTGAGGTGGATGGCTGTTGGGTGGGTGTGTGCTTGCGTTTGCGCACTTTGGGAGGAGGGGTCACAGACACAGTGGGAGAGGACACAGGGGACGTGTGCATGTATGTGGGGGTGGTGACTGCCAGTGAGGGGTGTGTAGTGATAGGCATGCTGGTGATGATGGTAGTGGATGAGGATGTAGTGCATGCAGGTGTGAGTGGAGACGCTACTGGGAGGGAGGTGGACGAGGAGGAGGAGGGGGACACAGTGGAGGCAGTGGATGTTGGTGTGTCTGCATGGTGATGGTGCTTGTGTGAGTGCCTGTGAGATGAAGTGTGGTGCTTGTGTTTGCCTGAGCCACTTCAGTGTGTTGATTTTGGTGATTGCTGGTCTGAAGGTGTGCTTGGGATAGGCTGGGATTGAGGGGATTGGGACTGGGTAGAGGAAGTTGGAGGGGGGAGGCTGGAGACAGGGACAATGTCTGCCATCAGTGCAGAGGCCAGAGCCTGAAATGCTCTCTGTTGGGCCATCACGCCAGAGTGAATGCCCTCCAGGTATGTTTGTTGCAAATGCTTCTCGACACCCTGGATGACATTCAGTATGGTTGACTGCCCAACAGTGAGGGATCTCAGTAGGTCAATAGCCTCCTCACTGAGGGCAGCAGGGCTGACTGGGGCAGGGCCTGAGGTGCCTGGGGCGAAGGAGATGCCCACCCTCCTGGGTGAGCGGGCAGGGGAAACACGCTGAGGGGCTGCTGCGAGGGCAGTGCTGGTACGGGGGTGGCAGCTGTACCTTTTGTTGGGGTGGGCACAGAGGTGTCTGCCACCACCAGGGAGCTTCCATCGGAGGAGGGGTCGCTGTCTGTAGTGTTCCCTCCTGTCTCCGTCATGGTGCTCCCCTCGCCCTCCGTCCCACTGGTGCCCTCACCGTCGGCAGATTCGGCCTCCATGCCCATGTGGGATGCAGCTCCCTCCGTTGCCGGTGCCTCTGCTCCTCCGCCAGATGATGCTAATGCACACAAGGACAGGGTGACAAAACAAAAAGGGGGGGGGAACAGAGGATACACTTGGTCAATGCCAGCACCACCACTACCGTTGGCGTACACAACATACAGGGAGCAGCCCTATGCACTAGGCCATGCACTACCAGTTACACAGCTAGTCACCAGCCCACGCCATTAGCTGCACACCTGAAACCCACAGGACCCTGTCCAGTAGTAGATGCCCACTAACACTATTGGGGTTGGAGTGCTCCAGAGCCTGCCTAACAAGGGACCTACACTGCCATGTTCGCTCCTGGCCTAGGGGCACCCACAGCCCACATTCGCCACCCAGGTAGCACCTTAATGCACGCAAAGTCAAGAATCTGAATCTGTACTCACCCCCTTGTGGCTGCTGTGATGCCTTCAAGCACCCATCCAACTCTGGATAGGCCATCGCCTGGATGCGGAACATCAGGGGGGTCAGGGTAAGATGGGCACCCCTCTTACGTTGGGAGGCCAGCCCCAGCTGGGCCTCCGCCATCTTCCTTGTTCAGCGGCACAGGTCCTCCCACCGTTTGCGGCAGTGGGAGCTCCGTCTGTCAAAGACCCCCAGGGTCCGCACCTCCTTGGCGATAGCACACCAAATACCCTTTTTCCGATGGGCGCTGACCTGCAGGGAAAAGACAGCAGAAAAAGGATTAGTCTTACCGTCTGTACCGTCATACTCATGACCCACCATACCGCTCCCATCCCCATCAGACATTGACCACCATACATGCAGCACTCTGCCCAGGACCCCTCAGCCCCCCACCTACATGAGGCTGACACACCAGTACTCCATACATTCATGGCCCACGCATCATGCTCACAGAGTACTCACCTGTTTGTCTGGAGGACCATAGAGTAAAGTGTACTGGGGTAGGACCCCATCTACCAGTCTCTCAAACTCTTCCAAAGTGAAGGCAGGGGCCCTTTTCCCAGACACTTGAGCCATTGTCGCTTCCAGACACAGGTCACAGCAGCACCTGCAGTGTAGGTCCTCTCCTGTTGAAGGTCAGGTAGCAAGTGAGTGAACAGATAGAAAATGGTGGTCACGTCCGCAGTGGTGCGTACCGTCACCGCCGGCGTACATCGCCATTGGCTCCTGGAACCCATAAGGCCCAATGTTAACCAATGCAAAGTTGCGTGCCGGTTGTCCCCCGCCGACCGCTATGGCATACAACGCCAGCCGAATTACCTAATTTCCAATTGTCTCTCCACAGAGGTCAGGCAGCCGCCATTTCAGGGGGGCACAGGGCATGGCACCTAACTGCGTCACAGCAGACATTGGCACATCAACTGACTCTCAAATTCACATACTGTTTCTGCAAAGGAAGAGATGCATCATTAATTCAATATATGTGTGAATATGTCCCTCTGCTCACCGTTTTTCTCCCTAGACTTCAACCGCTGAGGAGGAATATGAGATGGAGACATCCTCCCGTGTACAGACCCCTGGTGGACCTGGCGACAATGGAGGACAGACACATGATCCTAACCTACACACTTGATAGGGCCACAATCCAAGAACTGTGTGCCCAATTGGAGCCAGACCTGATTTCAGCTATCTGCCAGCCCACAGGTATTCCCCCCTCTAGTGCAGGTCCTGTCAGTGCTCCATTTCCTGGCAAGTGGTTCCTTCCAAGCGACAGTGGCCATGGCATCAGAGATGTCACAGCCTATGTTCTCAAACGTGTTGACCAGAGTGTTGTCTGCCCTGCTGAAACACATGAGCAGCTACATCGTATTCCCCCAGGTGGAGGATTTGGCCACAGTGAAAGCAGACTTTTATGCCCTGGGACATATCCCCAACATCATTGGTGCCATTTATGGTACACATATAGCATTTGTCCCCCCCCCGGAGGAATGAACAAGTGTTCAGGAATAGAAAAAGCTATCACTCTCTGAATGTGCAGATGGTGTGTTTGGAGGACCAGTACATCTCCCATGTGAATGCCAAGTATCCTGGCTCTGTGCATGATGCCTTTATTTTGAGGAATAGCAGCATTCCATATGTGATGTCTCAACTCCAGAGGCACCGGGTGTGACTAATAGGTGAGCCTATGGTCCCTACCCAGTTGATGTAGGTATATGGTGTGGGGTTGTCCCTAAGGGTGAGTGTATGTCTAACAGGTATCCCTTGAATATTTGCAGGTGACTCTGGTTACCCCAACCTCTCATGGCTACTGACCCCAGTGAGGAATGCCAGGACAAGGGCAGAGGAACGTTACAATGAGGCACATGGGCGAACATGGAAGATAATTGAGAGAACCTTTGGCCTCCTGAAGGCCAGGTTCTGGTGCCTCCATCTGACAGGTGGATCCCTGTACTACTCATCCAAGAAGGTGTGCCAGATCATCGTTGCATGTTGCAAAACCTGGCCTTGAAACGCCAGGTGCCTTTTCTGCAGGAAGATGAGCCTGAAGATGGTATTGTGGCAGCAGTGGAGCCTGTGGACAGTGAGGAAGAGGAGGCAGAGGAAGAAGATGTGGACAACAGAAGCTCACCCATACAACAGTACTTCCAGGGACACACAGGTAAGACAATGTAACTTTACTATCCGTTGCAGTTTTGTGTTAGACATTGGACATGGCAGCCTGATTTCCCCATGTCTATGGCCACTTACGATACCCTTTGGCATCTCTATTTCAGAACTCTGCAGCCCACTCTGGCTCCTGGTGTGTTTAGTGCTGCCCACTGCAGGTCATACCAATGTATATATTATTACTGTACATATGATTTGAAATGTTTACAGCTTGTAGAACTAATACAGAATTCAATCAATTGACAGACTCCATAGTTATATTTATTCCAAGGGTGTTTATTTAAGTGCTAAGAGGTGGAAGGGGATGTGCAATGGGCTGATAGTGGAGGAATGTCCAGATAGAGTCCAGTCTCTTTGTATCACAGGTGCATTGTCCAAGGGGGCTTAGGAAGTGTTGCAATGGCAGTCCAAGGTGGACAGAGTGACGGAGTGGGACACAAGGGTGACATTCAGGGGAGTCTTATTTCCTGGCGGGGGTCTTGGCAATGTTCTCTGGCTTCTGCCTGGGTCACAGGGACCTTTGCGTGGTGGTTCTCCTTCTGCAGGGGGTGGGGTGCTGGTGGTCTGTTGGTCCTGTGGCGGGGCCTCCTGTCCACTAGCGCTGGTAGAGGTGGAGGGCTGTTCTTCGGTGTGGCTAGTGTCAGGGGCTCGTTGGTGTGCCACTGCCTCCCTCATGCTGTTGGCCATGTCAGCCAGCACCCCTGCAATGGTGACTGTTGATGTGTTTGAGGTCCTCCCTGATCCCCAGGTACTGTCCCTCCTGCAGCCTCTGGGTCTCCTGCAACTTGACCAGTATCTGGCCCAAGATCTCCTGGGAATGTTGGTATGCTCCCAGGATCCCTGCAAGTGCCTTGTGGAGAGTGGGTTCCCTGGGCCTGTCCTCCCCCTGGCGCACAGCAGTCCTCCCAGTTTCCCTGTTGTCCTGCACCTCTGTCCCCTGAACCATTTGCCCACTGCCACTGACCCCAGATCCCTGATTGTCTTGGGTTTGTGGGGTTACCTCGGGTCCCTGTAGTGGTGGACACACTGCTGATTGACGTATCCTGGGGACAGAGGTATGGGCCCGCTGGGTGGGTGCTGTGCTGGTGTTTCCTGAGGGGGAGGCTCCTTGGTGGTTTGGGACTGTGGCAGGGTAACCGACTGTCCAGAGGTCCCTGATGGGCCAAGTTGGTCATTGTGATCCAGGCGTGCAGAACTGCTGTCATCACTGTGGGCCTCTTCTGGGGGGGACTGGATATTGGTGGCACCTCCTCCCCGGTGACGTTGAGTGGGGGTCCTGTGGGGATGTAAATGCAGTGTTATTGTAGCTGCATGTGCCATCTTGTGCATGGGTGTGTTTCCCTGTATGGTTGTGATTGCCCTGTCAGCTTTGCCTTGTGTGAGTTGTGATTTTGTGGGCTAGGTGATTCTCTCTAATGTGCATGCTTTAGTGATAGGTGTCCATGCAGGTCTGTGATGGGTGTCCATGCATTGGTGTGGCATGCAGGTCTTGGTTTTGTGATGGGTGGATTGTGATAGTGGGGTATATGTGAGGTGGTGGAGTGAAGGGGGTGAGGGTAGGGGTAGGAGTTTGTGTTGGCATGCAGGTAGGGTGGGGGATATTTGATTTGACTTACCAGAGTCCAGTCCTCCTGCTACACCTGCGAGGCCCTCAGGATGCATGATCGCCAAGACTTGCTCCTCCCATATTGTTAGTTGTGGGGGAGAAGGTGGAAGGTGGGGGTCCACCGCCAGTCCTCTGTACAGCTACCTGGTGTCTTGCAACCACGGAACGCACCCTCCCCCGTAGGTCGTTCCACCTCTTCCTGATGTCATCCCTTATTCTGGGGTGCTGTCCCGCTGTGTTGACCCTGTCCACGACTCCGCCATAGCTCCATCTTCCTTGCAAGGGACGTCTGCTGCACCTGTGATCCGAATAGCTGTGGCTCTACCCGGATGATTTCCTCCACCATGACCCCTAGCTCCTCCTCTGAAAATTGGGGGTGTCTTTGGGGTTCCATGGATGTGGTGTGAGTGGTATGTGTGAGGGCGTGTGGGGTACTGTGTTGGGGTGTGTGCTGTGAGGTGCGTGGATGGTGTATGGGTGATGGTGTTCTGTGGCTCAGATTGAGTGGGTGCTCCTGGCTTGTCTCTCTCTCATTTGGCAATCTATTTTTTGTGTTTAGGGATTGTGGGTAATGTGGGTGTGTGTTTTATAGTGGTGTGGGTGTGGTGTGTGTATGTGTGTCAGGTGTGTATAGTTTGAATTGTCCAATGTGGTGTAGTTTTGTTAGTGTGTGTGTATTTTGAGCGTGGCGGTGTGTACCGCCAATGGTTTACCGTGGTTGGAAGACTGCCGCAGTGATTTGTGGGTCTTGATACTGTGGACGTATTTCTGTTGGTGTAACGGGGTGGGTTTTGGTACCGCCAGTTTCTCACTGACCTTTGGTCTGGCGGACTTTTGTGTGTGTCTGTATAGTGGTGGATTTCTATGTGTGGGTCATAATCCTGTAGCGGTATGCCGCCGCTGTCACAGTATGTTGGTGGCCGTCAGCATGGCGTTAGGTGGCATTTACCACCAATGTTGTAATGAAGACCTAAATGTGATTAATGCCACATTGATTACTCTTACCCCCTGCTCCGTTTGAAAAGATTAGTTAACCTTGTTTAGGGCAACAGAGGTCTGGTTTCTTCCAATGGGCAGAGACCGTAATAGGAGATAGTAATAGGGATATAGTAATAGGGACTTAGCATGTCCTATTATGAAATTGTCCAAACCCATCCCAAATTCTGATCCCATGGTTCATTTGGAGGATTTAAGGAGTTCCATTGTCGTTGCCTTGCAGCAGACTTGTGAGTATTTAATAGGGTTGCACTTTGTGTTGCTTTGGCTTAAGATTGTAGTGAGGCATGATGTTTGTGAAGTGTTTTGCAGAGTTTTTGAAGTTGTTGTTGGGGTGTGGTGCTTACTGCTAAGACGTTGAGTTGGTTAATCTGTCCTTCATGGCCTAAATTCCTGGGATACCACACAAGTGTAGAAGACACTTGGTTAATTTATTTGTGTCTGTCTGTGTATGTGTGCAGGTCAGGAGACGTCATTCAACAGTACCAGTAATATTCCTGGTGTGAGTATTGGAGGTTGGTATTAATGAATCTCAGGTGCACAGAGAGGAACTGTATCAATCTGAGTGAAGCCTGCTGGTTGAGTCTCATTTGGATTATAATTGTGAAAGCACGGTCGGAAATTGTAGCTCCGTACTGCTTTGAAGTGTTTGAATACCTGATCCTTTAGTGAAGCAGGCAAAGTTATATTGAATTTTTGCTCACATTATTTCTCATTTAGGTTTGCGTGAAAGAAAGGTTGTGAGAGAAATCGTAAGGGAGGGTTAGCTGCTGCAAGGATTGAGACTGACATCACATTGTGCTGCACTGGTATAGGTCGGTTTGCGTGAAGCTGGGCTGGTATTGGTGGAATACGTCTGAGAGAGTTGTTTTGCTTTTGCTTGTGAATGTCGAAAAGAGGACTGTGGGAACAAAATTACTTCCTGACTGCGAACGAAAACTCAATTTTGAATTATTGTAAATTGATTGAAAATTAAGGCCCTCATTATGTCCCTGGCGGACTGCGGTATTTTGGAGAAAGGTACTGCCAACAGGCTGGCGGTACCTTTCCCCAAAATATGACTTTGGCAGTTTGGCTCAAACCAAACCGCCAATGTACCACTCCAGCCGCCAGGGTGGTAACAGCTGCTGGGCTTGAGACTTCAGTCTCCAGACAGGTGGCCGTCACTGTCCCACCCACGGGATAATGACCCTGCCTACTACCATAGTTTTTGTGGCAATCTTACCACCACGAAAACCATGGCGGTAGGCACCATCAGTGCCAGGGAATTCCTTCCCTGACACTGATAGGGGTCTTCCCCGCCCCCTCCCCAGAGTATTCCCTCAACCACCCTCTCCCCCTCCCGAACCACATTCACGCACCACCATACACATGCATATACACACTCATACCCACAATCACCCACGCATGCTTACATTCATTCACACACACATCAACACACACTGACATACATTCTAACACACACGCATTCACACCACACAACATACATGCACATTCACACCCATTCATGCACACATGCATTCCACACGCCACACACCCGCATGCACGCACACCCCCCCCACACACACAACACCTCCCTTTCTTGTCGGAGCACCCGACTTACCTTCTTGCAGGGCGTCCTCCGGCAGGAGACGGGACACAGTGCTGCTGCCAGCAGCAGCGTCTGCCAGCAGAACACCGCCATGCCGTATCATGTGTGATGATAGGGTCTGCAGCGGTCTACTGGCATGGCGCTGCTGCTGGCAGCAGCGTCACCTTACCTCCATCCGCCGCCATGACCGTAGCCAGAATTCCCCCAGCCTTCTGTTGGAATTTCGGCTACGGTTATAATATGGCGGACAGTAGGTAGAGGCGGTCTTGCGTAGGTTGGTGGGGAGGGAGTTCCAGGTTTTGGCGGCGAGGTAGGAGAAGGATCTGCCACCGGAGGTGGTGCGTTGGTTGCGGGGGACTGTTGAGAGGGCGAGGTCTGCAGAGCGGAGCTGTCGAGTTGGGTTGTAGAAGTTGACTCGTTCGTTGAGGTAGGCCGGTCCGGTGTCATGGAGGACTTTGTGAGAGTGGACAAGGATTTTGAAAATGATCCTTTTGTTGATGGGCAGCCAGTGTAGGGATCTGAGGTGGGCAGAGATGTGTTTGTGGCGAGGGAGGTTGAGGATCAGACGTGCGGCTGCGTTCTGGATGTCCTGGAGTTTTCTCGGAAGCTTGGCTGTGGTCCCTGCATAGAGGACGTTGCCGTAGTCCAGTCTGCTGCTTATGAGGACGTGGGTGACTGTTCTTCTTGTTTCTAAAGGAATCCACTTGAAAGTCTTGTATAGCATGCTGAGGGTATTTAAGCAGGAGGATGATATTGCGTTGTTTTGATGAGTCATGGAGAGAGATGAGTCTAGTATGATGCCAAGATTGCGTGCGTGGGTGTTGGGGGTGGTCTTAGGGTGGTGGTCCACCAGGAGTCATTCCATGCTGTCTTGTTGGGACTGAAGATGATGATCTAATTTTTTTCTGACTTCAATTTGAGGTGGCTTGCTGTCATCCAGTTAGCGATGGCGAGGAGTCCGGCGTGTAGGTTATTCTTGGCGGTAGATGGGTTCCTCGTGAGGGAGATGATGAGCTGGGTGTCGTCAGCGTATGAAATGATGGTGAGGCCGAGGGGGCGGATGATGCTGGCGAGCGGAGCCATGTAGTTATTGAAAAGGGTGGGGCTGAGAGAGGATCCTTGGGGGACCCCACAGATGGTCTTGGTCGCTGTAGACCAGAAAGGAGGGAGGCAAACTCTTTGGGTTCTTTCGGAGAGGAAGGAGGTGAGCCAGTCCAGGCTTTGTGGAGAATTCCGGCATCAAAGAGGCGTGTGCAGAGGGTTTGGTGGCATACGGTGTCAAAAGCTGAGGAGAGGTCTAGGAGGACAAGGGCGACGGTTTCGACCATGTCCAATCTGATCCTGATGTTGTCTGTGCAGGCGATGAGGGCTGTTTCTGTGCTATGGTTTTTGCGGAATCCAGACTGGGAGACGTTGAGTACGTTGTTCCAGGAAGCGGGAGAGTTGTTTGTTTACTATCTTCTCTATGACCTTCGTAGGGAAGGGGTGTAGAGAGATAGGCTGGTAGTTTGTGAGGTCTTCAGGGGCTGCTTTGGGTTTTTTGGGAAGAGTACTAACCTATAAATCACTCAAAGTAGCCCAAGTGTGCTCAGCTGCATATTGCCTGGAACAAATGTGTGAAATGAAAGTTGGTGCAAATGACACTGTTCATTGAACCTGTGGAGGATTTCAAACAAAGTTATAGGTTAGATGGTGACATAATAGGGAGGCTCCTGGAACAAACTGCACCCTCCTTTGAGCCAAAAGCAGATAAATCACATGCCATACCAAAGTATATTATAGTACTTGCTGCTGGGCCGTGTGGCCTCCCCTCATACCTACCCAACCTCACGCCACTCATGAAGTGCTTATTTGTTTTGCGAAGATCTGATCATATTCCTGTGCATCAAGAACGTATCTCCAAGAATGTCGGGGGCCTTTTAGTAAGCTATTCATCATCCTGGTAAAAGGGTGGGAAGATATTGCATACCACTAATGATTATGGGGTGGGGTAAAAAGGGTGGGGCTTCTAGGCCATTTTACATACTCGTTGTTTTTAAAAGGGAGAACACAATCTCTTGTCTGAGCAGCAGATTACAAGAAAGGACCCACTGGTTGCAGTCAGTACCTAAATATTGCACTCAAAAAAAGCAAGGATGCAAACACCTCCATCAAGGATTGCAGATAACTTTTTGTGGTGGAAATGCAGGAAAAATACTTAATTTGCCTAGGTCATGCTTAAGAAGTTAGGATGATAAGTGGAGCTTCAATTTGGGCACCTGCTTTGTTTATATCTGTAGGTGCTTTCCATTGAGGTTTAATTTCTGTTAAATAAGCATTGTGCCAGAATGAATCCCATCGTGCCATAGTTAATCATGAATAGGCCATTGTTTTTTGTTAAAACATGTTGGGGACCGCGGGGGAGCCTCAAGGTCCCTGCTGTCCAAACCGGCTCTATGCCTCCTTAGGGAGCCAGGATTGCTCCTGCATGCAGAAAGCTGCTGGAAATGCAATTCCCTGCATGCCGGAGCAATACTTTGATCTGTTTCTCTGCCTACATGTCTGCGGGCAGAGAAACAGATGAAAAGTCTGCTTCCAGCACATGGGATAATTTTGACAGCTCCTACTTGCTGGAAGCAGAATTAGTGTTTTCGTTTGCTTGGCAGTAGCTGTCACAGCTCCCGCCAAGCAAAAGCAAACAACTATCTCCAAAGGGTGGGCATCCCAGGAGATAGCAGGAGCCGGCCATGGGGGGTGGTGGTCCCCAGGATCATTAATGGCTCAAGGAGCAGCAGCATGGCCCTCCTCCTTTGTTTTCCACAGGCCGTCTCTGGGGAGGTGGTGGTCCCTGTAGCCATATATGCCCCAGTAGGGGTGGGCGTGTGGTTCCCTGACTTAAAATGTGTATTTGGCACCAGGGAGGTGGTGGTGGTGCCCGGGACGGGGCTCCGCGTGTCCCCCTCCTACATATACAATGTAGCCTCGGTAAGGTGGTGTTCCCCAGGGCATCTGAAAGCATCCCTGGGGGATCTGTGCAGCCCCCTCCTTTTTTTGGTAACGCCCCGGGGAGGTGGTGGTTCCCAGGGTTTGGGGTGGTCTGTACAGACACCGCCCCCCCCCCCCAATGCTTTATATCCAATTTTGCTCCCAGGGCTCATAAAATCCCTTGGAAGGAGGCCTGTGCACCCTCTCCTACTTTTATTAATTATCGATGCCTCCAGGGCATGGCCTACCCGGGCGCTAGATGAAGAACAAGCGCAGGATATCACACTTGTTTTTTATTATAACTTTTGGTGAATTTGAGGTTCCTTGTCGAATTTTGCTGAAAGTGTAAAAAAAAAGTTTTTGCCCTGGTGGGGGCCCAGGATGACTGCAGCACCAAGGCTAATAAGTCAGTGTATTCATACCCTGCTCTTTTTTATTTTATTTACCATTTTCTTTGTGACTCGGCTGAAGCTGAATCCCAAAATGGATGCCAACACTTCCTGGTTGAAGTGTTGGCAGTCAATCAGATATGAGCACAGGGAATGTTGGATCCGCAGAGGATCAGCATCACTATATATCTATATTTCTTTAATATCTCTGAAACTACTGAACAGATTTACACTAAATCACAAAAAGCATGCTTTCTGGACCAAATGTTATCTTTCTGCCAAATTTGGTGTAATTCCATCCAACCGTTGGAAAATACAGAACAATAGCAGTTCAAAATCCCTATGGGAAAATTTAAGGGGAAAACGTGTTTTGGGACCCCACTTATTCTTGGCTACCGCTTGACGGATCACCCCGAAACTTTCAGAACTGCAGCTGAACCAACGGTCATATTAGTTTTGAAAATGTTGTGAAGATTCGTCAAACAGCACCAACGTTATAGGCAAAACAAAAAACTCTTCTCCTATGGAAACTAGATCCTAGCTATAACTCCCTACTGGCAACCTCCAGTAGGTTATATATCATCTTATGGTATCTAAATGGTAATTAAGGGAGGGATGGGGTGCTGGATGAAAAATGGGAAATATTTACTATAAATGGGAGGGATTTAGGGAGGAGTAAGACGGTGTTTAAGCAGGATGAAGCAGGGGTTTAGGGAGGGATAATCACCCATCCACAAAAGAGTCATCTCATTCATATTCACAAAACTGCAGTTTTAAAGCTACTACAGTGAAAAATGACCCAAACCAGAAGTAAAGGTACTGCAGCTGAAACATGGAATACGACTAGGACTACACATGGTCAACCACTGGTACTGCAACATCCTCCTGTAGAAAATAATACAGGTGCATACTTAAAATCGAACGTCAAAGAAAATAATGTTAAACTAAATTAATTTATTTGTATTTTTTACACCATTTTTATTAAGTATTTACGGCACATACAGTTGTTGGTGTTACATATGGATCTGGAAGATACATAGGGGGTTTTCATAAAATGTTTGTGTTGTATACAGATAGATACAGAGTATGCAAGGCAAGAGTCATTGGTTAGTTTTTAGAACTGGAACAGTAGATAAACCTGGCAGTCAAAACAGATACAACTGTTTGGATCATAATAATGAACATCATGAACAGTATTTTTGGCTTTACATTCCCTTTCACTATATCCACCCATCCCCCAATACCGTATCGGTAGGTCTGTGCACCATGGCTGTGGAGCGGCCCAGGTCACCAGCCTGATACGTCAAGGGAGTGTGTGAGCTGGGGAGTCCCGGAGATTCCCGACTAAGGAGGACATGCTTAGAAGGAAGAGCCTGTGAGGGGAGTCGAACCTAAGTTGGGAGCTTTTTTTTGTATGGCTGCAGATCTTTCATGTGTATTTCCCAGCCAGCAGCGATGGGGACTCTACGCAGTCCTTGCACCTCTTCCTGCGATATATTAGCACTCTGTTCCACTCCTTATTTGTGAATTCCCTGCCTCTGAGTCGATTGTAGGGGGTCACGGACTGTGTGCACCAATGCTTGGGTAAACCAAGTGATCAGGCGACGACCACTGTCTATAATGTGGAGTGTATATACCAAAGGGTGATGTTCAGGTGCTGTGATTTGCCCTAGCTCAGTTAAAATTGCTAGAAGTCTACTGTGTGCTAGAAAGTGTCTGGAAGGCAGGCCCCAGTCTGTTCACAGTTGATGAAGGGTATAGGCGCTCTGTCATGAAATAGGGCTCCCAGGGTGCCAATCTCTGCTGCTTCCCAGTGTTGAAGGCCTGTATGTCCCAGCATTGTATGAAATGGATTGATGGCAGCTAGTCAAATTTCAGGGGAATATTGTGGGGTGGGAGCTTTTATCTGTTGTATGCAACCATCAACATAGTGCTGTATTGCCGGGGTGGTGCAGCTAGGGGGAGAAATGTTTCCTGAACCACACGTTGTGCGCGACTAATCAAGGGTTGTCCTAATCCTTCCAGTAAGCGACCCGCTAGCCAGCGGGCGGGCCACTGGAGCTGGGCACCCAGTAGTAGTGTTTGGAAATGGGGGCACCCACACCGGCATTTTCCACTTGTAGTTGCAGCTTACGCAGTGCAACTTGGCATCTGCCCTTATTCCAGATAATGCAAAAACAACAGATGATGGGTGGAATGCAGAACAAATCAAACATTCACCCCAGGTCACAGACCTGGGTTTACTCCATCAGTTTTTTTGCTTGCCATGCCATTCAAGTTTGGACCCAGCCATATGCAAATCAGTCTTGACCCTGTTCCTTATGGGAACAGTCCAGCCCAAACTGCCAGGCCAGGTCCTCCCTGAACCAGAAACATACATCCTCGGACCGGTTTCAGGGTAAAATCCTTCATCACGGAGGTGGATGTTCTCTGCGCAATGCAATGCTAAGCATATGGGAGCTCTTGTCATACATTGGTGACGTCAACTAGTAACAAAATGAAGGAATTATCATTGCTGTACTGAATTGTTTGTGTCTGTGCTGAGGGCCATCTTTGTACAGTTTGTTATATGGATGTTCCATTTGGAATGTCGGACAGTAAGGGACTTGTGCTAGAGTTGTCTAGGGAACGGAGAGCAGCGACAGTTGGAGAGATGACAGGACGCGTCGTTGGTGGCTCGTGAAGATTTACACTAAATAAAGAGTTTCTCTTTACTTACCAGCTGTGTTTCTGTACTGCGATCACAACATAGATTTGGCTACGAGCAGTTGGAGCCACCATCCGGAAGAACCCGTGTGTTTGTTCCAGGATTCGCGCATTTCCAGGTTCAATGTCTTTGGCTGCAGCGCTGCTTAATGATTGGAAGTAGACCATTTTCTGTGGTTCTGCGGGTGTCTCTGTGGAATTATTTTGGGTTCTCCAGGCCTGTAGTGGCGGTATTCCCGAGGTGAACGCTGGCTGTTGAATTATCTGTCAGCGCGAGCAGTATGTGCGCGCCTGCCTGACGCACGCCTCCTATACTTGGTGAGGTAATTCCTTAGTAGGGTATCCAGGCCCCATTTTCCACTTGTAGTTGCAGCTTACGCAGTGCAACTTGGCATCTGCCCTTATTCCAGATAATGCAAAAACAACAGATGATGGGTGGAATGCAGAACAAATCAAACATTCACCCCAGGTCACAGACCTGGGTTTACTCCATCAGTTTTTTTGCTTGCCATGCCATTCAAGTTTGGACCCAGCCATATGCAAATCAGTCTTGACCCTGTTCCTTATGGGAACAGTCCAGCCCAAACTGCCAGGCCAGGTCCTCCCTGAACCAGAAACAAGCATCCTCGGACCGGTTTCAGGGTAAAATCCTTCATCACGGAGGTGGATGTTCTCTGCGCAGTGCAATGCTAAGCATATGGGAGCTCTTGTCATACATTGGTGACGTCAACTAGTAACAAAATGAAGGAATTATCATTGCTGTACTGAATTGTTTGTGTCTGTGCTGAGGGCCATCTTTGTACAGTTTGTTATATGGATGTTCCATTTGGAATGTCGGACAGTAAGGGATTTGTGCTAGAGTTGTCTAGGAACGGAGAGCAGCGACAGTTGGAGAGATGACAGGATGCGTCGTTGGTGGCTCCTGAAGATTTACACTAAATAAAGAGTTTCTCTTTACTTACCAGCTGTGTTTCTGTACTGCGATCACAACATAGATTTGGCTACGAGCAGTTGGAGCCGCCATCCGGAATAACCCGTGTGTTTGTTCCAGGATACGAGCATTTCCAGGTTCAATGTCTTTGGCTGCAGCGCTGCTTAATGATTGGAAGTAGACCATTTTCTGTGGTTCTGCGGGTGTCTCTGTGGAATTATTTTGGGTTCTCCAGGCCTGTAGTGGCGGTATTCCCGAGGTGAACGCTGGCTGTTGAATTATCTGTCAGCGCGAGCAGTATGTGCGCGCCTGCCTGACGCACGCCTCCTATACTTGGTGAGGTCATTCCTTAGTAGGGTATCCAGGCAACAATAGCTCCTGTACGTATGGAACGTGCAGTGACACGTGCCTCTCATACTTGGTGAGGTCATTCATTCAGAGCCTATCCAGGCAACAATAGCTCCCGAACGTACGGAACGTGCAGTGAAAGCTCCCACATGTAATTTTGTCAGTGTTTTTACCTGTTGCCAAGCAACGCTGTATTTACAATTTTCGCTGATGTGCACAGCTTTTCCACTTTGAGCACACACAGTCCTATTTTGCTGATGCGCACAGCATTTTCTCCATCAATTTGTCAATATTGGAGTGGGTTTCAGCGCAATACTTGGTATTTTTTCGCTGATACACACAGCTTGGCCTGTGAGATTGGTACATCTTAACAAAAAACACAACTCTTGAGTCAAAAAAATATATAGATGCTACGTGTGCTGTGATTTAATTTTTTTTTTTAGTTGGCAAACCTTTTAATTTTTTTTTCTTCTCTTTTACGACACCAGGCAGTCTGTGTCAGCTCCACCACCTTTCTTAGATTCTCCTGGAGAACCACCAGTTTTGTGCAGGCAATGGTTTGATGCATTTGAGAGATATTTGGGTGCTATAGGTGCATCTCGCTACAGACGTGAAAGAAAAAAAATTCTCTTGCTGCACTCTTTAGGCTTTGAAGGCCATGAAATTTTGAAACATCTCCCAGATGTTGTCTTGGCTGATGGTGAATAGCTGGATGAATATCAGGAAACTGTAAAAAAAACTTGCTCTGAGATTTGACAAACAGCCTAGTCTTGTGGTCTTACGTCACAAATTTTTCAAAAGGTCACAATTACATAGTGAAACTATTGATAATTTCATTAGCGCTCTTAGGAAGTTGTGTTCGCAGTGCCAGTTTGGAGCATTTCATGATCAACTGGTCAGGGATCAGTTCATTGGACATTGTTTTGACAAGCACATTCAACAGAAGTTGCTCACTGTGGGGGACCCGTTGCTGGAAGAAGTCATTAAAGTGGCTAAGAATGTTGAACTTGCTCAGGTTGCCCTCAAGGAATTGGCTCTGCAGCATCAAGAAGAAGAGAAAGTCAATGCCATCGGCAATGTTTCTACACATAAAGAGAACAAAAGTGTGAAAAATCAATTCTTCAAACGTAATAACATTTGTTTTAGGTGTGGAAATTTTCCACATGGAAGGATTCTAAGGGTTAGCCGGCAATGGCAGTTGTTTGTCGCAAATGTGGTCGTACTGGACATTTTGCCAAATTATGTCAAAGCAGTGTGAGCAAAAATGTGAAAGTTAAGTACATTTCTGAAGCCTACCTGGTGTCGGATCAGATGTTGGAAAGTGAGTTCCGAGATATGTTTGTTGTTGTGACAGATGATGCAGTTAGATTGGGAGATCCTGATGAGTGTGTGGATCCCTATGTGGATGTTATGGTTGGGGGTAAGATTTTACATTTGTTGGTGGATTCGGGTGCACCGGTCACTATGGTGACATCTGAATTTTTCAAGAAAATATGGGGTTCTAGGAAGTTGTTTCTACCTGATAGAGCTCCAGTTTCCTATGAAGGCAGGAGGATAGAGCTTGAGGGCTTTATCGAAGATGTTTTGGAGTTTAAAGGACGTAAAATCCAGGGCAAGGTGTATGTGGTGGTCAAGGGACTTAACATTTTGGGTTGGTTTCATCAGGGCCTTTTTGGAATGGTACTCAAACCTGACATCAATGAGCAAGTGATGGTTGTTAAAGAGCAAGGTGGGTTGGATGTCCACGGCCTAAGTAAAGATTTCCCCAATGTTTTTGAAAAAAAACTAGGATGTATCAAGGGATTTAAACACAGAATTAGAGTCAAACAAGGTGCAATCCCCATTAAACACAAATTGAGATCGATACCATTCAGTTTGAGAGAAGACCTTAAACAGGAGTTGGAGAAATTGCAAGAGAGTGGGGTGATTGAACCTGTGTAGTCTAGTCTATGGTTGTTGCCCATTGTGGTCGCACACAAACGTAATGGTGAAATGCGCTTCTGCATTGATTTAAGGAGTTTAAATAAGGAGATCTGGATATTCTAATTTCCTCTTCCCAGAATTAATGATCTTTTAGAGGAACTTAATGGTGCGGACTGGTATTCTAAGATTAATTTGACTTCAGGGTACCACCAGGTTGTACTTGAAGATAGTTCTAGACACTACACAGCCTTTAACACGCCTTTTGGTAGTTTCCAATTTCGAAGGATGCCTTTTGGGCTTGCCCCGGCGGCTTCAGTTTTCCAGTGGATTATGTCACAGCTGTTGAAAGAGCTCTATGGGGTTCTTGTCTTCCAGGATGATGTTCTTTTTTTTGCTAAACAGTTGGTGGAGCATGATGCTATCCTCAAGTCGGTTTTACAGATTTTTGAGAATTATGGTGTGGTTGTAAAAAGTGACAAATGCGAATTTTGGAAGAAGGAAATTGAGTTTTTGGGACATGTAATTTCCTCTGAGGGTGTCAAACCTAGACCAGGTTTAGTCAAAGCAGTTAGTGAGTGTCCTCCTCCTAGTAATAAAGATGAGTTGCACTCTTTTATTGGATTGTGTGAATTCTATGCCAGGTTCATTCCTGATTATGCATCTAAGATGAGGTGTTTATCCAATATGTTAAAAAATAGTGTAGCATTTGTGTGGGACAAGGACTGTCAGGACACCTTTGAATTGGTGAAATCTGAAATGACTAATGCTAAAGCATTACGTTCTTATGATCCTCAATTAAGGTGTACCATTATGGTGGATGCCAGCAAGTATAGTTTGGGAGCTGTGTTGACCCACGAATCTGCACAGGGAGAAGTATTTATTTGTCATGCTTCCAGGGTTCTAAGAGAGGCAGAGTTGAACTATTCTGTAATAGAAAAGGAGCTTCTAGCATGTGTCTGGGCAAGTGAGAAGTTTAGAAGTTAAGTGTGGGGCAGAAAATTTGTAATTGTGTCTGATCATAAACCACTTCTGTATATTTTGAGAGGTGACAAGATCAATTATACTACTCCAAGTATTGCTCGTCTGACCACTAAGCTTTTGCAATACGATATAGAAGTTAAGCACTTACCAGGTAAAGTTAATGTTAGGGCTGATTTTCTTTCAAGGTTACCTATTGATGAGTTGAACGAATTTGAGTATGATAGAGAAAACTGTTTTTTTGCTAGTGTGGATCTACTGGTATGCAAAGCAGTTAGTAAAGCAAATTGGAAGAAAGCGGAGTGCGATGATGAAACTTTAGCCAAAGTGAGGGAGTTTGTGATTAATGGTTGGCCTAAAGAGAGATACGTGTCTTTGTCATTACAACCATTTTGCAAAATTGCAGAGGAAATTTCTATTGAAGATGGGGTACTTTTGATTTCTGAGAAGTGTATTCCGCCGTATGGGGTCCGCTCTGGGTTGATAAATTCAGCTCATGAGGCTGAGAGAGAATTATTGGTGGCTTTCTATGGATAAGGATGTTAATGCTGTGGTCAAAGAGTGTGTGATCTGCACAACTGCTGAAAAAGGGTTAAAGGTGTGTGTTCCACCTTTATATCCCATTAACCTTCCAGAGAGATCTTGGACGAAGTTAGGTATAGACATGATCAGCCCATTTAATTTTCTTCCTCACAATTTGCAATATGCATGTGTTCTCATGGACTATCACAGTAGATGGCTGGAAGTTAGTTTTTATCCCACACCGTCCGCATCCAATACGGTGAACTTCCTCAAAGACATTTTCATGCGGGAAGCTTTTCCAGAAGCTGTCATCTCGGATGGATAATTTTTTTGAAGCAGTCTGGTGTTAAGCACTTAAAAAGTTCTCTTTATCATCCTAAAAACAATGGGTTGGTGGAGAGGATGAATAGAGTAGTTGAGGATTGCATAAAATGGGCTAGAAATAATAATTTTGACATTCAAGAAGCGGTAAATACAATGTTGTGGTTCTATTGTTCTACACCTCATTCTTTGACCAAGGTCTCTCCTTTTGAAGCGTTAAGAGGTCGCAAACCAACTTCTATTTTGTTTCCGGCTTGGCTATCAAATTCCGTGAAAGATAAGGGGTTGAGAGAAGGGAAGTGTATGAATAAGTGGGAGAGTGTCAGTGTGGGACAGGAATTAATGAAGAAAAGTTACGACTCCATCAAGGCCACCAAACTTTGTATGATTTGTCCTGGAGATTTAGTTCACATAAAAAAAGTATGTATGTAAAAAAAGGGGAGGCTAGTTTTAGTGATCCTGTAAGGGTAAACAAAATTTGTGGCAATGCAGTAATGGTTGATGGGGGTCGTTGGTGGAATATGTTCAATGTTGTAAAGATAACTGAGGAGTCTTCTCCTGGCATTGGGTGTGAGAGTGGTGGCAGTATTGGTCCGACCGCACAGAACATGGATTCGGCTAGCACAAGTACTCAAAGAATCCCGATGGAGTCTGGAAAAATGTGTGTCATCAGATCCTCCCATGAAAATGTTTTGCCTTGGAAGCTGAAGTCAGTTCTTTAAGAAATTGATTGTTTGGTATTCTGTATCTTTTTATGGGGAACCAAATTCTTTTTTTTTTGTTTTCTTTTTGTGGATTACAATTTTCAATGTTTTTCATAGGCGGTTTAGTTTTTGTAGGATATGTAAATATGATTGTTTTAGTTTTAATTATCTGTATGGTATGTAAAAAAAAAAGGAAGAGATAGAGTGGGTTATTCTAACTTTGGAGGAGTGTTAATCCGCCCCAAAAGTGACGGTAAAGTGACGGATATACCACCAGCCGTATTACGAGTTCCATAGGATATAATGGACTCGTAATACGGCTGGTGGTAAATCCGTCACTTTTCCGTCACTTTTGGGACGGATTAACACCTCCTCCAAAGTTAGAATAACCCCCAGAATGTTATGTGGATGTTCCATTTGGAATGTGGGACAGTGAGGAACTCGTGCTGGAGTTGTCTAGGGAACGGAGAGCAGCGACAGTTGGAGAGATGACAGGACGTGTCGTTGGTGGCTCCTGAAGATTTACACTAAATAAAGAGTTTCTCTTCACTTACCAGTTGCTTTTCTGTACTGCGATCACAATACAGTTGGCTAGCAATGCCTGCTATTGTGGGTCCACCTAGACAGAAGGGGAACAATTAGACAATGTGAAGCCTTCTTACATTATGGGGGCTAAACCTGGAAAGGAACCAGAAGAGCATGATGTTTAGAGGATACATGTGAACAGCAATGGTTCCCTTGGAGTGCTAATGAACATTCAGCACTGAAGCGTATTACTCATTAAATGCCATGGTAGCTGGAACATACTGCTGGACTTTCTTTGCTTCTGTTCACTTTGCAGGAGAGTAAAGCAATGCTACGTGCATTTGCTGTGTGTATATATTGGGGTGCTAATGGGTTGCTCGGTCCTGTTGATGTGTAGAAGGACTCCCCATGTTCTGACACATTCTGTGACTTTTAAAGACGGCTCAGGCAGACATAATACTGTTGTACTTCTTGTTGTGAATTTGATATTCATCGCACTCAAGTGAACCCGTCAGTGTATGACACATTCCATATGGGATGAATGAATGGCTATGAGCAATATTTTAAGGAGTCTACAATCTATCCTACCCACCCTTTCTCTCTGGTTTTCTTGTCGATTTCAGGTGACGCATTTTGTGCTTGGAGGGATTGAGTTCTACATATTTGATGGGATAGAAAGGCTAATGTGCCCCAGGCTAGATTTCTTTACGGGTGCAATTTAAGAGAGCTCATAAGGTTGGTTGTAGTGTGTGGTAACCACATTGACGAGAACGTCTACCTTTTCCACAATGGACTGCGTTTTTTTTTCTTGCCATCACTAGCTGTGGCTTCCTGGATCCCCATTAGCGATACGTTTTCTGCACACTTGGGTTTCATTTTGTTTTTGAGCAAAGCACCATTGAGCAATGCAAGTTAGCATTTCTTGATGCCGGTGATGTTCAGCTTTACTTTGTGCGTGGGTGATTTTGTCATTGCCTTACGGACACAGTGAATTTGAAGCAGCGCTAAAACCTGCCGTTCTAGCAACCTAATGCAGTAGGTTTTGCACTGCTGTGTTGTGTGTTACCCTAAGAAAATATGGCCCACCCGCACTCCTTTTTCGGGGGCAGCACTTATTTTTCCTGTGATCCAGCGCAAGAAACAAAAAAGACAAACAGGGGAAAGAAATAGGAATTGAAAGATAGAAAAACGGACACAGGTAGAAAACTGAGATGAAAAAGAGCTAGCAAGACTGGGATACAGTAACAGTGATTGTGGGTGGGAAATTAAAGAAGCACGAGGAGCAATCAGGACCACTCGTCTTTGGATTCGGCACCCCGACCTTCAAAGGCACCACGGGCTTCTGAGCAAAACTTTGGGCTTCAGCATTTATTATACAAGTTAAGCACTGGAATCGCACCCGTGTACTGGAAATGTACAAACACTTTTGCCTCCCTCATATAGCAAACTGATTTGGAAATATGTGCTCCCACCTCTGTGAAACGGCAATACAATGAAAATGAATTAATGACCAAAATTAGATATTAGTTTGATTTTGATGAGCGGCTATTGCTAATTGTTAAGTCCTAACCTGTTAATCAAAGTTAAACTGCATACAATGTAATACAATAGAAGTGGCAACACAAGGCTTTGTGTTCAACCAGAGTTATAATGCCGAGGTTGCACACACCTGTCCTACTATGATCTGAAGCCACATGTAGCTGTTAGAAATTATAATTAAATATAGTAAGTGTGAAATAAAGTTGCAAAATTTGATCTGGGCCAGGATGCTAAATCATACAAAGGAGGTTATCTCAGTAAATCAAATAATAGGTTACCCGCACCTCTTTTACGCCTGTGCCTATTGTGTTCGCAAAAACCCATCTGATTGAAATTATACATGGAAAGCATTTTTGCAGCCAAATGAATACTTTGTAAAGTAAGTCCTTTAAATAGCAGCTAAATATCACTCGGAGCCAACTGACTCAGAAAGCAGCATTCAACAAAAGGACGCTGTTCGGAATTATAAGGTCTTGGATGCCACAATGCAATGCTGCCCTTCTGTGACTCTCCTCTCGGCTGGTTGCTGTGTTTTGTGTAAGCCTGCAATTTGCTATGGCACAGGGACAAAAGGCTTCACGTCTCCATCCAAGTTTGCGCTTGGAAAGATTAAGAGAGTTTGTTGGGAGCTGAATATCGAATGATTTCATGGTTTCTTTTTAGGTATACCTTGTACATTCCTGTTATGGGGGATTTATGGAGAAGTTGAAACATACTTTCTTTGGGCTTATCTACATTTTCTTACTTTAGTAGCTATTTTGCTGTATTTGGGGGTAATTCTGCGTAGCCTGTTTCTGTCATTTCGCTATTGCAATTCGACGGCTTGTTTTTTAACATTGCAACACATGCTGTGTGCCCGGATACTGCATGTTTACAGTTGGTGCCTTTTTAGGTCTGGTTAGAGACAGCTTTAGTTGTTTGCCATAGATTATGCAATCAGTACACCGTACACAGGTGGAGAGGCGATTGGTCTCAGCTCCCCACAGCCATTGCTTGATGAAAGTGACTTTCACAAGTTGGATCAACTCACGTTAGAGCCATTAGTAGTTGTACCTAACAATCATGATGGATATAGCTTATACTCTTTATGAGATGAAGTCACATCATTGGCGAACAGATGAATGTTTTCACACAGGGCTCGGCATCCTGTTTTTTTTTTATACTTCGAAAAGCACAACCGTCATTAAAATACTTTTACCCATTTCAGCTCCAAGCTACAGCAGCTGGGAGATTTGTGTGAGTTTGGATGGCTTGTTTTATCCTTGTTTGTCCATTCAGAGCTCTTAATTGCATGCATGTTAGAAATGGGGTTTCTGGTTGGCTAGGGTATGCACCGAAGCCAGGCAGAACTCACCACTCTTGTCAGGGAGCTACACACCCAAGATAACCCCTGCTCACCCCCTTGGTAGCTTGGGCAGAGCAGTCAGGCTTATCCCAGAGGTAATGTGTAAAGCATTTGCACAACACACACACCAGTGAGACATTAAATACACAAAAAAGCGACTCCACACAATATTCTGTAAAAATATAGGCCCTCATTCCGACCCTGGCGGTCATAGACCACCAGGGCCGCGGGTGACGGAAGCACCGCCAACAGGCTGGCGGTGCTTGTTGGGCCATTCTGACCGCGGCGGGAAAAGCCGCGGTCAGAAAACCGGGTCCGGCGGTTTCCCGCCAGATTTCCCCCGGTTGCCCAAATCCGCCATGGCGGCGCTGCAAGCAGCTACGCCATGGGGATTCTGACCCCCTTCCCACCACCCTGTTTCTGGCGGTTTTTACCGCCAGGAACAGGATGGCGGGAACGGGTGTCCTGGGGCCCCTGGGGGCCCCTGCACTGCCCATGCCAATGGCCATTCGGAGCCGGCTTCAGTGTTGCAGGCCCCTTTCCCGCTGGGCCGGCTGGCGCTACCTTAGGTAGCGCCCGCCGGCCCAGCGGGAAAGTTGGAATGGCCCCAGCGGTCTTTTGACCGCGGGGCGGCCAAATGGCGGTTCCCTCCAGGCGGGCGGCAACCGCCGCCCGCCGGGGTCAGAATGACCCCCATAATCTCTATTATTCACAAATCATAGACTAAAACAAACCACATAAAACAGTTATTACTTTGCCAACTAGGCAATTGTCAAACATCATGATGAGTGCAAATACAAGAAATATTTCCACATTGCACGTCATGAAAGGATCACAAAAGAAACATTACTGTGCATATCATAGGGCCCCTGAAACAGTAGCTGTACTTTTGGCAGCAGATTACACAACCTACATCAATCTAAGAACACGAAATGCAGCATGTAATAAAAAAGGCACCATCGCCCATTACCACCCACAACTGTTACCCACATATCATATCATCCTTGCGCCCCTGTGCTCGCATTAGATGCCATGAGGCGAGTTGTTCCTCCAAGCGTAGGCTCCTGGGCCACCTCCCCACCTGCAACATGGATTATGGTAATGGAGGGGCTCGACATGGCAGGGGCCTCTGTTGAGGAGTCCTTCCCGTCCTGCAAACTCCTTTGGGAGATGCCCCAGAAACAGGTATGCCACTACGTGGGCACACTCTCCTCCCACGTCTGCGGGGAGACCTCGCAAGGTCACCTGCATGTAAAATAATGAAAGCCCTACTAAGGGAAATACAGTACTCCTACGATGAGCAATGAGTACAAATGGATTCCTGCTCCTCGGGGCCGGAGAAGCAGTGTGGGAACCATGGGGTAAACAGAGGCAGGTCAGCGTTGGTACCTTGGGTCCGGGATGGCAGGTGTGGCACTCACGGCACCCCGAGGTGGCTCAGATCTGTGGACAGGGCCTATTTGGGGGAACACCTCCATGGGGACAGAGCCATCTACTCTCTCCTTCCCGCGTCCCTCCCTGGGGTTAAGTTCAGCCAAAAATACGGAGCAAAGCCACCATCGACAACCACCCTGGCAGCCTAGGAAAGGCCTCAACTTGAGGGCACACAGGGCCTCTCCCAGCAGGAATTTCTCTTGGTGCGGCTGGGACATGGTGCGCAGGGATTACGCACCGGGTGCCACCTAAAAGAACTGTATGTCAGTACTCACGGGACCAGGCAACTTTCCCAGCCAAGAGAAGGTGCTCCACATCCACTTTCCCACCCGCCTTTCAGACCTTAGGGGAGAACTCAGCCCACACCATGCAAGGCAATATCCTGCGCTTCTCTAGCGCTGACAAAGTGCTTCACAATGTATGTGAATATAGAACGCAGGGGGAGGGCACACCACCCCGTCCCTGGTGAACAACTGGTGAGCACCAGAGCAGAGAGGCAGGCAGCAAGCCCACACACTGGTGTCTTCAGCAAAGTGGCAATCTCACTGGCAGCCAAGCAGGTCAGCACGGCACAACAAAATCCAAGTGGTGGTCTCCTCTGGTAGCACAGTAGTCCTCTGGTGCAGCCTGTAGAGTCAGCAGCATCTGTCTACAAGTCCCACGCAGTGTCTAAAAACATGGGGCTACAGCCCCTGTACTTATACTCAAAATGTCTTTGATCTAGGGGGCACTTCAAAAGAACTTAAGAAGTGCACAGCACCCACTTTCAACCTCATCCCTGAGCCAGAGTTCAGTAGGGGGTAAATGAGCCCTTTGTGTGAGGGCAGGACACAGCCTATACAAATGTAAGTACACCTCACCTCCCTGTCACTCTACCCCAGATGTGGATTGGAGTCGGGCTGCAAAGCACAAGAGTCATAAACACATTGAAATGTCCACTTTCTAAAAGTAGCATATCCACAATAGTAATAAAAATCTACATACACCAATAAGAAGGATTTCTCACTACCATTCCAAACAAACCAAATATGTCCATGCTACTCCTCATGGATCAGAAATGATCACTTAGACATATATAAGAGAATTCCTAATGCAAACCTATCAGAAGAGTAGCACTCACATCAGTAATAAACCAAATAGGCTGTTTGTGGCACATGTCCTACCTTTTACTTACACAGCACCCTGCCCATAGGGCTACCTAGGGCCTACATTAGGGGTTACCTATATGTAGTAAAAGGGGAGTTCCAGGCTTGGCAGGTAACTTATGATTCCAAGTCAATGTGTCAGTAAACTGTGCATGCAGGCCGTGCAGTGGCAGGCCTGAGACAGGTTTGAAAGGCTACTTCTGAGGGTGGCGCAAGCTGCGCTGCAGGCCACTAGTAGCATTTAATTTACAAGCCCTGGGCATATAGGATATCACTGTACAAGGGACTTATAGGTAAATTAAATGTGCCCAACATGTGTAAGCCAATCATACCAAGTTTAAAGGAGAGAGCACTTGCACTTTAGCGCTGATCAGCAGTGATAAAGTGGCCAGAGTCCTAAAGCCAATGCAAAGAGGATCAGAAAACAGGAAGAGGAAAGCAAAAGGTTTGGGGATGACCTTGCAAAAAGGGCCAGGTCTGAGAATGCACAGTACAATGATTGTCAAACACTCACCTGGTTCCAGATGCAGGGATCGACACTAGACCCAATGTTAGGCCCCTGCTCCCAAATCAAGAAGAAGCCGGGCCCAGGGATAGTACTTCTAGTACCCAAAGACTTCTAGAAGGGGGAGTGGACAAAATAACAAATGAAAACTTGCGGTACTGTATCTGCTCCGCAATGGTGCTACTCGGCTGAACAGTTTCGTCACTTCTTGACCTTCTGAGATAATCGAAGATGGGATTTGCGTGTCAGCACTTCTGGATATTGTGAAAACAAAATGCACTGGAAACAACAAGAAGAGTCAATTACCATCAGTGCATAAATTTGCTAAACAGTTTACAATAAAAGCTTTTGATTTCCTCACACTTACAGATTTCTTAAAATAATCATAACATGGGAGCTAATAATTCAGATACTCGAGGGGAATCCTGTAGAACTCTCGAAGAAAAACTTGAGGAACTAAATCAATCCACGGAAAACTCAGAACATAGATTAGAGTTAATGGAACTCCAAAACCAGCACTCAGTGCATACTTTGAAAACAAAAACATTCATAAGGAACTAGACAACCAGTTTACTCTGCACACATAGGTTGGAAGTTAAACACTTGCAAGGCATGTTTGAAACCAGGTTATTCTAGGGAATGGATTATATTCACAATTAAATGAACTTAAAAGAAGACTAGACAGGACACAAGGTTTGGATACTGACTCTCCCAAGATTTTGTTCTATACATAGGTCAGACCTCAATTATGTAAATTCACATGAAATTCACATGAAACGATGAAAAGATTATTACTCTGTACATTGACTTACACTTGAAAACACAACAAAACTTGAAACAAGGTTACTTCATGACGCAATGTTGGAATTATTGATACTTCCAAGGTTGTGCTGAGAACATGGATTAGAGTTAAGAGGCAGTCCTGAAATAATTCAGAAACAAGGTTACTTTTGATACACAGGTTGGATTTGGGGGTACTCCCAAGATATACTCCAAAACATGATAAGAATGGGTTCAAGGCTGAAGTCATAAACACTCCCAAAGTATGCTAGAAAACATGGTAACCCTCAGTTTAAGGCTGAAGTCGTAAACAGTCCAAAGGTATGCCAGAAAACAGTGTAACAGTTCAAGGCTGGAGTTGTAAACACTCCCAAGGTATGTTAGAGAACACATTTACACTCAGTACATACATTGGAGGTATAGATTGGTTCAGGAGACATTTTCTAGTCCATGAGCAACACAGTTCAGAAACCAAGACTTGGAGAAAAAGTCCAGAGGTATAAGCAAGGAGATAACAGACAGGCCTGCAATGAGTACTAAAGATTAGCACACACAACCCTGGGGGTAAGTACTTAGCCTGGAAAGCACTTTACAGGAGTTCAGAGGAGGCAGAAAGTTAGAGAAGAGTATTAGTCATAGCTCCTGGAGGAAGACATTTGGGGGTTCTCGGAAGTCAGGATCTTGGAGTCATCTGAAAGGACCTTGAAGACTGGAACATTGGGTGGTTTCCGGAAGACTTTGCAGATGGTGCAGAAACAAGGTTGTGCAGGAATGATGCGAGGAAGTTCCAGGCAACTTGGGAGATGAGTGCAGGGATGAAGGTTGCGCTGAGCAGGAACACAGAGATCCAGGCGACTCAGGAGGTGAATGCAGGGAAACTGTTTGTGCAGGACTTGACGGAAGCTCGTGTGGGTCCGGAACAGGTACGAGGCCAAGCCCTGATGCCATTTCAGAGGGGCTATTTATACAAGAAGTCAAGAGTGTTCCAGAAGGGCACGGGACTCATGTGGAGACTTCGAAAGGAATATGGGAAAAGTCACGTGTTACATACAAATGGTCATGGCTTAACAGGCAGCAGCTGCAAACAATAATTAACAACAAGTACAATGGAACCCAGCTGCATGATGGTACAACCTAATGGTTCTCTATGGAAATTGACTATTCCTAAGAGGGCACATGATATCTGCAGGTGCAAACTAGATGAAACTTGCATAGCAACACGCACAGGAGGGTCAGTGGTCCAGGCTTAACTGGAGGAGGGGAGCCATGGAACATTTGAAATGGAAAGGTACCACAATGGAAGGAATGTCATGAGACCGGCGAGTAATACCCACTGTACATAGGGCACAAGACTGATTTGTGACACTAATCATGCTTGGTAGTGAAACTATTTTCACCAGTGAGCACCTCAATGCTACACATACAATCGTATGTTATCTGACATTTGTATAATGCGCAACTGCCAATAATGTGGCATCATTGTACTCTGGCTCGAGCATTTACAAGCAAACCTATATGATTGGTTGTATTATGGGCCAAATGGGATAAAGTGAGTGAAGTCTATCAAGGGCTGGCATGTGGGCAGGTCGTCTTGCAGTGAAGCTGATACTGGTTGTATGCACGCAAGAGTTATAGTTATGTCACAGGCAATAGGCTATGGTCTAAGCCCTACCTTAAAACAGGGCTGTAGCATGATTGGTGGGCAATGGCAATTTCATTAGGGTCTTCCTGTAGCACTGAGGGAGTAAATTCATGATAGTCTTTGTGTCTATTGGGTTCACCCAGAAGCATTGAAAGGTGCAACCTAAGGAGAGTCACAAATACCTCAGTAAAGGGTCTAGAGGGCATGACCAGAGGAGCTGACGAACAGCTTGTTGGTGAAATTTGAGAGCTCAAATGAGTAGACATCAACCTGTCAATGTGTAGAAGTAATGTAGGTGAGTAATAGATAAGGAGACGGAGGGACAGGACAAGAGAGGCATTGGCAGGGTTTCTGATTCATGGTCTTTCCAAGCCCTAGCAGACCCAAAGAGGCAAGTTGCAAGCCAAAAATGATCTTAACCACTCTGCCACTCATTTAGACACCTCAGCTGAACACTTAGGGAGGTGCTGTTAATTATACTCCTATATAACCCTTCGAGTTGGTGCCCCAGAGGGAGACAGGCTGGAAGGCAGGTGGGAGAGGAGGAGCATAAATAAGCCCAGCTCACACTGGCACAAGGGAAGGCCAAGCATTGGTGCCCATAATAAAACAGGGGCTCAATGGCAAAACCTCTCTAGAATTAAAATATGTGGGGTATAATGAAATAGCATTTCAGAGAGTTTGCAAAGAAAATCACAATACTATTAGCTGAAAATCATGAGATGGGAGAAAACCAGCAGAATAATTAGCAGCTTGTGACACACTCAGGCACTCAAGCATCCTTTAAGAAAGCCTCTCATTGCCCAGATCAAGAAGGGGGTTATTACAACTTTGGAGAAGGTGTTAATCCGTCCCAAAAGTGATGGTAAAGTGACGGATATACCACCAGCCGTATTACGAGTTCCATAGGATATAATGGACTCGTAATACGGCTGGTGGTATATCCGTCACTTTACCGTCACTTTTGGGACGGATTAACACCTCCTCCAAAGTTGTAATAACCCCCAAAGTCTTTACATGATATATAGACTACACAGCAAGCACCAGTGCTCTTGCTCTAATTTGTCTTGCATTCTTTCATTTAGCAGATTATGTACATTTTATATCTCTTATTCAAAGTTTTTTTTACACAAATAAGCTTTGGCAACTCATACATGTCCAGACCCCCCAAACAAGCCAGCTGGTACACCCCAGAAATCAGTACATCAAAACGGTAAACAACTTGAGAGTTCCCCTACTCATCAGCCACCAAAAATTCTATCCCCTCCTCACAGGAACTCTGTGATGCCCTCGCTGACCACAAGATAGAAACTATAAAAACTTCAACCACCAACCCTCCAACCTCCACAACACCCTATCAACCACCACCACCAACCTCCGAATCACCACATGGGAACAACTCAGCACAGTAAACACAGCCACACTTATGAACTCCATCCACTCAGGAGCACCCACCGATGCTGGCTTTTCAACCTCGGAAGAGACAAGACCAGCCGCCAGTTCACCACCACCCTCAATGCCTTGCTAACCATAGCCACCTTTCCTGAAGCCTGGAAACACACAGAGGTCAGACCCCTCCTCCAGAGACCTTCTGCAGACCCCAATGAGCTCCAGAACCCAGGGCCAATTTCTCCGCTCCAGTTCCTCACCAAAGTCTTGGAGAAGGCCATCAACCTCCAATTCACCAAACATGTAGAGAAAAACAACCTACTAGACCCATCCCAATCAGGCTTCAGAGCCAACCACTGCACTGAGACATCTCTGATCGACGCAACAGATGACATCCGCACCCTACATTTGAGAGGAGAATCAGCCGTCCTGATTCTGCTCAACCTCTCCGCAGCCTTCAACACAGTTTCCCACCACACTCTCATCCATAGACTACGCCAGACTGGAATCACAGATGATGTACTCAGATGGATTGCACCCTTTCCGTCTCCCTCCCTTCACCTTGCAAGCAAAGCACACCCTCTGGAGCATCCCCCAAGGCTCATCCCTCAGCCCAACCCTCTTCAACGTCTCCATGACACCACTCGAAGACATCGTCAAATCACACGACATCAACATCATCTCCTACGCCGATGATACACAGCCTGTCCTCTCACTTTCAGCTGCCCCCACATTGACTAAGACCAACTTCCACGGCTGTGTGAAGAATGTATCTACTTGGATGAGGGACAGATGCTTGAAGCTCAACACGGACACAACTGAAGTTCTGATCTTTGGCAGACAAATGGCCCTCTGGAAAGACTCCTAGTGGCTGTCGGAAACTCAGATTCACCCCCATACCCAAAGGTCTTGTCCACAATCTCGGCATCATCTTCAAAAGAAAACTCTCCATGAAACATCAGGTCAATGCCATCACCTCAGCATGCTTTCACAGGCTCCACAAGGCTTTCAAGTGGCTCCCCATCCAACCCAGCACGCCTCATCACAAGCTGACTGGACTACGGCAATGCACTCTATGCAAGCATCCCTGCCAAACTCATGCAGAGACTCCAGACAATCCAGAAAGCAGCTGCCAAACTGATCCTCAAACAGCCCAAGAGATTACACATCACCTAACACCTGAAGGGCCTCCCCTGCTTCCTGATGCAGAAGAGATGCCAGTTTCAAGCTCCTGACCCACACTTACAAAGCCCTCCAGGACCAAAGAACCACCTACACGATTTACCGCCTGCACTTCCACCGACCTCCCAAGAACCTCTGCTCTGTACATCGCGCCTTTGTACAGATACCTTTCATAAGCCGCTGCCACTCCGGAGGATGCTCCTTCTTCCATCCCGCTGGCAAAGCCTGGAATGCCCTACCAGTCCACCTCCTCACTGCTCCCTTGTTGACCCACTTTAGTAAAGGACTCAGGATCTGGCTTTTCGAATAATACATGCAGCATGCACCTGGATACCGTCTTGAGTGACAAGCCGTGCGCTACAAGTACGACCTGATTGACTGGCATATCTATACATCATAGTTGAGTTGCATTGCATTTTATTTGGGGTACTAGCAAACAAAGCAAGAAAAATATTCAACAATATTGCCACAAATAAATATGAGACTTTCTCCTTACCATGGAGGCGTTGTCAAGTATGATCCTCATCATCACCCAACATTCACACCAAGGCACCGCCAGCTGCACCTTATCTGGAGATCACCTTAAGTTGAAGGGGGGCAGAGAAAGCAATGCTGTGGCTCTTTGATGATCTCCAGTGTCCAAGAGACAGTTTAGAGTCTGCATTCTTACTGTGCATTAACAGCACTTTCCCACAAAAGCACATGCTGCTAGAATGGAGGAGAGATAAAGTGACAAAAGAGGCCGACAACTTACCTTCCAGGGCATGCATTGAGGCCAGGACCAAAATAACATCAGATGTAAGAAACAATCAACAAGGATAACTAATTTCCTGAATATTGGACATCAAGACACAGACATCTTCTGGACAGTCATTCAAATTAAATTTGGGCCAAGATTCTACTCATAATGTCTTATTCATCGAGGAACAAAGATGGATATTCAAACTCCGACAGATGAGTGGGGCCTCAGTGATGAATTCCTGTGGACACCCTTGGCACTCAGGAGCAAATGACAGAGTTCTGTATGTCTTCAAGAACTACAAATTGATTACCACCCTTTTTGGCATGCCATGTGAGTTTGGTGTTTGAATCTTCAAGCGACATATAGAGGTGAGGTTAGTTCATGGGATCCATGGGAAAAGATGAGAGATAATTATGGCCATTTGATGTATGCTGTGCATTTAGTAATGTCAGTGATACTCAGAGTATGGCCTACGGGCTGCTTGTGTTCCTCCTGACCTTCATGTGCCCCTCCCCTGGTGAACAGCAGCCAAAGGCTGCTGTTTACTTAAGAGAGAACTAACTTTCAGAAAAATTGTAAATAAACGGGCAAGTGGTTTTTTTTACAAGATAACAGAAGTAAAAAAAAAGAAGCAAAAAAAGTTATCCGGCACTACTTAACTTTTGGAATACATTTATTTTTAAGACACCTTGCAACAAACGTGTATACAATTACAAAAAGACTGATTTAGAGTTTTGCGGAGGGGATTACTCTGTCACAAACATGACAGATATCCCATCCGCCATATTACAATTCCATTACAGCCTATTGAACTTGTAATACAGCAGACAAGATATCAGTCACGTTTGTAATGGCATAACCTCTCTGCCATGACTCACTGACCACAGTATGTACATGCTTTGATTCCCCAATGCCCACCTTACTCCCAGCTCGCTGAGCCCCACTCCCATCCCGTGGGTATCAATGAGGCCCTCGGGCATACCACAGACCATATTTTGTGGTCTCTAGGAAAATGTTTTTGAGTACCCATGAATAACATAGACACGAGAAAGGTTCTCCAGAAATACCCGAAGAACTTTGTCATTAATGTGCGACCTAGAACACTGTTAATTTAGCAGTTCTAGTTTTTGAGACATGCAAGTTGTTAAGAAATGAATATGAATTACCTCTCGTATCATGTAATTCATAACTATAGATATGGTAACTGACATGCCTCTTGTCTTTCACTATATACCTTCCTGGCTCAGATGTAGCTAATCAGTGTCTCTCTACTCATGTGAATATGCACTGCGTTTCCCTACCTCCACACAACTTTTACATAAGGAGGACAGGGGTCTGTAATAAACAACATTATGATCCCTGTTTATATATATTTTTCCCAACTAGCCCTCTTCTCTGTAAACACTATTGAAGATGCTAAGTGTTAGACCTGGCATTCTTGGCGTGGCCTCCCCTAACTTTTTGCCTCTACTTCCCAGGTTGTTGCTGAGTACTGGACTTTTTTTTGTTCCTCTGGGCACTTTACTACTGCTGACCTGTGCTAAAGTGCAAATGCTCCCTATGTGAAATTGTATGTGTAATTGTCTTTTCCATAATTGCCATATTTGATTTACTAGTAAGTCTCTTGTAAAGTGCAGTAGAGGTGCCTAGAGCCTTTGAATCAAATGCTACTAGTTGGCCTGCAGCACTGATTGTGCCACCCACATGAATAGCCCTGAAAACATGTCTCAGACCTGCATGCATTGTCTGTGTGTGCAGTTTTAAACTGCCAATTCGAACTGGCAAGTGTATCCAATTGCCAGTCCTAAACATTCCCTTTTTATAAATGTAATACATCCCTAAGGTATGCCCTAGGTATCCCCGTGGGCAGGGTGCAGTGTATGTTAAGGGTAGGACATGTACTGGTGTGTTTAATTTAAAAATACATCTTTCAGTGAAGTTGGTTTTCGGATTATTAGTCTGGAAATGCCACTTTTAGAAAGTAAGTATTTTTTTGCTTATACCATATTTTGACTCTGCCTGTTTGCGGATTCCTTGTCTTGGTCAGACTGACAGTTGGGGTGTTTGTGCATCTCCACCAGTCAGTGACACAAAGGATGCTGGGGTGTAGCCTGGGGTGTAGCCTGCATATCCTGATGGGCCATCGGGATTAGAGTGGAGGGAACAGTGGTCACTTACACCTGAAGGGGCAATGCCTGCCCTCACACAATGCAGTCTCCAACACCCTGGTGTGCCAGGAGAAGAGCTGAAGGAAAAGTACTGCCCCTGCCTGTGACTGTGTTGGGCTATCCTGCAGTTGCTGCTTCTGCCTGAGAAAGGGGACAAAGACTGGACTTTGTGGTATATTCCTGCTTGAGAGGTATCTCAAATGGCTTGGACTGAGTTTGTCCCCTGTTCTGAAGTCTTAGGGCCATCAAAGACTCCCTCTGCCAGCACCTGAAGTCTATGCTGAGACTCCTGCCCCGCCAAATGGTGCCTAATCCAGTTCCTGGGCCCCTGAAAGGAGAAGCTGGTGGAAAATCGACTTTGGACGACTCCAGACTGATGCGGCTGGCAGATCCAGTGACACCCTCTGCAGCTGAAGCCATGGTCCTCGCTGGAGTACGAAGACCATGCAGCAGCCTTGCTGAAGTCCATGACTCTGTGAGTCCCGAAGTGCTGTGTCACTGACGTCCGTGACACCCGACTTCACAGCACCACTCAGGGCCTGATTACAACTTTGGAGGAGGTGTTAATCCGTCCCAAATGTGACGGATATACCTCCAGCCGTATTACGAGTTCCATAGGATATAGTGGACTCGTAATACGGCTGGTGGTATATCCGTCACTTTACCGTCACTTTTGGGACGGATTAACACCTCCTCCAAAGTTGTAATCAGGCCCTCATTGAACTTGGATATCGACTCCCCTGGAAGTGCGTGGATCCAACGCTTCACATCGAAGTCACCTCACTTCCACTGCTCTGCAGCAAGAACCCAATGCCTCTTCACGACACCTCCGCTCCTTCACCTGCAGCACCCGAACTGATGCCACACCAGATCCAGTGATGCCTCGATCCCCGACTCCGTGCACCGAGTTGTTTCCTCATTTTCACAAGGTACTTTACCTGGGGGTCCGTGTGACTCCGTGACTGGTGCCATTAGTTGGAGAAGCTCAGAATGGAGATGGAGGAGAGGAGGCTGGCCATTGAGGAGAAGAAGGTACTGCTGGCTCATAAGCTTAGTTTAAGGGAACTAGATCAGAAGAGCCAGTCTAGTAGAGATGGCAACAGTAGTACTACAGTGCAGCCTGAAAGGAGGGTGCACATTCTCAAAGATCTAACCCATAACAAGAGGGAGGATGATGTCTACTTGTGGTTTAAGGAGGGGTAGAGTCTGCTCTCCACATGAACATGGTCCCTGAAGCACATTAGGGGGGACAGGTCTGGGGAAGCACTTCGAGGTAGAAGGGAGGGGACACCTTGATATCCTATGGGATCTTTAGGGACTCACCTACACTATCACAAAGGATACCCTACTCACAAGGTATGGTCTCACCCCTGAGCAGTGTAAGGGCAAGTTTAGGTCCTACAAGAAGAAGGAATCCCAAATGTGGTTAGAATGTGTTGACTCTTTTTGCAGGTCCCTGGATGGTTGGGTGAGGGGCAGTAAGGTAACAACTTATGAGGGGCTTTACAACTTGATTGCTTGGGAACACTTGTACAGTCTTTGTTTTCCAGAGCTGTGCCCGCACCTGATTGACAGCAAGCTTACTGACCTCAGTACGTTTGCTTAGGAAGCGGACCGTTGGGAGAGCACCAGGGTCCAAAAGAGTTATGGGGGAGGCCACATCAAAGGTGGGCAGGGTCCCGATCAGAAGTGGGGGGTAAGGGTAAACAGGGGGAATTCTCAAAAGGGCTCCAACCTAGTTCCCAGGGTAAGGCTTCCCAGCCCCCCCCCCCCCATTGAAAAGAAGTCACGAATCTCTACAGGGAAACCTGCAGAGAGGGGCCCCCGTAAGTGCTATGCATGTGACCAGGTAGGTCATGGGAGGACGATCCCCAATGTCCCAAGTGGACACCGATACCCACTGGTGCTCAGTCTCACGGTCTGTTCAGTGTAGCGCTTGGTGAGGAGTTGGTTCCAGGTGTGTGGGAGCCAGCTGAGATGATCCTTGTCTCACTAGGGGACAGTGAGATAGTCTAGAGAACCTTTGTGCCTGAGAACACTAAAAGTGCAGGCAGTGGGTGACCATCAATGGACAGAGGGTGGAGGCTCTGAGAGACACATGAGCCAGTGTGACTACTGTGAGAAGTCTCCTGGTGTCTGAAGAGCAGGTAGATCCCCATGTACTTTACCAAGTAGTGGCGGTAGACAACTCAGAACTCGTGTGCAGAGTAGCACATGTTCCCTTTGAATGGGGGGGTCTCAGGTGCCTTGAGCGTAGCTGTGAGTCCAGTCATGACTGTAGATTGTCTGCTTGGCAATGACCTGGAGGATTACCCTTGGGAGGAAATGGAACAAAGGTCTCACTTGGAGATATTGGGTCTGCCTGGGTAGGTGTGTGTGTCCACCTGGTCAATGGCAGCCCGTCAGGGTCATTAGGAGGCCCGGGAGCCTGAAAGAGTGGTCTAGGTGTCTGCCAGAAGAAGATAGGGCAAGGGCTGTGGGAAACTGTGAGAAAACAAGGCTGATTGTAGAAGCCCCCTAACTTTTTCCTCCCATTTTTTACATTTTGCTGCTGTTTTCCTGATTCTGATGGTGCCCTGTGCTCTGCATACAATGACTATGCGATTTAGGCTAATTATAATTGGCTATGTCAACTTACTTATAAGTCCTAGTGTATGGTAGGGCATGTAGGTTTAGAGTCCCCAACTGAGGTATTACCCCATAGGTGCACTGCTGAGGTACCCAGGGTCATTGTAAAGGCAGGCCTGCTTTGCTGGTTGCTTTTAAATGAAAGTTATATGCAAATTAGACTTTGGAATTAAAAGTACTTCCAAAGTCTTAAACTACCTTCTTGTAACATATACGTCACCCCTAAGGTGTGCCCTATGTGCCCTTAGGGTTGGGTGCCATGTAACTATATGCAGGGACCTTAGAAAATAGTTGTATAAGCCCTGCTGAGGTAAAATAGCCAAATTTGTTTTCCCTCACTGTGGTGAATGGCCTCCATAGGCTAAAATAGTGAGACTGTATTTTAATTAATAAAGTCCCCTTAAGTGTCAGATATTTTGAGTTTGGTATCCAATTAATTGTTATAATTAATCTCACAAATTACAATTGTTGGATTTAATGCAACTAGTTCAGGTAAAGAGTTTTAAAACCCTACCTGAAAGTTGCCAACTTCAGCTCTGTAGTTTCCGTCTCTGATTGGCCAGCCTCTGGCAGCCTGGCCAGGCTGAGGTGATGAGGTGTGAAGTGGCCTGGGCTGACCACAAAGGATGTGCCTGGGGAAGGAGATCTGCCTCAGCGGATGGGTAAGCAGGAAAGGGAGAGGGCGTCCAAACTGGTCTTCAAAGGCAGGGAAGGACATTTGGAGCAGCCCGGCACCTCCCTCACATCCTGCAACCCCAGACGATTAGGTGCCCCCTTGATTAGATTAGGAGAAGGCAGGAGAGGAATGTGTTTAGGATTTTTAGCCACACCAGTGGGTAGACTCAGCCAGATCTAACCTCCAAAAATCACTTTCAGCCATGTTGGATTTTTGAGGAATGTTGCTCCCTGGGATTGATTTTTGCCACACCTCCCAGGAAGTGGTCATCAAAGGGGGAAGGAGCCTGCCTGTGATTGGATACACAGGGTCCCCCTGCTTTCCACCCAGGAGCAAGGATAAATATGGCAGAGCTGCACCTACACCTCAGATCAGTACCAGGAAGAACATCAGAAGAAGAAGGACTGCCCTGCTGCACCCCTGACCTGCACCTGGGCACTGTACTCTGAAGGACTGCACCAGCTGCACACTTGGGCTTCACCACAAGAAGGACTTTGCCTTGCTTCAACTGGTTCAAGGAGGAACTACTTGTTTGCTACAGGTGAAAAATAGCTAACCAGAGTCCCCTCCCTCAGATCCTGAAGAAACTGACCAGCTGAACACTGTCCAGTGCCATTTTTGGAGTTTGAACCAGGTGCATTCTTTGAGTTGGAGTCTGCACCCTCAAGGAGCAACTCAGAGCTTCTGGAACATTGGGGTGAGCTGTGTACTCCTAAAGGACCTTCATAGACCTTTTGGAAGAAGATCCAGAAGTTTGGAGAAGATCGGTGAACTTTTTGGAAAAAGCTCCATAGAGGATCCGACCCGCCGCAGTGAGTCTAGCCAGCTTGCCTCAACCGCAACCCGGCCTGACTTGCAGGTTCGTCCCACTGAAGAAAATCTCCAAAAAGTTACTAAGTCTGAACGTAGAAAGTTGACTGGGACTTCCCACGCAGTGTATCCAAAGAGGGCTCCAGGGACATCAAATCAATATTCAGGTTTGGCCCGGTCGAAGGATTTTCATCTCGAAAAATCGTCTAAGTCCCAACGTAGAAATCTTTACCCTGGTCTCCTGCGATGCGTATCTGAGGAAGGGCTCCAGGGCGGTCGGATCAGACTGGCGACTTCGTTCTGCTGAAGAAAACTTTCAAGAAGATGACTAAGTCTGAAGGTAAACTTTTGATCGAGGCCTCCGGGTTGCTGTAGCCGAGCAGCGCTCCATTGCGGTCGGCCTTAAACTTTGACTTTGCCCCGGTCGAGGTGCGACCAGATGACCAGATTGGCACTATTCGTTTCTTTTTGCTAAAAAACATTTATTACTTAAAAAATTCATATCTCTGGTTCCCCTTATAAGGTTTTATTTGTTTTGGTGTCATTTTGAAGATAAAAATAGAATCTATTTGTATAAATTAGTGTTGGATTTTTATTTTGTTTTGTGTTTTACTTATTTACTATTTTGTCATTTTTAAATGCTTTACACACTTGTCTCCTACGTTTTTTTTTTTTAAATCTGTTTATTAATCGTTATCATTGTTTACATGTGGTAGATCATGTCTCCATATTGTTACATCAGCTTATCATTACATTCAGTGAGTCACCGGTATGTGCATGACATATCAACAGATCTGCTGAGTATTTTCGATGAGAAATAAAACAAAAAAAAGGAGATAAGAGAAAAAAGGAAGAGAAAAAATTAAATAAAAAAGCAAACAAACATTTAACAGTAGCAAATGCCGCCATTTGTGAGTCACGTTGCTCATATGTGGTAAAGGTCTTGCCTATTATTTGTGTAGCATTAGCCCAGGAGGGGGGAGGGAGAGGGGTCATGCAGTGAGGGGGGTGGTTAATGGGCTGGTGCCTGGGAGTGGAGGGGAGGGAAGGCCTGTAGTCTGCGTTCAGTTGTGGGGGTATGTCATCTCATTTCCATTTTATCTAGGTTTAATGACTGAGGGTGTATGCATGTTGCTACTCCTAGTACAGGCACCTGTCCGATTCAGGGGGGTCGGGTATCATCTTTTTGTTCCAGCTGTTCTATGATGGAGTCCCATATGTCTACCCCTTTGATTACCACTCCACTGTCACTTAATGTACGTAGCACTTGTATTTCTGCTTTAGTCCAGTGTGACATTTCTTGCGTCCAGCGGTGTATGTTTGGTGCGCAGGGTGATTTCCACTGTGTAGCGATTAAGCGCTTGAGTAGGATAAACGCGAGGTCTGCGCATCTGTGTCTTTGTTTGTCTACACCTTTTCGCATGCGTATTCCTAGCAGGCAGGACTCAGGGGTGGGAAGAAGCTGTAAGCCCGACCATCTAGCTGTTTGTGTCGTTGCTTCCTGCCATATACGATATATCGGTGGACAACTCCACGTCATGTGTATAAAGTCTGCCTCCGGTATTCCACATCTCGGGCATTCCGGGTTGGAATGCGGGAACATGCGTTTTATTTTAGCTGGGGTGAGGTAGGTCTGGTGTAAGTAATTTAGTTGTGTGTATCGGAAGTGGGCATTACGTGACACATCTTTTGTATTTGCCAGTGCTGTGTTCCATTTTTTTGTGGGCAGCGGTGTTAGTAACGCCGTCTCCCATTTGGTTTTTGCTTGTGTTTGGTCCTCTTCTGAGTGATTCTGTAGTGTCCAGTATATCCAGGATATATCTGTTTGTGTGCCCGCCCCTGTTAGTAAGTCATGTAGTACTGGAGCGGTTTTAGGTTAATTTATGCCATTTCTCCAGGTTTTGCGTACCACTTGCTGTAGTGCCTTATGTGCGATGAATTCGCCCTTGCCTAGGTTGAACCTGACTGCTAGTGCTTCGTATGTTAAGAAATGTCCCTCTTCATATATGTCGCCAATTACTTTGATACCTTTATTTACCCAGTTTGTTAGTTTAAATTGTCGAGTGATGTTGTGCAGCCCAGGAGTAGCTAATAATGGGATTTTGGGTGAGTATGGTGGTGTCTGCCCTGACAGCGTTACGTATCGGCGCCATATCCAGTCTGCCACTTCGAGCAAGATATTGCAATTATGTGCTGACTTGTCACGTCCAATGAGCCATTGTAGCGCTTCTGTTTGTCAAAGTAGAGTGCCTACCATTTGCCCCTCCGGACCATTTGGGTATCTTAACCAGTCCATTACCCAGTGTATTTGTGCCGCTGCATAGTATAATTCGAATTGGAGTGCTCCCATCCTGCCCCTGTCCAGTGGTAGATAGATCTTGGTCAAGGCCACTCGTCGGCGACCTGTGTTCCAGATCAGGTCCGTCAGCAGGCTAGTGAGTGATGTGAAATAGCTCTTAGGGAGCTTAAGTGGTAATGCTAAGAAATAATACAGTATTCGTGGTAGTATGATCATTTTAGCTATTGCTACTCTACCCATTGGTGAGAGCGGGAGTGAGCACCAGAAGGGCATGGAGCTTCTTATGGACCTGATTGTTCGGTCTAGGTTGCCTTCTTTAAGGTCCTTCTCATCATGATATATTTGTACTCCTAGGTATTTGAAAGTGGTGTAGCACCATTGCAATTTGTGTGTAGGGGTTGTTTCCCTGTGGGGATCCGGGATTGAGTGCATCGGGAATAGGCATGATTTCGTCCAGTTTATCTGTAGGCCCGATATATCCCCGAATGTATTTAATAGGCGTAATAGGTCTTGCAGGGATTCCGAGCGATTACGTAGATATATCAGTGCATCATCTGCGTATAGGGAGATGATCTTATATATATTGCCATCAGGGATGCCCCATTTTGGGGCCTCTTGTCGCAGTCGAGCTGCCAGTGGCTCTATTGCTAATGCAAATAACAGCGGCGATAGTGGGCATCCCTGTCTAGTACCTCTGCCTATTGCAAATCTTTCCGATATAACTTCTCCTGTCTTCACTCTTGCTTTCGGATCAGCATATAGGCCCTCATTCTGACCCTGGCGGTCGGCGGAGAGGCGGCGGTCGGACCGCGAACAGACCGGCGGTATTAAAAATGGCATTCTGACCCTGGCGGGAACCGCCAACACAGCCCGCCAACTTAACACTCCGACCGCCACAGCGGTACAAACAAACAGCGCGGCGGTTCCCGCCAACAGCCCGGCGGCAGACAAAGTACCGCCCACCCTATTACGACCCACCAATCTGCCACCTTTTCCGGGGCGGGAGCACCGCCGATAAGAACACGGCGGAAACAGACTACGAACGGGAAAACGCTCACCTCTACGCACTCCACGCGAGATTCCGGCAGTATGGAGTCAGAGTTACAGGTCATCCCCGCACTCCTATTCCTCCTCATATACCAGGAGCACGCCTGGCGGCGCGGAAGACATCGGTGAGTACTGCACCTACGACACAGGGGAGGGAAAAGATTACCGGCACACACCCACCCACCCACACCCACTACAACACACACATCAATGCATTCCCACAGATCACTGTCACAACCCACAAACCACCCCCCTCCGAAATAATGCAAAGACCAAAAGAAGAGATCATAAACGGCCAGATATATTGAAATATGGACACCAGTAATCCAAATAAATAAATAAACTATGTACAAAATATATACAGCTACTAAATGTAGTCCAACCACTGTCCGTGGATCACAGGGGTCCTGTGCAAAGGGGCAAGGCCCAGTCCCACGACAAGAACTCCACGGAGAGAACACTGCAGGGGCATCAGAAAGAAAATAGGACAGGCACCTCAGGGGGAAGGGAAGGGGGGGCACCTCAGCCACTTGAGTACACGACGCCAGATCCACGAGGGGACTCCATGACCACTGGCCCATCCTGGGGAGTGCAAAGCCACAGTCCATACAGTCCATACAGTGGGTGGCCTGCCCACTGGGCCATCCTGGGGAGAGCAAAGCCACAGTCCATACAGTCCATACAGTGGGTGGCCTGCCCACTGGGCCATCCTGGGGAGAGCAAAGCCACAGTCCATACAGTCCATACAGTGGGTGGCCTGCCCACTGGGCCATCCTGGGGAGAGCAAAGCCACAGTCCATACAGTCCATACAGTGGGTGGCCTGCCCACTGGGCCATCCTGGGGAGAGCAAAGCCACAGTCCATACAGTCCATACAGTGGGTGGCCTGCCCACTGGGCCATCCTGGGGAGAGCAAAGCCACAGTCCATACAGTCCATAACAGACCCCACTGCCACTGGAGGAGGCAAGTTGGCCAGAGGACATCCTGCAGCCCTGCCCGAGATAGATCCTGCCTTGCCACGTCTGCCAAAGGGCCAGCGGTTCTTGCCCTGAAGGGCCCAGTTCAGCGGTTCTTGAGACGGCGGGGCCCAGTTCAGCGGTTCTTGCCCTGAAGGGCCCAGTTCAGCGGTTCTTGAGACGGCGGGGCCCAGTTCAGCGGTTCTTGCCCTGAAGGGCCCAGTTCAGCGGTTCTTGAGACGGCGGGGCCCAGTTCAGCGGTTCTGGAGACGGCGGGGCCCAGTTCAGCGGTTCTTGCCTTGAAGGGCCCAGTTCAGCGGTTCTTGAGACGGCGGACGGTCTATGGCCAACTGCTAATTGCCTGGTGGTGCCCTCCTGGGCAGCGGGGATGGTGCTCCTTCACTGCCCACCTGGGCTGTGGGTGGTGGGGCCCTCCTGGCCAGCTGGGCTGGGTCCTCCCTGGGCAGCGGCTATGGGGGTGGTTGGCTCTCCCGGGGCAGCTGTGCCGGTTCCTCCCGGGGCAGCGGCTATGGGGGTTGTGGGCTCCTCCTGGGCAGCAGGCCTGCTGCCTGACCTCTCCAACTTGCTGCCCTTGCCCTCCTTAGTCGTCGGCCTGTGGCCCTTGCCTCCCTTTGGAGCTGTGGCTGGTGACTGTCTCTGGGTGGTGTCCGGGGGGGATGTAGAAGGCGGGCTCCTGCGGCGCCCCTTCCGCCTTCTGCTCCTCTTCCCAGGGGGTGGGCTGGCTGTCCCCTTGCTGCTGGGCGAAGATCCAGACATGCGGGCTGGCGGGCTCCAATACCCCTGCACCCTTGTCAAGGGGGCTGCAGGGCTGGTGGTGGCTGAGGTGCTCTTCTTACCCCGACGAGAAGGAGGGGGGGGCTCAGGGTCAGGAAAGAAGTTAGTAGTGGCGAGGAAGAGCTTCTTGGGACAATGGAGAGTGGTAGGTACAGTGGGAATGGGAGTGGAGGGAGAGGATGTGGTTGTAGGTGAGTCACGTTTGCTGTCTTTGGGTGCAGGTGCAGGAGGGATAGGCTGTCGTGAGGTGGATGGCTGTTGGGTGGGTGGGTGGCTGCGTTTGTGTGGTGTGGAAGAGGGGGTGACAGACACAGTGGGAGAGGACACAGGGGACGTGTAAATGGCAGTGGGGATGGTGACTGCACGTGTGCGGACTGGAGTGGAGGGTGTGCTGGTGATGGAAACACTGGCTGATGGTGAGGTGAATGGAGGTGTGAGTGTAGACGTCACAGGGAGGGAGGAGGGAGACGAGGAGGTGGGGGTCACAGAGGTGGTAGTGACTGTTGGCATGTCTGCATCGGAATGTTGCGTGTGTGAATGTCTGGGTGATCTGTGGTGCTTATGTTTGGATGAGCTTCTCTTGGGTGTTGAGGTGTGTGCAGGCTGGTCTGATGGTGTGGGTGGGACAGGCAGAGGAACAGGAGACTGGGAGGAGGGAGTTAGTAGAGGCAGGCAGGAGACAGGGACAATGGCTGCCGTCAGTGCTGAGGCCAGAGCCTGGAACGATCGCTGATGGGCAGCCTGACCCGAATGAATGCCCTCCAGGTACGCATTGCTGCGATGAACCTCCCTCTCCACCCCCTGGATGGCATTCAAAAGGGTAGTCTGCCCAACAATGAGCGTTCGGAGGAGGTCAATGACCTCCTCACTGAGGGCAGCGGGGGTAACAGGGGCAGGGCCTGAGGTGCCTGGGGCGAAGGAGATGCCCGGCTTCCTGGCAGAGCGGGCACGGGGCAAACGCGGAGGGGCTGCTGGGAGGGCGGAGATGGTGCGCTGGGTGGCGGCTGTACCTGTAATGGCGGGGGGCACGGATGGTGCCACCCCCGCAAGGGAGCCCCCTTCCGAGGACGTGTCCGTGTCGCTGCAGGCTCCAGTCGTCCCCGTCGTGGAGCTCCCCTCGCCCTCCGTCTCACTGGTCCAGTCTGACTCTGTGGCATGGCCCTCCTGGGCCATGTGAGATGCAGCTCCCTCCTGCCCCGATGCCACTTCTCCTCCGCCTGATGATGCTGATGCACACAAGCACAGAAAGACAAACAAAAAGGGGGGGGGAGAGAGAAATAAAGGGATATTGAGTACATGGATCTCCGGTACAGTTAGCGGACATGACAGACACAGATGCCCCCTGCACTAAGTTGCGCACTTGGGGTCCGCTACGCATTCCGTGGAACATGCCCTACACGCCTAGAGTTGTCAACTGCACCCATGGATGACACGGCCCAGGGATGGCTGTACTGACACACTACTGAGGGTGGTGGCTGGGGACACAGGGGCTTACGGGGGTGCCCAGCCTACAGATATCGCCCTGGCCTAGGGGGACCCACAGCCCTCCTCCCCCACCCAGACACCTCCACTGCACGACAACAGAGTAGATGATGCTTGTACTCACCCCCTTGTGTCTGCTGTGCTGCCCTCACGCGCCCATCCAAATCAGGGTAGGCCACCGCCAGGATCCGGAACATCAGGGGGCTCAGTTGACGGCAGGCACCCCGCCTATGTTGGGAGGCCATCCCCAGCAGAGACTCGGCGGTCTTCTTGGTCCCGCGGCGGATGTCCTCCCACCTCTTGCGGCAGTGGGTGCCCCGTCGATGGTGGACCCCCAGGCCCCGGACTTCCTTGGCGATGGCACGCCAAATCCCGATCTTCTCATGGGCGCGGACCTATGTGACACGTACAGGGAGGGAGAAATACCACGTTCAAGTTACTCAGCATTTTCCTTTCCAGTGGCCCAACGCCCCCCATCCCCGCCAGGCCCCCCGCCAGGCCCCCCGCCATGCCCAACATGCCCCCCATCCCCGCCAGGCCCCCCGCCAGGCCCCCCGCCATGCCCAACATGCACCCCATCCCCGCCAGGCCCCCCGCCAGGCCCCCCGCCATGCCCAACATGCCCCCCATCCCCGCCAGGCCCCCCGCCAGGCCCCCCGCCATGCCCAACATGCCCCCCATCCCCGCCAGGCCCCCCGCCAGGCCCCCCGCCATGCCCAACATGCCCCCCATCCCCGCCAGGCCCCCCGCCAGGCCCCCCGCCAGCCCCAACATGCCCCCCATCCCCGCCAGGCCCCCAAGCCAGCCAGTGGCCCCAAATCCAGATAGAATTAAACTCACTTGTTGGTCTGGAGGACCGTAGAGTAGCGCATACTGGGGGAGGACCCCATCCACAAGTTTCTCCAACTCCTCTCCAGTGAAGGCAGGGGCCCTTTCCCCAGTCGCAGCAGCCATTGTCCCTTCCAGACCGAGGTCACAGCAACACTTGCAGTATAGGTCCTCTCCTGTGAAAGTTCAAGTCGCAAGTGGATAAGTAGATAGAAAATGGCGGTCACGTCCGCGGCGGTGCGTACCGCGGCGGTGCGTCCCGCCACCGCCGGCGCCCTTCGCCATTGGCTCCTGAAACCCATAGGCTTCAATGTTAACCAATGCGGCTTCGCGCCGCGGTCTTGGCCCGCCGCCCGCCGCGGTGTGCCACGCCAGCGCATTGACCTCACATCCCATTGTCACACTTCACAGGTCAGGCAGCCGCCATTTCCAGGGCCCACATGGCTCAATTTCAACTGCGTCACACAGGCCTAGGCCTTGCATAGCCACTCATACACGCCATTCACTGCATAGAGAATCGTATACTGTGCTAGCTGTGAGTACGTACCTGTGGGTTGCCTGACTGTGTGCTCCATGTTGTCCTTCCTAGGCACCGTCCGCTGGGTTGGGCGAGGAGACGGATGAATCCTCCCGTGTACCGACCGCTGGTGGATCTGTCGACAATGGAAGAACGCCACATTATCCTGACCTACCGTCTTAACCGTGCCACTATCCATGAACTGTGTGCCCGGCTGGAGCCCGACCTGATGTCCCCCATCCGCCAACCCACAGGGATTCCCCCTCTGGTGCAGGTCATGTCAGTACTCCATTTCTTGGCAAGTGGGTCATTTCAGACAACCGTGGGAATTGCTTCTGGGATGTCTCAGCCCATGTTTTCAAAGGTGTTATCCAGAGTGTTGTCTGCCCTGATGAAATCCGTGAGGAACTACATCATTTTCCCTGAGGTGGGCGAACTGGCTACAGTGAAGGGTGATTTCTACGCCCTTGGACATATTCCCAACGTAATTGGTGCCATTGATGGGACCCATGTGGCTTTGGTTCCCCCAAGAGACAGGGAGCAGGTGTACAGGAACAGAAAAAGTTACCATTCAATGAACATCCAGGTGGTGTGTTTGGCTGACCAGTACATCTCGCATGTAAATGCCAAATTCCCAGGGTCAGTGCATGACGCCTACATCCTCAGGAATAGCAGCATCCCTTACGTGATGGAACAGCTACAGAGACACCGTGTATGGCTAGTGGGGGACTCTGGGTACCCCAACCTGTCGTGGCTACTGACCCCAGTAAGGAATCCCCGGACCAGGGCAGAGGAACGGTACAATGAGGCCCATGGGCGTACTAGGAGGGTGATCGAACGCACCTTTGGCCTCCTAAAGGCCAGGTTTCGCTGCCTGCATATGACCGGTGGATCCCTAATGTACTCACCTAAGAAGGTGTGTCACATCATCGTGGCCTGCTGCATGCTTCACAACCTGGCTTTGCGCCGCCAGGTGCCTTTCCTGCAGGAGGATGGTCGAGACGGTGGTGTTGTGGCAGCGGTGGAACCTGAGGAGAGTGACGAGGAGGAAGACGACGGGGCTGAAACAGACAACAGGGACAGAATCATTGAACAGTACTTCCAATAGGACACAGGTAACATTTCAAAGATAATTTAGTAAAAGTTAACTACTCTGCAGCATCTCTGCTGCCTGTCTATTTGCCCCAGTGTATGATGACTGAGTTTTGGCTTTTCCCTCCCTATTTCAGATCTGGGGTCCCCACTACGAGTCCTGTGCTTCGTTTCCCCATGGACTACAGCTTTGTGGCAGCTGTTTGTTGACTTCACCATGTACAAGGACATATTTGCACTGTCATGTCAATTACAATCTATTGAAATCACAGCCAGACTCCTGATATTTTGGTGCAAAATAGGTGTTTATTGAAGTGCTCAAAATGGGATGGGTGGTTTCAAGTGGGTGGGGGCTATGGTGAAGGAATGTCCATGGCAGAGTCCAGAGTAACAGTCACACAGGTGCATTGTCCAGAGGCCTGTGGAGAGATGGAGCATGGGCAGTTCGAGGATGGACAGGGTGACAATGTGGGACAGTGGGATGACATCAGGTGGTATCCATTGCTGGCGGGGGTCTTGACATCCTACTCTGTCTTGCGAGATCTCAGGGCCCTCTTGCGGGGTGGTTCTTCTCCTGCAGGAGGTGGGGGTCTGGTGGGCTGCTGCTGTGCGGGGGCCTCCTGTCCACTAGCGCCGGCGGAGGTGGATGGCTGTTCTTGGTCCCGGCTAGTGGCAGGGGCCCTTGGGTGTTGTTCAGTGTCCGCCCTGCTGTTTACGAGGTCCTGCAGCAGCCCTACCATGGTAACCAGGGTGGTGTTGATGGCTCGGATGTCCTCCCTGTACCCCCGATAGTGTTCCTCCTGCAGCACCTGGATCTCCTGGAACCGGGCCAGTACCGTCGCCATCGTCTCCTGGGAGCGGTTGTATGCTCCCATGATGGTGGTGAGGACCTCGTGGAGAGTGGGTTCCCTGGGCCTCTCCTCCCCCCCCTGTCGCACAGCTGCCCGCCGAGTTGCCCTGTTTCCCTGGGCCTCTGCCCCCTGGCCGGTGTGCCCACTACCACTGCCCCCAGGTCCCTGTTGTTGTTGGGGTGGTGGGTTATCCTGGGTGCCCTGTAGTGGTAGACACACCGCAGATTGACGCGCCCTGGAGACAGAGGCATGGGCCCGCTGGGTGGGAGCTGTGCTGGTGTTCCCAGAGGGGTTAGGGTCTATAGTGGCCTGTGCCTGTGTGAGGGGAACCGACTGTCCAGAGGTCCCCGATGGTCCGGGCTGGTCATCGGTGTCCAGATCGACAGAGCTGCTGTCATCGCTGACGGCCTCTTGGGTGGGGGGTGTGGATAATTCTGGCCCCTCCGCCGCGGTGTGTTGACGGTCGGGTCCTGCAGGGGTATAGAGGTATGGTTATAGTTTCAATGTGTGGCATATGGGTGTATCTGTGGGTTCCCGTGTCCCCAAGTGCTGGCATTCGTGTGTGGGGGCTTTGGTGAGGGTGGCTTGTGGGGGGGATGTGTATATGCATTGGGCATGCTTTGGTGATGGGTGTCCATGCTTAGTGGACGCATGCAGGCCTAGGTTTTGGGATGTGTGGGTTGTGATGGTGAGACATTGGCGGGGAATAGGTGTGCTGGGGGTGGGGGTGAGGATGGTGGTGGGGGTGAGGATGGTGGTGGGGGTGAGGATGGTGGTGGGGGTGAGGATGGTGGTGGGGGTGAGGGTGGGGGTGAGGATGGGGGTGGGGGTGAGGGTGGGGTTCGAGGATGGGGGTGAGGGTTGGGGTCTGATTTGGCATGCAGGTGGGGGGGAAGCAGTATTGAAGCTTCAACTTACCAGTATCCATTCCTCCGCCGACTCCTGCGAGGCCGTCAGGATGCAGGATGTTCAAGACTTCCTCCTCCCATGATGTGAATTGTGGGGGTTGAGGTGGGGGTCCTCCGCCAGTCTTCTGCACGGCGATGTTGTGCCTGGATACCATGGAACGCACCTTCCCCCGTAGGTCGTTCCATCGCTTCCTGATGTCTTCCCGATTTCTGGGGTGCTGTCCCACTGCGTTCACCCTGTCGACAATCCTCTGCCATAGCTCCGTCCTCCGGGCAATGCTGGTGTATTGGACCTGTGTGCCGAACAGCTGGGGCTCTACACGAACGATTTCCTCCACCATAACCCTGAGTTCTTCGTCTGTGAAGCGGGGTTGTCTTTGGGGTGCCATGGGGTGGTGTGTATGATGTGTGGGGTGGAGTATGTGTATTTAAGTGAGTTGAGTGTGGTGGTGTGTGTTGTTTTGTGTGTGGATAGTGTGTGGGTGATGGTGTTGAGTGGCTGTGGCTGTTATGTTTTGGATGCTGGTGTCTCGCTCTTGCCTTCTTTACGATTTTGTAAGCGTAGGGGTTTGTGGGTGATGTGGGTGGGTGTTTTATATTGTATTGTGTGTGTGGGAGTGGTGTGTGTATGTGTATCAGGTGTGTGGGATTCAAATCGTCCAATGTGGGTGAGTTTTGTTCGTTGGTGGGTATTCTGACCGCGCCGGTGTGTCCCGCCAATGGAATACCGCGTTTGAATGACCGCCGCGTGGATTCGTGGGTCGTAATGGGATGGGCGTATTTCTGTTGCCGTGGCGGTGGAGGTTTGGTCACCTCCATCTTTCCGCCGACCGCTGGTCTGGCGGTCTGTTGTGGCGGTCGGATTTTCGGAGGTTTGCCTTCTGCGGGTCAGAATGACCGTGGCGGGTTTCCGCGACCGCGGCGGGATTATGGAGGATTTCTGACCGGCGGTAGGCGCCTTTTACCGCCGAGGTCAGAATGACCCCCATAGTGTTTCTATCCATCTTATGAATACTTTACCGAAGCCCATGACATTAAGGGACTTCAACAGATATGGCCATCCCAGTGTGTCGAATGCCTTTTCTATGTCTAGTGAGACCGCCGTCCTTAGATAGTCTAATTTGGGGGTTTCAGATATTAGTCGGATGAGACATCTAATATTTGTGTGTGTGCTGCTGCGGCCTGTTATGAAGCCGGATTGATCTGGGTGGATTAGTGTGGGCATTAAGTCGGTTTGCCAGTACCTTCCCAAGTATCAGAGTTTAGAAGGGACAGTGGACGGTAGGATCGAACATCTAACGGATTGCGTCCTTTTTTGTGTAGGACCACTATTATTGCCTCGCGTTGTGATTCTGGTAAGTGACCTTTATCTAATGCTTCTTGTAGCATTGCTAAGTATGGAGGTGTTATTTGTTTGGCGAACGCCTTGTAGTACTCCGCCGGGAATCCGTCCCCCCCGGTGCTTTATTATGCGCCAATTGTTTCAGCGCCTGTTGGATCTCTTCTAGAGTGATGGGCGTGTCTAATTCTGACTGTTGTTCTGCTGTCAGTTTGGTTAATTGAAGTGTTTGAAAGAATTCGTTTATTTGTTGTTCGGGCGGGGGGGGGTTTAGCTTCATACAAAGAGGCATAATATTGTTTGAAGGTCTTATTAATTTCTGATTGTGTATTGACTATGTTGCCTTCATCTGTGTGAATGGCATTTATGTTGGAATGTTGTTGTCCCCCTTTTAATAGCCAGGACATTAGCCTACTGGAACGGTCGCCTTCGGCATGTATTCGTGCTGTATAATGTCTGTAATCATATTTTTCGCAAGCGTGCATCAGTTTCAGCCCATTGTTTTTTCAGCTCGACTATTTTTCTTTCATCCTCCCCAATCTGTCCTGCTGCTCTTTCCGCTTCCCTAAGATCTCTCTCGACATCGCACAATTCTTTATGCAATATCTTGCGAACTCCGCCTGTTGCAGCCATGCACAAGCCCCTTATCACAGCCTTATGGCCGTCCCACTCTATAGCTCTTGACGATGTCGAATTTGCATTTATTTTAAAATATGAGTCTAATCCTTCTGCTAGCTCCTCTCGGAAGGGAGGGTCCCGCAGAAGGGACGGCTGTAAGCGCCAAGTGAGTGTGCGCAAGTGGGCTCCTCCCCAGCGTACTGTGGTGACTAATGGGCAGTGATCTGATATTGTTTTGGCTAGATAAAATGCCTTGACTAGTGATTGAGTGAGCTCGTTTGTGCACAGCTGCAAATCTATGCGGGTGTGTAGTTTGTGCACAGGGGAGAAGAAGGAATACTCTCTGTCCGTGGGGTGTAGGCATCTCCATGCATCATATAGGGGGTCATTACGACTTTGGCGGGCGGCGGAGGCCGCCCGCCAAAGTACCGCCGTCAGAATACCGCTGCGCGGTCAAAAGACCGCCGCAGTAATTCTGAGTTCCCCGCTGGGCTGGCGGGTGACCGCCAGAAGGCCGCCCGCCAGCCCAGCGGGAAACCCCCTTCCACGAGGATGCCGGCTCCGAATGGAGCCGGCAGGGTGGAAAGGGTGCGACGGGTGCAGTTGCACCCGTCGCGATTTTCAGTATCTGCTATGCAGACACTGAAAATCTTGGTGGGGCCCTGTTAGGGGGCCCCTGCAGTGCCCATGCCATTGGCATGGGCACTGCAGGGGCCCCCAGGGGCCCCACGACACCTGTTACCACCAACCAGGTTCTGGCGGTCAAAACCGCCAGAACCAGGCTGGCGGTAAGGGGGTCAGAATCCCCATGGCGGCGCTGCCTGCAGCGCCGCCATGGAGGATTCCTCAGGCCAGGGGAAAACCGGCGGGAAACCGCCGGTTTCCCTTTTCTGACCGCGGCTTTACCGCAGCGGTCAGAATAGGCCTGGATGCACCGCCAGCCTGTTGGTGGTGCATCCGCGGTCCCCGGCCCTGGCGGTCCATGACCGCCAGGGTCGTAATGACCCCCATAGTCTTCTATCTGTCATCCAGTTACGTAATGCTTGGGATAACCTTCTACTTGGTGCGCAATCTAGTGGGGGGTGGGATCTGTCCATGTTTGCATCAGGTACACAGTTGAAATCTCCTCCCCATATGCTAGGTATCGGTGGATCCCATGTTAGTATTGCATAAGTAGATCGTAGGAATTCAGTCTGTTTAATATTAGGTGCGTATATGCCTGTGATGCATAGTTGTTTCCCGTCTAATTCCCCTCTCAGGTGGACATATCTCCTGTCTTTGTCTATTTGCGTGTGCTTTACTGTGTATGGGACATTGGGAGCTATCCATACTAGAACGCCTCGTGTGCATGTCGATGTGTCAGTGCCGTATATTTCCCCTAACCATTTCCTGTCTAATTTGCTCAGTTCTTCTGCTGTGAGGTGTGTTTCTTGCAATATTGCTATGTTAATTTTATGTCGTTTAAGATAGCTGTATATTCTATTGCATTTATTTGCATTAGCCATCCCTCGCACATTCCAGGTTAAGATATTGTAAGTGGCCATAGAGTTAGTGTTACTGCCCGTGTTGACTTCGTTGCGTCGCTTTTTAATCCCCTTCTGTTCTGTATCCTCCCCCTGTGTCCCCTCTCTCCCGGGCATTTTGACTGTGACCCTTTGTGGTATGTATACTTTGGCGACCTAATACTAACAAAAAACATAACTGTGACTAACTGTGTGGCCCAACTGGTGCCGTATCTAACATTGTACAGTCTCAAGTCCATTCGGTAATCCTACTGGATGTGGAGGCGTGGTCGTGGGAGAACCAGGCTTACCGCTGTCCGTGGCCCACCTGGATATTCCTGTGTCCCTGCACGCCTTGATCGACCGGCTTCATCGCTGCTTCTGACACCTTCTGGCACCTTGAGCCGGACCGTTATCATTTATCATTCCAAACAGTCATCTGCCACTCTAGCTTTCAATGAGATTTGGTCTGCACTGTGTATATTATATCCTATTGGTCCAGGTAGGCGTTCTCCAGTTGCGTCCCCATGTGTTGCTTTTCTGTGGTCTTATTTATGTAATGTCCTGACTTTACATAATTTGCCTGTATAGTTTCATAAGTCATCCGCTGTGCGTGGAGTCAGTGCAGGGCCGAACATGAGCGGCGACGAAGAAGGGCTTGGGTGACCTTGCGAAGAATTGGAGTCTAAGGGGGTTATTCTAACTTTGGAGGAGGTGTTAATCCGTCCCAAAAGTGACAGAAAAGTGACGGATTTACCACCAGCCGTATTACGAGTCCATTATATCCTATGGAACTCGTAATACGGCTGGTGGTATATCCGTCACTTTACCGTCACTTTTGGGACGGATTAACACTCCTCCAAAGTTAGAATAACCCCCTAAGTCTTTATTATCGGCTCTGATCGGTGATTGCGATGATGAAAATTTTGTTGCTGCTTTGAGAGCCTGTGCCTGCGCATCTGCAGCCTGTGATTTTGATGGTCTAGTTTTGATCCTGGAGCTGGATTTTTTCTTTCTCCCAGAGCGTTATACCGACCACTCATCATGCCCTTCAAGTTCCGTCACTGGGTCCACCAGGCCTTTGGCATGTAGCCATGTCCACGTGTCTTCCGCTGACGGGAAGAATAGAGTCCTGTCGCCATCTATTACTCTCAATCTGGCTGGGAACATAAGAGAGTAAGCAATATTTTTGTCACGTAGTGCCTGTTTTACTTTGGTGAAGGTGGCACGTTTGCGCTGAACTTCTATCGTATAATCAGGGTATGCTGTTATTTCGACATTTTCCATACGGACCGGGCATTTGTTACAGAAGCTTTGCAGTACTAGGTCCCGGTCCCTATAATTTAGGAACCTAGCTATCAGTGGACGGGGTGGGGCGCTTGGACGGGGTGGTCCACCCGGAATCCTATGTGCGCGTTCTATTACTAGTGTTTGTGGTGTGGCTTGAGATAGCACCATGTCACTTAGCCATTTTTCTAGGTAGTGTTCGGCATTCGGGAGTTCTGTGCGTTCCGGGACCCCCAGAAACCTTACATTATTTCTGCGTGAGCGACTCTCAGCGTCTTCAGCTCTGCGTTGTAACGAAGTTATGTCGCTTTCCATTCGTTGAATTTGGGCCTTTAGCTCTACTATTGTTGGCAGGGCCGATTCGAGTTCCGTTTCAGTTAAGGTGATTCTTTCTGACAATTTCCATTGATCCGTGCGAAGGAGATTAACTTCCAATACCACTGAATCTATTTTTCCCTCTAGTGAGGTCTTTGTGTCTAGTACCACCTGCAGTACTTTGTCGAACTGTGCTGAGTGGGTGGCCAAAGTTTCGGCCATTTTTTGCAGAGCGTCCGTTTGTATCACTGTTTCTCCTTCGAGGGAATTAGCCTCTGTTTCTGCGTTGGAGTGCGTCTTCGGGGGTTTGGTTTTGCCCATACTGGCGCTCGTTCAATTTTCACCTTTCCTTGCTCGGGGTGTAGTGTTCGATTTGCTGGAGCAGTCGCTCCTTCTCCAGGTATTCTTCCGGTCACTTTTCCTGTGATTATCGCCCGCGTTCCGCGGGGGAGGTGTCTGTGCTGTTTGTGTCTTTCTTTATTCCACCCCTCATCGTCTTCGCTCCATCGTCCTTCCCGGGAACTGTGCTCAGCAGTGGTGGGATGCGCCTGGAGAGTTACCCCTGCGTCCCGATTGCGGTGCCGTGGCGCGTGCACCGCGCTTTCTTGGTACTACCATGCACGTTGTTCGACCCTAGCGCGCAGGATAAAGAGGGGGGTTCGTCGCTCCGGTTCGGCTCCCCACTGCGGTCAGCCGCGATATCTACGGCGCTGGGCCCCGTCGGGGAGGGGGGAGGGGGGAAGGGCCACCTCGTCCCCAGCGTGGCCCGCGCGCGGAGTTCGTCACAGGCGCAATCCGGTCCGCGAGGTCGGGGTCGTACTTGCTTGTGAGGGGAGGGATGCGTCGTCCCGGCGCCGCTCCAGTCCGCGGTCCGGTGCGGCTTCTCACGGCCTCCTCGGGGCCGCAGTGCTGGGCCCCGCCGAAGGAGGAAGGCCTCCTCCACTGTCGCTCTGTTCTCGCGCGGTGCCGCACCGCCTGCTCCGATTGTCCCGATCTTCGGGTGGATTAACGATCGGGGTTCGGGGACCCTTTACAGCCAATTTCGGATTCCAGACGACTGCAGGGACACCAGGATTTTGCAAATAATTGGTGGGCCGTGAGCGGAGCTCGCTTTCACACGTCCGCTCCGGCCGCCATGTTGACCACGCCCCCCACTTGTCTCCTAAGTTAAGCCTTGTTGCTCGTTGACAAGCTACCAAGGGTTGAGCTGAGTTTAATTTATTGAGAACTAACTAGACCTAAGTGGAGGTTAGTAGCCTATTGCTAAGTGTAGGTACTTACCTGCCATTGCCAATAATCCAGTTTCCAACAGAAACCCAACCCAGAAGTTCCCAGGGTCCGGGAGGAGGCTGAACCTGAGGGGGGTGTCCTGGAGCCTACAGGGAAACAGGTGGCTGAACTGGGGGAGGTACCTGAGCTGACTCAATGGCAGCAGGAGGGGGACCCACCAGGGAAGCATTCTGTGATGCACAGAAGGTATGCCCTACTCTGGAGGGTTTGGCGACAGCAGGCTGCAGACCAGGCATCTGGCAAGGAGTCTGGTTCACACTTGATTTAGTGGGATGATGGCCTCCTATATAGTGAACCTAAGGTTGCTGAATTTGGGGCAGTTCATGTGCTGGTGGTACCCCAGAGTTTCAGAGCCTTCCTACTGAGTTTGGCTTATGATGTGCCTCTAGCTGGACATTTGGGGCAGGACAAGACCTTTGAACGGTTTGTCACCCACTTTTACTGCCCCTAAATGTGCAGGCACTCTGATGCGCACTGTAGGTCTTGCCAAACTTTTCAAGCAAGTGGCAAGAGTGGGGGGAAATGTAAGACTCCCTTCCAACCTTTTCCTGTTGTCAGCACCATCCTTTAAAGGGTTGGTATTGGCATTGTGGGGCCTCTGGATCCCAAGACAGCCATGGGCAACATGTTCATCCTGGTCTTGGTGGACCATGCCACCGGTTACCCAGAAGCCATTCACTTTAGATCAATCACTGCCCCTATGGTGGGACATGCATTGATGGGGTTTTTTTACCCGTATGGGGTTCCCCAAGGAGGTGGTGTCTGATAGGGGTACCAATTTAATATGTACATATATGAAGTCTCTGTGGAAGGAGTGTGGGGTGACCTACAAGTTCACCACTCCTTACCACCCCCGAAGAAATGGTCTGGTTGAGAGATTCAACCGCACCTTGAAAGGCATGATTATAGGCCTGTCAGAGACCGTGAGGCGTAAGTCCTCCTGCCATGCCTTCTGTTCACCTACAGGGAGGTACCACAAAAGGGTCTTGGATTTAGCCCTTTTAAGTTGTTGTATGACCATCCTGTCAGGGGACCTATGAGTCTGGTTAGGGAAGGATTGGAGAAGGCCTTCAGTAAGCCCCACCAAGATTTATTCAGTTACATGCTGCCTTTTAGGAGCCAGACTTCCCACTTCAGAAAGCTCATCCAAGAGAACATGGAAGCAAGCCAGGAAGATATGAAACTGTGGTATGACCAGAATGCCACTCTGGTGGAGTTTCCTCCTGGACAAAAAGTGTGGGTGATGGCCCCAGTGGAGCCTCATGCTCTCCAAGATAAGTGGACTGGCCCTTTTGAGGTGGTGGAGCGCAAGAGTGATGTCACCTATTTGGTGAACTTGCGAACTCCTAGGAACCCTTTACGGGTCTGCATGTGAACCGCCTCAAGCCTCACTTTAGGAGGACAGATGTGACTATGCTCTTGGCAACTGATAATGGGGTGGAGGAAGAGAGTGAGCCTCTTCTTGACCTCCTGTCTGCCAAAAAGAAAGATGGTTCAGGGGAGGGCGTGAACCTTTCCCCCCACCAACTCTAGAACAACAGAGGGACTATCGCCAAGTGTTGGGACAGTTTGCCTCTCTCTTTTCCCTGATCCCAGAGGTCACGCACTTGTGCACACATGATGTGGACACTGAGGACAGCCCACCTATGAAACATAAAGTTTACATGGTGGCTGACAAGGTTAGAGCCAGCATTAAGGAGGATGTATCCAAACTGTTAGCTCTTGGGGTTATTGAGTTTTCCAGCAGCCCTTGGGCCAGTCCTGTGGTCTTGGTCCCAAAAGCTGCTGCTCCTGGTGCCACTCCAGAACTCAGCTTCTGTGTGCATTACCGGGGATTCAATGTGGTCATGAAGACTGACACGAACCCCATCCCCCAAGCTGATGAGCTCATTGATTGGTTAGGGGCTGCCAAATATCTCAGCACATTTGATTTAACATCTGCTCATTAGCAGATTGCTCTGACTGAGGGAACTAAGGAGAAGTCATCATTTTCTACCCTAGATGGGCACTACCAGCTTAGGATGAGGCCCTCTGGGATGAAAAATGCCCCTGCCACCTTTCAAAGGCTGGTTAACCAGGTCTTGGCTGGTCTGGATGATTTCAGTGCCGCCTACCTGGATTACATTGTTGTGTTCAGCTCCACTTGAGAGGAACACTTGCAACACCTCTGCAAAGTGTCAGATGCCCTGCAGAAGGCAGTCTTCACTATTAAAGCTAGCAAGTGCCAAACAGGGCAGGGGTCTGTAATGTATTTGGGGCCAGAGGTGGGGAGTGGCCAGTGGTACCCCTACAACCCAAGATTGACATTATTTGGGCTTGGGAACCCCCTCCTAAAACCAAGACTGAGGTGAGAGCCTTTTTAGGTCACGCAGGTTACTATAGGAGGTTTGTTAAGGGGTATGACACCATTGTTGCTCCCTCAAGAGAGTTAACTTCCAAGAAGCAACCAAAGAAAGGTATCTGGACTGAGTCTTGCGAGACAGCTTTTGATGTCCTGAAGGCAGCCATGTGCACGGCACCTGTGCTGAAGGCACCCGACTTCTCTCAGGAATTTGTCATACAGACTGATGCTTCAGAGCATGGCGTGGGAGCAGTGTTGTCATAGCTAAATGAAGAGGGCCTAGATCAACCTGTAGCCTTCATCAGTAGGAGGTTAGTTCCCCGGTAACATAGGTGGAGTGCAATTGAGCATGAAGCTTTTGCTGTGGTCTTGGCGCTGAAGAAGCTAAGACCCTACTTGTTTGGGGCTCACTTCCAGGTTCAGACCGACCACATGCCCCTCAGATGGTTGATGCAGATGAGGGGTGAGAATCCAAAACTGTTGAGGTGGTCCATTTCCCTACAGGGAATGGACTTTACGGTGGAACACTGCCCTGGAACAGAACACAACAATGCTGATGGTCTGTCCAGATTCTTCCGCCTTAGTGATGAGAACTCCCATGAGGTTGGGTAGTTCTACCCACTTTCAGCTGGGGGGGACACGTGTTAGACCTGGCATCCTTGTCGTGGTCTACCCTAACCTTTTGCCTCTACTTCCCAGGTTGTTGCTGTGTACTGGACTCTGTTTTTGTTGTGTTTGTTCTTCTAGGCACTTTGCCACTGATGACCAGTGCTAATGTGCAAGTGCTGCCTATGTGAAATTGTATATGTAATTGGCTTTTCCATAAATGGAATGCTTTACTTATTAGTAAATCCATAGTAAAGTGCACTAGAGGTGCCTAGGGCCTGTAAAGCAAATGGATTCCTTGTCTGGGTCAGACTGAAAATTGGGCTGTTTGTGCATCTTCACTAGACTGTGACACCAAGAGTGCTGGGGTGTAGCCTGCATATCCTGATGGGCCATCTGGGCTAGAGCGGAGGGAGGAGTGGAGTGGTCACTTAAACCTGAAAGGCTGTGCCTGCCCTCACAAAATGCAGTCTCCAACCCCCTGGTGTGCGCCTGGGGACAGGCCTGGGCAAGACAGGATTCTGTAAACAACAGAGACGTTTCTTTGAAGTTGGGCAACTTCAAAGGCAGCAAGGGGTACAAGTAGTGGATTCAAAACCCCAGATTTTCAGATCACTTCAAGGATTCAAGAGGAACCTCTGCCAGGAGAAGAGCTGAAGGAGAAGTGCTGCCCCTGCCTGTGACTGTACTTTGTTGGACTATCCTGTAGTTGCTGCTTCTGCCTGAGAAAGGGGACAAAGAATGGACTTTGTGGTATATTCCTGCTTCAGATGTATCTCCAAGGGCTTGGACTGCACTTGTCCCCTGTTCTGAAGTCTCAGGGCCATCAAAAACTTCCTCTGCAAGCACCTGGACTCTGCTGAGACGCCTACCCTGCCAAGGAGTGCATAATCCAGTCCTTGGGCCCCTGAAAGAAGCTTGTGGAAAACCAAGAAAAATCAAGTGTACCGACTTCAGGCGACTCTGGACTGATGCCGCTGCTGAATCCTGTAATGCCGCCTGCAAGTGAAGCTGTGGTCCTCGCTGGAGTCTGACAATCCTGCAGGCCTGACATGGCAGCAGCCCCGCCAAAGTCTGCAACTCTGTGAGTCCCGAAGTGCCATGCCACCGACGTCTGTGACACTTGACTTCGCCTCACTACGCCGTGACCGCTGGACATTGACTCTGCCTGAAGTGCGCAGATACACCGATTCACATCGACGCCGCCTCACCTCCACTGCTCCACAACAAGGACCCGATGCCTCTTTGCGATGCCTCCGCTCCTTCACCCCGCAGTACCGGAACCAACGCCATACGAGATCCATCGACACCTCAATCTTCGACTAAGTGCATCGGCTTGTTTCCTCATTTTCACAAGGTACTGTACCGAGGGGTCAATGTGAATCCGTGACCGGCGCTATTAGCATTGGATTGTTGGGAACGACTCTGTCATGATTCCATAATATCACCAATTCAAAGCATTTGTGTTTCGAAGCGCTATATTGAAGTTTAATCTTTTATAAATTCATAACTTTACTTGTGTATGTTGGATTTTTGTTGTTTTGGTCTTGTTGTATTGGATATTTTTCTAACCTGGTGTTGAGTCATTTTGTAGTGTTTTCACTGTATTACTGTGTGTGTTCGTACAAATACTTTACACATTGCCTCTGGGTTAAGCCTTTCCACTTGTGCCAAGCTACCAAAGGGGTGAGCAGGGGTTAACTGGGTGTGTTTCTCTTTTGCCCTGATTACAGTGAAGGTCCTTGCTTGGACGGGGGCAACCTGACTGCCAACCAAAGATCCCATTTCTAACACTAAGCATATATTTCCTATAAAATGGTGCCTGCTAAGTCACAGACCACATCTGTGGGGAACAGTTTGTTGGAGAAAGGACCGACATTGTGTCAGGTGGGCAGAAACAATGTATATGCCAGTCTCTAAAGGGCCTCTTGTCTTACTGCTTTGTCACTTTTTTCACTGCTTTCTGTCTGTTTCATGGAGCGGACCATGAGTTGGACAAACAATATTGTCCCATGTAGATCACGTGAGATTAACATTGATCTTACTATCGGGCATTACTAGTTTAATTCCTTGGGGGGTTATGACCATTTTTTATCCAAAATGTCAGGATTACACCACATAATTTTAGAGTCCATAATCAGTGGGGGCTAACACTTTGGCTATATTGCATATAGTACCAACATTTTGGGTGGGAAATAGCCGAGGACAAGCCCTCTATGTATGGTGAGATCTCCTCCCACTGGAAGTGATAAATTATATGGTACACCCCATTTTGACACCCAGAGGAGCTCTATCATTCTGTTAATGAACATGGAATTATATTTACATAAATTGCAGTTGGCCATTTAACCAATATCCCATGAGCAGAGGATCCACAAAGGACCAGACATGCGTAAGGGTATCACAGGCATGACCTGTGTGAAACTATTCCTCACCATGTGTTGCATATATAGATTAAGAATTTGGTGTTGCCACGATGAAGCACACTTTTGTGCAGTGTCACATCACTCTCACACGTACATACTTGTAGTGAAAGTATACTTTCACTACAAATATGCAAGTGAAGAATTAATATGAAGAATTGTGTTCAAATCATTTTTTCTTCATTTAAAATGGCCTCTGCTTATCGAAAGGAGTGCTAAAGATGACACATGTGTCTTCTGAATAAACAAGGGTCAAGTATTTAACAACTACTATAGATCAGTAAGAGACCCTCAGTACAGAGTAACAGCATACATATTATGGTCCTAAAGAAAGCCTGGTTAGACCCAATTAAAGAACCATACTTGTGCTGAAGCATGTCGACCAATCATAGGGTTGAATTAGCCCCCTTTTCTTTTTAACTATACCCATCAGACGACAGGAATAAAGGTGAAGGAGTCCACCTGAGAGATATTTGTAACATTTTTTCCTTCTAACTCTGTATCTACAAAAAATGGGACCATTCCCTATTTAGCTTTGCCCACACTTTTCATCATATAATCAATCAATCAATCAATCAGTAAATCAATCAAGGACTTATAAAGCACTGCAAATCACCTGCGAGGGTCTCAAGGTGCTAGAGTAGCTAACTGCTCAGTGGTGATCTGCTCATTTAGACAAACAGGTCTTGAGGCCTTTCCTGAATTGCCAGAGCAATGAGGTGGTCCTGAGGTGCAGGGGCAGGTCATTCCAAACTTTGCCCATGAGGTGTGAAAAGGCGCATCCTCCGCTGTTGCTTTGGCACATCTGTGGGGTATCTGCTAGGGAGAGGGTGGCAGATCATAGGTGTCTAGTCTGTTGGGGGATGGTTATGTGTTTGTTGGTGTTTGCAGGTCCTATGTTGGGCTGTGCTTTTTATGTGTGGGTCAACATCTGGATCTGGAGCCAGTGCATCTTCTTGAGGTGGGGTGTGATGTGGGTCCATCTGGGGAGGTCGAGGATGAGTCTTTCCACTGAGTTTTGTATCATCTGTAGTCTCTTCAGGAGTCGTGCAGTGATCCCTACATAGAATGTGTTCCTTTCATCCAGACTGCTGGTTACGAGGCCTGCATGACAGTCTTTCTGGTGTAGACTGGGAGTCAACTGAAGATCTTGTGGAGCATGCGTAGGGTGTGGAAGCAGGCGGATGAGTCTGCATTTACCTAATCCTTCATAGGTAGCTTGCTGTCCAAGATGATGTTGGATGTTGCGGGTGTGGTCCGTCTGGGTGGGCGGAGTGCTGAGCTCAGCAGGCCACAGTGCATCGTTCCATTGCGAGGTTTTGTTCCTGAAGATGAGGACTTCGTTCTTGTCTGTGTTGAGCTTGAGACGATTGGCCTTCATATGGTCAGTGACAGTCACCATATATCTGTGGAAGTTGGTTCTGGCGGTGGTGGGGTTTTCTGACCACGAGAGGATCAGCTGGGTGTTTTTGGCGTAGGAGATTATGTTGAGTCCATGCAATCTTATGGTGTTGGCCAGCGGAAGAGGAAGAGGGTTGGGCTGAGGTACGATGTCACTGGTGGCTATGATCAGAGCTGTCTTGGTGTTGTGGATGGCTCGCAATTTGGATTGAGAGAGGTCCAGGAGGTTTTTGTATTCCAGGTGTTCAGTGAGTTGCTGGTTGATTGCCTTCTCTAGAACATTCACTGGAAAGGGGAGCAGGGAAATTGTCAGATAGCTCTTAAGTTCTGTTGGGTCAGCAGATTGTTTCTTCAGGAGGGATCTCACTTGAGGGTGTTTCTAGTCCTCAGGGAAGGAGGCTGAGGTGATGGAGGTGTTCAGAACTTTCTTGAGTTCATCGCCAATCGTCTTGCGCCTGAGTTTTAAGACGTGGTGGGGACAGTGGTCTATTGGTGCTCCTGAATGAATGGAGTTCATGATGGAGATTGTGGCTCCAGCTGTGAGAGGGTCCCAGTGGGTGAGCAGGTGTTTGGGGTTTGTGTTGGTGGGTGCTTTCTGGTAATACATCAATAATCTGTAGGTGGTAGACCTGACATCCTTGGCATGGTATTCCTGCACACATTTGGCCTTCATCTACTCCTGTTTGCTGAATTTGTTTTGTTGACTTTCGAACTCTGCACACCTTAATACTGACACCCAGTACTAAAGGGCTTTTGCTCTCTATTTAAAACATAGTTATATTGGCCCATGCTAATTGGCATATTTAATTTACTTGTAAGTCACTAGTAAATGGTACGACATTTACCCATGCCTGAAAATTAAATGCTACTAGTGGGCCTGCAGCACTCATTGCCCCACACACTAATGTAGTAATTTAAAACATGTTTTAGGCTTGCCGCTGCAGCCTGTAGTTCAGTTTTAAACTGCCTTTTTGACCTGACTAAATAAACCTTTTGTCACGCCTAAAGCTTCCTTTTTAATACATATAAGTTATACCTAATGTAGGCCATAAAGCTTCAAAGGGCAGGGTGCATTGTATTTAAAAAGTAGGACATGTATAATTACGTTTTGCATGTCCTGGCAGTGAAAAACCTCTAAAGTCATTTATCACTGTTGTAAGGCCTGGATCTCCCATTGACTAACATTAGATCACCTTATTAAACTTAATAAGTGATAACGTGGGATTGGGAGCAGATAGAAATATACTGTTTATATTGAAATGAATTGTAATTTGTGTTCCTCTTTATTGGTAAATTTGGATGTTTGTTCCCAATTAAGAAATTGCCACTTTCAGAAGATCTGCATCTTCTTGTCCTAACCAGTTGCGCCTTTAGTCAGTGTCCTGGGTCGCATGACTGTGAATGGCTCTGCTGTTGGGGTTTGTGTATTGCTTTCAGACAGTAGCACAAATTGAGCTTAGGTGTGGATAGGATGGGCCATCCTGGCAGGATCACTGTGAGGGACTGTACCCAGCCCCACTTACATTTCAAAGGGCTTTGCCTCCTGCACACTCAAAGGAATCTGACAGCAGGCCTGCCCTGTCCTTTGTCATACCAGACAGGGGAAGGGAAGGACTTTCAAGAATCAAATATGGAGGGGAAGGACAGGGGATGCCTCACACACAAAGGCTGCACCCGGTTTAAATATAGGACATCCAGAGTCACTTATCAGAACACTTCTGGACCTATGGACTGCCTTACTGCCAGAGGACCACTCGACTTCTTGGGAAGTGCCTTGCAACTGGACCTGTCTGAGCCCTGCTAGCCTTTACTGAGGTTAGTTCCTGATCCCCAAGATGTGCCTCCTCTGTGAGAAAGTGGGATCACAACCCGTTGACCTTAGTGACATCAAAAAATGTGACATCATATGACCTTTGACTTTGAATCTTTCCAGGAAGTGGTCACACGACCTTAACCATGATTACAACACAATAATTGACATTGTTGAAGCTCCATAATAACTGCATGATTAATATAACAACACAATACAAGTATCTATTTTAGCTACAATCTATATTGCGGTGAAGACATGATCTTTGAAAGAGGCGGGGTACAATATATTTCTTGCTGTAATAGTTCTCTGCAAGTTCAGGGGGGTCTTCCCTGAAAAAACTTTGGGGTCAAAAAGTAGATTTTATTGCACAATTTTCACACACATTTGCTAAGGAGTCACGAGCTCTGAAAAAGCAGAGCAACCTTTAAATAGTCAAGACCTTTGATGGTGTGCCGAGCCAATTAAGCCAGATGTCCCTGGGGAGCTGACACCATTTTTAAAGAACTGACCCATGATGCCCCTATATGTCAAGAATTACCTCCTTTGTGCCACCACCAGCATTTTGTCATGGGTGCCATCTTATGCCAAAAATTACATATAGTATGCCAGCTCAAAAACTTTCAATTAAAGTGAGTCATTTACTGAGGGTGACCCCTATATCAAAATTTGCCTCTAGTATGTCAAGAGGCCCGGATTTTGCCATGGTTGTCTCCTTATTATATGCCACTAGTATCCTGACGTATGTGAAGAATTACCTTCAATGTGTTTGCATCAGCATTTTGCCACGGGTGCTCCCTTGACAATAATCTACTCATCATGACTGTGCCATCATTATTTAGCAGGTGCCCCAGAGGCCAGAAATTACATCTTGCATGCCAGTACCAGTATTGTACCATGAGTGCTCATTATGCCAAGAATTGCCCCAGTAAGCCATCTCCAGCTTTTTTCCATCTACTTGAGTTTTTTTATCCAGTGATGGTGCACTTTGGGCAGATTGACTAGGTGGTTGGTCCCAGTCCCCTGGAGGTGTGGAAGGTCAAACTTTTCAGATGTGGTTGGAGAAGTCCAGCTACACATGGCCTTGGGTTTCAGGACCTCAATAGTGCACATAGGGGGCAGAGGCCACCACCTGGGTTCAGTAGGTTCAGGTGCAACTGACCCGGTGGGCACTTTAGGAAAAAGGTCTCCTGCAGCTTGTTGTGTCCCTGTAGCCAGGAGAGGAGTTCAGACATCTGATCCTTGGAGTCCATTTAGTTGTTCTGGTTGAAGTGGGAGCAGATCTAGTCCTTCAGGTATCCTCACAGGTCTCAAACGAGAGGTGCAGTTCTAGTCTTCAACAGTTCCAGAGAATGTTCTAAGGAGCTAATGGTGAGGTCCATTTTGTAAACTAGCTAGTAGGTGGGGATGACTACTGGACACTCCCTAACCAATCTGTAAAAATTCCCAGAGGCTCCCTTTTCCCCACTTTTACAGCACATCCTATTTGACTTATTGCAAACTATCTCAGAATGCACTGTTGTAGTGGCAATCCTTAATGGCATAGATTTTCTGTCCTTGGAAGGAGCTTGTGTGCGAGGCAGGTGTATGCTTAGGGAAATGAGCAGTACCTTCCTACTAAATTACACCAAGCTGGTTCTGGAACCAGCCCCCAACACTAGACTGGTGCCCAATTGATTACAGTGGGCCTAAAATTCAAAGGATTCCCTTCCTCGGGCTTCCCTTTACACTAAACTATGAATGAGCAGGCCTTGCCTTTGCCCTTTTCAAGTAAAATAACTTCCTGGATCCTTCCAAGCTACCTTAGCTGAGGAGGTAGGGATTACACTCTCTACATCCAGCCCATCCTGTCACCAGGCCAAAGCCATTGCACTGCTCCGAGAGCAGTTATCACACCTCATTAAGGTCAAGCACTGACAGGGTAGCTGCTGGCAGGCTAATGGCAAATTAGCTTTCAGGCGATTTAGGCAAGGAAAAGGAAACTTTTTGAAAGTTACTTTTTCCAAATATTTATTGAAAACGTACCTCCCTCATTGGACTATATTTTATAGCTTTTGGGAGCTTGTAACAGCAGGAGCATGGCAATATTAAATTGCTACATGTCCACTTTTAAATATTACATACCATACCTTATGAGCTGCAAGGCCTACATAGTGATGACTTATTAATAAATAAAAGGAAGGTTTTTCCACTGCCAAAGGGCAATTTTGATGGGTCAGCGTGGAGGTTTAAACTTCAGCAGTTTGGCAGCATTAATAGGCCTGAAGTCATGTTATCCATGTCACACTAGTAGATTGCACAATATGTGCTGGAGTCTGCTAGTGACATTTAACTTTATATGCCATGGGTGTAGCTTATACATGATCTACTATAGTCTTACAAGAGAGTTATATATGTCAATCAGGAATTATGCAATATAAAAATTTTAGGGGTCAGACCACATACACTGGGCACTGGACAGCAGCGTGTAGGGTGTAAAAATTAGCAATAAAATTCAGCAACAACAGAGATGATCACGCGAAAAAAGGCATTTTCTTGCATTGACTTTCACTCATTCTCTCTTATGCTCTCTAACCCTCCCTTGTAGTAATTCTTATTCATTCTCACTTACTAACTCCCACTCACTCGCTGTCAACCTTTTACTCACTCATTCTCACTCGCTCTGACTCACTTATACTCATTGATATTCAGTCTCACTCCCTGTCACTGACTGTCATTCATTTGTTTTACACACACATGGTCACATATACACATTCACTCACATATACACATGGTCTCTCAAACTCTCTCACCTACAAGCACGTACACAACATGCATTTGAAAAAAACTTTTTACTAACCTAAGTTGCCAACACAGGTTGTGTTCCAGCTTCTGGTACTCCATTTTTATCACACTATTATGAATAATTAGCTGCGATTTAAAATTAGTATAATAAAAATGTGGGCAGAAAACAAGGATGGCAGAACCCAACACCCGGAAAGGCAAACTGCCCCTGTGTCCTTGGCATTGATTTGACCATCTTTGAGGCCACAGGGCCAAAGGCATCTCCAGGGGTCGCAAAGAGTATGTAAGGGGTCTAAGCTGCGACCCCTGGTGACCCATAAATGACACCCATGCATAGAAAAACTAGATAGATGATCCAATGTACTGAGTAAGTACAAAATATGTTTGTCTTGTTTTTGGAAATCCACTAAGTAGATGTCAGTCCCCCGCAGAGTGGCGAGTCAGAGTGGCGATATCCAGTGTCTCTGTTTGCTCTCTCATGTCATTCCCCTTTCCGAACGTCTACGGTTAACATGTATTGTTGTGTGTATGTGCCATGTCCTGACAGTTTGGGCAGGACTGCTCCTACTGGAGTAGGACCAATGCTGTATTACATATGTTTGGTCTCTGTCTAGAGTGTCATAATGGGCAATAAAGGATGGTATGGAATGCCTACCTGAGTGGCTCAGAATAATTCAGATTCATTCAGACAGTCCACATATCATCTTTTTGGCCCCACCCTTTCCTAGGGCACAAACTAAAAGAAGTGCATTCGATTTGTCCACACAAGTCAAGTTGCACACTGCCCACCAGCACTGCCACCTAAAGCGAACAAAGCCAGTGAAAGCCTGGTAAGCCACATGAAGACAATTGCCACCCCAACCCAAACCTTTGCTCCTCAGCTTTATGGTTCTAGAGCATTGTCCATGATAAGAGGCACCGAGAAGTTAAAGGTGAACAACAATCTACAGAACTGGACGAGCACAGGCATAGGGGAGAGATTGCAAAATTAAGACATTCAGGTGTAGAGAGGTTATGTGGAGTACTTCCAGCGAACAATAGTATCTAGAGCCTTACATGAATCAACATCAAGAGCCACTGTGCTGCCTCGCTTCCCCAAGAAAGCAGAAAGCAAGCAACCTTAATACAGCATTTTTGGAACATATTTTATTTATAGTTGAAGGTTCTGGGACCCTTTCATCAGGGGCGGCTCCTCCATAAGGGCGGAGGAGTGTTGCCCCCCCACCAGCAGCGGCAAAACTTTTGAAAGAAAACTATAATAAACTATGTTTATTATTGTTTTCTTTGAAAGGAGTGGGCCATGGGGGTGACATGCACCGCACTCCCCCTCAAAGTGCATGTGTGTTTGGCTGGCCGTCTTGGGCCGGCCAAACACACATGCGCATAGGGCTTTCTCCAGCCCAGCAAATTGGTTGCTGGGCTGGAGAGAGCCTCCACAGGCTCCCAGTCACCCTGGGAGCGCCCTCGCTGGGCGCTCTCAGCCAGTCCTGACACTGCTTTGAGCAGCGTCAGGATTGGTCGGAGGGCAGGCTGGGAGCCTGTGCCTGCACCAAGAAGACAGAGGAGCAGAGTGGGTTGGCGCGACGGCGAGGAGGTGAGTGTTTTTTTCTTATTCAATTAAATTTTTATCCCCCCCCTGCGAGCTGCCTCCCACGAGGAGCACCAAACGTATAGCCTCACCTACCCCTCCTATCTACCACCCCCACAGGCATTTACAAGTTTAATTTGAAGGGATAAAAAGGCAGCCTCAACTAGCATGTATTTATAAAGATTGCCACAGGCAGTGAAAGGTGAAAACACTGGCTTTGCTAAAGAAAATGCCCACAGTTAAGATGTTATAATGTTTCCACCCTCACCAAGAATGCATTTAATACGTTCAAGTTGGGATATTTTGGCCCGTATTTATACTTTTTTTAGCGTCGCATTTACGCCGCTTTTTTGGCGCAAAACGGCGCAAACCTACAAAATACAATGGTATTTTGCAACTTTGCGCCGTTTTTGCGTCAAAAAAACGACGCAAATGCGGCGCAAAAAAAGTATAAATACGGGCCTTTATTTTTCAAAAAGCAGAAGGTGATGGCCACAAGACTTACCAAGGTTCTGGGCTTAACTCACAAAGGGAAACATACTATTCAAAAATGAATTTTACGAGTAGTATCTTTCATGACTACAATCTCCGCACACAAAAAGACTGAACTGTCCTATCTTTGTATCAGCGGAGACTCTGCAGTCATAAAGATACTACTCGTAAAATACCTTTGTAACTACTGAACAAGCGTAAATTTACACAAAAGTGTAAGTTTACCTTTGTGCATCAAGCCCATGGCATTGTTATTAGTAATGTCAGGGACTGTTACTGTATGTGTATTAATCTTAAATGTAATTGCAATGAGGACATGAACAAATCAGCTCCCCTGTTCTTGGCGTACTATGTGGCCTGATGGGCCATCCGGACAGGGTGGTAGGGCGTAACACATTTACCTATGCATTCACTCAACCCCAGCATTTGCTGTATCACCATCAAACACACAATGATTAACATGCGCTTTCTCTGAAAAAGCCAGGCTATTTGACTGAGCATAATTTTCTCGTGGTTAGTCAGCAGGACTTTGGAAGACTATGGGGCATATTTACAAGCCAGTTGCACCACTGGTGCGTCACTTTTTTGGACGCACCTGCGGCATAGAGTGCAGACCCATATCTATGAGGCCACGCAAAGCCACTTTGCGTGGCGTTTCATGGCCTCGTAGATATGGCATAAGGCAATACAGCACAAATCACTGCATTGCCTTACACTGCATCAGGGGGGTGTTCCATGGGCGTTGCAGTGGGTTTTCCCATGCAACACACATGAGTTATAACGATTTCCCAGATTTACAAGGACGTTTAAACCTGGAAATGCGTTAAAACCGTACTCCTCCCCAGGGAAGGCGTAACGAGTAGAAATATCTTTATTTCTCCTGGTTTTTTCCTTTTTCTATAGAAAGAGGCAAAAGCCTCCCAGGACTGTTTTTATGCAGGAAGGTGCCCCTTCCGCACAAAAATAGACCTGTCAACAATGCGGACACCCTTGCACCATGATGCAAGGGCATCTGCGTTGGCGCTAGGCACCAAATTGTGCACTGGCGCTGGCTGAAAAGACAGGAATGCACCATATCTTCTAAATAAATATAGTGCATTCCTACCCTTTCAAATTCTTTGTAAATGTGCCCCTTTGTGCATTACTGATGCACCAGGACTGGCAGTAGTTTAAAGAAGTTCCACTGAAGTCTTTATGGGCCTCATTACGAACACGGCGGGAATTCCCGCCGTGTTCGGGCTGGCGGTCTTTCCATCAACCGCCAGCCTCCTGGAAAACCCGCCGGCTGTAGAATGAACTCCATGGCAGGCCGGCGGGTGGAGACAGTGTCTCCGCCCGCCGGCTTGGCAGGGAACACGACTGCAACATTGAGGGCGGCTCCATGAGGAGCCGCCGCCAATGTTGTCGTGCGGCGGGTGCAGCAGCACCCGTCACGCATGTCACTGCCCGTAAATCGAGCAGTGAAATGCGCGATGGGTGCCTGCACCGGGGCACCTGCACTGCCCATGATAAGTGCATGGGCAGTGCAGGGGCACCCCCTCCGCCAGCCTTTTCCTGGTGGGATATCCCACCAGGAAAAGGCTGGCGGCATTGCAAACATTATCCGCAGGGTAGTGCAGCTACCCTGGCTGATGGTGTTTCCTCCCGCCGCCAGGCTTCCTGGCGGCGGGAGCATGGCGGTGGGTGACGGCTGCCACTGGTGGCCATCACCATGTTGTTTATGAGGCGGTTTGGCCCGCCATGCCTGCTGGCGGCTTTAGCCGCCACTGCCGGCATGGCGGGCCGAACCGCCAAGTTCACAATGAGGGCCTATGACTCTTATAATAATGCTTAGTTTGGAGCTGCACTGTGAATTGGATATGTTGGGACAGCACAGAAATAAATTTTACATCAAAATAATCTCAGAAGTAATTGCTCTTCACTTTCAAGTGGATTAAACATTTTCATTAGTATCACCCACTGTGATAGCCGATTTAAGGTGTTTTGCCAGGTGTCACAGAGACTCCAAAGTTTAATGAATAATACATGCACAAGAACTGTGACTTTAACTACGGATTTGCATACAAATATTACATGAACTTGAAGGAGACATGAACAATAAATGCACTTTTGAGCAGTTTGTCACTGTTTTCAGAATTTTTACAGACAACAATTAGTAAATGTGATCCTGAACTCCTTCACTGCTTTTAAATTCTACATTTTCACAAAAAAATCCTGCCAAATATTATTATCATTACATGAAATGGCATACCTAATGGAAACACGGGAATGATACCTAAGTCAATGATGAGGACTTCAAAAGTTCCCTCAAAATACTCTGACCAATTTAATAACAAACAATGGCAAAGTCAATAACGCTCGCCCTTCATACTGGGTGACCTTTTGGCTTTGCCAATCTTTTTGTATGTTTCCCAGATGACTGTTGACATGCACGGACATGTGCAGCAGCCATCTTCTATTTTGTTGGGGGGGAAAGCATAAGAAAAAATATTACAAGCTGTTCATGGTGCACATACATGCATGAGCATGGGTGGCCATCTAGTAATGGATTTAAAAAAGATAAAATACAGCAGCAGTCGGCAAATGGAGCTCATTGAGCAAGAGAGAATTGTTGTAATTTTAAATAAAGAGAGAGAGTGGGATGGGAGGAGAGGACAGCACTATAATGCAAGGTCCTGACATCAGCCACAGAAGGATACAACACATCCAGACAAAGAATAGTGAAACCAAAATACACAGTAGGTGGGACAAAAAAAAAAATGGGAACGAAAGCCATTGAACAAAAAACATGAAATTGAGATGGACAAGAAAGCAATCCAGTCATGAGCAAGGGGTACACACAAATGCCACTTTATTGGATTCGACAGATCTCTTGCCAACAAAACTGTAAGCTCGACCTAAACATAATTGCATGTTGTTAGCAATTTGGTTTCTGGTTGACAGGAGTATGCACCCTGATCAAGATCAAGCAGGAGCCATAATCCTAGTCACAATAAATCACAAATACACCCTATTTTAACCTGTGCTCATCCTCTGTTAGCTTGGCACAGGGCAGGCAGGCTTAACTTCCAAGGCAATATGTAAGGTATTTGTGCAACACTTCAAACAGTAAAACAGTGACCCTAAAAGATACCATACCTGGTTAAAAAAATAGAACATAATTTAATAAAGAAAATAAGACCAAAATGACAGAAATGCAATAAATAGAATTGAGTTATGAATTTTTAAAGAATAAAATGCATGATATTACTTAGAGGCCAAAAGCACCACCCGGGTATATCTAGTTGCTCCAACTGGGCCAAAATCAAAAGTTCATGCTTGACTGCAATGGAGTGCAGGTCAGCTACAGGGACCTCGCTGAACCAAAGTACTGTAAAATCTTAGTCTGGGAGCTTTGTGTTGGTTCCAAACCAGGCCATTGAGGAGAAGCGTCAATGTTCCCCACACAGTTGAGGAGATGCGCTGAAGTTCCTGATACTGCAGTGGCAATGCTTCAGAGCGAGATGCAATGGTGTTCAGGTGCACATGCTGGCTGTGTCTACATCATAACGATGTGCTGAATCCGATGGGTGCAGTGGCTGTGATGCAGAGATCAGGTTCATTGTCGGAGTTGTCGTCGACATTGAAAAAGGGACATTGCGCCAAAAAAAACACTGCATTGTTGGTTCCAAGATCGATGCACTGGTTATATCCATGCAGTGGTGGAAATACCCCCGTTCTGTCCACGCAACAGTAGAGATGCAGTGGTTCTGCTGGAACAGCACCTGAAGATCTACTTCCAAGGACATAGTGACACCACTTGGCAGGGCAGGCTCACAACTGGCAGAGTCCAGTTGCAATGTTGGGTTGGTTGGAAGTCTTTCATGTCCCTGAGACTTCAGATCAGGAGACCAGTCAGCTGGCCCTTGGAGTCACTCTGAGTACAGGGTTGGAGAGATGCAGGTCCAGTCCTTCCAACCCAGGTAAGGAGGGAAACAGGTCAGCACAGCCAGGTAGCAATTCTTCCAGAGCAGCAGTCCAGCACCTTGTAGCAGCACAGCAGTCCTTCTTCTTGGCAGGGTATCCACAGGTGCAAACATGTACTGAAATGGCAGGATCTGAGGTCCTGTTCTTATACCTAGTTTTGTCTTTGAAGTGGGGAAGATTTCAAAGAAGTCTTTGATGCGCACAGAGGTCCTCCGTTCCAGCCCTGGCTCCAGACTCACTACAAGCTGGTATGTAGCCCTTTGTGTGGGGACAGGGCACAGCCTATTCAGGTGTAAGTATGAGGCTGCAGCCAGCTCTTCCCTCCCACCCTTCCAGCCCTGGCTCCAGACTCACTACAAGGTGGTATGTAGCCCTTCGTGTGGGGACAGGACACAGCCTATTCAGGTGTAAATGTGAGGCTGCAGCCAGCTCCTCCCTCTCACCCGGTCCGGATGGCCCATCAGGCCCTATCATGTCACACCTAAGCTCCCATTGTGTGTGGCTGTCTAGAGGGAACACAAAAAAAAACAACTGTCACCCACCCCAGACAAGTGATCAGAGAAAGTCAGCGGGGACCTAACGGCTAAAGACTGAAAATGCCAATTTTCTAAAAGTGCCGTATTTTCAGAATTACAGTTTAAACTCCAACTTCACCATAAGTTGTGATCTCAAAAAACCTAGTGTGAATTACACTTATATAATGTAATAAGGTAATCCTAATATTAACCTATGGGAGAGACAAACCTTACTATACTGAAAAAAAAATGTAAGAATTTTTCACCCAAGACTTGTAGAACTAAAAAATACATGTCCAACTTTTTAACTATATTGCACTGTGCTGTTGGGGCTGTCTAGGGATTACCTTATGGTGACATATGTTAAAAAACCTGGGACTCGGAAAAGGGTTATTTTGATAAGTTGACATAGCAGTTTAAACTGCCATACCACTGCTTCATTACCTTCTGGCTGGCCTCCAAGTTTTCAGAAGCCTTCTTCCAAAACATGGCCATCTGGCTCTGGAGGGCTAGCATGTAGCTACCCACATCCTGGAGAAGTTTCCTGGGAGCCTGCTCCCACCCCTCCCTAACTAGACTGAGAGGTCATATTAAAGGATGTCCAAAAAGAAGCTCAAAGGGCTAAATCCAATCCTCTTCAGTGTCACCTTTCTGGAAGCAAAAAGCAGGCATGGCAAGAGGACACACCACTTGTACCTCATGGGCTCAGGCAGACCATTAATCATGCCCTTAGGGTCTTGTTAAATCTCTCCACAAGCCCATTGGTTTGTGGAGAATAGGATGTGGAAAACTTGCAAGTAACTCACACCCCTTCCATATTGACTGCTCCTCTTGCCTCCTCTCCTCATCGCACCCCCTAGGCCCTTGCCTGCACACTGGGCTGGGGCTGCATGAAGAAGCTGCAGGGGTCACCATCCACAGCTGTCTCGAGTACCAGCCATGGTATACTGTTGCAGACAAAGGCAATAGGCATCACCTGTATTTTCCTCTGTAGTTCTTCTGTTTTCTCTTCTGTGGGGAGGTAGAGCTTCACCGGCAGTACTTGTTCCACCCCAGCTTCCACTTCCAGTAACCAGCATATAAAGATTTCTATATTTCATTTCCACGTATTTGCACTGAAGTACCACTTTACAAGTTCCTTCCTTGCCACCCTTAAAGACCAAGAAACCTGTAAAAGAGAATTGCTTTCAGTCCGGGTATTACTGGAGAACTTAATCCAGTGTAAAGACCAGCAAACAGTGTGGCTAGAATGGAGTAGTGTCAAGGACTTGGCTTTGTCATGAACTGGCAAATTTCCTTTTTGATTACCCGAGAAAAGGCATTACAACCCTTCACAAAATATACTACTTATGAAAAGGTATGAAGTATCTCCTTCAGAGGGCCCCACTTAGAAATAAATGTCTACAACAGCAAAAAACCTTCTTAGCAATCTTGTAGCTCTTGAGTGAAGATTAATGCAGATGTAGATAATCAAGTCATCAGACACTCCCTGAAATAAGGGCAGAGATGTTAGCCATGCCAGGATATCAAATAGAAGATTGAAAGGGAAGTAAATCTGTAAGGATTAAAATTCAGGGGCAAAAAGAGAGATGCACAGCAAATTGGGCATCAGTTGTCACTGGCCTTGGAAATAATGTTCAAAAAAAGTCTTGAAAAGGTCAGCACTCTCTAGAGAGTTTACCATATGGTTTAAAAATCTTCTAATCCTATTAATGTTTTCCATTATTTGAGGGTGTGCCAGTAATAAGTATCTGGGGCACCACACCTTGCTAGTATACTCCATCTGCACATCGTAGGGGAAGAATATACCTTCTTTGACCACTAGGGTTTGTTATGTTCTGGCATACTAGTACTTGATGGTTAAGCAGTTATGTTTGGAGTAGTCATTATGATGTCTGCCTATGCATTTATTTTGTTTTGTGCTATTTTATTGGCCTCATTAGAACTGAAATGATTTGCATAGTGATTCTACCTGGAGTATTTTGCGAATTGGTTTTGCCAGATTTCAACATGGCTGCCGCCTTTCTCCTGTACTTGTTTATATTATGCACAATAGTCCTGTGTTTATGTTTTGAATTATACACTGTTTAAATTTAAATACACTTTCAATTAGAGTATGTTCATGTGATCAAGCCCGTTCAGCATGCAAAAAGAGTTATGAACAGCGTACATTAAAATTCCTTCACCACAATTCCTGACTGAGCAAATTCACTTCTTGCTGTTTGTTTATCCAGCCACTCTGTTGGTTTGGCGCTCCCCTCTCAGGGGTACAGAACTCAATCAGGAGCAGTATACGAAGACAGATATCTGGATATATATATGTGTGTATATATATATATATATATATATATATATATATATATATATATATATATATATATATATATATCGATTTACTTCACTCCTATCGCCTCATCATTTATTACTTTTCCTCAGCAGTACACCATAACATTTCCAAGCGGGTTGCGGGAGAGACAGCAGCACAACCGGGTATATCATGAGAGTATTTCCACCTTATAAGTTTTTATTTCGTTTGAACAAGAGTGCAAACTACATGCAAATGCTGATAGAAATAGTAACGCGTTTTATATATCTATATATCTATCTATATATATATATATATATATATATATATATATACATATTATGCCTACACCACAGAAACCTCAAAAGGAAAATGATAGAAATGGCAACGCGTTTTATATATATATATATATATATATATATATATATATATATATATATATATATATTAGACCTGGCATCCTTGGCGTGGTCTCCCCTGTCTTTTTTGCCTCTGCTTCCCAGGTTTTGACTGTGTGCTGGACTTTGTTTTTACTGTTTTTGGTACTCTGGGCACTTTACCTCTGCTGACCAGCGCTAAAGTGCATGTGCTCCTGTGTAAAGTGTATGTGCAATTGACTTCTCCATGATTGGCATATTTGCTTTACTAGTTAAGTCCCTAGAAAAGTGCACTAGAGGTGCCCAGGGCCTGTTAATCAAATGCTACTAGTGGACCTGCAGCACTGGTTGTGCCACCCCCATTAGCAGCCCTGTAAACATGGTTCAGACCTGCCACTGCAGGCAGTGTCCCTGTGTGTGGTTTTAACCTGCCTATTTGACCTTGCAAGTGTACCCACTTGCCATGCCTGAACCTTCCCTTTTGACACATATAAGGCACCCCTAAGGTAGGCCCTAGGTAGCCCCATGGTCAGGGTACAGTGTATGTTAAAGGTTGACATGTCCTGACAGTGAAATACTGTCAGATTTGGTTTTCACTGTCGCAAGGCCTCTCTCTCTCATAGGTTAGAATGGGGACTGCCTTTAAATATCTTTAAAGTGCACATTCCTTTGGGAGTAGATAGAAATTTGGAGTTTGGTATCTCTGAACTCACAATTTAAAAATACATTTTCTGGTAAAGTTGTTTTTTAAATTGTCAGTTTGAAAATGCCACTGTTAGAAAGTGGGCATTTTTCTAGCTTAAACCATTCTGTGACTCTGCCTATTTGTGGATTCCCTGTCTGGGTCAGACTAACAGTTGGGCTGTTTGTGAATCCCCTGTAGACAGTGAGACAAAGGGAGCTGGGGTGTAGCCTGCATATCCTGAAGGGCCATCTGAGCTAGAGTGGAAGGAAGAATGGTCACTAACACCTGAAAGAGCTGTGCCTGCCCTCACACAATGCAGTCTCCAACACCCTGGTGTGTGTCTGGGGCCAGGCCTGGGCAAGGCAGGATCCGCTAAACAGCAGAGAATTTCCTTTGAAGTTTGCCTACTTCAAAGGCAGAAAAGGAAATATGTAGTGGCCCTAAAACCCCAGACTTTACATTTTCTTTACATATGGATTCAAGAGGAACCTAAACCAAGGAGAAGAGCTGAGAAGAAGTGCTGTCCTTGCCTGTGACTGTGTTTTGTTGGGCTATCCTGCAATTGCTGCTTCTGCCTTTGAAAGAGAACAAAGACTGGACTTTGTTGTGCATTCCTGCTTGAGAAGAATCTCCAAGGGCTTTAATTGAGCTTACCTCCTGTTTTGAAGTCTCAGGGCCATCAAAGAGTTCCTCTCCTGCCCTGCCAAGTGGTGTCCTATTCAGTGCCTGGGCCCTTGAAAGGTGAAGCTGGCAGAACAAGAGCTGGAATGCACGCACATAAAGCCGTGCGGGGAAATTTTTGATTCACCATTTGCAACGCAGCTGATAAACGACATGCCACAAGCTTCGTGGCTGAAATCAATGCTCCACCTGCATTGCCGCTGAGAGATCGACGCATCACAGCTGGAGAAACGATGCGCAACACCCGCTTGCGGCTGCTGATAACGACGCAAACCCCACGCAGCGTGGTTCTCTAACACCGTGCAACTGGATTTCTCACGCATCCTCCCTGGGCGTCAAAGTCATCCCGATCCTGCACGGATCTGAGGTGCCTTGTCCGGATATCGACGCATCACTCTCTTGCGAGGGAGAAAAACAATGTATCGCCGACCTGACCAGAGAAGAAATGACCCACAGCCTCATTTGTGAGTAAGGAATCAACGCATCGCTAACTTTTCCGATGCACGGTCGTCCGTGCAGCTTTATTTTTGACGCCAGCCAGCTACTTTGTGTAAAATCAACGTTTACATTGCTTTCTATGGAGTAAGACTCTTATTCTTTTGAAAATTCATATCTTGACCTGTGTATGTTGGATATTTGTCATTTTGGTCTTGTGTGATTTAGATAAATATTACCTATTTTTCTAAACTGTTTAGTGTGTCCACTGTACTACCGGGTGTGTTGGTACAAATACTTTACACCTTGCTTCTGAGTTAAGCCTGCCTGCTCATACATACTACCATGGAGGTGAGTGGGGGTTAACCAGGTGTGTTTCTCCTTTGCCCTGACTAGAGTGAGGCCCTTGCTTGGACAGGGAGTAACGTGTCTGCCAACCAAAGATTCCAGTTCTGACACTAATGATCAGCGGTGAGGATTGGACGTGTATTTGTACTTGACATACAGTGATTAAGTATACACTACTGTTTTCAGTGCAGACCATTACGTGACCGCATGCTACTTGTCTTTGTGTTTTTGCTTTCTCTCTTTTTGGACCTTTTCCTGCTTCCATATTCTTGGTGATTTTTTATTTTTTTTAACTTCTCTTGGGAACTTTCTGTTCTTTTTGGAACTTTGCACTTGTGAGAGATCCTTATCAACATGTCTCAATCTGGGGATGCACCAGCTGTGTCTACAAAAGCTGTTTTTGAGTTGGAAAAACTGGAGGAGTACACAGTGGCTCAACTTAAGCAATTTTCTAAAGATCTTGCCTGCCCAATCAAGAGCTCCGCCGTGAAGGATGAGCTGCAAAAGGCATTGAGGACCTGGGTCGTAGCCGAGGAGGCTGGAAGGCACACAGAGGAGGAGGATGAGGGTAAGGAGGTGCAGAGTATTCATAATGAGGTACTGGCTGTACCTCTTCTGCCTGGGGGGAGGGTCTCCAGGGCAATGAGCAGTGTGTCATCCAAAGGTCAGAATCCTGAAGAGTTGCACGACAGACTGGCAGAGAGGTTGCACCGGTTGCAATTAGAGATGCTTAAAATGGACATGGAAGAGAGAAGGTTGGCCATAGAGGAGAAAAATATGCTATTGGCTCATGAGCTGAGTTTAAAGGAGCTGGGTCAGAGGAGCCAGTCTAGCAGAGATGGTGGCAGCAGTACCTCAGTGCAGCCTGAAAGGAGGGTACACATTCCAAAGGACTTAGTAAAAGATTATAAGAGAGATGATAACATCTATCTGTGGTTTAAGGGGTATGAGTCAGCTCTCTACATGAACATGGTCCCTGAAGCACAATCGGGGGCAGGTCTGTGGAAGCAATTTGAGGTAGAGGGGAGGGACACTCTGACATCCTTAGGGGATCCTCATGGGCTCACCTACTCTATCATGAAGGATGCCCTACTCCAAAGATATGGTCTCACCCTGAGCAGTACATGGATAATTTTAGGTCCTACAAAAAGAAGGAATCCCAAACTTGGTTTGAATGTGTTCACTCTTTTTGCAGGTCACTGGATGGTTGCGTGAAAGGCAGCAAGGTGACAACATATGAGGGGCTGTACAATTTGATTGAGTGGGAGCAGTTGTCCAGTCTTTGTTTTCCAGAGCTGCGCCAGCGCCTAATTGACAGCAAGCTGACTGACCCCAGAAAGCTTGTGCAGGAAGCGGACCGGTGGGAGAGCACCAGGGTCCAGAAAAGGCATGGAGGATACCATGCCAAGGGTGGGCAGGGTCCCCATCAGAAGAAGTGGGGAGGGGGTAAGGGTAAACAGGGATTGTGCAAAGAGTCTCAAACTATTTCCCAGGGTAAGGATTCCCAACCCCCAGTTGAAAATAATCCATGGTCTCTACATGGAAACCTGCAGAGAATGCTCCCTGCAAGTGCTTTGCATGTGATCAGGTGGGTCACATAAGGGTCACATAAGGGTGGATCCCAAATGTCCCAAGGGGACACAGGCACCCACTGGTGCTCAGTCACACAGTTTGGCCAGTGTAGCTCTTGGGGAGGATTTGGTTCCAGGTTGGTGGGAGCAAACTGAGATGACCCATGTCTCGCTAGGGGACAGTGAGATGCTTTGGAGGAGTCTCATGCCTGAGAACACTAAGAAATACAGGCAGTGGGTTAACATCAATGGACAGAGGGTGGAGGTTCTGAGAGACACAGGAGCCAGTGTGACTATGGTGAGAAGTCACCTGGTGTCTGAAGAACAGATAGATCCCCATGTACTTCACCAAGTAGTTGCCGTAGACAACTCTGAGTGCCTGTGCAGAGTGGCACAGGTTCCCTTTGACTGGGGGGTCTCAGGTTCCTTGAGGGTAGCTGCGAGTCCAACCATGCCTGTAAATTGTCTGCTTGGCAATGACCTGGAAGATTTCCCTGGGAAGGAGGTGGAATACAGGTCTCACTTGGAGAAGTTGGGTTTGCCAGGGTGGGTGTGTGTGTCCACTCGGTCAATGGCGGCCTGTCAGGGTGATCAGGAGACCCTGGAGCCTGAAAGAGTGGCCCAGGTGTCTGCCAGAAGGAGGAAGGGCAAGAGGTGTGGGAAACAGGCTCCAGAAGTTCCCACGGTCTGAGAGGAGGCTGAACCTGAGGGGGATGCCTGGAGCCTACAGGGGAACAGGTGGCTGAGCTGGGGGAGGTCCCTGAGCAGACACAGTGGCAGCAGGAAGGGGGACCCACCAGGGAGGCATTCTTTGAGGTACAGAAGACATGCCCTACTCTAGAGGGTTTGAGGCAGCAGGCTGCAGACCAGGCATCTGGTAAGGAGTCTGTGTCACATTTGATTTATTGGGAGGATGGCCTACTCTATAACAAGCCTAAGGTTGCTGAGCCGGGGGCAGCCCATGTGCTGGTGGTACCCCAGTGCTTCAGAGCCTTCCTACTGGGTCTGGCTCATGATTTGTCTTTGGTGGGACATTTTGCGCAGCACAAGACCTTTGAGATGCTTGCCACCCACTTTTACTGGCCCCAAATGCGCAGGCACTTTGATGCACATTGTAGATATTGCCAAACTTGTCAGGCAAGTGGCAAGGGCATGGGGGAAGTATAAGGCTACCCTCCAACCTTTTCCTGTTTTCAGCACCCCATTTGAAAGGGTGGGCCTCTGGCTCCCAAGACAGCCAGGGGTAATAGGTTTATCCTGGTCTTGGACCATGCCACCCCATACCCAACACCAGCCTCCGACTGCTGATAATGACGCAAACCCCACTCAGCACAGTTTTCTAATACCGTGTGACCGGATTTCTGCTGCCTCGTCCCTGGGCATCAAAGTCATCCTGATCCTTTGTAGTTCCGAGGTGCCCCGACCAGGAATCGATGCATCGATTTCTTGCGAGGGAGAAAAATGATGCATCGACGACCCGATAGGAGAAGAAACTTGGGAGTAAGGAATCAACACATTGCTGACTTTTCCCACGCTCGCCCGTGCGGCTTTATTTTTGATGAAAACCCGATACTTTGACTAAAGTCGTCGTCGTCGTCGTTCGTCAGCTTTATTTCGGTAAAAGTAAATACCATAAAAGCACACCACAATTCACAGTTTTACAAAGCAGTAAGTTATAAACAAAAGATTTTGAACATAAGAAGTTGAACTACATAAGAAGATGTTAAACATGGGAGTTTTCCTTCTGGAAGTTCGAGCCATATTATAAAATCATATGATGGTGCAAAGATTTGGATGTTGGGCATCAAGATTCAAATACAAGCCTAACCGAACATGTCACAAAAGGAAACATTTCTATTTAAGAATATAAGAATATCCATACATTAAAAATGTTTTTAAATATTAAAAGTGTATATATTAACCATAAAAATTCTTCCTTTAAAAATGTCAAACCATATTAAAAGATCATGTAGGAATACAAAAATTTTGCATGATAAATATCGAAAATCAGATACAGGCTTGTCCGGTCATATTAAATATAATAAGACATTTCTGCTTAAAAGAAAAAAAATATATAAAAAAAAGTCTAGGCATAAAAATACTTTAAGCAGTAAAAGGTAATAGGTGCCTGCATTAAAATTCACTGATGAGTTCATCAACAACCGCTCCCCACATCTATGGTCGAGTTTACCTCTATTTTTTTAAGCATGTTCAATCTACAGTGCCAGATGGAATCTAAGTATTTTGCCAGGCAACAAACCACTAGAACGGATGGATCAGATTTAAAAATTCTCAAGGCCAGTAGACAGTTCTTAAAACCCATTTTCCTACACAAGGGGATAATCCAACGAGCTCTCTGGTTTTGGTATGCAGGACATGGAAAGAGAATGTGGGTAAAAGATTCTTCCCTGGCACAACCCATTGGGCACATCGAAGTGCAGCTAGTGTTGGCCCATTTATGTGTTAAGATGCGCAAAGGGAGAGAACCTACCCTAAATCTAATGTACAATGCACGTGCACGTGGAGAGAGAACTATGTCCATATATTGCGCAGATTCATAATGGCATTTTATTTGTAAGAAACTGCCCGTCATGGATGATGGTGAGACAGCAGACAGTTGTGAAAGATGCACATGGAGCCAAAACGCATCCTTCAGTGTCTGTGTTGCGTTTTTTGGAATGGATAGCGGATCCTTCCAGTAAGACCCTAAGCCAAGTAGTGTGAAAATCCCTTCTACATACACACACCACTTGATTTTTGGACTAGTATTATTGGCCATCAGGTTGACTAGCCCACATCTATAGGGAATAAGAGAGTCTAATGACCATAGACGGATCCAATACAACATGGGCCTAAGCGCAGCAATCTGGCAAATGGGAGGCAAGTTTAGGTCCATTCGAATGGGGAGCATTGGGGTGCTAGAAGGAACTCTTAGCAGGGACCTTAAAAAAGAGTTTTTCACTTTTATCAGATCATCTAGATTACATTGGCCCCACAGCTCGGCTCCATAAAGGGCTCCCTCCCCTGCTTGTGATTTGTAAATTTCAATTGCGGGTGTCACGGCAAAGCTGGGAGATCTAGCTGCAAATCTTATGATACCGCTCGTCCGTTGTTTCAAGCGGACATTTGCTTTCTGAAGATGAGAATGCCATTTGTGCGTTCTTCTAGTTTCAGGCCTAGATATTCAAAATCGCCAACTCTTTCCAATGCGGCGCCCTCTAAATAAATGGGGCGCCGCATCCTACCTTTTTTATCCCCAAACACCATACACTTAGTTTTTGATCGGTTTATTTCCAAGCCGTGGTCATTACAAAAGGTCATAAATCTTGAAAGCAGGATTGTGAGACCTGTGGCTGTTTGGGATATCAACAAGGTGTCATCAGCAAATAGGAGGCAGGGGATCTTCTGCCCTCCTATTTTGGGGGCGTCATTGGAGCACTCCAGAAGATACGGAATGCATGCGTTTATGAAAAAGAGGAATAAGGTAGGGGCGAGTACACAACCTTACCTTACACCACGAACAGTGGGAAATTTTTCAGTTAGTTCGCCATGCTGGCCTCATCTGATTCTACCATAATTTCCAGTATAGAGATCTCTAATGATATTTAAAATAGGGCAAGGGACTCCCATTTTAGACAAGACCTCCCATAGTTTATTGCGAGGTACCAAATCGAAAGCTGATTTTAAGTCAACAAAAGCTACAAATAGGTGGCCTGAATTCACATTGACAACTTTCCATTTAATAGAGATAAAGCGAAATATCTGGTCTATTGTGCTGATTTTTTCTCTGAAGCCCGCTTGGAGGTGATTTAAAATTTGGTTATCCACTATCCATTTACTCAGCCTGCTCAACAATTGGTGGCAAAATATTTTTGGGAGATTGTCAAGGAGGCTGATGGGTCTGTGGTTTCCCAGGGAATTCCTCTCTCCTTTCTTATAGATAGGCACGATAATAGCCTCTTTCCATGAGTCAGGGTAGGATCTGGTAATCAAAATGGCATTAGAAAGCCTATTAATATACGGGCTCCAGGTATTCAGGTCCGCTTTAAACATATCAGAAGGAATCCCATCCGACCCAGGGGCCTTCGCTGCTTTTTGGGCTGTGATGGCCAGGGCGGTTTCGTTCAGTGTAAAGGGGGGCAAAGAGGACGCGGGTGAATAAGATGTCAGCTGTCCCAGATTTGGGGCATCGAGGGCCAATGGAGAGCCGTACAGTTCTTTAAAATGGGAAAGCCAGGCATCAGGAGTAATATGAGACTCCAAATAAGGGCTCGGTTCTGATCACTACGAGATACCAAAATCCAAAATCGTTTGGAGTCATGAGCTCTAGCTGCCTCAAGTAGGTCACTCCAGAGCTCCTCTTCATGCTCATGTTTGCTCTTATTGCATATAAAAGCATAATTACGTCTAGCATTAATGATACCTAGTCTGTCCTTTGTCCTTAAGACGCTAACCAGGGTATTTTTAGCCTCTCTACACCTCTTGTTGAACCATTTGGAGCAGGGTTGGGGGCAGGAGTTAGTCAGCGGCCTTGGGCGTCTAGAAAACAACTCTTTCAGGGTAGTGAAGAGGTCCAAATGAAGGGACGTAACTTCAATTGGAGAAAAAGTAAGACTATGGTCAAATAACTGGTGGGAAAAAATTAGATCACACAGTTTTTCTCGGAGCTTGTTCGATTTCTCAAAGGAGTCCCATCTTACTGTGCGCCTATTGCTAGACAACTCCATAACAGCAGGTAAAACAGAAGGAAATACAGCTCCTGCTAGAAGAGGTCTCTTGTACGTAATCTGTAGAGGGGCATGATCGCTAGTGTATGGATTGCCCACTTCCACATCTAGTATGTAGTGTCAAACTCTTAAATCAAAAAAAATGTAATCTAGTTTACTACTATAGGAACCCCTGAAAAAGGTTGGTCTTGCGGGGGTGTCAGCTGGGAAACGGCCATTGCCAAGACGGAGACCATGTGATATCATAAGATCTATTACCTGCATTGCCCTAGCGCAAGGTTTGTATGAGTTTTGCTGAGTGGAATAGGGAGGAATGTTCCAAACACTATCTTCAGGTTGCATGACCTCTATAAGATCTAAATTGATTTCAAGCTGGACATTAAAATCCCCTGCTATTATAATATGATATTTAAGACGAAAGTCTGAAATAAGAGTATTTAAAAGCTCAATGATAGTAGAGCAATTATTGGAGGGTCCCGGCCTGCTATAAATATTTATACAGAGAACGGGGGAGTCTGAGATTGGTTGGATAGCAATAGCCAAAATGTCATGGGAGTCCACGTATATCTCCTTTATTCCTCCCACCTCTGTCGATTTTACCCAAGTACATAAGCCCCCTACTGCCCTACCTGCTAAAGACGGCATAGCCGGTTTAAAAAAGGAACTAAACCCCTGTCTATATGTGCAGTTTTTGGCCCATGTTTCCTGGAACATACATACATTCAAATTTTCAACAAATACCCCCCACTCAATGTCTGCAAGTTTGCCATTGATGCCAGCCACATCCCAGGACAAAAGTTTTGCTGGTGTCTGGGCAATAGAGCAGCTTGGTTTCACGAGGGTGTCATCTGGAAGGTTGCTGTCAATAAACTTCTTCATACGCAGACTTGTAAATTGATTGATATTAACGAGTCGTGAACCCAGAGGGGAAGCAACACCTGGGCTAAGTGGATAGGGTGAAGAACCTGTAGCCCGTCGGTCTAAGCTAGGAATGGGGACGCAGGAATTAGTAGAGTATAGTCAATCGATGTCGGAGATGGCCCCCTGGAGATCGAAATCAGGCACTAATTGGCCACTAGAAGTAGGGCCAGAGCTGGTGTTTGGGACAGGGTCAGATGGTACACCTTTTGGGGCCTTATGGCCTAATGGCCTGAAATCTCGATGGTCTATAGAACGGCTCGAGACCCAGCTGGCTGTTCTAGGGAGGAGGTTCGGCTTCATATAACCATCGGTGGGTCGATTGGCGCTGAGAGAAATAGCAGATGGCTTCCTATTTATATTGCGTGCTTCCATATCTAGAAGACCTTTTACCAGATGGGAGTTTTTTAAATTGAGTTTTATGAAGTCTCGACAACCTGGAAGGCCATTCGCTCGTTCGGCAGATAAAATGTCATCGTGGATGACTGAGCCACAGCCTCTAACGTGTCTCAGCCAGTGCGTGGCCTTATTGGCTAGTGAGGCTTTGTCTTCTCGTGTATTTGGGGGCAGAGGTGGAACATTACACATATATATATAATTATTCTTCGTTGGGTCAAAGTTTTGACGGGAAGCTTTAGTAGTGTCCCATTTGAGAGGGACATTAAAGGAAAGAGGAGTGATACGTTCAAAAGAGGACATATTCTGGCTGTAAGAGTGCTGCCCTTCCATAAAGGCTGCTGTGCTTGATGGCGGTGGCAGGGACTCAGTTGAAGAAACAATTTTTACGTGTGAGTGGTTGGATGTTGTAGAGTTTGGTTTGGGCTCACCAATAGGGAGAAGAATTTTACCTTTGAGAAGAGTAGTAATTTCAAACAGTAAGGATTTCAGCTCACCTATTTCGCTCTTAAGACTAACCACCAATGCTGGCAAGTCATTTAGTGAGGGAACACTCTCCGTATATGGCAGGGTCGTAGAGATTGATATAGGATTTTCCAGAACTTGGGGGGCCAGAGAGGAAAAACGGTTAGAACAAGGAATTGAGAAATGTGTAATATTGTCGTTTGGTACTTCAGGATCGAGATGAAATGCAGATGGGGAAGAAGAACTACCAATATTAGTAGGGCCTTGGGGGGCTGATGCTTGATGAAGTGACGTAACAGTTTGTGGTTAGGGGGCAAATTCGAACTTGGAGTCAAGAACGGGATGAGAGTACCAGCTTTCGACTCCTTTCGCCTGATCCTCTCCTTATTGTTTAAAATCTGTTCAACTTCTTCAATCAAGTCATCTATTTCCTTGGCAACACAGTTAGTATGTGGTAACGTGACTTTATTGGTTTTAAGTATCTTAGATTTTGCAGAGCCCAGTGCAGGGCTACCTTTCGCCTTACGCTTCCCAATTGAGGATTAAAGTTACAGAAGCAGGGCAAAACTGAGTTTTAAAGTTGCTTCCCAGCACTATATGAACTAGTAGCGTACCTTAGGGCCCAGAGGGGGGCCCAGCCCGGCCTCCTTCGGTCTCTGACGGGCGCGGACGGGCCCGCCCTTGGCCCAGGCTTCGCCCGGGCCCGTCCCGCGCGCGTCAAGCGCAGCCGTGTTGCGCGGTGCGCTTTATAGCGCCCGCGATCAGCAGCAAGTGGCCCCAGGTGGAGAGGAGCAGGCAGAGGCAAAAAGGAGCCTGGGACTTGGAGTCCCACCAGGCTCTATGTGGCAGCAACCAAGAGGAGTGTTGCGCAGTGCGCTTTATAGCGCCCGCGATCAGCAGCAAGTGGCCCCAGGTGGAGAGGAGCAGGCAGAGGCAAAAAGGAGCCTGGGACTTGGAGTCCCACCAGGCTTTATGTGGCAGCAACCAAGAGGAGTGTTGCGCGGTGCGCTTTATAGCGCCCGCGATCAGCAGCAAGTGGCCCCAGGTGGAGAGGAGCAGGCAGAGGCAAAAAGGAGCCTGGGACTTGGAGTGACTCCCACCAGGCTCTATGTGGCAGCAACCACTAAAGTCAATGTTTATTTTTTTTTTCTATGGAGTAAGACTCTTAGGCCCTCAATATGATATTGGCGGTAAATCACGCTTACCGCCATGCTGACGGCCTCCAACTTACCGTGGCAGCGGCAGATATCCGTTCACCATATTATGACACACACACACCAATCCGACAGAATACAGCCACATGCACAAATCTGCCAGACCAAAGGTCAGTGATAAAGTGGCGATATCAAAACCCACACCTTTGCACCAACAGAACAACGCCCATCACATTATGACCCCTGAATAACCACGGCGGACATTCAATGGCGGGAAACCGTTGGCAGTACATACCACTGCGCTCACAATGGACACCCACAGACAAAACAACTCCACATTGGCCAATTCAAACAACACACACCTGACACCGATACAAACACCACACCCACACCACTATAAAACACACACCCACATTACCCACAACCCTTTACGATTACAATTCATTGCCACCAGAGAGACACCAAAACCACTGAGACAACTAGAGCCACACACTACTCACACCTATACACCACTCACGCATTCCACATCACACACCCCAACACATTAGCCAACACACCATCACACCTCACGTAACACCCATGGCACCACAAAGACACCCCTATTTCACAGAGGAAGAGCTAAGGGTCATGTTGGAGGAAATTGTCAGGGTAGAGCCACAGCTATTTGGAGCACAGGTGCAGCAGATATCAATAGCCAGGAAGATGGAGCTATGGTGGAGAATCGTGGACAGGGTCAACGCCGTGGGACAGCACCCCAGAACTAGGGATGACATCAGGAAGAGGTGGAACGACCTACGGGGGAAGGTACGTTCCATAGCAGCAAGACACCAGATCGCTATCCAGAGGACTTGTGAAGGATCCCCACCTCTTCCCCCACAACTCACAGCATAGGAGGGGCAAGTCTTGGCCATACTGCATCCTGAGGGACTGGTCGAGTCAGAGGAGGACTGGCCTCTGGTAAGTCAACTCTCTACTATTATCACCCCCCTACCCGCATGCCATCACATACCCTCAACCTCTCTCTGATCACTCCACTACGTCCCACAAACTCCACCATCACATCTCACTTATCCCAATGCCAAAACCTGCATGCTGTACCAATGCATGGACACCCCTCACAGCCCTGCATGGACACTCATCACTTAAGCATGCACAGCATAGAGAACTAACAGTCCCACCGTACACTAACATACAAAAGTGAAAGCTGGCAGGGCAAATCCAACCATAGAGGGGAAACCAGGGATGTACAATATGTCATACACATAAACCATAACACATCATTTACATCCCCACAGGTACCCCAGCCAATGTCACCGGAGAGGAGGTGCCAGCACTATCCAGTCCCCCAACGGAAGAGGCCCACAGTGATGACAGTAACTCTGGTCTTCAGGATCTGGACGATCTACCTGGCCCATCCGGGACAACTGTACAGCCGGTTACCGAAGCCCAGTCACAGACCACCACAGAGTCTCCCCCATCAGGAAACAACACCACAGCACCCACCCAGCATACCCACACCTCTGTCCACAGGGCATGTCAATCAGCAGTGTGTCCACCTCTACAGGGACCCCAGGCCACACCTTGCTCCCAAGACAATCAGGGACCTGGGGTCAGTGGCAGTGGGCACACGGTTCAGGAGAGAGAGGCACAGGCCAACAGGGAAATTGGGATGATTGCTGTGCGCCGGGGGAGGACAGGCCCGGGGAACCAACTCTCCAGGAGGCACTCTCCGAGATCCTGGGAGCCTATCAACATTCACAGGACACGATGGGACAGATCCTGGACAACGTGCAGGAGAACAGGCAGCTGCAGGAGGGACAGTACCAGGGGTTCAGGGAGGACTTGCAGGCCATCAACAACACCCTGATCTCCCTAGCAGGGGTGCTGGCAGACATGGGCAACATTATGAGGGAGGCAGTCTCACACCAGCGGGCCCCTGGCACTAGCAGGACATCTGAACAGCCTTCCACTTCCGCTGCCGCTAGTGGCCAGGAGGCCCCGCCACAGGACTCACAGGCCACTAGCACCCCTCCCCCTGCAGAAGGTGAACCACCCCGCAAACGTTCCCTGCTATCCAGACAGAAGCCAGAGACACATGCCAAGATCCCTGCCAGGAAATGAGACTCTCCTAATTGTCCCCCTTGTGTCCCACTCAGTCACCCTATCCACCTTGAACTGCCATTGCTCCCCTTCCTATGTCCCCTTGGACAATGCACCTGTGCTACAAACAGACTGGAACAATACCCTGGACTTTCCTCCATCATCACCTCATCCCATTGCACTTTCCCCCTATATGTTAGCACTTCAATGAACACCCTTTGAAAAAAATCTATTTTGAGTATGTCATGTGTATCAAATATATATTTTTCGAAACAGATACGAACATTGCAAATGAACTGTACATAGAATGAGCATAGATTAATGACCTGTAGCTGGCTGTGGTGATCACACCAGGTGTATTTGTGAAATCACCAACATCTGCAAAATGAATTGCCAGAGGGAACGGTAAGTGGGCATAGAAGTGGGAAATATCAGCATGCCATTACCAACCAGATTACAACCAAAGTCATTGAAATGTAAAGTCACACTGTCTTACCTGTGTGTCATTGGAAGTATTGGCAGATCACAGATGTTCTGTTGTCCTCATTCTCATCGTCTGCCTCCTCATCCTCACTGTCCACAGGGTCTACTGCTGCCACAGGGGCATCTCCAGCCTCCTCCTCCTGCAGAAAAGGTACATGGTGTCTGAGGGCCAGGTTGTGCAACATACAGTATGCCACTACTATCTGGCAGACCTTCTTGGGTGAGTAGCACAGGGATCCACCTGTTAGATGGAGGCACCTGAACCTGGCCAAAGGGTCTCTCAATTACCCTTCTGGTTCACCTACGTTTTTCTGCCCTTGTCCTGGCATTTCTCAAAGGGGATCATCAGGCATGATAGGTTTGGGTAACCAGAGTCACCTGCAAATATTGAGGGACAACATTTAGCCACACCCTATCCTATATGGCCAACACCACAGGCATACACCAACATATACTTGGTGGGAACCAGGGCTCACCTGTTAACCACACCCTGTGCCTCTGTAGTTGGCCCATCAGATTTGGGATGCTGCTTTTCCTTCGGACAAAGGCATCATGCACGACCCAGCATACTTAGCATTGACGTAGGAGATGTACTGGTCTGCCAAGCACACCATCTGAACATTCATAGAGTGGAAACTCTTATGATTCCTGAACACCTGTTCATTCTGGAGGGGGGACAAATGCAATATGTGCACAATATGTGTACAATCAATCGCCCCAATTATGTTGGGGATTTGTCCCATTGCATAAAACTCGGCCTTCACTGTGGCCAAATCCTCAACCTGGGTGAGAGCAATGTAGCTGCACATGTGTTTTATCAGGGCAGACAACACTCTTGTCAGCACTATTAAGAACATTGGCTGTGACATTCCTGCTACCAAGCCTACTGTCATTTGGAAAGAACCAATGGAGTACAGATAGCACTTGCACAAAAGGGGGGATCCCCTTGGAGTGACGGATAGCAGATATCACGCCAGGCTCCAAATGAGCACACAGCTCTGTGATTGTGGCCCTGTCAAGTCTATAGGTGAGGATAATGTGCCTGTTCTCTAGTGTAGCCAAGTCCACCAGGGGTCTGTACACGGGGTTATGTCTCCAGCTCCTATTCATCCGCAGCTGTAGGCATCTAAGGGACAAAAGAGTGAGGAGGCAGTCACAAACTGAACATTGGAGCCACAACAGTAGTTTGGGTTCTGTAAACATGTAATGGATCAGTGTGATTTGTCCAGTATGTGCCTAGTTCTCCTGTGATGCAGCATGGTTCCATAGGGCACCCCCCACGAAATGGCATCTGCCTGTCCTGTGAGGAGGGACAGGTGGAAGTGAGGTTATTCCACTGACGTTGTGTGCTGTGGCGGTCGGCAGTCGGGAACTGCCGCTCAATTCCTCATTGGTTAAAATTGGGCCCTATGGGGTACAGTGGCCAATGGTGATCTACGCTGGCGGTGACAGTATGCACCGCTGCGGACGTGACTGCCATTTTCTATCTGATTCCTCACTTGCTACCTGACCTTCCATAGGAGAGGACCTACACTGCATGTGCTGCTGTGACCTGTGTCTGTAACCTACCATGGCCCGTGTGACTGGGGAAAGGGACCCAGCCTTCACTTCGGAGGAGCTGGAGAGACTGGTGGATGGGGTCCTATCCCAGTACAGACTGCTGTATGGGCCTCCAGACCAACAGGTGAGTACACTGTGAGCACGATGCATGGGGCATGCATGTATGGAGGTGTGTTTGATGGCTCTGTGTAAGGGGGGGATGTCCCCCTTCCTGGGTACACATTGGGTGCTGGGCTATGTGTGTTCCAATAGTGCTATAAACGGGTATGGTGGGCCATATGTGTAACTGGCTGGACTGTTTGTCTAATGGTGTTTTCCTGTGTGTATTGTCTCTGCAGGTCAGCGCCCATCAAAAGAAGGGTATATGGCGTGCCATCGCCAAGGATGTGCAGACCCTGGGGGTATATGGCAGGCAGAGCACCCACTGTTGCAAACGGTGCGAGGACCTCACACGCTAGGCACGGAAGACGGCAGAGGCCCAGCTGGGGATGGCCTCCCAATGAGGAAGGGGTGCCAATCGGACCCTGACCCCCCTGATGGCCCGCATACTGGCGGTGACCTATCCAGAGCTGGATGGGCGCTTGAAGGCATCACAGCAGCCACAAGGGGGTGAGTACAGTGGCTATCATTTCAACTTACGGCTGGTAGGGTGGTATCCGGGTGGTGGTTGTGTGTTAGTGGGTCCCCCTAGGCCGGGCCTGACATAGCAGAGTAGGTCCTCTGGTGGATAGGGGTCTAAAGGGATAATCCTGCCTACCTAGCTTGTTAGCATCCACAGCTGCCCAGGTCTGCGTGGCTCACAGGTGTTCTGCAGTTGGCAATGTGTGCCCCTCCTCATGCCTTGGTGGCTAGCAATATCAGTGGTGGTGCAATGCGTAGTGCGTAGGCCTGTACCCTGTGTGTGAGGGTGCTGTGTATGCCAACGGTGGTGTTGGTGCAGCCATTGACCCAGTGTATCCTTTGTCTCTCTCCCCCCTTTCTTGTTTTGTCATCCTGTTCTTATGTGTATTAGCATCATCTGGTGGAGGAGCAGAGGCACCAGCGACGGAGGGAGCTGCATCCCACAGGACTCAGGAGGCAGAGTCACCGACGCTGAGGGCACCAGTGGGACGGAGGGAGAGGGTAGCACCATGGTGGAAACTGGAGGGGACTTTACAGACTCAGATACCTCCTGCAATGGAAGCTCTCTGGTGGTGGCTGACACTTCTGTGACCACCCCAGCTACAGGTACAGCTGCCACCAGCACCGGCCTCCCAGCAGCCCCTCAACGAGTTTCCCATGCCCGCTCAACCAGGAGGGTGGGCATCTCCTTCACCTCAGGCACATCAGGCCCTGCCCCAGTTAGCCCTGCTGCCATTGAGTGAGGAGGCAATTGACCTCCTGAGATCCATCTGTGTAGGGCAGTCAACCATTGTGAATGCCATCCAGGGGCTGGCAACCCAGATGCAACAATCCAATGCATTCCTGGAGGGCATTCACACTGGATTGGCGGCCCAACAGAGATCAATCCAGGCTCTGGCCTCCTCTCTGATGGCAGCCATTGTCCCTGTTCCTACCGTCCCCCCTCCGACTACCACTTCCCAGTCCCATTCACCTCAACCCCGACCCATCCCAAGCAGACAGTCAGACGAGCATGCACACAGGACAACACCCAAGAGGGTCACAGGCAAACACAAGCACCACACTTCATCCTACAGACACTCACACAAACACCATCCAGTTGCAGACACAACAACATCCACTATTTCCATTGTCTCCTCTTCCTCCTCCTCTACCTCCCACCTAGTTACGTCCACACTCACACCTGCAACTACATCATCTTCCACTACCTGCATCATCACCACACCAAGCAGGACACACACATCATTGGCAGACACCTCCACAACAGCCATGCACATGTCCCCTGTGTCCTCTCCCACTGTTTCTGCCCCCCTCCTAAAGTACTCCTAAAGTACACAAATGCAAGCACTCAGACACCCAACAGTCATCCACCTTACAAAAGCATACAGCCCATGCACCTGCACCCAAATCCAGCGGACACCTCCAACAACCACTCCCTCATCCTCCACTCCCATTACTTATCCCTCTTCCCGCCCCAATATCCCTAAAAATCTTTTCCTTTCCACCATTGACCTCTTCCCTACCCCTCCGCTGTCCTGCATGTATGGCCAGGGTAGCAAGAACCCAGCCAAGCACCTCAGCCACACAGTCCACAGACTCAGTTCCATCCGCACCTACTCATGGTGGAAAGGATTCCAAGCCACATATACTGAACGGGAAGGAGCCTGCACTAGCCAGCCATAAAGGGAGGAAGCCTGCACCTGCCATCCGAAAGGGGAAGGAGCCTGCACCAGCAGGCAAGAAGGGGAAGGAACTTGCACCTGCCATCTGAAAGGGAAAGGAGCCTGCAGCAGCAGGCAAGAAGAGGAAGGAGCCTGCACCGCACCATCCAAAAGGGGAAGGAGCCTGCATCAGCAGGCAAGAAGGGGAAGGTGCCTGCACCAGCAGCTGTCACCGAGTCCCTGTAGGAATGTACGGTCTTGCCTGGCATGTTACCCCCATTTTTACATGTATGTCAGTTTGTTTTTGCCTGTCTCACTGGGATCCTGCAAGCCAGGACCCCAGTGCTCATAGTTTGTGGCCTGAATGTGTATACCTGTGTAGTGACTAACTGTGCCACTGAGGCTCTGCTAATCAGTGGTTATGCTCTCTCTGCCTTTAAATTTGCCACTATAGGCTAGTGACCACTTTTACCAATTTCAATTGGCATACTGGAAGACCCTTATAATCCCCTAGTATATGGTACCTAGGTACCCAGGGTATTGAGGTTCCAAGAGCTCCCTATGGGCTGCAGCATTTCTTTTGCCACCCATAGGGAGCTCAGACAAACCTTTACACAGGACTGCCACTGCAGCCTGAGTGAAATAAAGCACATGTTATTTCACAGCCATTTTCACTGCACTTAAGTAACTTATAAGTCACCAATATGTCTAACCTTCACTTGCTGAGGCTTAGGTGCAAAGTTACTAAGGTGAGGGCACCCTTGCACTAGAAAATGTGCCCCCACATAGTTCAGAGCCATTTCCCTGGACTTTGTGAGTGTGGGGACACCATTACACTTGTGTACTACATATAGGTCAATACCTATATGTAGCTTCACAATGGGGTTTTCTCTGCAGCTACTGCTGCTGCTACCCCACAGACAGGGTTCTGCCCTCCTGGGGTCTGGAAAGCCCCGTCCCAGGAAGGCAGAACAAATAATTTCCTCTGAGAGCAGGGTGTTACACCCTCTCTCTTTGGAAATGGGTGTTAAAGGCTGGGGAGGGGTAGCCTCTCCCAGCCTCTGGAAATGCTTTGAAGGGCACAGATGGTGCCCTTCTTGCATAAGCCAGTCTACACCAGTTTGGGAACCCCCAGTCCCTGCTCTGGCACAAAACTGGACAATGGAAAGTGGAGTGACCACTCCCCTGTCCATCACCAGCCCAGGGGTGGTGCCCAGAGCTCCTCCAGTGTGTCCCAGACCTCTGCAATCCTGTTACCAGAGGTGTGAAGGCACTCTGGAGGCCTCTCAGTGTCAGTGCCAGCAGGTGACATCAGAGACCCCTCCTGATAGGTCCAAACCTGATAAGGTAGCCAATCCCCCTCTGAGGGCTATTTAGGGTCTCTCCTGTGGGTTCTCTTGAGATTCTGCTTGCAAGTTTCCTTCAGGAATCCTCTGCAACAACTTCTGACTCTTCTGACCTCAGATCAACTGCAGCCTGCTCCAAGAAATGCTGTAACTGCAACATTTTTCTTCAGCAACATCAGCTCCAAGTCAGCAACTGCAACAGTTTCCACGGTGTGCATGCTCTGGGGACTCCCTGTCTTCATCCTGCACCAGAAGGAACGAAGAAATCTCCAGTGGAGTGACATATAGGTGCTTACCTGACTAGGTGGCCAATCCTCCTCTGAGGGCTATTTAGGGTCTTCACAGTGGGCTTTTCCTCAGATAACAACTTGCAAGAATCCAGCAGGACTCCTCTGCAGTTCTCTCTTCGACTTCTACCAAGGATCGACCGCTGACTGCTCCAGGACGCCTGCAAAACTGCAACAAAGTAGCCAGAAGACTACCAGTGACATTGTAGCACCTAATCCTGCCACACTTCTCGACTGTTTTCTGGTGGTGCATGCTCTGGGGGCTGCCTGCCTTCACCCTGCAAAGAAAGCCATGAAGAAATCTCCCGTGGGTCGACGGAATCTTCCCCCTGCTTCAGCAGGCACCAAACTTCAGCTTCACCGGTACTCTGGGACCCCTCTCATCCTGATGAGCGTGGCTCCTGGAACACAAGTGGTGGAACCAAGTGACCCAGACTGGCCATTGGTCCAACTGTCCAAATTTGGAGGAGGTAAGTCCTTGCTTCCTCTCTCCAGACAGTAACCCTGTGCACCGTGTGAACTGCAGCTCCAAGGGCTTCTGTGCACATTTCCAAGAAATCATGCATGCATATCCGAGCCTAGGTCCCCAGCACTCTGTCCTGCGATGCTCAGCTCCCTGAGTTGATCTCCAGTGTCGTGGGACCTCCTTTTGCAGTGTTGAGATGACCGCCGTGTTCAGTCTTCTTGAACCCGTGTTCAAGGACTTCTGTGGGTGCTTCCTGCTTGTGCGTGGGCTCTCTACGTTGCTGAGGTCCCCCTCTGTCCCTTCTCCCAAGTGGCGACATCCTGGTCCTTCCTGGGCCTGGGCAGCACCCTTTTCTCTAACCATGACTCTTGCAGCTAGCAAGGCTTGTTTGCAATGTTTTGCCAAGGAAATAATTCTGCATCCTCCAGCACACCATGGGACATCTTCTGCATGAAGAATAACTTCCTACCTCCTTTCGTTGTTGCAGAATCTTCAGCTTCTTCCAACCGGAGGCAGCCATTTTGCACCTTCATCCGGGGTTTAGTGGGCTCCTGACACCCCTGGACACTTTTGTGACTCTTAGACTTGGTCCCCTTCCTTTGCAGGTCCTCAGGTCCAGGAATCCATCTTCAGTGCTTTGCAGTCTGTTGTGGTCTTTGCAAAATCCCTTTAGTGTGTTTCTGGGGAAATAGTAGTACTTTACTCCTACTTTCCAGGGTCTTGGGGTGGGGTATCTTGGACACCCTTAGTGTTTTCTTACACTCCCAGTGACCCTCTACACATTACACTAGTCTAGGGGTGCATTTGGGGTTCGCATTCCACTTTCTTAGTATATGGTTTGTGTTGCCTCTAGGCCTATTGCATCCTATTGTGTTCTACAGTGTTTGCACTACTTTCTGACTGTTTTACTTACATGATTTGGTCTGTTGTGCATATTTTGTGTATTTTACTTTCCTCCTAAGGGAGTATATCCTCTGAGATATTTTTGGCACATTGTCACTAAAATAAAGTACCTTTATTTTTAGTAACCCTGCGTATTGTCTTTCTTATGATATAGTACCTATGTGACATAAGTGGTATTGCATGAGCTTTGCATGTCTCCTAGTCAGCCTTGGCTGCTCTGCTATAGTTACCTCTATCAGCCTAAGCTGCTAGAACACTACTACTCTACTAATAAGGGATAACTGAACCTGGCACAAGGTGTAAGTACCAGTGGTACCAACTATAAGCCAGGCCAGCCTCCTACAGCCCCCACCGCCATTCGTGGTTGTAAAGACATCGCAGGGTGCAGGGGCTGTGCAGGAGCCTCCCACCACTACCACCACCACCACCACAGTGCAGCCATCGGAGAGTGCAGGGGCTGTGCAGGAGCCTCCCACCACCAGCACCACCACCCTGCACCCATCAGAGAGTGCAGGGGCTGTGCAGGAGCCTCCCACCACCAGCACCACCACAGTCTAGCCATCGGAGGGTACAGGGGCTGTGCAGGAGCCTCCCACCACCAACATCACCACAGTGCAGCTCTCACCACCGGCAGACGCAATGGGATCCTGCCTCCATGGGCTGCTCTGCGGCCTGTCTACTCCAAGACACCCACTCGAGAGACTGTGGCCTTGCACTCCCCAAGACAAAGCACAGGGCATGTTTCCCCCTCCAGAACCAATGGGGAAGACACCCACTCAAGAGACTATGGCCTTGCAATCCCCAGGACCAAGCACAGGGCATGTTGCCCCCTCCAGATCCAGCGGGCAAGACACCCACTCAAGAGACTGTGGCCTATCACTCACCAGGACCAAACACAGGGCATGTTGCCCCCTCCAGAACCAGCGGGCAAGATACCCACTCGAGAGACTGTGGCCTTGCACTCCCCAGGACCAAGCACAGGGCATGTTGCCCCCTCCAGAACCAGTAGGGAAGACACCAACTCGAGAGACTGTGGCCTTGCACTCCCCAGGACAAAGCACAGAGCTTGTTGCCCTCTCCAGAACCAGTGGTCTTGTTTCCGCTTCCGGCTGAGGTGCCCCCCCTCCCCCTGAGGTGCCTGCCTATTTGACAACTGATGTCGCTGCAGTGTTCTCTCCGTATTGATGCAGGTGACAAGTGTGGCCTTGGACTTTGTCCTGTGGCCATGTGGCCCAGGCAAACTAAGGACTGGGTAGTGTCCCTTTTTTGTACATTTGTACATATCTGTAGCATTGGCTAAATTATTATTTATACTGTGTTGATCTTATTACAATCACTTTAGTATGTTACTGTTGTCCTTGCTTTATTCAGCTGATTTAGGGGGATTAACTTGTTTTCTTGGGCAGCAGGTTGTGTGGTTGGTGTATGTGTCTGGGGTGTGTATGGTGCATGTGTGTGTCACTCTCGTTTCCCCCCTCCCTTGTGTGCTAGGCGGCTGTACTCACCGTCGTTGTCTTCACCGGCGTTGGTGTTCGTGGTGGAGCAGAACATAGAATATAATCAGAAAGACTTGCAGTTCTGGCACCATGGTGGCGTGGTTCTTCCCTGTGTCTCCAATGGTGAGTCCTTTCACTTCTGTGCAGTGTTTCCGCCAGGCTTTTGATGTCGGTGGTACCACCCCGAAAAGGTGGCGGATTGTGTGGTCATAATATGGTTGGCAGAACTTTGACTTCCGCCTGGCTGTAGGCGGCTACCGCCGTGGTGCCTGTTGTTTCCGCCCTGGCAGTCGGTGTGGTACATTGACTGTCTTTTGGAGATCTTTCCGCCATGGTCATAATATGGTGGTAGTTATCACCGGCCTGTTGGCGGTATTACCGCAACTGTATCACCGACCGCCAGGGTCGTAATGAGGGCCTTATTCTTTTGAAAATTCATATCTTGGCTTGTGTATGTTGGATATTTGTCATTTTGGTCTTGTTTGATTTAGATAAATATTACCTATTTTTCTAAACTGGTGTGGTGTCCATTTTGTAGTGTTTTCACTGTATTACTGGGTGTGGTGGTAGAAATAAGTTACACATTTCTTCTGAGTTAAGCCTGCCTGCTCGTGCCAAGCTACCAAGGGGGTGAGTGGGGGTTAACCAGGTGTGTTTCTCTTTCTCCTTTGTCCTGACTAGAGTGAGTGTCCTTGCTTGTATATATATATATATATATATATATATATATATATATATATATATATATATATATATATACATATATGCAAAATACAAGCGAGAACTCTGGGTAGTTCCCACATTTAGGTGGAGAGCAGCTCCAATAAGGGGCACTCTACAACACCAGCGACACTCTAGATATAGGTATATATCATGTGTAAATGGTAGACTAGCTAAAGATGTCTGATGCCTATCCACACCAGACGTTTACAACATTCCTCTATGACAGAAACTACAAAAGCAAAAAGTTTTCTCTGCTGGTCATAATGATAGCAATGGGCATATCTGCCCTTATGACAAAATAATGTTTTAAACTGAGGAAAGATGCCCAGAGTCTGTCAAAAATAGCTTTATTTGATAATGTTTCCTTGAGCTGACTTTTTCTCAGTGGTGCATCACTCTCAAGAAGCAGTTATTGCCATAGCAACGTCACTGCCTGAAAAAGCAGATTCTATGGTTGACGAACTGAGGTCTACCATTGCCTTCAAGATTCTTAAAACATTCTCGTTGCCTACTGTGTTTCCCTATCACCATGTTCAGAAGTACATGTGAGGGTGGGTAACTAAAGGACAATAGAAATTTGATAGCAGAAAATTAAAAGCTGAATGACCCTCCCCTATGAAGCTGGTAAGATGTGTGAGACAGTACTCTTGAGCGTTAGTATTTTCTATACAGATCAGGTGAGGACACAAAGAGAAATGTACAGTTTTTTTTAATGGTACTTTATGGAAGATTTACTAGGGCAGATAGGGTCCCTCCAGTCCTTTATGCTCTCTAAACAAAATCTTTTACTTGACAGACATTTTCAATTACCCCCAATTAATCTGGTGCAGTACACAAGGCCTCATTACAAGTTTGGCGGTACCAGGACAGCCATGTTGGCGGTCGCACCACCAACAGGCTGGCGGAGAAGACCGCCGTATTATAACCATAGTAGTATTCACACCAGAATACAGCCAAAGCACCGGTGACACCGCCACTGTGGTCTGGCTGCCTCGTGTGAGGCGAGCCACCTGCAGGCCGGCGGAGACCATGTTTCCGCCGGAACCGATTGCAAGGTTGCACACCGCCAAGGTTTCCACCGCACCACCACAGAAACGCAGGTGGAAACCAACTTACCTGTTATTGTTGTATATTGACAATTTTGTACACACACAACATACATTTGAGAAGGGGGTGCAAGGGTGACACTCACACATAACTGCACACTTACATGCACAACCACAGACAGTCACACACTCGCATATACACAACAAACACGCCATGGCCACACACATACACACAAATGTCACAAACACACACAGGTACGCACAGAAATACCGCACAGACCCACACTTACACACTACCACACAACACGTCACAAAAACAACACATCTTAGCCATCTACAATCACTTGGCAGAGACACACAGGGGACACTGCCTAGGAACACATCACACAGACTTCACAACGTAACATCAACAGGCAAAACACACATACAAATATACAATCATACTCAAATACCGATCAACCTACAAAGAACTCCGTGTCCAACATTTCATGCACATAACACACGCACAGTCAATGCACACAAAGCCACACAACATGCCAACAAACACATCACAACACCAACAACACACAATACCAACACAACTAATCCCTTCATCACACAAATGTCCATGACCACTTTTAGACAAAATCACTGGACACAACCTCACATACTGCTCAAACAACACATGTAGTCCAAGCAGAACACACAACAATACAGACACACAAGTAGTGTCAGGCAGGAACAACTCAATACTAGGGAAAGAAATGCTTGACAAAGATGTAACCAGGAAACAAACCACTGGTTGATTCAAGTAATTATTGTAAGGCAAAAATATATGAAAAACAAAAGCTATAGGCCAGTCCATAATGCAGACATGCTGACTCCTGACTGCCAAATAACCTCCACAGGAAGGTACATCAATGGGGCAGCAGACACCTCGGGGATTATTGGAGAGGTACGGGGGTTGGGTTTGAGGTTTGGAGGGGGCTTTTGGATCAGACTTGGGAGGGGGGTTGGGTTGGGACTTAGGTTTAGGGTAGGCTTGGTTTTTAGGTGGAGGGGTAGACTTCTTGGCAGGGAGAAGGACAGGGGAACTTGCAGGGGGTGCAGGAAAGGTCTTGGAAGTGGAAGGGCTGGACTTGGGGAGGGACACTGAACATTTAGGGGGATCACAGGGTAGGAAAAGAGTAGGGAAAAGGGCAAACTCTGAAAGGAAAGATTTCTTAGTCACACGGGGACGGTCATAGCAAAAGGGTTTGGGTGTGGAGGGAGAGGGAGTGGTTGTGTGAGGTGTTGGAGTGGATGTCAGATGCATGTTTGTGCGAGGTATGCTTGTGGGTGGTGGGTGTCTGCTGGGTGGGTGAGTGTGGGTGTTTATGTGTCTTGGGAGGAGGGGGGGTGAAGGTGCTGGGAGATGCCCTGGTGGGTAGGTGAGTGTCTGTTGGGCTGGTAACTGCAGGTATTTTGGATGTGCTGTATGTAGGTGTGTCTGTGGTTGTGGTGTCTGTTGTTGTGGTGACTGAGGTGGATGTCTGAGGGCCTGCTGTGGTGCTGTTTGTGGGTAAGATAGGTATAGAGGCTAGATCTGTGAATGTTGGTATGGTGTCTGCAGGTGTATCAGCTGTGCTGTCAGTGATGGTAGGGGTGGTGGGGGTGCAGAGCAGGTTGTGACTGTTGATGTGTGTGCAGGTGTATGTTGCTTGTGTGCATGCTGGTGGTGTGTCTTGCGGTGCTTGTGTTTGTCTGAGCTACCCTTGGATGTTGAGGTGGATGCAGGATTGTCTGTCTGTGTGCTCTGGCTGGGTTGGGGAAGAGGGGTTTGGGATTGGTAAGAGGAAGGTAGAGGGGGGATGGAGGACAAAGGGTAACTGGCTGCCATCAGATGGGAGGCCAGAGCCTGAAAGGATCTCTGTAGACCAGCCAGTGTACCGTAAATCTCCACCAGGATTGCATTACTCTGTTGGATCAAAGTTGCAAGTCCCTGGATGGCATTCATGATAGTCAACTGACCCACAGAGATGGACCTCAGGAGGTCAATAGCCTCCTCATTGAAGGCAGCAGGGCTGGCAGGGGCAGAGATGCCTGTGGCAAAGGAGATGCCAACCCTCTTGGATGAGGAGGCACGGTCAACTGGGTGGGGAGCTACAGGGAGGGGGGGTGGGAGTAAGGGGGGTGGGAGTAAGGGGGGTGGACTTAAATGGTGCTGGGGTGGACCCAGATGGGTGCGCCATCCCCAGGGAGTATTCACTGTAGGAGGATTCCGATGATGAAGACGTGGATCCTGTCTCCCGCGTGGCACTCCCCTCACCCTGTGAGCCACTGAGTCCCTCAGTATTGGTGGTCTCAGCACTCCGGGTCCCATGGCCAGCAGCTTCCCCACTCGGCTGACCCCCTCTCCTTCACCTGCAATGCTGATGCACAGAAACAGAAAGAGAGAGACAGAGAGAGGGTCATAACATTCTTATCATACACAACAGTAGCAACACATCTATGTCAAATAAAGCCCCAGGCAGAAACCATTCAGAGCTTACAGCATGTCACAACTGGATACTTTCAACATTCCATATGCCCACAGTCTCACCCACAACATTAGACAAAAATCTGACTACTACATCACCATTCCATCAATTCACCAGTAACTCAAAAGCATCATGCACAAGATAAATTGGCTATATCTAAATTCTCTCCCCATGCAGATCATCACTGTCTATCAACAAATCATTTTAATAAAATGCAGTTTACTGACAACACAATATCATGCCTCCCCTTACTCCACACTTGCCCAGTTCATCATCAATATTCAAGTTCCATCAAAGTAAACTCATCTCACTTTAAATACAACACAGCGTATTACTTTCCAAACATATGCCTAACTTATCATTCTGTACACAACTTACACAATGTCGAACACAGTTGAAGACACTACATATGGCATACCCAAACAGTGTGCCTCACAAAATTACATAGCATACCATTGAAAAATCTATCTAAATACTATGAAAAGATTCATAAAGAGTATCTGAACCCACTTATCTAACTCATTGACACACAGACAACAATTCTATGTCCTGCAAGAGGTTCTTACTTAGCACACAGGATTCATCCACAAACAACCACAGGGAGCATAGTAACACCACCAATACAATGGACACCAAAAATGTGCATGGAGGGCTCAAATCATTTCACCATACATGCTGATTAGAAACCTCTACTTGGCAACATCTAAACACCTGCATCAATAACAACTGTCCAGACATGTGATTCCTATTACCTTAGTTCAGAAATAACACTTATACAACTAATTACTAAGGTCACCCTGAATGACACCTACATCTAGAGTCAAGCAAAATGAATGACAACATATCCCATAACACCAATGTGTGTATGTCAAATGGAACACCTGCTACACCATTAAGTCAGGGATAAATGAGCTGATCAATTACTAAAACTGTCCAAACAGCCTCAGATTAGCAAAGGTAAGTCTGGCGAAGAAGAGGTTTCAACATTACAATGGGCATGAAGTATCAATTGTCACATGATGTAGGCAGGAAATAGTTTTTGTTGCACTCATATAGGTATGGTATTGGCCTATGTAGCATGGACAATATACATGGGCTAAGGGATCAGCAAACTAACCACTTACCTTCTCAAACCCATATACATTAGAGTATAAGGTATTAGTACACATGTCAATGTTATGTCTTGAAATGTCAATGTTTTATTACCAACATGATGTCCACTGTGTAGCATGTACACCCTGATCAAAAGTCACCTTTCCCAATTTATAAATCTGGCCTGACATTGGGGATGCTTCCTCGGACCTCATAGAGAGTGTGGTGAGTTTGACATAGCTAAATCCTGCTTGTGATGACAGCCTCACATGAAGTTTCCAACTATTTCGTGACACAGGATTACTTGGCCCTGTTACTCATCTGTCAGACCCAATGTTGCACATAGAGCAACATCCAGTGGATTAGGATAGGTCAGAGACCAAAGAGCTACATAACTGATCAGTTGGGTAAATTGACTTGGGAACACTAGGTGGGTAGGGTGACACAGCTGGTTACACAAATGTATGGCTGAGTAGAAGTACACATATGACACAGTCACATCTGCATCTCCACATGCAGGCATACTATTTGGTTGACAGAGGTTATGAACATGTCCCTATAAACAAGACTATGGCCACATCTGTGTTTCTATGTTGCCAACTGTAATACTAAGACTACATAGGTGATTTACTACACTGTCACAGATGAGATACTTATACATCATACACTGAACCTTCAGCGGCATGTACATGGGTTCAGTCGGGACTTATTCCCTTGTGACTGCTGTGCTGCCCTCAAACGCCTATCCTCCTCAGGGTAGGCAGCTGCCAAAATGTGGGCCATTAAGGGGGTCAAGGTCCAACAGGCACCCCTCCCTCGTTAGGAAGACATCCCCTACTGGGCCTCTGCGGTCTTCCGGGCCCAGCGTCCCAGGTTCTCCCACCGTTTCCTACAGTGGGTGCTCTGCCAGCTGTGGACCCCCAGGGTCCGCACTTGTTTGGCGATGGCACGCCAAATTCCCTTCTTCCAATGGGTGAGTACCTGCATGGATGATACAAACAAAAGGAAAAAGTCATGTCCACATGCATCATACCAATAGTAGTAGAAAGAACACTTCAGTGACAGCAAGCAGGCAAACATTCCCATCCTCTCAGCTCACACTCAAATTAGCATGTGCATGCATCAACACCTTCATACCTATCACACATTGATTTTGCATTGGACTCACCTGCTCCTCTCGTGCATTTTACAGGGGTAGGACCTCATCCATGAACTCATCCAGCGCTTCAGGGGTGAAGGCTGGGGCTCTATCATCTGCAGGACCTGGCATGATAGCTCAGCAGCTCAGGTAGTAGAGGTCTTCCTGGCAGCAGTGTCAGGAGTCAAGTAAGCAATACTGCAGAAGATGGCGGTCACGTCTGCCACATACATGACCGTCACCACCGGCAGACATTGCCATTGGTCCAAATCCACCAAAAGCAGCAATGTCTTCCAATGGCAATTTCCAACATGGTTGTGACCGCCTACCACCATGACGACTTCCGCAAGTGGACTTAGGTCACTTCCACAGGTCCAGTATAGGAGATTATACGGCTGCCATTTTAAGCACATTTCATGTATGGAAGAGTTTTATAATCTGTGTCATAAACTATACCCCATATTGTGCAGTATATCTGCAAAGTACTGCCTTCATGTTTAGTAGTTTAGTTGTGCATCTGTGCAGTAAATGCTGTGTAACTGGAGGACATGTGGTGATAGCAATGTAGACCTACTCTGTGGTTCCTATGTTCTTTGAAGATGTAGATAATGTGCAACAATACGTGTAAGACAAGTCAAGTCGGAGGGACTTACAAACATATACAGTAACAGATGACTAATTATGTGTAGTTCAATAGTTAGTTTAGGAAATGTGCACCACAGAGGGTGTTACCGGATGCATAGATGTGTGCTGTACTGTAGATCTCAGAGGTTGTAACCGACCTCAGAAGCAGATATGTGTGAGTTGTTCATTTAACTTTACATGATGTGTGTATGCTGCATGTCACATACTATGTTTACATCTTTTCATAGCTACCCTTCCATGAGGAGAGGAAGACAATCACCAGTGTACCGTCCACTAGTAGATCTGCACACCATGGAGGAGAGACATTGTATCCAGACATATCGGCCGGATCATCATGCTATTATGGATCTTTGTGATCAGTTGGAGTCAGATCTGATGCCTGCCATTCGCAATCCCTATAGCATACCTCCCATCTTCAAGTCTTGTCAGTGCTACACTTCCTGGCCACTGGGTCCTTTCAGAACACAGTGGCCCTAACTGCAGGGACGTCTCAGTCCATGTTCAGTCTGGTTTTGAAGGATGTACTATGTGCATTGTTGAAACACCTGGACAGCTAAATCAGGTTTCCCCAATGTGCAGATTTGGCCTATATGAAGGCAGAGTTTTATGCAATGGGACACATTCCACATGTGGTTGGAGCCATATATTGCACCCATGTAGCCTTGGTTCCCCCCAGTGCCAATGAACAGGTGTATAGGAACAGGAAAAACTACCACTCTATAAACGTTCAAGTGGTGTGTTTGACAGAACAGTACATTTCACAAGTAAGTGGTAAGTATCCAGGTCAGTCCATGATTCATTCATCATGCGCAACTGCAATGTCCCACTGCTGATGACACACAGAGAGGGCCTGGCTGGTTGGTAAGTTACAATTGAAATGTGTGTTTGCAATGTATATCTCCTGCCATCACAATGTTGCATGTCCCACATATATGTTTATGCTGTTCTACCAAATTGTTCACAGATCACTCTGGCTATCCAAACTGCCCTTGGTTGTTGTTGACACCAGTGAGGTACCCAACCACGCCCGGGGGAGTCCCCTACAATGAGGCCCACGGGAGGACAAGGTGAGTCACTGAGCGGACCTTTGGGCTTCTGAAGGCAAGATTTAGGTGCTTGGAACTATCAGGAGAAGCCCTCCTCTACTTACCCAATAAGGTTTGTCAAATAATAGTTGCCTGCTGCATGCTCCACAATCTTGCCCTGAGATGACAGCTACCATTTATTCCAGATGAGAGGGAGCCAGCAGAACCTGTGGGTGGAAATTCAGATTTGCCAAGTGATGAAGAGCCAGAGGAAGATGAAGCAGGGGACTTTAGGGCAGATCTCATCAATCAGTACTTCAACTGACTAAAAGATATGTGAAGTTGACATATTTTGTAACCTGATGGGTAGCATGTCACCTCCTTTCTTGCGTCATCGGTGGGGTTGTAGATAGCTCCAATGCCTATGAGTGAGTTGTGTATGCAGACTGAACATTTGCATTGTGTACAGGACAGAGTGGTCTACAGTATCATGTATTGTTATAGCAGATGCAAAGTCACACTTGTGGACATGACTTCTCTGATTTGAGGAATGTATTCTGTTATGTCCCATCCCTTTTCTCTTTCAATCACAGATTTGCCTAGATTGTGTTTGGCTCATCAACCTTGGCAAACGACAGACAGTATCAGGAGCAGATGGGAATGGCAGACAGACATGAGAAGGGACATGGTTTAAACCAGGTACTATTAGTCTTGATTATGTGTAGTGTAATGAGCATTGCTAGACTGTCAGGACGCTGGGGTGGAAAAGTGTTTTCCAGTCAAGTTCACCTGTAGGGTACAGGAGGTTGTCAAATGGTTTCATTTGTCTCTGGATATGTGTCTGGCAAATGTGTAAACGTAGGACCATAGCATCTCCCATCACAATGGTTTCAGTTGTATGTAATCTACCTTGAACCTAGCTGTCAGTGTGTTCCTACTTTACAGACCAATGTGCATGTCATTGTGGATTGACATAGGTGAGTGTCAAGCATACAGGTGTGTGACTAATGTAAATGAAAGGTACCAGGACTGGGGACATCAGTACTGATCTCTGTCTGTACCATGGGATATGAATATTTGGAAGCTATTGTATGGGTATGTGACAAGGGTTTACCAGGTAATACAATGGACCAATCTGTGTGCCTCCTGTCTTGTTGGTAGACTAACATGACCCTAACTTCTGTATCATGTGGTTTAGCATTGTGTGACACCTTAGCAAACATCATGATGCTGCTCTCAGTCATGCTCTATGTGCTATTTGCCTATCTACCAATGATTGTGTGTAGTTGTAGATTACAACTTTTTTTAAAACTGTCCTGTTACAATACTATTGTAATGAGTCTCCTGCTGATGTAGTCCGTGTTTGATGTCCATAACAATGGGTGTACAATACAGAGGGACATAGTCAGACTGGAGTTGGCTTGCATAAATATTGTACATATATGATAAATGGCACATACACAGGACCTGTGTTTAAGTATGATTTGTTGTGGAAATAAAAACAACATACGTGATTATTAACATAAAAACACACAAAATAAACAGTGATGGGTTCAGTCATGTTGGCTGGAATTATGAGGGTAGCTGCTACACCATCAGAATATACAGCTCCAGTGTCCTTGCACCATAGGAAAATATGGTGTGGATAGATCATTAGTTTAACATGCATGGCATGTAATATTTAGTGCAGTGTCCAGGTTTTGAAAATGTTGGGATATTGCATTCTGGGAATTGTAGTGCTATAATTAGCGAGTACTTCACATGCCATTTCCAAGCGCTGTGGGGCCAGACGAGTTTAGTGGACTTGTGGCATGCCAGAGAGGGATATTAGGTTATTAGGACACATTTGTGGTGGGTGGTGTGTTAATTGGGGTGGGTTTAGGTGGTGAGGGAGTATGCAGAACTGGACAACTGGGTGACATGAATGTTGTGGGTACTTACCAGACCACTCCTGGAGTTATTCCTGTCAGGCCCTCATTGTGCAGGGTGTCCAAGACCTTCTCCGAAGATGTGAAAGTAAGGGGAGGAGGTGGGGGCCCACCGCCTGTCTTCAGTACTGCGAGCTGGTGCCTGGATGCCATGGAATGGATCTTCCCCCGAGATCAGTCAACCTCTTCCTGATGTCCTCCCTTGTGCGTGGATAACTGCCTACAAAATTCACCCTGTCAACTATCCTTTGCCAAAACTCCATTTTCCTGGCAATAGATGTTTGTTGGACCTGTGCTCCAAAGTTGTGTGGCTCTACCCTGGCCATTTCATCCACCATGACCCTCAACTCCTCATCAGTGAAACGTGGGTGTTTTTTGTGGGGACATGGTAGTGATTGTGAAGACAGAGTGGTTGTGTTCAAAGTGAAAGAGTGCAGAGTTAGGTAAATGGTGTGGTGTAGGTGCTGTGATGTAGTGGGTGACGGGTGTTGTGGATTGTGTGTGGTACTAATATGAGATTTTTGTGTGTTGTGCAGGTGTGTGATTGTGCATAGTGAGTGAAAATGGGTGCCTATTCTTGCTAATTTGAACTCTCTGGGATGTTCGTTGTCAGTGGCTGGGTGTGGCGTTTTGATTGCAAAGAATTGTGGGTTGTGTAGAGGTGTGTTGTATAGTGCAGTGAGTAGGTGTGTCGGGTGTGTGGATGTATGTCAGGTGTGTGGTATTCTAATTATCCAATGTGGTGTGGTGTTCTGACTGAAGTGAGTGGAGACTGCCGCGGTTCTCACCACCAATGGTTTACTGCCATGGAAGAACCACTGTCGTGATTTGTGGATTGTAATCTTATGGGAGGATTTTTGTTAGGCTGGCATTGCTGGTGGTCGGACCGCCTCTTTTCCGTTCTCCAGTGTCCTGGTGGTTTCAGAAATATGGCTGTTTTTTAGCGGATTTTACAGTATAACTCTTAATACAGCAGTCAGATTACCGCCAACATGGTGGCCTTTAAGCGGCCATCACAGCAGCAGTCTCCTCAAAAGACTGCCAAACACATAATGAGACCCACAGTGTCAGGGCCCAGATATTTAATGCTAATGGTGCCACTTCCATCACAGCCTCAAAAGGCATTGTCTGAATCTAACAGTGCACCGAATGAAGCTGCTATCAGGTATTAACAACATCTCTTTCGGGAGACCTTCATTAAGAGTATAGGGATCAGATGTACAAAGTGTTTTGCAGGAGCTAAACTCTGTGACTCACAAGACCAAAGACTTTGTGACCATGAAAGCAAAAAAATCAAACTGTATAAAAAACATTTGAAATGTTTAAAAAAAGTCTTCCTGGCTTTTACAGCCCTTTCCGATTCATAAAATAGGTGGGGTTGTGAAAGGTTAATATTTCTCTTATTTGCGAGCCATCATACTGAGTGTCAATGATTAGCAACCACACTGGCTGTTGCAAACCATATAAATGGTAATGGACATCCATCTTGGGATGATAACCAGTTCGCAAATTGGAAGCTGCCACCCTTGTGAATGCTGATGTGCAGACTTGGGGGGGAGCTGACTGCCTGCTCCCCAATGTATTGGGTGGCTCTCTTCACTGTCTATGTCCATGCTTATATCCAATGACTTCACTCCCTGTTCTCGTGCTTTTCCCACTAGAGCATTTCATCTTTATGTTGTTTTTGTTTGGATGAGCTGTATATTTCCATTGCTGGCTTGGCAGGGCTTTTTTTTTTTTTACTTTTTATTCAGCGCTTCATGGGAGAGCATGTTTGATTTCTTTGCTCTCTCTCCTTCTGCTTCTTCTCCCTACCGTCCACGCCTCTCCTATTTCTTTCTGCTTCCTGCCACCTTCTTGTCTATTGCTCCCTGATGACACTCTCCATTTTTAAAATGTTCAAGTTCCTTTGTTTCTTGCTGGGGCTTATGTGTCTGTGCTCTATCTGCTCATCCCGTACCCTTTTGCTTGTCTATTGTTCCCTGCTGCTTGCTGCCCCTCCCATTCTGCTCCCCATTTCTTAACATTTTTATTGATTTTATATTTTTTTGAGGGCCCGGCACCTGTAGTGTGATAGCAGTCCACTCAGTTCTCTGTTTGGCACTTCAGTGAGCTTTATTTTTATTTTACCTTTCTGAAATGACCATTGGCCACGTTATTATGCTGAAGTGATGGCTCCCTGTGCATCGTGACACAACATATGCCTTTGTGAACATGTAGCCATCATAGAATGGTTTTCCTTTAAAGAAAAAAACTTTCCAAGATATTCACTGTGTACATCCATGTGTCCTGACCCACCAACAAACATTTTGTCATTTTTTATTTTAATCTTCTAACATGCCTGACGGCCATTTCAGAATTATAATGTAAGGATGAAAAGTAAAGTGCACAGGAGCACGAATGCATAGAAACATTAGCAAAGCCAATAGGCTGTCACTTACAATTTAGAGGTGACACCTATTGGCCTTTTCAATTTAAACGCAGCCTCTGTACCTTTAAAGAAATACATTTTTAGGGGAGAACTCGTGAACTGCTGAGGGGGCTAAATGTACCATTAGGCCAACTACTGCTTCAGATTGTTTAAGGATGTATCACTAATTTGATTAATTTTTTCAAGACGAAAGATAGCACCTGACAAAACAAAGATTTTCAAATAATGTACAAATTTACCAATCACACATCTGAGTGGTCTTAAGCCTCAGGCTATCCCACGTAGCCAGTCTCAGAATTTCTAAAGTGATCTTGCCAAAGGCCACTTTAATAAGTCCTTGGTAGTTCAACAACTCATAGGAAATATGCCTTGGTACACATCCAACAGTAAAATGACAAAGCCTTTAATTGTAATTAGACATTATGCCATTACAAATTGTTGGAAATTCTGTTATGTCTCTGCTGAAGCACTGCCCACCCTATTTTGGCATGAAAAAAGCACGACTGACACTATATGTATGAACTAGGCATTCACCATGCATATGGGAATAACTTGGTTTGCATGCTTGCTCAAAGAATGACAACAAGAGGACGTGGTTTCCTGAAATGCTTCAAACTTGGGCCCCTGGGTCCTCGTGCTATACATGACATAAACCAATGTGTTTTCTTTTTGCTTTGCAACATTGGCTCCCCATACTGCAACCTGCATTGAAACTTGTGCTCTGCCTTGCCTCCTGCATAACTTGAATTCTATTCCTTTTCCTTGTACTAGACTCAGGTCCTGATTTAGATCTTGGTGGAGGGAATATTCCGTCACAAATGTGACAGCTATCCCGTCTGCCATATTATGATCTCCCTAGGAAATAATGGGATCATAATACGGGGGACGGGATATCAGTCACGTTTCTGACAAAGTATTACCCTCCCCCAAACTCTAAATCAGGCCTTTAGTCATAACTGAGGCCTGGGGTGTTTTCAGCAGTTTTCTTAGAGCCTTGTCTTTTACATTGTATTGTTAAGAATAGGTCTAGCCTCATGATATTACTGAAAGAGACTTCCCAAGATTCACCATCCATGGTACCCACAACTCCTTTGTGGCTAATACTCTCGGAATCATCGTTTTTTTTTTCCATCTAATCTTGTGTGCTACAAGCTACATATTTATTTATCAATTTTTAAATACACTATGCGTTAGATATTGACAATACAGAAGATCGTGCAAAAATTGCCACACTGGTCTTATGGATCACCGTTTGGAGCGGTGAACACACCACCTTAAATAGAGAGATCATTGAGGAGTGCCTTAGCTGTGATCAAGAACGTAAAATCCCATGGTTAAATTACATTAAGGGGATTGTTCCCTCTACAGAGCGTCCAGATTTGTTTCATAGCCCACAGCTGGTAACTAAGAGTGACAGAATGTTAGTCAAGGAGCATTTTCTTAAGCAGGCCAGAGAATGCAGAGAGAACTTGGACCGGGGTAACCTATTCTTGAGATGTCTATTAATCCTGAAAAACTGGTACTGAAGCATATCTCTCCTTTGTTAGAAATCCATGGGAGAGATCTCTTCTCACCAGATTCAGGCTGAGCATTACTAGCGTCAATCTCTGCTTCCCCATCTTCCATTTTCCATTAAATTTTGCCCCTGTGATGGTTGTTCACCACAGACTCCTGAGCATTTTGTCCTGTTCTGCAGGCATTATGAACCCCAAAAGAGAAGGTTTGTATTGCCAATCCTTAAAGCAAAGGGCTTCCCTTCCAACCCGCCTTCCTTTACCTTCTGCTGCTAAGCGATTATACTGTGGCTTTGGTGGTTTGTTCTTTTCTGAAATGTGCTCTGTTTTGGAACAAAGCACTGAACTATGGCTTTTAGTACATTGATGTGCCGCCCCATTTTATATGTTTAGAATTGAAGGGTGACGTATTCTTTTTAGCTATTAATTTTGGCAGTTTCTATGATGTAATACATTTTATGAAATGATGAGTGTTTTCTTTTTATGTGGTCATGTTTTTATGATTACATTTATAATCAAAATAAAGAAATGCAATTCAATTCAAATACACTATCAACTGTAGCCATCCTAGTGCTCAAGCTCCCCAAAAACTAGCTAAAAGAGACAGAATACAGATCTAACCCAATTGAAAGCGGATCACTGTAGAAAGATCAAACGATCAAAATAGGAGTTTTTTGAGAGCTCTCTAATACAGATGAAGATCCTGAATGGTACAGGCATCAAAAGTGAGACTGTTTCTGGGTTTGGGGCCCAAAACGAAGTATGTTTGCACGCTAGAACTACTGACAATTTTGAAATAGGGAGTTTGCAGAAAGTGATGTGCTCCTCCTCTGAGTAGCCTCACAGTGACATAGGAGACTAGTGGGTTCAGTAGTGTTATGAAACTTAAGGGGACATCAAACTACATAGAGTGCCCCCCTCCGGATTCAGTCACGAGCAATCATGCCAGGGTACTGTGCAGAGGGGGGCCCCCATGGAGCTCAGAGCCCCTTGCACCACGGGGTCTGCAGGGGCCTATGTTACATCACTGATTGTAAAGACAAAATTTGGAACTGTGAGAAGATGAGGCATGCCACACAAGACCCTAAAATTATTCTGTTGCCTTACATGACTCCTTGTGCCACTGGAGGACACACTACGTTGCTCAGACATGTTCACAATCTCACAGAGAGCAGACCATTTTTTTCAGTCATCGCGGCTTGGAAAGCAATTAGTAGGTGTGCCCTGGGCACAAAGTCTTACCATTGTGAAAGCATGAGAGGACACTGGCACCAATGGCCAAGGCATGTTTATCTGGTGGCAAAAAAGGGCAGCATCTTCCGCAAAAGACACAGTTGGAGAAAGCAGGAGGACCATACCCTTTGCACCCGAACTTCACAGAAGAGATCCTTGTTCAAAAACACTCACGGGGTTTTTGCTTCAGGACTAGAGGCAGTACTGGGCCCAGAGGTTTTGGCCAGAGTTTACTGCAGCAGCATGGTGGATAATCTCCAGGAACAATGAACTTAGGGCCTGATTTAGAGTTTCTCTTCTAGAAAACAAGAGCGACCCAAATGTCCATGTGAACATGGGTATAAAACTAAAACACAGAATAACTGTTCACATTAAACTATTTTTTTTAATATAAATATAATAAAGAAGAAAGTCTTGAATAGAATCAATAAAAAAAGTAATAGAACATTTGCATTGAGAAAGTACGCATCCTGTCAGACATTAATCCATGATGATAATAATGTTAACCAAGAAACCAGTGCATTTAATTAGTAAGAATTAACAAACTTTTTATTCATAAATGCAAAACTTTGCAAAAAGAACAAAAAAATTCACAATTGGTGAGGAAAAAGACATCTTAAGTACAGCCCAGTGAAGCAAACCAAACCAAAAAAAGGAAAAAAGTGTCCAATCTTGTGAGAATACCTAATGTATTGGTAAAAAGTCATTCAGACAGCCACAATTGTTTGAATACAAATAATCAGACAGGTGTGTAATGCGGACTCCTGGTCGAAGATATGTGGGGAAGATACCAAAGGCAATGCAGGCCTTTCTTATTTAATATATTTATATGACAAAATGAGTTTCATGTGAAAGCTTGTTCTGATTTAGAGTTTGGCGAACGGGGTTACTCCATCAGAAACGTGACGGATATACCGCCCTATTACAATTCCATTAAAGCCTAAGGAGCTTGTAATACGACAGAAGGGATATCTGTCACGCTTGTGACAAAGTAACCCCTCTGCCAAACTCTAAATCAGGCCCTTTCTCTTGTCACCATTGATCTGTAGACAATGAGTACCCATCCAATTGTGTATGCCTGCTAGGGAATCACGCAGCTGACTGTTGGAATTGGGCAACAGTTCAGTAAAGCTGTCATTAGTACAGAAGAGTAACAGAAAGATGATAAAAAGAAATAACTCTCAGATTTGCAAATACAGATTAAAAAGTATGGGCAAAAGTGCTTACCGTTATGGGACCCTGTAGGTGACATGCTAGTAACAATGAATGAATGAAACGAAGGCAATGAGAACACCTGGCTATACCCACTGAAGAAAAAGACCTGTGAAGTGTGGCACAACCATAATGGCTTTCTTCCCAGCACTGGTGGTTTGCTGAATGGGTGTCATGTTGAATGCACCCACTCCAGAACCCTTTTCATTCACAATAAACTCCCAGAGCAGATATTGTTTTCTTTGAACAAAAAAATACACATTTAAAAACATAGTGACTGTTGTCCCGCCCTCAATGTGATAGGACAATTGTCACTGTGACCTGACAGTTTTTGGCACACGGGTTACCAGGTCACCAATTAACACTGAGAGAGCATGGGCTGATGCAACCTGGGTGATTGCCTGATTCTAAATAGAGAAGTGGAGCTACAAGTTCAGCAGAGTAGAAGCACATCTTATTTATGACTGTGCTCTGACTCCACCAACCTCTAAATAAGGCCCTTAGGCAATTGCTTCTCCATAATCTGGGATACTGCGGATAAGAGCCTGAGGGCCTGTAGTTTTAAAAGTCATACGGGTCCAGACCAAGTCCATATTTCTTCAGCTAGGATGATCAGCGTTTTCTACTAGTCTCCGGAACAAGACTAGAAAAAAATCTTTTCAGGTGCTTCATAGTGAAAGGTAACTATAAGCTATTGGAATTCCTACAATGTTTGGTAAAACTATGTTTAAGAGATGCATATTTATTTATATTTATTTGAGGTGTGCATCCAAATAAACCAATTCAAAAACACATACAATGCATGTAATATATAAATACATAAAAGAGAATATAAAATTCTACTTCATTGTGCATTAACTAATAATCACAACAGTAAATTAAAGTTAGGCAGTTGCAGCGCCTTAATCTTGGATATTAAAGGTAAGGGCCTGTAGTTCTACAAGTCATATGGGTCCAGTTCATACTTCTTCAGCCAGGATGATCAGCCCTTTTTACTAGTCCCTGGAATGAGACCTGAAGAAACTCTTTGCAGGTGCTTCAAAGTGAAAAGTAACTACATGTTACTGAAATTCCTACAAGTGTATTAGAAGGAGAATGTTTGGTAAAGCTATGTCTAAGAGATGCATATTGATTTTATATTTATCAGAAGTGCTTCCATTGAAAACAGTTCAAAAACACATATGATGCATTTAATGCATAGATACATACATGAGAATATAAAATTCTCCTTCATCATGCTTTGAACAATAATCAATACAGTAATATAACATTTATTAAGATTCTGATTAATTAAAAAGTAATTACAATTTGATTTAAGATTAAGCCAAACAAATGTATCGAGTGAAAGCAAATATTCACAGCTGGTGGATTTAATGATGTAAAATGTGCTTTCTCATACATTTCCAGTGAGCACTTTAAATAATGGGATGAATACATTTTGATTGTAAGTATAAACGATTTGGAAAGAAAAATAAAACATGAATCATATCCTGTTTCTTAGCACCACAATATTGACCACCAGGATTAAAGTAGGCTCACTCCTTTAAAATCATGCATTTTCTCCAATGGGGATGTGTGCAAATGTAAGCTTTATACATATTCTTCATGCATATGGGCACATATTGACCTTTAACCCCTTCGCTGCCAGGCCTTTTCCCCCTCCTGTGCCAGGCCTTTTTTTGCCTATTTGGGGCAGTTCGCGCTTAGGCCCTCATAACTTTTTGTCCACATAAGCTAACCAAGCCAAATTTGCGTCCTTTTTTTCCAACATCCTAGGGATTCTAGAGGTACCCAGACTTTGTGGGTTCCCCTGAAGGAGGCCAAGAAATTGGCCAAAATACAGTGAAAATTTCGTTTTTTTCAAAAAAATTGGAAAAAGTGGCTGCAGAAGAAGGCTTGTGGTTTTTCCCCTGAAAATGGCATCAACAAAGGGTTTGCGGTGCTAAACTCAGCAGCTTCCCAGCTTTCAGGAACAGGCAGACTTGAATCAGAAAACCCAATTTTTCAACACAATTTTGGCATTTTACTGGGGCATACCCCATTTGTGCAATTTTTTGTGCTTTCAGCCTCCTTCCAGTCAGTGACAGGAATGGTCATGAAACCAATGCTGGATCCCAGAAACCTAAACATTTCTGAAAAGTAGACAAAATTCTGAATTCAGCAAGGGGTCATTTGTGTAGATCCTACAAGGGTTTCCTACAGAAAATAACAGCTGAAAAAGAAAAATATTGAAATTGAGGTGAAAAAACCATCAATTTTTCTCTACGTTTTACTCTGTAACTTTTCCCTGCAATGTCAGATTATCGAAAGCAATATACCGTTACGTCTGCTGGACTCCTCTGGTTGCGGGGATATATAGGGTTTGTAGGTTCATCAAGAACCCGAGGAACCCAGAGCCAATAAATGAGCTGCACCCTGCAGTGCGTTTTCATTCTATACCGGGTATACAGCAATTCATTTGCTGAAATATAAGGAGTAAAAAATTGCTATCAAGAAAACCTTTGCATTTCCAAAAAGGGCACAAGATAAGGTGTTGAGGAGCAGTGGTTATTTGCACATCTCTGAATTCCGGGGTGACCATAGTAGCACGTGAATTACAGGGAATTTCTCAAATAGATGTCTTTTTTACACACACTCCTATATTTGGAAGGAAAAAATGTAGAGAAAGACAAGGGGCAATAGTACTTGTTTTGCTAATCTATGTTCCCCCAAGTCTCCCGATAAAAATGATACCTCACTTGTGTGGGTAGGCCTAGCGCCCGCGACAGGATATGCCCCAAAACACAACGTGGACATATCACAGAAAACAGAGCTGTTTTTAGCAAAGTGACTACCTGTAGATTTTGGCCTCTAGCTCAGCCGCCACCTAGGGAAACCTACCAAACCTGTGCATTTCTGAAAACTAGAGACCTAGGGGAATCCAAGGAGGGGTGACTTGCGGGGCTCGGACCAGGTTCTGTTACCCAGAATCCTTTGCAAACCTCAAAATTTGGCTAAAAAAACACATGTTCCTCACATTTCTGTGGCAGAAAGTTCTGGAATCTGAGAGGAGCCACAAATTTCCTTCCACCCAGCGTTCCCCCACGTCTCCCGATAAAAATGATACCTCACTTGCGTGGGTAGGCCTAGCGCCCGCGACAGGATATGCCCCAAAACACAACGTGGACATATCACAGAAAACAGAGCTGTTTTTAGCAAAGTGACTACCTGTAGATTTTGGCCTCTAGCTCAGCCGCCACCTAGGGAAACCTACCAAACCTGTGCATTTCTGAAAACTAGAGACCTAGGGGAATCCAAGGAGGGGTGACTTGCGGGGCTCGGACCAGGTTCTGTTACCCAGAATCCTTTGCAAACCTCAAAATTTGGCTAAAAAAACACATGTTCCTCACATTTCTGTGGCAGAAAGTTCTGGAATCTGAGAGGAGCCACAAATTTCCTTCCACCCAGCGTTCCCCCACGTCTCCCGATAAAAATGATACCTCACTTGTGTGGGTAGGCCTAGCGCCCGCGACAGGATATGCCCCAAAACACAACGTGGACATATCACAGAAAACAGAGCTGTTTTTAGCAAAGTGACTACCTGTAGATTTTGGCCTCTAGCTCAGCCGCCACCTAGGGAAACCTACCAAACCTGTGCATTTCTGAAAACTAGAGACCTAGGGGAATCCAAGGAGGGGTGACTTGCGGGGCTCGGACCAGGTTCTGTTACCCAGAATCCTTTGCAAACCTCAAAATTTGGCTAAAAAAACACATGTTCCTCACATTTCTGTGGCAGAAAGTTCTGGAATCTGAGAGGAGCCACAAATTTCCTTCCACCCAGCGTTCCCCCACGTCTCCCGATAAAAATGATACCTCACTTGTGTGGGTAGGCCTAGCGCCCGCGACAGGATATGCCCCAAAACACAACGTGGACATATCACAGAAAACAGAGCTGTTTTTAGCAAAGTGACTACCTGTAGATTTTGGCCTCTAGCTCAGCCGCCACCTAGGGAAACCTACCAAACCTGTGCATTTCTGAAAACTAGAGACCTAGGGGAATCCAAGGAGGGGTGACTTGCGGGGCTCGGACCAGGTTCTGTTACCCAGAATCCTTTGCAAACCTCAAAATTTGGCTAAAAAAACACATGTTCCTCACATTTCTGTGGCAGAAAGTTCTGGAATCTGAGAGGAGCCACAAATTTCCTTCCACCCAGCGTTCCCCCACGTCTCCCGATAAAAATGATACCTCACTTGTGTGGGTAGGCCTAGCGCCCGCGACAGGATATGCCCCAAAACACAACGTGGACATATCACAGAAAACAGAGCTGTTTTTAGCAAAGTGACTACCTGTAGATTTTGGCCTCTAGCTCAGCCGCCACCTAGGGAAACCTACCAAACCTGTGCATTTCTGAAAACTAGAGACCTAGGGGAATCCAAGGAGGGGTGACTTGCGGGGCTCGGACCAGGTTCTGTTACCCAGAATCCTTTGCAAACCTCAAAATTTGGCTAAAAAAACACATGTTCCTCACATTTCTGTGGCAGAAAGTTCTGGAATCTGAGAGGAGCCACAAATTTCCTTCCACCCAGCGTTCCCCCACGTCTCCCGATAAAAATGATACCTCACTTGTGTGGGTAGGCCTAGCGCCCGCGACAGGATATGCCCCAAAACACAACGTGGACATATCACAGAAAACAGAGCTGTTTTTAGCAAAGTGACTACCTGTAGATTTTGGCCTCTAGCTCAGCCGCCACCTAGGGAAACCTACCAAACCTGTGCATTTCTGAAAACTAGAGACCTAGGGGAATCCAAGGAGGGGTGACTTGTGTGGCTCGGACCAGGTTCTGTTACCCAGAATCCTTTGCAAACCTCAAAATTTGGCTAAAAAAACACATGTTCCTCACATTTCTGTGGCAGAAAGTTCTGGAATCTGAGAGGAGCCACAAATTTCCTTCCACCCAGCGTTCCCCCACGTCTCCCGATAAAAATGATACCTCACTTGTGTGGGTAGGCCTAGCGCCCGCGACAGGATATGCCCCAAAACACAACGTGGACACATCACAGAAAACAGAGCTGTTTTTAGCAAAGTGACTACTTGGAGATTTTGGCCTCTAGCTCAGCCGCCACCTAGGGAAACCTACCAAACCTGTACATTTCTGAAAACTAGAGACCTAGGGGAATCCAAGGAGGGGTGACTTGTGTGGCTCGGACCAGGTTCTGTTACCCAGAATCCTTTGCAAACCTCAAAATTTGGCTAAAAAAACACATGTCCCTCACATTTCTGTGGCAGAAAGTTCTGGAATCTGAGAGGAGCTACAAATTTCCTTCCACCCAGCGTTCCCCCAAGTCTCCCGATAAAAATGATACCTCACTTGCGTGGGTAGGCCTAGCGCCGGCGACAGGAAACACCCCAAAGCGCAACGTGGACACATCCTAAATTTTGGAAAAAAACAGAGGTGTTTTTTGCGAAGTGCCTACCTGTAGATTTTGGCCTCTAGCTCAGCCGGCACCTAGGGAAACCTACCAAACCTGTGCATTTCTGAAAACTAGAGACCTAGGGGAATCCAAGGAGGGGTGACTTGCGGGGCTCGGACCAGGTTCTGTTACCCAGAATCCTTTGCAAACCTCAAAATTTGGCTAAAAATACACATGTTACTCACATTTCTGTGGCAGAAAGTTCTGGAATCTGAGAGGAGCCACAAATCTCCTTCTACCCAGCGTTCCCCCAAGTCTCCCGATAAAAATGATACCTCACTTGTGTGGGTAGGACTAGCGCCCACGAAAGGAAAGGGCCCAAAACACAACGTGGACACATCACATTTTTTTATAAAAAGCAGTGCCTACCTGTGGATTTTGGCCTGTAGCTCAGCCGACACCTGAGGAAACCTAGCAAACCAGTGCATTTTTGAAAACTAGAACCCCAGGGGAATCCAAGATGGGGTGACTTGCGGGGCTCTGACCAGGTTATGTTACCCAGAATCCTTTGCAAACATTAAAATTTGGCCCAAAAAACACTTTTTCCTCTCATTTCGGTGACAGAAAGTTCTGGAATCTGAGAGGAGCCACAAATTTCCTTCCACCCAGCGTTCCCCTAAGTCTCTTGATAAAAATGGTACATCACTTCTGTGGGTAGGCCTAGCGCGCACAAAAGGAAATGGGCCAAAACACAACGTGGACACAACATATTTTTTCACAGAAAACAGAGGTGTTTTTTGCAAGGTGCCTACCTGTGGTGTTTGGCCTGTAGCTCAGCCGGCCCCGGGGGGGGGGGGGGGGGGGGGGGGGGCAGAAATGCCCTAAAATAAATTTGCCTCCCCAACCCCCACCCTCCCCCGCCGGGAGCGACCCTTGCCTAAGGGGTCGCTCCCCCTGCGTGACATTGGCACCAAAAAACAAATCCCCGGTGCCTAGTGGTTTCTGCCCCCTTGGGGGGAGGTTGACCTAAACTCAGCCAATCTGCCCCCAAGGGGGGCAGAAATGGCCTAAATACAATTTGTCCCCCAGGGGAGCGACTTTTGCCTGATGGGTCGCTCCCCATCTCTAAAAAAAAAAAAACAACAAAAAAAAACAAACAAAAAAAAAAAATTCCCCTGGTGCCTAGAGTGTTCTGCCCCCCCCCCCCGGGGGCAGTTCGGCCTAATAATAGGCCGATCTGTCCCCCGGGGGGGCAGAAATGGCCTAAAATAAATTTGCCCCCCCAACCCCCATCCCCCCCCGGGAGCGACCCTTGCCTACGGGGTCGCTCCCCCTGCGTGACATTGGCGCCAAAAAACAAATCCCCGGTGCCTAGTGGTTTCTGCCCCCTTGGGGGCAGATTGACCTAAAATTGGCCAATCTGCCCCCAGGGGGGCAGAAATGGTCTAAGTACAATTTGCCCCCCCAGGGGAGCGACCCTTGCCTGATGGGTCGCTCCCCATCTCTAAAAAAAGAAACAACAAAAAAAAAAACACACAAAAAAAAAATTGCCCTGGCGCCTAGAGTGTTCTGCCCCCCCCCGGGGGCAGTTCGGCCTAATAATAGGCCGATCTGTCCCCCGGGGGGGGCAGAAATGGCCTAAAATAAATTTGCCCCCCCAACCCCCATCCCCCCCCCCGGAGCGACCCTTGCCTACGGGGTCGCTCCCCCTGCGTGACATTGGCGCCAAAAAACAAATCCCCGGTGCCTAGTTGTTTCTGCCCCCTTGGGGGCGGATTGACCTAAAATTGGCCAATCTGCCCCCAGGGGGGCAGAAATGGTCTAAATACAATTTGCCCCCCAGGGGAGCGACCCTTGCCTGATGGGTCGCTCCCCATCTCAAAAAAAAAAAAAAAGAACACAAAAAAAAAACTCAAAAAAAAATTTGCCCTGGCGCCTAGAGGTTTCTTCCCCCCCTGGGGGCAGATCGGCCTAATAATAGGCCGATCTGCCCCCAGGGGGGGCAGAAATGGCCTAAAATAAATTCCCCTGCCTCCCAGGGAGCGACCCTTGCCTAAGTGGTCGCTCCCTTTGCGTGAAATTCACGCAAAGAAAAAACTCCCTGGGGTCTAGTGGTTTCTACCCCCCTTGGGGGCAGATTGGCCTCATCAAAATAGGCCAATCTGCCCCCAAGGGGGGCAGAAATGGGCAAAATATAATTTTCCCCCAAGGGGAGCGACCCTTGCCTAAGGGGTCGCTCCCCACCAAAAAAAAAAAAAATGAAACAAAAAAAAAAAATGGTCCCTGGTGCCTAGAGGTTTCTGCCCCCCCTGGGGGCAGATCGGCCTAATAGTAGGCCAGAAAAGGCCTTCCCGAAAATATGCCCCCCTGGGAGCGACCCTTGCCCAAGGGGTCGCTCCCTTTTGTCAATAACAATAAAAAAAAAAAAAAATCCTTGGTGTCTAGTGGTTTCTACCCCCCTTGAGGGCAGATTGGCCTCATCAAAATAGGCCAATCTGCCCCCAAGGGGGGCAGAAATGGCCAAAATATAATTTTCCCCCAAGGGGAACGACCCTTGCCTAAGGGGTCGCTCCCCACCTCAATAAAAAAAAATGAAACAAAAAATAAAATAAAAAAATAAAAAAATGGTCCCTGGTGCCTAGAGGTTTCTGCCCCCCCCTGGGGGCAGATCGGCCTAATAAGGCCAGAAAAGGCCTTCCCGAAAATATGCCCCCCTGGGAGCGACCCTTGCCCAAGGGGTCGCTCCCTTTTGTCAATAACAATAAAAAAATAAAAAAATCCTTGGTGTCTAGTGGTTTCTACCCCCCTTGGGGGCAGATTGGCCTCATCAAAATAGGCCAATCTGCCCCCAAGGGGGGCAGAAATGGCCAAAATATAATTTTCCCCCAAGGGGAACGACCCTTGCCTAAGGGGTCGCTCCCCACCTCAATAAAAAAAAAATGAAACAAAAAATAAAAAAAAAATAAAAAAAAATGGTCCCTGGTGCCTAGAGGTTTCTGCCCCCCCCCTGGGGGCAGAAAAGGCCTTTTCAAAAAAATGCCCCCCCTGGGAGCGACCCTTGCCCAAGGGGTCGCTCCCTTTTGTCTATTTCAATGAAAAAAAAAAAAATCCCTGGTGTCTAGTGGGGTTTCAAAAGCCGGATTGCAAGCAATCCGGCTTTTGAAACCCTCGGAGGGACTTCAAAGGGAAGGAAATACTTTTCCTTCCCTTTGAAGCCCCTCCGGGCCTCCCAAGTGATTGAAAAAGAAATGCTTTTGCATTTCTTTTTCAATCGCGCTGGAAGCAGAGCTTCCAGCGTGACGAGGGAGGCCCCTGTGACACAGCGCGCGCGCTGACGTCACAGGGGGGGGGTGGGGGGGGTCGGGGGTGGAAGGGGAAGGTCTTCCCCTTCCATCCCCGACTTGGGTGGGGAAGGGGGGTGCACGGGGGGGCGCGCTAGCGCGCCCCCAAGTTCCCCTGTGCCATGGACGAGATGATCTCGTCCAAGGCACAGGGGAACTGTAGCCTTGGACGAGATCATCTCGTCCAAGGCACAGAAGAGGTTAAGTAAAATTGCATTGAGCCACAACTTGCAAGCAATTCAATTGCAATCTTTTTACCTGTAAACAATGATGCATTTCATCATGAAACCTTTTGATCTGCAAGACCTTTTTAATCAAATTCAGTGTGTTGTTATTTCTTTGAGATAACAATTATTCATAATTCATATACATCTGCTACAAGCAGTGTGAATAAATCTTAGATCGTGAAAATCACATTTCTCATTTCTATCACATGAAAGTTCTCTTCATTAGACCTTTTCCTACAAATTTTCAGAGCTACTGAACAATTGATAAACATGACGGGTAATCTGACAGTAGACCCAAATAATTATGCCATTAAGACATAACTCAAGGTGTATCCCTTCAAATGAGCTGGAATTATTAATGCCGAGATAGATTTTTCAAACTTCATGTAAAATTCTATTCCTTTGAGTTACTGGTAACTGAAGTGAAACACCGTTCTCACCTGAGTATTTTTAATTAATTTCCTTTGGTGCTTAGGGGGATATTTACAGATTTTTCAGACAATACAGGCCAGCAAGCAAGGATGAAAGGGTACAGCAGGAATGCACTGTATCTACTAAGATATGGCATATTTCTGCTGTTTCCTACTACTGTCATGCCACATGCTTTCGCAGCATTTCCCGCTCGGGCCGTGGTGGCCTGCCCCAGCCCTTTTTTCCGTCTGCGCTCTGTTTTCTCTGCCGCGGCGAGGACGGAGGCTCAGGATTGGGCGTCGGTCCTCGCAGCGCATAATGCGCAGCACGGGTGTTGTCACAGGGTGCCCGCACCTCCCCCTCGGCCTTTCCACTTACCTGGTACCCCATTCTAGGTCCTTCTCTTTTTCCTTCTTCTTCCTGGAGGAGCCATGATTTCTTTTTGCCAGCATACCATTCTCCTTTCATCTTCCCTGCATGCATTTGTTTCCTTTACTACTATGGTGCCTTTTCCTATCTGGTTCTATAGCCCCTTTCCCAATCCAAGATGGCAGTCGTACTTCTTCCTGTATGTCACTTCCTGTCTAGGGGTATATAAGGGGATACATTCTTCTTCTCTTTGCGTTGCAACACTTCTCCTGTGGTGGTCACACACGGCTGATCTTCTGTTGGACTCCAGTTTTTGCTCCTGTTTTTCCCCTGTTCTTCCTGTGATTTTCCTGGCATCAAAGTTCTGATTTTCTTGTGTCCTCCTTCTGTTCCAGGGAGTTCCTGTCTGGAGATTTTTTCCCTATGGGGTTTTTACTCTGGGACTTCTTCTGACGGGCATGGACTGTTGTGGTGTACTACTGTCAGCACACTGTGGCTACGGGAAGGGGTCGCCCCTACCTCGGCCAGGGTAGGACTTGCAAGAACCAAGGCTGCACGCCATCCCCATCTGCCCTAGACGGTGAGCTAAAGACAACTCGTGACAACTGCTGGCGAACTTTGTGCTGCCTAGAGCCAACACAACCACCCTTGTACCATGTTGCAAAGGTGTCTGCCTCAAAAGCAGGATTGTTTTTGTTCAGGAAGGGATAGCTTCATGCACAAAAATATTCCCTAAAGCAATTTTCCTCTTTCTATGTGTGCTGCAGAATGCAGCATTCATAGACAGAGGAAATAACAAGAAGAAATAAAGATATTTTTCCTTGTTACGCCTGATTCAGGGAGGCATAGCATTTTGGCGGATTCCCAGCTTTCCTCACCTTAGTAAATCCGAGGTTGCATCATAATCCACGGGTGGATTCACAGGAATGCCTTTCTCCACCCATGTGCTCAGCATTACCTTGCATTACTGTTTGGAAAAATCCCATGCCATAAAAGTGACACATCCCAGACATAAATATTAGTAAATCTGGGCATTAGTGTATTTGGTAACCCTGACAGATGGAGTTATATTTGATGACTTAACCAGGCCACTTAACACATTTGATCTAACCAAAAAAATCTCTATTAAAGAACTCACTTGATTTTCAAAAAGCTAATTTCTATACTAATAGGGAAAACCTCTAATATTTGCTGCAACCAATTTGTTACGTCATTACCTAAATTATCTTTCCACACAAACATACCATTCGAATGACATTTTAATATAAAGGGGAATTCTATTGTATCCTTCACTTCATTTAAGATGTCATAAAGCTGAGAGTGAGCACTCCAGGAATTAGGCCTAATTTCAAAAGTTGTGACTCATTTGGTCACATAATATTGATTAAAATATAATCTATCAATCATCGTTGTCTATCTCTTTGCTAAAGTAAAAGTAGCAGATTCAGAGTTACCAAATCTTCTATCAATTAGAGCCAAGTTTAATTTCAATGCCCAAGTTAATAAGGGCGTAGACCCATTATCTTATTTCTTATTTGGGAGGGAGGGTAAAGTCCGACCCCCAAAAGAAGCCTAATTCTAGAAAAATGATTTTCCTATAAGCTGAGGATGTAATTTTTGTCCCAAAGTCTCCTGCTAAAATTAAAGTAGAATTTGGAAATCGAACTAATATTTCTAATAAAACCATTTGTAAATTATGCAGAGAGAACACATAATTAATGGTAGGACCAAAATAAACATTACAAAGTAAACAATTTCGAAAAATATAATCTGATCCTAAATAAGAACAATAAACAACCATGACATGTTGTAAAGTGGTGACCAACTACAAAACCTGCCATTTAAAAGAGGATCATAATAGAATGGATAACACCCCCCCGCCCCCCATACTACTAACTGATGGAATGGCTGGACAAAACTTCAAATTTATTTATCTGAATAAAAATCATTAATTAGCCAAGTTTCATCGAGCTTTCAGGTGTCAGTAGACCTTGTAACCTGGGCATATTCCAGAGGCAGGCATAACTTCGAGATAATATTTGCAAGCGCACTGGGAAGCCAGAATCAATAATTATTTTCCAGAACTAATTCATCCATATCAACTCCTTTATTCACTCTCTCTCTAACATATCGGTAGCTATTCTGGTTAATAATTGTGAAATTCGCTGCTAGAGACTTTAAGTTCCACAGCAGTTCATACTATAATGAAGGTCTAGAGGAATTGTAGGTAATCAAAGACAATGTAAGCGGGGAACAGGGAGAACACCTATGCTGTTAGACTTGGCATCCTTGGCGTGACTTCCCCAGACTTTTTGCCTTCCGGACTCTTATTTTGCTGACTTTGGTTTGTTTGGCATTAGGAGTCTGGGCACTTTACCACTGCTAACTAGTGCTAATGTGCAGGTGCTCTCTGCTTAAAACATGGTATTGTTGCTTATCCATAATTGTCATATTTAATGCACTTATAAGTTTCTAGTAAAGTGCACTACCTGTGCCCAGGGCCTGTAAAATACATGCTGCTAGTGTGCAGTTTATTTAAAAAGTAGGACATGTACTTTTATGTTTTATATGTCCTAGTAGTGAAAAATCTTAAATTCGATGTTCAGTACTGCAAGGCCTATATCTCCCATAGGATAACATTGGGATTACCTTATTACATTTTCTGAGTGGAATTTCCAATTGAGAAGAGATGTGGCTCCCAAGTTTGTGTCTCTGAAATCACAATTTAAAATCACAACTTATGGTGAAGATGGATTTGAAATTGTATTTTTAAAAATGCCACTTTAAGAAACTTGGCATTTTTTTACTTTAGACATTTTGTGCAGCCTGTCTTGGAATATACATCTGGGGTGGGTTACAGTTGGGCTTTGTGCATTCCCTCTAGACAGCCACACATAAAGTGAGCGAAAGTGTGTCTAATGAGCCATCTGCACCCTGATGGGCCATCCTGTGCAGGATGGGAGGAAGGAGCTGACACTTACACCTGAATAAGCTGTGTCCTGTATCCATACAAAGGGCTGCATGCTTCCCGTTAGTGAGTCTGGAGACAGGGCAGGAAAGACAGGGACCCTGTGACCTTCAAATGCTTCTCTTTGAAGTCCCCCCCACTTCAAAGGCATGACTGGGTATAAGTACTGGATCTCTGACACCACCACTTCAGAACACTTCTGGACATGTGGATACTGTGCCAGGAAGATAGACTGAGGTGCTGCTTCAAGTACTGCCACTCTGCTGAACTGCTACTCTGCTAGACTCCTGCTGTGCTAATCTCCTGCCTTCTGCCCTCCTTGACTGGTAGTGAGGAGGTCTGGACCTGCATCTGTCCAACCCAGAACCAAAGTAACTGTAAGGGTGTGTGGCTGGAGCTGGCCAAATTAAAATTGGAAATGGAAAAGGCTGAGAGTGCCTTGGATGAGAAGAAAGTAGCCACACAGGAAAAAAGGGTGGCCCATGAGCTAAGTCTAAAGGAACTGGACATCAGAGCTAAGCAAGTATAGTCCACTGGTAATGACGGTAGCATTACCCCAGTGCCCTCTGGAGACAAGCGGGTCCACATTCTAAAGGGTATGGTGCCTGACTTTGTGATTGGAGATGACATAGGTGGTTTCAGGAACATGAGATTGTCCTGCAGATGCAAAAGATCCATGAAGAGGATTGTGGGGCTAGTCTGTGGAGGCAGAGCCTTACTGAGGGGAGGGATACCCTATTGGCCTTGATGGGGGTGACAGGATGAGGAATCTCCTTCCATGAAAGAAGCCCTGATCGGAAAGTATGGTTTGACCTCAGAGACGTATAGGCAGAAATTCGGGGACAGTCAGAAGCTATCCCAACAGACCTGGGTGAATTGTGTTGATTCTTTTTGGAAGGCACTAGAGGGTTGGGTGAAGGGCAATGAAGTCAATGATTACCAGGGGCCATATAACCTGATTCCAAAAGAGAACATGTTCAGTCTTTGTTTTTCAGATCTCTGCCAACACTTGATTGACAGTAAGCTCTCTGATCCCAGTTAGCTTGCTAATGAGGCGGACTGTTGTGTCAGCACCAGGGTCCATGAGACTGTATCTGGGAGGGAATCACTGCAAGGGTGGGCAGGGTCCTCACCAGAAGAAAATGGGGGGACAAAAAGGAAAGCAAGGAGTTCTCTAGAGAGTCCCAAAATAGACTCCCATCCCCCTAATGAGAAGAAAAAGACATGGCTCCCTGACAGTAGGTCTGCAGAGAAGGCACCCCCTAAGAGCTTTGAATGCCAACAGGAAGGGCAGTTCAAGGGGGATGCCAAGTGTCCAATGCGGGCACAGCCCCCCCAATCGGCAGTCACTGGGGTTGGCTAGTGTCGCTCTTGGGGAGGAGAATATCCTGGATAATGTGGGGCAGAGTAGAGGTTACCGTAGCCCTCCTGGGTAACAGAGAAATGGTGCAGAGAACCCACATGCCTAGAAATACCAGGAAGTGCAGGCAGTGGCTCACTATTATTGGGCAAAGGGTGGAGGCTCTGAGAGACACTGGAGCCAACATGACAACTATCAGGTGTCATTTGGCCCTCTTGGAGCCGGTAGTCCCTAATGTGTTCCACCAAGTTGCTCTGGTGTATGTGTATGTCCACCTTTCAGAAACGTATCAGATCACTTTTTTTGTTTGTTCACAAAGTGATCAGATACATTTGTGAAAGGAGGACATACACTCGCACGGAGATTGAATTGAATGAATGATCGATACGGTGTTTATGGGAAATACTTGGAACAAAATGTAAATAGATTGAATTGAATGAATGATCGATACGGTGTTTATGGGAGATACTTGGGAAAAAAATGTAAATAGATTCAATTGTTTGGCAAGTAGGAATACGTAACAAATAAAGGAATTAGAAGATATGATAGGGGACTCCCATCAGTTAGTCCTGAAGAAGACCCATCGTGGAGCAATGATTTGGCCCTGGATATGAAGGGGTCGAAACGTCGGCATATATATATTTCAGTCTAGATTGTTTTCTACACAGGATATTAAAGAAGGACATAGGAGGGAGATTTATACTCCTTGATGATTTGGAATTGATTCAATGCAGTAAAAGAATAACCAACCAACTGCTTTTATTTTCATGTAGTTTTTGGATTATTGGGATATTGATGATTCTCTTCTTCTTTTATTGTCTATCACAAGCACTTTTTCCTCACACTGGTTTGTCCTTCCGTTTTTTTGATTTTGAGATGGGTTGTTCCTATGGAATGAATATAGAGATATGATTTTAATGTTTATATGTAAATGAATAAATAGATTTTTGTATGTTCACCTATGTTGTTTTATGATATGTGCAAATCATTTTTGTTTCCCCTTGGGGCATTGTAGTCTTTGATATTTAGGCATTCCGCAGTCAGACAGCGTGCTTCTAGAAGCTCTCCCAGGAGAATCTGGAAGCCAGCCAGGAGTACATGAAATCTGGTATGACCAGAATGCCACACTGGTTAAGTTTCCAGCCTGGTAAAAAATGTGCGTGATGGAGCCCATGGTCTGAGCCTTATGAGGCAAAAGAAAGCAAGAGTGAGGTCACCTACTTGATGGACCTCAAGACTCCGAGGAACCCTTTAAAGGTCCCTCATATCAATAACCTTAAGTCCTACTTTGAGAGGTCTGTCCTCACCATGCTTCTGGTTGCTGTTGATGGGTTGGAAGTGGAGAGTGAACCTCTCCTCGACCTCCTGCCTTCCACAGAGCAGGATGGGTCAGTGGAGAGTGACTGCCACCAGTTGCTGGGGCAGTTTGCCTCTTTGTTCTCACTTACCCCAGGACTCACTACATGATATTGATACTGGGGACAGCACACCTGTGAAAAACACAAATTACAGATTGTCTGATAAGGTGAGGGCTGGCATTAAGGAGGAGGTCTCCAAGATGTTGATGTTAGGGGTTATTGAACCCTCAAACAGCCCTTGGTCCAGCCCAGTGGTGTTTGTCCCCAAGGCTGCCCCTCCAGGTGTCACACCTGAACTTAGGTTCTATGTAGGCTACTGTGGGTACAATGCGGTTACTAAGACTGATGCACACCCCATTCCCAGAGCCGATGAGCTCATAGATCGGCTTGGAGCTGTCAAGTACCTCAGCACATTTGCCTTAACATCTGGGTACTGGCAGGTTGCCTTGACCGCATGGGCCAGAGAGAGGTCTGCGTTCTCTACTCCTGAAGGGCACTACCCATTCCAGGCGATGCCCTTTGGGTTCAAGAGTGCCCCTGCCACCTTCCAGGGCTTGGTCAACCAGGTCCTGGCTGGGTTGGAGAACTTCAAGGCCGACTACCTTGACAACATTGCGGTCTTCAGTTATAGCCGGGAGCACCACCTGTGACACCTCAAGGAAGCTTCTTCTAGTTCTGCAGAGGGCAGGCCTGACTATCAAGGCCAGCAAGTGCCAGATAGGGTGGGGTTCCATGGTCTACTTGGGTCACTAAGTGGATGTGGCAAGGTGCAGCCCTGTTATGAGCATACAAAATCATAAGCATGACACCCGAGCTGTAGCCTCTCCTATGTCAGGATTTATCAATGGAGCTCTAGGCATTTACCTAGGGTTCGCACATACGCAATGCTGTAAACGAAAGGTGTCCGAATGAGAGAAATATGAATGTGTGGTCACACTTCTGTTCTAATGAATATGTGCACTCATATTAATAAGTATGTTCAGGAGAGAGGCTTTTAAACATAGCACTAAACACAAGAACTACATTTTCCATGCTGCCTCCAGCCAGAACAGGAAGTATGTCATGGGCATGTGACCACAGCTGCCATCTTTGACTGTGAAGGCTTAAATGCCATACCCAGTGACCACACCCATTCTTGGCAATCTGGCCTCGGGGGAAGATGGTCTCCATGTGTCTTAGTTCGTTGATTCTGGCCGAGCATCATTGTCATGAGAATCTTATGGACTGAAGTGATGCCCACAGAGTCAGTGCCCCGAAGCAGCCTCATCCTTCTCCCAGGCCAGCCCCTCAGGAGACAGCTAAGTGCACCTGAGAAAAAAAAGCGATGCACATTCAGGCTGCCCTCTTTTTTTATGCGCTATGGCCAACACGCTGCAAATGCTTATTTGAGTTTATGCCACTGCGCTCACAGCTCTATTGAGACATTACGCAAGGGGCCAATTACTGGCCAGCATATGACGTTCACTATGAAACTATAATCGCGCATGGCTAAAATGCACGCTTTGTAAAATTGTGCATGACAGACTGAAAGTCGTCAGACGATGAGTTTATTTATGACTGACTGAACTTTGCACATGACTGACTGAAAGGTGTGGCAATTTGAGGTGGCACAAACTCAACCTCCAGGGGAACCCCTAAGTAACCTTGAACTAGAAGAAGTTCTATTCCTTTGGTGCATTGCATTGCAAACCAGATTCTTCATTGATACACAGCCAAAAACGAATTGTGAGTGTCTCTCATAACGTATGAATGAGTGAGTCACAGGAAGGAGTGAAGTGGGATAAGTCAGGAGAGATGTGAATGTCAAAGTACACTTACACTGTTTCCATTATCTCTTTTATACAGATAGCTGTGGCGTGCTGTGCCAACCTGAGTACACGCAGCCTCCAGAGACACACCAGGTGTCACACCACAAGAAATTCCAGATCACAAACCTCGACCGTAGGCTGTCTTTGTTATTTTATCCTCACCCCCCCAATTCCCTTGGGTGTAGTACTTGGTAAACAGTACCATCTGTTCCCCTCACAGAACACTAAAGGGACTGGACGGACTTTCTTCTCGCTACTGCCCCGGCTGGCTCAGGATACCAGGTTAGTGCGTGTTGAGTGTGTGCTTCATCTGACAAGCCCCTCCAGGCCAAGATTGAAACAATTCTGGCTTGGGAACCCCCTAAAACCCAGACATAAGTGAAAGCCTTCTTATGCCTCACTGGTTACTATAGGAGATGTGTCAAGGATTATGGCACCATTGTCGTCCCCTTGACAGAGCTGAGTTCCAGGAAGCAGCCAAGTCAGGTGATCTTGACAGGGGCATGTCAGACATCTTGTGACACCCTGAAGGAGGCCATGTGCGCAGCAACCGTGCTCAAGGCCCCTGACTTCTCCCAAGAATTCATTGTGCCAACTGATGCATCAGAGCATGGTGTAGAGGCCATGCTCTCACAGCTAAACAAATAGGACCTAGATCAGCCTGTAGCCTTCATCAGTAGGAGGCTACTTCCCAGGTAACAGAGGTGGAGCACAATAGAAAGGGATGCCTTTGATGTGGTCTGGGCACTGAAGAAGCTGAGTCCATACCAGTTTGATACTTACTTCCAGGTTCGGACAGACCAAAGACCCCTCAAATGGTTAATGCAGATGAGGGGTGACAACCCCAAACGGCTGAGGTGGTCCATCTTCCTACAAGGAATGGCCTTTATGGTGGAACACCATCCTGGAACAGGCCACACCAATGCTGATGATCTCTCCAGGTTCTTCTGCCTTAGTGAAAAGAACTCCCAAGGGGTTGGGTAGCACTCCTCACTTTCTGCTGGGGGGGGCAGGTGTTAGACCTGGTATTCTGGTGTGATTTCACCTGACTTATTACCTTCCAACATCTTGTTTTTCTGACCTTGTTCTTGATGGCCTTAGGATTCTGGGCACTTTCCCCACTACTAACCAGTGCTAAAGTGCTTGTGCTCTCAGCTTAAAACAAGGTTACATGGCTTATCCATAGTTGGCATATTTAATTTGCTTATAGGTCCCTAGAATTGTGCACTACCCGTCCCCAGGGCCTGTAGCTTAAATGCTACCAGTGGGCCTGCAGCACTGATTGTGCCACCCACTCAAGTAGCCACTCAACGTCCCACAGGCCTGCCATTGCTGAGCCAGTGTGTGCAGTTTTAAACTGTAATGTTGACCTGGTAAGTCAACCCTATTGACAGGCATAAACCTTCCTTTTTAATACATATACGACACCCCTAAGGTAGGCCCTGGGCAGCCCAAGGGCAGAGTGCAGTTTATTTACTTTTTTGTAAGTTTCACATGTCCTAGTAGTGAAAAACTCTTAAATTCAGTTTTCACTGCTGCAAGGCCTATCTCTCCCATAGGATAACATTAGGATTACCTTTTTACAGCTTGTAATTGTAATTTCCAATTGGGAAGAGATGGGACCCTCAGGTTTGGTGTCTCTGGAATTACAATTTAAAATCACAACTTATGGTGACGTTGGAATTGAAAATGTAATTCAGAAAATACCACTTTTAGAAATTTGGCATTTTCTTACTTTAGCCATTTGGTGCCTACTGTCTGTCTCTGAATACACATCTGTGTTGGGTGACAGATGGGCTTTGTGCATTCCCTCTAGACAGTCACACACAAAGGGAACTTAGGTGTGACTGATGGGTGTTGGAAATGGGGTTTCTAGTTGCAGAGGTATGCACCCTGTCCAAGAAAGAACCACAATTCTAGTCAGGGTAGGTCACAAACACACCCTAAATTAATCTGTGCTCGCCCTCTGGTAGCTTGGCACAGGGCAGTCAGGCTTAACTTTAGAGGCAAAATGTTACATATTTGTGCAACAAATCAAAAAGTAAGCAGTGAAAACACCACACAAAAAGATACCATACTTGGTCAGAAAGACAGAGCTTAATTTAACAAATAAAACAAGTCCAAAACAACAAAACTCCAAGAAGTAGAACTCGAAATATTAATTTTTAAAGAATAAACAGTGAAATAGCGCTCAGAAACAAGAAACGTCTCGGAAACAAAAAACGATGTTTCCCCCCCTGCAGTAAGTCTGGAGCCAGGGCAGGAAGGGCAGGGACTCTGTGTACTTTAAAGGCTTCTCTTTGAAGTCTCCACCACTTCAAAGGCACAACTGCATTTAAGAACTGGACCTCAGACACCACCACTTCAGAACACTTCTGGACCTGTGGCTAATGTGCCAGGAAGAAGGACTGCTGTGCTCCTATAAGGACTGCCACTTTGCTGGACTGCTGCTCTGCTAGACTCTTGCTGTGCTTGCCTGACCTGCAGCCCTCCTTGCCTGATAGTGAGAAGGCCAGTACCTCCATCTCTCCAACCGAGATCAAAAGAAACTCCAGGGGCTTGCTAGCTTGCCTCTTGTTTTCTGAAGTCTCATGGACACAAAGGACTTCCAGCTCACCTGCTACAGAACCTAGACTCTGCCAACTGTGAATCATGCCCTGCCAAGTGGTTCCAGTCCTGTCCTGAGCCCTTGGAAGTGGGTATAAATTGTTGCTCCAGTCAGAACCAATGCATCACCACTACTGCACAGATCAGAATTGGCGCTTTGGCCCTGTTGCATGGATCGGAATCAGCGCATCAGCCCTGTTGCATGGATCGGAACTGGTGCATCAGCCCCATTGCATGGATGGAAGTCGACGCATCGCCTCCCCAACATGAATCGACCTTGGCGCATTCCCTTTGGGACTGCTGTTTCTCAGACCCAAAACATCACTGCTATTGTGTGAAGAAAATAACTGCATCTTCATTACTGCATGGGAAGGATCACTGCTTCTCCTTCACTGTGGTGATCACCAATGATGCATCACTTCAGACTACTGCCCGGACCCTTGACTAGGATTATGGGTCCTGCTTGGTCAAGGTACATACCTTTGCCAATCAGAAACCCAATTTCTAACATACCAGTTTAAAAAAAAAACAGCAACAGACTGTGTTTTAAAGCAAGACAGGAAATTGATTCTGAGTGAAAAAGCACAACAGACTAGGTATCTGAAAACTTGTAGTAAGATTATTTGCTTCCCGGACACTAGGAAACGCCGTGCGATTACCTGAACACGGCTTTCCCCTTCTTATATTCTTCGTCATAATAGGATACTTTTTGGCGTTATAGGTGTCTCAACTACCTGCCATTTCTCTCTATTCCAGTTACTACAAGTTTTCAGATACCTGGGATTGCTTGAGAGTACATTTATGATAGATGGCCTTACTGTAGCTCAGCCCTGATGAAGTCTTTGAGATTTATCTCTCACAAGACGAAACACGTGTTGGCGTTTGTTGCTACACGACTACTTATCGGCTGTCGTAGTCACAGATATATTAACCTTAAGGATCGTTTCCTATCACTGTGTTGTAATTTATTGTTTGAGATTAAATTGAAGATCCTGTTTTCATGATTTCCAATTGTACAAAAATTCTTTACCATTACAATATGGACTCTCAACATCTTTAACATAACGACTGTGATTCATGAGTGCCCTGACTTTCGACTTATTTCTGTTCAGTTTCTTCGGAAACTTTAGAGGACAAGGGAAGATCCTCTTGCCGGGAGCACCGTGCCTTACCTGCTATGTTTATTTGTTAATATTGTGGATTCACTGTGAGCGCCCAAGTACTATGTCCTTTCTTCCTGGTTGCTAGTGTTTTGGTTATCTAGTTCATAAACCTGATCTTTCTCACTGGTTTCTTTCTTAGTCTTCATAATTTAGCACATTTGTTATTTTTCTGTTGCTTTAAAACACCTGCAACGGAACTAGTATTTTGAGCTTTACAGATTCTCTCAGTTAATTCTTTTCCTGTGTATTCTTGAACGAAAGGATCTGTCCTGTTACTCAGATCAAGCTTAATGATCCCCACCACGAGTGACTTATTTAATTTGTCGTCCGTTCTAACAAATTTCTCCTTTGTAGTACCTGAATGGGGAGATGGAGCCCATATAATTATCCTCATCAAGGCAACTGTTATTCAAAATACTAATTATCAATGATTCATTATTCAAAGAAGGAATTATCTTGTACCATGAAGGGTTGGCAAATCCTCTAAAACTTTCAAGCTGGAATGCATAGAAAAATTAATTGAGCTCATGTTCAGAGTATTTTTAGGTTCTGGTTTACTTTGTGCCTCTTCCTGAGCAACAATGCTTAATGATTTCATAATTAATGTAAGAGTTGGCAGGGAATGTTCTTGAATCATTAATTACTTATTAGTCAGATTTAATAATACAAAAAACATAGAATAAAGAGAAGATATCATGCTGGAAATTGGCAGATCAACAATCTGAATTTGTACCATATTCTCTCCACATTAGGAGAATAGTCCCTGCATTCCAATATGGACGCATACTTCATTAACAATTAATCTGAAAAAAACAAGTCTTCCAGTTGTGAGTCAGTGTTATCTTGTTCTGACTCTGGCAATAAGAGATCATTAGAGTTGTTAATGTTAATAAAAAATGGTATGGCTCCTGCCTTTGTTATCTTATACAAGGTTAAGGCTTTTGACAATGGATCAAGACAATTCTTGTTCCCCAAAAATGTTCCTTGCTGGCAATGAAGATTTTAAATTGTGAATTGTCACATTTTCCTAATAAATCTGATTCAATAGAATACACATGTTTATTTTTTAATTCCTACTTTCCTGTTAGGAAAAAAATCCAGAACAGTTCTATTTTTGGGGGCTGAAATGATTCTTTATGTAGATGGAATATCAAATGCTACATTCGTTTCCAGCGCCTCCATAGAAGGTGTTTGATATGTGATAGTATGATGGCACAGTTCTTTCCTATAAATGGTCATTTATGTATCCCTTGTTGAATGATAGCAGGTTCAAAGCCCTCTCCTCCACTAGGTATTTTAGGTATACGATAAGTATTATAAATATTATGACCCTTAGGACCTCCCCAGTTCTCCTCCACAGGAGCCTAATACAAGATGTGGACATGAGAAATCCTGTACGTCCAATGCAGTCCAACCAGCTCTAGCCCTACTCTTGTAGTGAGCTTTCACCACACCACTTGCCACATTGGGGTGCCATCTTCACTCCAGCGCCCACACTCCTGGGCAAATACACCACCTGTCCCCTAGCATCTCCTGATATTAGCAGCTCCGACCTCGCCACACATCGGTAAGTGGCACTGGTATGTCTAAGGGGAATGAGAGCAGGCTGCATGGCATTCTCTTCTCATTCTTGCCTCACTCAACTCCACACTTTTTGGCAGGATTTAATAGATTTTTGTGGCTGCTGGCCAGCCAGTAATGGGACACCTCCCAGCCAGTGTGCAAACCTCTCTGGTGCTGCCTGAAACCTAGACTGACCTAGCGGTCCTCTTACCAGGAGATCCCTGCCCTCCCCAGACCTAAGGCATCTCTCTCCTACTACTTGAGTACTTGAACAGCCAAGGGAGGTGCACGCAAATGCTGGGCTCGTCACAGTGTCTCAGAGGGCAGCACTAAGGTCAAACAGATTTTTATGGAGTCTGGAATGAGCACAGAGATGTCTGCATGGGTCTGTGCCCCCAGCTCTTGACTCAGAACCCTAATGCTGCTCACAGGCCTTGCACTGAGGCAATAGCTCTGGCTATGCTTGGGCTCCAAATTCCTTGGAAGAACAAACTCTCGAAACTCTTCTGCTTCTTAAGCTCTGTTGCCACTTTCTTCTGCAGGTCCACCTAAGCCTTCTAGCTCCATCCAGTTGCATATTGTTCCATAATGTCATGGAAAACATGACAGCTTAAATTTTTTTTGCGTAGAGTAATAATTCACTTTCCTTCCCTTTGTGCTCTCTTTAATATCACAGTGCATCACAAAAACTGCTGAAGCTAGTGATGGTTCTGTTGAAGCCATGGAAATTCAGGTGGTTAGGGCCTGATTTAGATGTTGGCAGTAACAGTCCAGCTGTCGACTTTTCAACAACAAACCTGCCCGCCACCGTGACGGTCCACCGGCCGTATTTAGATGTCAGCAGGAGCATAGGCGAAAGACCGCCGATGGTCCTCCATCACCTCAAGAATCTTCACCCACGTTGATGGTGCTATAGAAAAGAGCATGTGGGGGTGGGACGACAGACCCTTTTGCCATCGAGACAATCACGATGCGCAGTCCTGATTATGCAACTGTGGCGGCTAAACCTCCACACCTGAGTTGGAGGTTAGGGAGCTGTATAAAAATGAAACCCACTTTTTTAACACTTTCCGCATATCCTGCAGGCATGAACCCTCTACTACCAGTCCTCCCGTTGCTCCTGGGCCAGGTCCAAGATAGTAATCAACCCTGTAATCAGAGGTATAGAAGGTAAGTCACAGGCATTCCTGTTACCCTCTGATTAGTAGCTTCACAGTAATACTAGACTCGTGCATGGCTCATTAATTTGTGTAAACACCACCATAATGTTGTGCAATGCTGAAGTGTGTAATGTTGTAGACAGAAAATGTGTCAGAACAGACCTCAAGATATAAGTAGCACCCACCAATCTTGTACAGGGTGCCTTCATGGCAATAGCCACCTACAAAAGTCTCAACAATGACAATTAGAAATATGTTCATAAAGGTGGGTGCAATAATGTTCCCACAATATTGAAAGTATCAACTTAATCAGTATACCCAATTTGAACCAAACAATCCCATGATAATGTAGCAATCACACTAAAACATTCTACAGGTGGGTGTACACAGAATGTAATACTATTTTTACTGGTGAACTGCAAACATGACAGAGATGTATGAAGGTCACATGTCCCCTTGGAGTGTTTGATATATTACAAACATAAGATCTTGTTCAACTGTAAAGTGCCAGGTTATCTGTGTAATGCAAATGTGCATATTATTAGCACATCATGTCAAACTAAACACACATGCATTCTCTCACAAAAACAGAAACACATATCATTTTGGTGGAAGTGTCCAGTAACAACAAGAATGCTTGCACCAAAATTAATATGTCTATCACCAATGCACAACACTAATGTATGCATTAAAAACACCTAAAATCTACAACCTGTATTTGTCACTGTCATAAATGAGAGTAAGTGCATGGCAGACACTTTAGCAGAAAGAACAACATCTGCAAACAATAAGTAACAAGGCCAAAATAGGGCCAGGACTAAGGTATTCTCAAAATAAACTTTCTTTATATAAGGATTAGATAAGTCTCTTAATGAGAAATAAGAAAAGTCCATCTGGACAAATGGAAAAAATATATACAAAGGCGTTAGCCCATGTGGGCCATAATAGCTGACAGACCCATCACTTGCCTCCTAAATTCACTGTCAGGATAAAATCATTCTGAAAGGGGCATCTATGGGGCAGAGAGCAGGGTACTCAATGATCTAGTGGAGGGGTGGGTCCATGGGTTTGGGAGGGGGTGGTTTGGGTTTCAAGGGGGAGGGTTTACGTTTGGTAGGGGTGGGATGGGTTGGAGTGGATTTGGAATGGGTCAGGGCCAGAGAAAAAAGTAGACTCTCCCTAGGAAAATGGGTAGGGTGTTCGGAAGGGAGTGGGGTTTGGGAGGTAGAGGGAGTGGCTGTGACTGTTGTGCGTGTGTATGTTGAAAATGTAGGTGCTTTAATGTCTGGTGTATGTGCTGTAATTTTAGATTTATGTCTTTTACTGATTGTTGGGTGGATGAGTGTGGGTGTTTGTGTCAAGTATGTGCATGTAGATATGTGTGTAGTGAATGTAGTATGTGTTGGTGTGGTGTCAGTAGGTGTACTGGTGAATGCATGTGTGATGGTGGGTATGCTGACTAAGGATGTGCTTGTGGTTTGTGTGGGTATTGCTGTAGTAGTGGGTGTTGTGTCTGTGGGTGTGGTGGTGGGGTGTGTTGTGGTGGGTTCACTGACTGGTAGTGTGCTTGGGGTGTGTGGAGGTGTTTTTGTGGTGGTGAGATTTGTGTCTGTGGGTGTGATGGTGGGTGTGTGTGATTGTGTCGTAGTGGGTGCGCTGACTGGTGGTGTGCTTGTGATGTGTGTGAGTGTTGCTATAGTGTTGAGTGTTGTTTCTGTGGGTGTGGTGGTGGGGTGTGTGGTTGTGTTGTGGTGGATGCACTGACTGGGGGTGCTTGTGGTGGTAGTGTGTGTGTGTCTGCATTTGTGTTTTTTTCTGTCTTGGTGTTGGGATGTGCTGCTTGAAGTTTTTGTTGTGGATGCGTGTATATGTTTGCATGTGCTTTGGACAGGGCTTGGTTGGGGGATTTGGGATTGGGAAAGGGTAGTAGTCTGGGCACAAGGCTGGGGTGGGTGGGAGGTTGTACTCAATGAGGAGGTCAGATACTTGAATGACCGCTGTAGGCCAGACAGGGCACCGTGAATACCATCCAGGTAAGCCAGAATCTGGGTGTTCTGGACAGCCAGCCCCTGTGCGGCATTCAATAGTGCAATCTGGCCTACAGTGATCTTTCTTAAAAGATCAACAGCCTCCTGAGTGAGCGCAGCCTGGAACACCAGAGCAGGGGCAGAGGTGCCTGCAGCAAGGATGACACAGCCCCTTTTATGGGGACTGGTACGGTCAACTGGGGGAGAAAGATGGAAGGTGGAGATTAGAATGGGAAGGGCAGACGAAGATGCAGGTATCACAGTCTCTCCAGGGTCTGCCCCTACTAAGGACTGGTCTTCATTGGAGGACCAGCAGGAAAATGTGAAGTCACTTGTGGCCTCCGTGCAAGTCCCCTCACTCTCCTTGCCACTTGGTCCCTCGGTGTCTGTGGTGCCCACACCCGATCCCCAGTGGCCAGCTTCATCCCTGCTAATGTGGCCGCTATCACCTTCGACTTGCCCGGCTTATGCTCAAAATACAGATACAACAGTTATAGGGTATTTGTGAGAATAGAATCGGACATCACTGTACATCAGACAACATTTGCAGCAAGTTCAGTAATCCCCATTTCATCTCCCATATCATGTATGCCTTTGTCACTTATACACTTGTAGTTTACTCACTTCGGTTTCAACAGTATGAGCAACCATATAGGCCTGGCTGCATCTCTGAACCACTGTAGTACAGAGCTAAAATTGATTTACTTCTCCCAAAGGGTAAGATTTTTGGATGGAAATTCACTGCTTAAAATGGGTCAGCATAACATCGTTGTGATGTTATCTTCCATGTAAAAATGTCCCTTTCAGTATTTCATTGCTCTCCATCCTCAATTTTCCTGGGCAGGACTAAGGACACCAAAATGTTGTTTGTGGGGCGCACAATCCTCTTACCATTGTGGGGACATTCCTGTCTGTTGAAAACAATATACTTTGGCATAGAAATTCATGTTAGCAATCACAGACTGGCTTACATGCACATTTGTGAAGGACTAAGGACTCATTTCCACCTGCTACTGTCCACATTAACTTATTAGAAGTTTGCTGGACAAACTGATTTCAAATGTGTCACATAGGGAATTATGCCACTGTACACAGAACAGAATGCCTATTCTTTTGGTGCAGATGCACATTCTCATGTTGTCATAGCACCAACTTGCCAGTGTCAAGTCTGATATATCAGCTGAATCATAATTGTACAGGTTGCCACAGTTACCAGTAATGAAGCCTACATTAATTACATACATTTGTGATGTTCCATGACACCTTACCCAATCATGACATGGGGAATGTTTTCTGAAACTGTCCCTCATGTCATTGTGGAAATGCTGGCAATCCCTCAGTTTGCATGCAGCTAGGCGTCCGCCCACAACAATACTTGCATTGTAAGGAGGAATCTAGTGGCATCCTTCAGCCCAAAGCAATACACCACACACAGCATCAGAGAGTATCTGATCAACTTACATCTCCAGAAATCCTCATGGGCTTTGGGTGTGTGTCAACCTCAAAGTTGATGGGATACAACATAGCTGGAAAGTAAATAGGTTAAACCATAACAATATCTACAGACTTGCCCCCTTGTTGCTGCTGTTAGGCCCTCAACTGCCCATCAAGCTCCTGGTAAGCCACAGCAAGGATGCAGGCCATTAGTGGGGTCAGAGTGTGGTGCACCCGCCTGAATCACTGGGAGGACTTCCAAGCTTGGCTCTCAGCTGACTTTCTTGTTTCCCGACACAGGTCCTCCCACCTCTTTGACAGTGCAGGGTATGCCGCTTGTGGGCCTCCAGGGTCTACACCTTCTTTGCAATAGCCTTCCAGATTTCCTGCTTCTGATGGTCATTGACCTGGTTGGATGACCTAAAAGAACAAGAAAAGAAAATTCAGAGTTACTATTGGGTAGTACTGCTGTGAAATTACATTTTGGAAATTCACACGTTTAGTCACCAAACAGTTACTAGATTTTTTTACCATCAATTGATAGAGCAGAAATACTGATTTGTAATGATTGTTATGTGCACCATCATTACTTGCTGGCTTAACATGATACCTAATCATGACTACAGCATCATCTTGGCCAGAACTTTGCAACCTATCCTGTTGTGAGAGCCACCCCTGAATACTCAAGTCATTGTGAGCTACTAAAGGCCAAACCATCTGTACAATCCTTGCTCAAAATCATACTCACAGCTACATTGGCTTCCTGCCTAAACTCCCAAGAGTCAGAATCCATGGTAGGCATCACATACAGTGACTGAGGGCAAAATAGAAGAGCTACTATGTGTCAGTCAGAGCAGGGATTTGTGGGTTGTTTGAACAAGTGTGTTATGGAATGGGACAGACTGGTATGGATGATGGTGAGCCAGTGTCATCTGAACTTGATTCACCTAAACTAACTTTACCTATATGTGGCTCCATGACAGGTCTAAACCACACAAAGCAACCTAATACATGTTATGTGCTGGAATCCCATGTGACAGTACAGCATCAGACAACTCCAGACCCACAACATCACTATCATTTCAGCATTGGCTGTTTGTTGTCAGTAATACAACTGGTACACTGTCTACTGACCACTGGTAGTCAGTAGCCTGCAGTCTGTGTGATGAAATGGGATATGTGTGTTACATGGACACACATTACAGCTTCTACTTCCAGGTGACTTAACATTGCCATGCACAGATATTTCAGACATTGGTCAAAAACGTCTGTCCACCTACATCATTCTGTCAACTCAAATCACAACACTACCCACATTGCCAAAAAGGAACCAAATCCCTGTGAATCAGAGTGAAAGAGGTTACTCAGTCAGACATTCCTTAATGAGAGATGCACCTATTCCTGTGGGGTTCCATAAAGTTGGCTATACAGGGGCAGACCCTCACGGGCAATGAGCTCCTGCTCCTAGAGGAGAAGGCAGGGGCCCTGTCAATTGCTTTACCCGGCATCCTGGCTCCCAAAGGTCAGTAACAGCAGAAAAAAATAGGAGTTCTTGGTGGCTGCAGTGTTAGAAGGCAAGTGAGTATTTTTTCACAACATGCCATACAAGTACATGGCAGACGAGATCTGTGACAGAGACGAACATAACAATTGGCTTTCGTGCGTAGCTGTCACACATGTGAGCCTATGACAGGTCCCATGGTGGAGGCTACCACCTATTACACAGTCAGCTTCTGCTGACGGATGTCAAGTAGCCAATGCCCTGACGGCAAGGTCAGGAAGCCACCATTTTAGGGTGTGAAGCTGTGCATTTTTCAATTGTTAGTGCATCACCAGCACTCTAAATGGAGCCTGGTGCATTTGTAAATGTCAGATACGAACAACACTTTCTTGGAAAGATATGACACAATAAAATGTGAACCATGACTGTTTGACAACAAAAGTGCTGTGGGGGAAGTACGACCTCTGTTGATGGTATTTAAAAATATAGGGGGTCATTCTGACCCTGGCGGTCATGGACCGCCAGGCCTGGGGACCGCGGATGCACCGCCAACAGGCTGGCGGTGCATCCAGGCCTATTCTGACCGCGGCGGTAAAGCCGCGGTCAGAAAAGGGAAACCGGCGGTTTCCCGCCGGTTTTCCCCTGGCCTGAGGAATCCTCCATGGCGGTGCTGCAGGCAGCGCCGCCATGGGGATTCCGACCCCCTTACCGCCAGCCTGGTTCTGGCGGTTCTGACCGCTAGAACCTGGTTGGCGGTAACGGGTGTCGTGGGGCCACCTAACAGGGCCCCACCAAGATTTTCAGTGTCTGCATAGCAGACACTGAAAATCGCGACGGGTGCAACTGCACCCGTCGCACCCTTTCCACTCCGCCGGCTCCATTCGGAGCCGGCATCCTCATGGAAGGGGGTTTCCCGCTGGGCTGGCGGGCGGCCTTCTGGCGGTCGCCCGCCAGCCCAGCGAGAAACTCAGAATTACCGCGGCGGTCTTTTGACCGCGCAGCGGTATTCTGACGGCGGTACTTTGGCGGGCGGCCTCCGCCGCCCGCCAAAGTCAGAATGAGGCCCATAATGTGCAAACAGTACAGTTCAAATGTATTATTTACACATAATGACAAAAAATAAAGAAATAAGCTTTTAGTCAAATTTTTGAAGTCCAAATATTTGATGTCAATGCGTGTATATGTATTACCCAATGACATTTCTACTGTTACCAAGAAGTCAGGTGTGTCTTGACATTATAAGTATGGTGTGACCATTATATCTGATTTGATCTTTTCCATACATACAGACGTGTGAACCTAGCCATAGGTAGGAGTATACAGCTTCAAGTGTTCCGGCCCTTCTATACCTTGCCACCATGGAGGAAAGGGACGTCATCAAGCAATGTCATCTAAACAGGCAAACTATCCTCGATTTGTGTCAGCAGTTGGGGCCTGATCTCCTGCCTCACAATATGAATCCAAAAGCCATAATACCAATATTAAGCCCCTTAGCAGTACTGCATTTTGTAGTCACTGTCACCTTTAAATACACTGTGGCAGTTTCTGGGGGCATGTCCCAACCAACTTTCAGTGGTGTGCTACAAGATGCCCTTGCTTCCTTGATGCAAAACATCATCAGTCACATCCAATAGAAGATTTAGCCACCATGAAGGGAGAATTCTATGCTTTGGGTGGAATACCACATGTGGTTGGAGCAATAGATGGCATGCATATTTCTTTGGTGCCACCTCAAACAAGGGAACAGGTCTGCCGCAATCGGAAGAGCTTCCATTCCAGCAATGTACAAGATGTCTGATTACCAGACTTATACATCTCAAGTGTGTGTGGCCTCTTCCCTGGGTCAACACGTGATTCATTCATACTACGGAACAGCAACATACCTATGCACATGTCACAACTTGGACCATAGAGGGCCTGGCTTGTTGGTTTGTACAATATGACTTGTTGATCTTTTGCCTGAATCCTAGTTTAGGACAGGACAAAGGCTTGATATGTGGGTAATCTGTTGATGTGTTGCTTCCGTATAGGAGACTCAGTGTATCCTAACAGACTGTGGTTATTTACACCACTGAGGAATCTAACAACGCCAGTGGAAGTCTGCTTCAATGAGGCCCCTGGAAGAACACAGAGGCCAGTAGAGTGGGCTTGTGGGCTCCTGAAGGCTAGGTTTTGGTGCCTGGACAAGACCGGTGGAGCCGTCCTCTGCTCACCTGATAAGGTGTGCCAAATCACGGTTGCCGGCTGCATTCTCCATAACAATACCCTGAGCAGAGACATCCCTATAATTGCAGAGAAGGGAGACTGTGATGAGCCCCCTGGTGAGAATGTTGAAATGCCCAGTGAAGATGACAGTGGTGAAAAAGAAGGTGTTGACATGTCAAGATGTGATTGACCACCTCTTCAGCTGAGTGTAAGTTTACCTTTACAAATTTTTACCTCCAACGTCAGTACAACTTGTGACCTAGGGAACATATCTGCCTGCTATAGTAATTTGTTAGAAATGGTGAGTCAGGAAAGTTCAAAGCAAAGATGTTAGTGGGTCAGTTTCCCTACATTGCGTAATGTGTCCACCTGACTTGTCAATTAAGTTCAAATTACTAAATGGAAAAATTAATTTTCTCTTGTTAGTCTGTTTCAGGGCCTTCCACATGTCATCTTCATTTGTACATTTAAAGGTTGTGACATTTGCTATGATATGTTGCTGTTTGGAAGTACAAAGTGAACATGTGTTGATTCTGGGACAGACACCCACTTGCAATGGCCAACTCTTTTCCAGAAACAACTTGCACTCTGATAGTATGGAAGTTCAGAATATTGTATCAGACCTGTTTTCTGTGTGATGCTATCATCAAGGCAATACGTGACACTTGAGTTGCTCAAACCACATGTGTATGTAAAGCACTAGTGTTGGAAAATGGCAATCTCTGAAGGATCACCCCAAACTTTTTGCCTTCCTCCTCCTCTTTTTGTTACCTTGTTTTTGTTGGATATAGGACTCTGGGCACTTTACCATTGCTTACTACTGCTAAAGTGCATGTGCTCTCTCCTTAAAACATTTTTAACATTGGCTCATATTCAATTAGCATATTTAATTCACTTGTAAGTCCCTAGTAAAGTGTACTACATATGTCTAGGGCCTGTACATTAAATGCTACTAGTGTGCCTGCAGCACTGATTGTGCCACCCATATAAGTAGCCGCTTTACCATATGTCAGGCCTGCCATTGCAAGGCAGGTATGTGCAGTTTCACTGCCTCTTCGACTTGCCATTTAAAACTACTTGCCAAGCCTTAAAACTCCCCTTTTCTATGTATACCTCACCCCTAAGGTAAGCCCTAGGTAACCCGTAGGGCAGAGTGCTATTTTAGTTAAAGGCAGGGCATGTACTGATGTGCTTTACATGTCCTGGGAGTGAAAAACTCACAAGTTCATTTTTTCATTACTGTGAGGCCTCTCTTAGACCAGAATTAGAGTCACCCTTATATTCTTTTAAGTGGAGGATTCTGAACTGAAAGGAGTAGCCCTGTCATGTTTAGTATGACCAGAATGGTAATAGAAAATCCTGCTTACTGGTGAAGTCAAATTTAATATTACTATTTTAGAAATGCCACTTTTAGAAAGTGGGCATTTCTCTGCACTTATTGCCTTCTGTGCCTTACAGCCTGTCTCCAATGCACTTCTGGGCTGTGCTGGTTGACAACTCCTCTTGTGCATTCCACCCAGACAGCCATAAACATAGGATACTCAGCCATATCTGCATCCATTTGCATACTGAATAGCTCTCCATGGACAGGAAAGGTGGAGGGGCTCTCAAGTACACGTAAAAGGCCAGTGGGCCTTACCCCACACAAAGGACTGATACCCCCCACTGGGATTCTGCAGACAGGACTGGGTTGCAAGGGGACCTTGTGCACTTCAGATACACTCTTTGAGGTTCCCCCCAAAGGCATTTTGGGTATATATACTGGGTCTATGACCACACCAAATCAGACACTTCTGGATCTACAACTGGACTCCATCAGAAGGACTTCCTGGCTACCCAAATGACTCCTCAGGACTGCTTTGCTGGAAGGACTGCTGCCCTGTTTGTTGTCCTGCTGCCTACTGGCCCCTGACTCTGCTGGAAGAACTCTGCCTTCCGCACAAGTGCTCTCCAAGTGCTTGCCTCCTGTTCTGAAGTCTCAGGGCCAAAAAGACTTCAACAAAGAGAAGACAATTTCAGTGCATTGAAAAATTGACTCAATGTCTGCAAAAGTCAATGCAGTGCCTGCCTTGCGGGTTAAAAATCGCTGCATCGCCTACTGGATCGACACAGCGCCTGCTCTTCCTAACCAGTGCATCAATGATTTTTACTGCATCGTCCTTGGTCATCAAACTATCCCAGCATGGCAGTGAGGAACCAAGGCTGCACTCCTGGAAATCAGCGCATTACCTTGCAGTGTGGAAAGAAACAGCGCATTGTCTGTGCTGCGCTGGAATATCCGACGCAATGCCTTATTTTTTTACACATCTCCTCCTCTGTGGCTCCCATGCCTTATTAGGCATCCCAGGTACTGTGTGTTATAAGGATACAACCACTGATTCTTAAGGATTGAGACTCATTTAAACCTTAAAAAAGTGATACCTTGACTTGTGCATATTAGATTTTGTTTCGTTTTGGGCTTATTTTTTTCAGATAAATATTATTTATATTCCTATGCTGGTGTGGAGTACTTTTTGTGCTGTTTCCACTGTGCTACTGTATGAGTTATTGCACACATACTTTACACATTGCCTTCTAAGTTAAGCCTGCCTACTCTGTGCCAAGCTACCAGAGGATAAGCACAGGATAATTTAGGTTAAGTAGTAACGTACCCTGACTAAGATTGCAGTCCCTCCTCGAAAATGGGTGTATACCTCTCTCAACTAGAGACCCAATCTCTAATACCTAGCATACTGTTGCTCCTTCACATTGGCTAAATCTTCAATTTGTGGACAGTGGAGGTAGCTGTTAATGTGTATCATCATAAATGATTGAACTTTTTGTTAGCACACCACTGAATGGTGAATGTGTCATTGCACCAGATACTGCCACAGTGTCCTGTACTGGTCATGTGGCCTCAAATGTTGTTACTGCCATGATATAGGCTATTGGTGTTATTGATCTAGGATTCCTTTTGTGAAGACACGATGTATGGCTCCAAATGGGTTCATGCATCAGTAATATCAGTAATAGTTTGCCTATTCAATTTGTTCCCACTGCCTTTCCTTTTCCTCCATAGTTTCAAGGTTGTGGAGCATATAACCCTGAATGGCACAGACTATTTAGGTTAGGCTTAGTTTTTGTAACCCAGATTCCATTTCTACAAGGACATGTTGCAAACATTTGTATGTCCCAAATACATTGTAAGTTGAGTGTGTTTTATTTTAGTAAATTGATTAACACTTTACCTCTTTGTAATTGCAACATTTTTACCAACTGAATATTCAAAAGATTTGACAACATGATGGTGGAAGAGGGACATCACAAAGGACATGCCACAAATAATCCAACAAGAATCTTGTACTCTGTGTTCATAACATTTATTATAATAACACAAAACAAGTCTGATGTGTATTATAAAAAGATGAAATAAACAAAAAAGAGTCTACCATGGTGGATGGAAACATGGTAGTAGAGACAAAAATAGTTTGAAGTCAAATATCCAAAATTCAACTGACCTCAGAAAAGGTAAATGTGTCCATGGAACAGTCCACAGAATGAATGGTACACACCCAAGGAGGAAATTAGGTTATGTGTCTCTTGGAGGTGGTGGTGTTGGTCTTGACATCCTCTCCTGCTGGTCCAGATGACCGTTCCCTCTGGGGAGGAGGGGCAGGGGGCAGAGGTGCAGGGACTGGGGTGGGAGGAGCAGGGTCTTCTTGTGGCAGGGCCACCTTGGCTGTGGCTGTCAGTGGTGTACTTTTCCCAGATGTGTAAGGATCACACGCAGTGGCAGATGGTACAGGAAAAGCCCTGCACATATGGTGGTCAATGTTAAATAGCACCCCAGTCAGGGAGCTCATTTTTCCATTGTGGTTCTGTTGTTCCAAGATGTACTCCCTCTGCGCGTCCTTGATTCCCCAGAGCTCAGTAATAACCTGGCCCTTCAAGTCTTGGGACTATTGAACTGACCCAAATACTTGGTCAATAATGGTCTGGCTGAAAAAAAAAACAGTGGCTTCTCTTGGCTGGCCCTCAGATTCCCTCCCACGAGTCCTACCCCCACTAGCCTGTGCCCTTGAGGAAGTGTGCCCCAACCCACTGGGTCCTGGCATAACATGAGGCTGTGTGGCTGGTGCCTCAACAGGAGCCAGGACTGGGGGGACACAGATGACAGCTCCAGTGCTAATGTTGTAGAGATTTCCTGAAATGCAAAAGTGTTATTTCAGATTTGTAGGATACGTGTGACAGACATCAATCCAACACAGTGGTGAGTAGATTGGAGTACTGGACCATTCGAAGGCCTAGCAGGCAACAAAACATTGGAATCAAAGTGGTTTAATATACAAATATCACTGTATTTGGTCATCATATGGACAGTGCAAATTAACTTGTGTGTGCCTACTACTTCTATTCAGCATGCCAAAACTCATTTTAGGAAAACTTGGATTCAATAGACAATAAATTATGTGAGCATTTTCGTCAATTCTATGTCGTTATGAGCCGGTGTCATCCTGACTGTGATACACAAGAAGTGACCTTTTAATCCATAGCATGACATGGTGACTGACAAATGAATTTGTTTTTTAAATGTCTGTACATATGGAAGTAAAAGACAGTGGAACAACATTACATTGCACTATTGTTTCTCAGATGTAAAAACAGAGCATCATGGTAGTTGTAGTCATCTGTTGGCACAATGGATAATACTTGTTTGAAACGTAAGTTACACATATCACTTTTAAAAACTATATTGGAGATAAACACACGTTTGCAACGTATAGACACATATGTATATGATGTAACTAGGAGAATATACCTATACCACTTAGAAACACTATACTTTCCTTTGAAAATGGATGTAGTTTTGGACCGGTTTTAGGAAGCACAACAACATATATATTGATAGACAGTAAAGGGCAGAGCCCATGCAAGGAATGATCCACGGGGAACTATACACAATATGACTATACATATTGCATTATGTTAGAAGGAGAGCTACAACCATTCTGCTAGTAATGTGTATGACACAACATTTTTTGTTTAGTCAAAATTAGCTTTATCTGTGTTGCTAAGGTTGTTGCAGCATTCTAAACGTCTAACTTGAGGGCAGGACTCCATTAGTGATTAGAGAGACGTACATAGGTTGAACGTACCAGTTTGCATTCCACAGGGGATTCCAGTCAAGCCATCAGGATGGAGGATTTGCAAGATCTTCTCCTCCCAGAGAAAGAGTTGCAATACGGGGAGAGGAGAACCAACACCAGTCCTCTGGGACTCCAGGTGATGCTTGGAAGCCAGTGAATGAACATTCCCCAGCAGTTCGTTCCATCTCTTCTTAATCTCCTCCTGTGTGTGCAGGCCGTGTTAGCTACATCATTCACTCTGCCAGCTAATCTGGCCCACATTTGCCTTTTATGGGAAATGGTAATATTTTGGACTTGTGCTTCAAACAATTGTGGCTCTACTCTTATGATTTCATCCACCATGACAGACAATTCTCCTTCTGTGATTTCTCCTCCCTGCCATTGTGAATTTTTGCTAAACACATTTAGTGCTAAAAAATGAACGGTACTGAAATAAGGTTGATTTAACAAAAAAACACAGACGGAGAGAAAAACAGAAAAAAAAACTGTCTCCAGTGTTGATAATTCTGGTGCCTGTCTGGTCTGCTGCAGTGTGATGGCGAAGGATCACACTTTGAAATGGAGTGTGTTTTATAGTGTGTTTTGCAGGTGTTCACAATTGTCTAATTTACAACAGGTGTGGGCTACTAGTATCCAACCAAAGGCCACAGCCATAGTACTATACTGAAAGGGTCCTGTGATGAACTCCCACTGTCATAGGCCCACCGCTGACACATTGCCAGCACAACTGTGTGATCTAAATAGGCTTGGTGGGATGCGGCCGTCAAGACGGCAACAGAGTGCTAATCATTGATATTGAAGTCTGCTGCACTGGCAGCGGGATGAAGCTGGCATGACGGAGTACGCTGTTGTGGCAGTCTTTGACTTAGCTGCTATATGTCTAAATACAGTGGGCGGGAGACTGCAGTTATGACGGTCGATGCGGTTTGTCTCCTGATATCCATGAATGCCCCACATTCAAAAAAAGTTACAACTAGTCCAATTAGCCATCCTTTGGGACTGGAGAGGAAAAATACCTAAAGATGACCATAATATCCCAAATTTAAACAAGTATACCTTTTGAGACAAAAGATCATGACATCATAACTGAGAGGTACTGCAGCCGCATGATCTATACAGGCCTGCAGATCTGAGAAGAAGTATAAGTTATTCTAGTAACAAAAATACTTGAGTGCTTGTAGAACCTTCACTAAAATTAAATTTTAAAATGGCCATCCAGGAGTCAAGAAAAGAAAATGCCACCAGAAAAAAGAAATACAACTATTTTGATATGAGATTAAAAATCTTGACACAGGAGTGTGTTGATAATAATTATAGGCTTTTTGGCAAATCACCAACATCCATGGTGGAGCTCATAAAGAGCACTTTTGGTTTGGAGTCACTAGCAGGAGCCAGTGACGACAGACATTTCTTCACAACAGCCAGCACCTGCAGGTAAGTGAAAAATACCTTCACACTAACAAGTTTATTAATAATTAAATATGCATGTTACTAAGTGAAACATTTATTTTATTTAATATTTATGTATACATACATGCAAAATCTATTTGTAAGTTTAAGAGCATAGTTTTAATGTTACAAGCATAGTGTATTGTGGTAGTGAACTAAGATGTACATGTAAATGTTTATAACCTCTTATTGTAAATAACGGTGGTAGACTTTGACTTTTTTAACAGAGCCAACCGTAGGATGGGTTGAAAAGGAAGTGGGTATGGAGTTTGAAGAAGAGGCAGCAGAATCAGGCCCCGCACTAGCCCCGCACTAAGGCCCATATTTATACTTTTTTAGCGCCGCATTTGCGCCGCTATTTGACGCAAAAGCGGCGCAAACTTACAAAATACAATTTAATTTTGTAAGTTTGTGACTTTTGCGTCAAAAAGCAGTGCAAATAGGGTGCTAAAAAGGTATAAATATGGGCCTATGTGAGTCCCCAGCAGTCACCATTCCAGCAACACCACTGCCAACCAGAATTAAACAGGCAACCCGGCCACCCCGCGCCCTAGAAAGCACACCGTCTGTATGACCTAGCACTCTCTTGGCAACACTTTCTTTGCACCAAAGACTGTTGCCTATGAAAAGGGCTGGTCGCAGGCCAAGGACAAGAAGTAACCAGAAGAGCAGTGGGGCAGTACCTTCAGCCCAAGAGTTTTGTACTTTGGAGGACTCAATGCCATACTATCAAACTGCAAGAGTTAAAGGCAAGAGAATTCTTAGCAGAATAGTAATAGGGCTTAAACAACATTGAAGGATGGATATAATGTATCAGGTAAAGGTTCAAATAGAATTGGAGACCATTTAAAGAGTATGGCTGACGCTGTACAGCATTGTGTGGAGCCCTACAGGAAGGCAATGAATCTGTGAGACGCAGACATCAGCTTTGTGGCCATCTGCAAGGTTTTGGAAGCTCAGTGGCAGACTAGCCTCTACCACAGGCGTTTTGGCACATAGAATCCTTAGCGTTCAGGATGAAATTGCCCATTGTATTCAAGATGTATCTAAAACTCTAGTGCACGTAACATCCGGCACGTGAGGCACTGCAAGCTACTACTGTTTATGCTACCAAACCATAACAGGCTACTGAAAGTGGGGAAACTTCAAGCTTAAGTACAATCTCTGAACCATAAGTAAAACAGAAAATTCATTCTGGCACCCATAGCACTAAGGAAAAGGGCTTTGTTGCAGCTTTAGAGAGATTTGCTGTTCCTAGAGGATGATGAACACAGAATGAATGATTTTGTTTAAATTACAACTGAAAAAAGTGTTTACTGTTTGAAAAAATATGTTTGTATTTTTGAACTTTTATTTCTACGGATCATGTCCAGGTGACATCATCTTTATTTATTTTCTCTGTGACTGAACAGAAATTTAGCCTGGTATACTGAGAATTTTTTATATTTTTTATAAGTTATATATGATAATATATTATTACTCATACCTAAAAGTAGCTATTGTTTATGTTGGGAGTGTTCTTACTTCTCTTCCTTGGCATGCATCTCAGATTGTTGTAGATTGGAAAGACGGTGTATCATCATCACCTGAATAATCATTATCTGGTTTGAAGGGTAGTCTTCACGGGTGGCTCCTCCATTTTCACGGAGGAGCGTCCCCTCACTTAAATATTATGCCCCCAAAAAAGCCCCAGAGACAGGGAAAAAATGGTAATGAAGTTAATTTATTACCGTTTTTTTGATCAACTCGTCCTGAAAGGGGACGGGGCCTGCTGAGTGGCAGCATTGGTGGGCTGCCTATGCACTAATTTGAGAGCCTGCACAGGCCTCCAGTGTCCTCGTGAGCGCAGAGAAAGGCTGCTCCCTCCAATCCTGGCACTTCTCTCGTGCTGGTTAACAGCATGAGAGCAGTGCCAGGAATGGTTAAGGGAGTTAGCTGGGGCACTGGACATGACGAGAAGAGGAGGACGGGAGTGAGGAGGACGTGTCTGCAGCAAGCACGGTAAGTAACTTTTTATTTATTTTATTTATGTATTTATTTTATTTCTGATACATATTTATTTTATGCACCTACCCATTTGCACATCCCTCCAATCGCTGTACTTGCCAGCCGCCACTAGTTGTCTTTTCCTGGTTTCAGTGTTATGTAGAAAAGCACACCATGCAGTACCTGTACAACAAGTCTTTGATATATTTTGAAGAGCTCTACCACTTTTGCATAGGTACCGAAACCTACTCTGCAATTAACCAAAGATATGCTCTACTACAGCTCTTTTTTTGTGTGTGAATTTGTTTTATCTACGCTCCCTGGCAGAAGTATGTGTACTCATGCAAGTGTGATGTTATAAAGAAATTCAGTTTCAGAAGTAGGACATTTCAACATGTGTCCCATCAATGCAATCTATAACTTTAGGAAATCATGCTATTCAATAACATTTTACTATGGTGCCCTGTAAGTCCCGTTAAGTATGAGGAAGATATAAGTGATGTTAAATTTTGCTTTAAAGGGCATCTAGAAAGTTCCGAAAACACGCAAAAAAGTACTTTTAGAAATTCCTTCAGCTACTGCAACTATGCCCTGGTACTTCCTGAGGATGGTAAATGCAAAGAACGCTTGACCTGGATATGAGAAAGTATAACCGGTCTCGTCAAAGTTTTTTTGCGCAAACTAAATTTAGCTCTTTGGGTCCAATAAAACGTGTCTGCCTATAAGTCACATAGATTTTCTCCACAGTTTGCTCAAAAAGAGTTACACACTATCCAAATATCCCTTCCTTTCTCCTCCTTCGTGTGTTGAGCAGCAAAAAATCGCATCCTGCTTACAATTGCACATAAGAAAACCATTGTGAAAAGCCGAAATGCATTCTAGGTCTCTTTTTATAATTCGCACCTTGCTACTACCTGCTTCCACTTGGTGGTGAACTGTACGGGAAAAAAACACAATCAGAATCAATTCAGAAGTAATAAATCACCATTTAGAAAGTTACTGTACCAAATCAGTAAATTACCAAATTGATATTTCTCCACTGTGCTTCGGAAAATACTAAAAGCACTTTTTACCATTCGTTACCCAGTTTGTAATTGGGCAAAAGATGAAGTAACTTTTTGTATACAAAGCCCATCGATATATGAAGATTTTTTTTTTTTTATTATTCTCAAGAAGAGTGTAAAAGTGGAATGTCTAAGTCAGTTTGCAGCTGAAAAAATAACCTTGTTTAATTTGGCATGACCCCTAAATTCGTTGTCAATTTTTCCAACATTAAACTGTTTAGTAGTCGGGGGGGGGGGGGCAGGAATTTGGAAAATTGAGAGCCCTATAATGGTAATTGAAACATTTGTGTTTGAGCAGTAATGCCAATGTCTGTGGCCACATGTCTGCTAGTTGTTTACTTTTATTCCCCCAGATATTCATATTTTAAAACAAAAAGATATTGCCGTTTTGTTCTTTGCCAGGATAGTTAGCAAAAAGCAGGTGCACAATCTGTTTCTCACTTGTTAGTGTTAGAAAGGAGCACTTCTGGTTGGATAGGGTTTGCACCTAAGCCAGGCCGCACCCACCACTCTAGTTAGGATAAGTTATTTACACACCTAAGGTAACCCCCCCTGGTAGCTTGGCACAGAGCAGGCAGGCTTATCATAAGAGGCAATTTGTGAAGTATTTGTGCAACACACACACACACACACCTTGCCCTCCTCAACCACCCTGAAGACACCACAAAAAGACTCCACACAGGCTTAGAAAAAGAGGGATTAGTTATGTGAATACAATAAGACAAAAATGACACATCTGTTTGGTTTGCTGAAGACGTCTTGGGGTTATTTAGAAAGCTGACCTAAAGAACACATTCCATTGGCTCACAATTGGCTTTAAGGTTTGTAACTGATATTTTCTGGCTTTCTATTTGCTGGCTTTATTTGCTTTAGACTGTTCAGCTAGAGATTGTATCCCATGCCTACATCTTGTTTATTGTATTCTTCCAAAAACTCGCTTTCTGTAAACACGCCTTTAAATCTAGTTCTTAACTTGTCACATTTTCTGTGCATTCAAAGATAGAGGTCTAATGCCAAAGTCTCTCTTGTGATGGAGCTTGATGTTTACTTTTATTTCTCTGACTTCAAAGTGAGAGGATTTTTATGACAATTCTGATGAGTATCCATGTAAGAAAAGAAGGTGCAGGGTTGTTTTCTAGAACATAACAACAACAAAAGAACTATGTTGATGTTTCAGAATGTATCAGATGAAGAAGTTTTGTTTTATAGTTCTGAAGTATGGTGGAAACAAATATTTAAATATGATTTTAAAAAAACATCAATACACTAGGAGATGATGTTTGCACACATTATCGTTTGTGTGCAGTAAACCTGTATTTCAGTGAAAATGTAATTTTCATTTCAATTGAAAATGCTTTGTCTGTAATTGAATTTCGCTACAACACCATGCATACTCCACACCACGCCACTCTATTCCCTTTCAGTTTCTTCCATGCTACTCCATTCTATGACACTCCACTCTACTCTGACATGCAACTCCACTCTGCACCCCTTCACACTAAGACACTATACAACACACCACTCAAAGCCATGCCAATATATGCCACTCACTCAACGACACAACACGCCACTCCACTCTATGCCCCTCCACTTCACACCACTTATCTATCCCACTCTACTCCACTTCAAGGTATCCTGATCTACCCCACCCCACTTTGCTACAATCTACCCCAAACTACTCCACTCCAATCTACCCCTTGCCAACTAACCCACCACACTCCACCCCACTGCTATCTACCTCACCCCACTCCAATCTGCTGCACTTCAATCTACACCACTCTAGCCCAATCTAGCTCCTCCAAACTATCCCAGTCCACTCAACAATGATCCAATCTACCCCACTCCACCACAATCTACCCACTTCAATCTACCACACTCCATTCTACCCCAGTCTACCCCACTCCACTCCAATCTAACCCACTCCACCACACTCCAATCTACTCCTCTCCAATCTACTCCATTCCAATCTACCCCACTCCACTAAATCTAACTCAATCAAACCCACCCCTCAAACCTTCTCCTCTGCACCCCAATCTACTGCTGTCTACTCAAATTTACCCCACTCTGCTCAATATACCCCAGTCTACCCTACTCCACTTTAAACCACTCCAATCTGTCCCACTCCATCCATTGATAACCCACCCACTCTAAGGTATCCAATCCAACCCACTTCACTCCAATCTACTTGACTCCAATCCAATGTACCCCAATCCACTCCACTCCAATCTACCAAAGTCAAATTTGCCCCACTCCATTGCAATTTACCCCACTCCACTCCAAAACCCCACTGCAATCTGTCCAACTCCTCTCCCCTTTAATCTACGCCACCGCCCCTCCAATCTACCCCACTCCACCACAATCTGCCCCACTCCAATCTACTGCACTCTTCTCCACTCCAATCTACCATAATCTACCCCACTCCACTCTTATCTACCTCACTCCACTCTACCACACTCCACTCTACCCAAACCCACCCCACTCCACTTCATCCATTCTACTCCACTCCAGTGTATCACACTCCACTCAGACCTACCCCACTCCTCTCCTATCTAAACCATTTCACCCCAATCCACCGCACTCCACCACACTCCAATCTATCCTACCCCAATCTACCCTACTCCAGTCTACCCCTCCCCAAAATATTGCACTCCAATCTACCCATATCTACCCAACTCCAATCTACACCACTCCAGTCTACCCCACTCTACCCCAATCTACCCCTTTCCACCCCACTCCGGGGCAATCTACTGCACCCCACTCTACCAACTCCAGTCCAACCTACCCCACTACAAGCTACTCCACTCCAATCATCCCTCTTTTGTCTACCCCACTCCAGTCATCCACACTGCAATACCCAATCTGTCCCACTCCACTCCAATCTACCCTACTCCACTCTACCGAACTCCACTCTACCCAAATCTACCCTACTCCACTTCATCCAATCTACCCCTCCAATCTACCACACTCCACGCAAATCAACCCCACTCCACTCTAACCCCATCTACCCCAATCCACCACAATCCACCTCACTCCAATTCACCCCACCTCTCTCCAATCTACACCACCCCAATCTCCCCTACTTCAATTTACCCCTCGCCAATCTACCCCACCTTAATCTACTCCACTCCAATCTACCCCACTCTATCCTAAACAACCGACTCCACCCCACTGCAACCTATCCCTCCCTACTCCACTCTACCCTACCCCACTCTACTCTACTCTACTCTACTCCAGTCCACTCCAGTCCAAACTACCCCATTCTACTCTAATCTACCCCACTCAAAGCTACCCCACTCCAATCATTCGGATTCAGTCCACCCCACTCCATTCTACCCCACTACATTTCAATCTACCCTACTCTAATACACCCAACTTAGCCCACTATACTCCACCCCTATCTACCCCACTACACTCCACTCCAATCTAACCCACTACACTCTTACTCAATCTATCTCACTCCACTCCAATCTCAACTCCACTCCAATCTATCCAACTTCACTCCGTTCCACCCCACTCTACTCCAAACTATCCCACTCCACCCCAATCTACCTCACTCCAATCTACTCTCTCTGATCCACTCAATCTACCCCACTCCACTCTTCTTCAATTGACCACACTCTATTCCACTCTACCCAACCTCTCCCACTCCCCTTCACTCCAATCTACCACATGCCACCAAAAGCTATCACACTCCACTCCTGTCTAACCCACTTCACCCAAATCCACCCAACCCCACCCCACTCCAATCTACCATAACCTCCACTCTAAACTTCGCCACTCCAATCTACCCCAATCTACTCCACTCCAATCTATTCCACTTCAATCTACCCCACCCTAACCAACTCCTATCAACCCCATCCATCCCAATCTACCTCACACCACTCTATCCAACTCCACTCCAAACTTCTCTACTCCAACCTACCCCACTCCACTCCAATCTACCCAAATCTACCCCACTCCAAACAACCCCATTCCTATTTATCTCACTCCAGTCTACCCCACTCCGCTCCAATCTATCCCACTTCACTCCAATCTACATATCATAATCCACCCAATCTACCTCACTCCAATCGACACCTCTTCACTCTTCCCCAATCTACTCCACTCCAACCTACCCCACTCCACTTAATGGCATTCCAATTGACTCCTCTCCGCTACTATCTACCCCACTTCAGTCCAGTCAACCCTACTCCCAACCACCCCACTCTTCCCCAATCGATTGCACTCCACACCTCCCCAAACTACCCCACTACACTCCAGTCTACCCTAATATGTATCTTAATCCTTTATTCCCCGATCTAACCCACTCCAATCTACCCCACTCCACTCCAATCTACCCCATTCCACCCCAATCTACTTCACCCTAATTCAATTTACTCCACTCCCCACTCCAATCTACCCCACTCCACACCAATCTACCCCACTCCAATCTACCCCACTCCAATCTACCCCATTCCACCCCAATCTACTTCACCCTAATTCAATTTACTCCACTCCCCACTCCAATCTACCCTACACGTCTGCTACAATCGACTCTACTCCAATCTGCTCCACTCAACTCCACTCCAGTCCAGTCTACCCCACCCTATCCCAATCTAACCCACACCACCTCAATTTATGCCACTCCCTCAATCTACCCCACTCCACACTACCCCAATCCATTCCATTCTACCCTATTATAATCCACCCAATCTACCCCACTGCAATCTACCCACTCCATTCCACTCCTATCTACCCAACTCCACTTGAGTTTACCCCATTTAACTCCAATCTGTCTCAATCCACCAGCGGCGGTTGGCTCTTATTTCCAATGGGGGAGGAACGGGGTGTACAATAATGATAAAAAGAAAAAGAAAAAAACAGCACTTACCTTTGGAGGGACATCCTCCTATCAACCTCTCTCCTTCTCTCCTGGGTCCAACATGCAATGGGACTCAGGAAACTGCACTAGCTAATCCTGGCACTGCTTTCACGCTGGCAATCAGTATGAAAGCAGCATCAGGATTGGTGGGAGCGGGCTCTCTCAGTGCTCACCAGAGTGCTGAAGGCCTGTGCCTTCTCTACCCCAGCTGTCTTAAGACAGCTGGGTAAGAGATGTTTAAAGTGTGCATGTCAACGCTAGCCATTGCAAGACGGCCAGCCAAAGGGTCATGCACACTTTAGACAAGTACACAGCTCCCTCTCGGTTCAGGATGGGCTACTGAAAAATAAAATGGTAATAAACAAAGGGCCAGATTTATGGAGCCCTTGCACTATTCCAAAGCCACATTAGCATCATTTGTTTACACTAATGTGGCATTGCAAAGGGGAAAACGCAGTGCCATATTTACAAAGTGGCGCAATGCGTGCATTGCGCCACTTTGTAAGCCCTTGCGCCACATTATACCTGCCCCAGGTATAATGCATGCAAGGGGGGCATTCCGGTGCTAGGGGAGCGGAAAAAATGGCGCAAAGGAATCTATAAGATTCCTTTGCACCACTTTTATCGCATTTTATAACAACTGCTAAGTGCAGGTGTTAAAAAGAGGCTGCAATTGATTATAATGGGCCTCTGCGTGCTTTGCAGGATTAGCATCATAATTTTTGATGCTAGTCCTGCAAAGCGCCGGACTAGCGTAAAGAATGATGACGCTAGTCACCCTAACTACCGCCATGGTGCGATGTATTATAAATACAGTGCCACCATGGTGGGGTTAGGGGGCGCTAAGGGGTGCAAGAAAAGGCAGCACCACTTTTCATAAATATGCCCCAAAGTTTATCATCATTTTATTTTTCTGTCCTGTGGGCATTTATCTTAGCAGGGCGATGCTTCTGCTCTCTCCTGGAGGTGCCGCCCCTGCAATCCACCCTACTCTACTTTTCCTCAACGAACCCCACTCTACTCCAATCTACCCCAATCAATATATCCCACTCCACTCTACCCCTGTCTAGCCCTAATACCATTCTCCTATCTACCCCACTCCCAGGGGTGCAACACCTCATGGGCTAAAAGGGCTTCAGTCCCTGCCATCATCTCAGTCTAAGCTGCTGCAGCTTCCAAGACAGACACAGATTTTTACCTGATCTGTGTTGGACTGTGCTGGAGATGGGGCCTCAGTGACAGCCCCAAAGAGCCCATGTCCAAAGTATTTGAAATGCATTATAAAAGTGGGAACTCTGTGGCCAGAGGCACAAAATATTCTGCAACTGTTTTGTAGCCCTTTCATCGTCAGGCAAATGCAATCAAAATGTAAAGCATACCTTAATTTAAAAATAAATGTCAAAATAATCTGTGGGGAAATGGATTCCCTTGGGCTGTGAAAGCTGGATATGGTAATGGAGCCCACTACAGATGTCTGTGTGTGTAACCAGACAGTTTTACAACTGAATCCTGGTTTGGGAATGCTAGAATATTTATGTATTCATAGTGCTATGCAGCCACAGCCTGTGACTAAAAGCACTGTGAATATGCATGTTTCTGTGCATATTACTCACAGTATGAGGAAGGGTGCTGCAAAATGTGCAGAGATTAAGCGACATATTTACTAACTCTTTATAAAATGGAACACGGTAACCAAAGCTGCGCTGGATGAAAAGGAGAGAGTAGAACAGCACAATATCTAATAAATGATGATGAACAGTGCCATAGCTACAAAGATTTGCCACAGTTTTCTGCTCTTGTTGTACTTCCACATTTTATGCTAACATGAGTTACCATACACACTTGCCCTTGTGCAAGGGTGTATGTATTCTGACAAGCATAGGCTTTGCACATGAAAGGTGCCCTTCCAGTACATAATACTATGCTTAAACATTGTTTGACACTTTTCCCACTTTGCACATGTGCTGTACATTGCATGCAGCATGCTTGCAAACTAGGAAAAACTTGGAGGAAAAAAATGTTACTCCATGTCAAAGCTAACTTTGAAAGATACGGTATTTTTCTTCACAAAGCCCTGTCCACACATGGTAACATATAAGGCTATGCGTGAAATAAGTGGTTGGGTGCATGGGAACAGTGTATCGTGCTGATATGCCGCCTAGATACAAAACAGTGTTGCACTATTTGTGCTACTTTCAGGCCTACTTTCCAGTGCAAATAACGTTTTGCACTGGAAAGTAAATCCCAAATCAATTGTTTGCATCAGTGTGAGTCACTTTTGTGATTCCAATCCAGTGTAAATTGTTAGTAATCTGCACTATATGTTTAAGATAAAAAATACGTGTGTTAAGAATATATATTTTTAGGACTATGGAGTCAGACTGTACCTTGTGTAAACCTTTTTAATAGGCTTCCATTAGAATGGCGTACCGAAGAATGCAGTTGATAACACTCTTTCATTACATCTCAAAAACAATAAACCTTTGTCACCATGAAGCCTCAAATGACTATCAGTGAAATTTGTTTAGTAATTCCGAAGTACCCTTTAGATTAGCTGATTACCCACAATTAAATTTCTTTCAGATAGCTCCCACCCTGGCATGTAGGTTTGTTTTTTCTTTTCCTGCATGGCTCTCACTTTGCTTCAAAGAACAGAACACTCATTTCAACCACGATTTTATCCAAAACCCATTTACTGGTAGAGCAGGCATTGCTTGTTTTTCATTGCTTTTCATGCCTCATGTTGTTGCACTCTCTCTGCTTACTCAGCCCACCTACACAAGACCCATACAAGGCATGGACTCTAACTGGAAACTGTGCAGAGCAGAATTCCCATGTGGAAACCCATTCAACACAATTAGAAAAGGTCTAGTGTTCCTGCACCCAGATGTACTAGGTGCAGGAACAGCCAATCTGATTTTATAGACCTGAAAATCCAGCAGCTAAAATCACTGGTGGAAAAGGACGCATTGTAGCCCAGAACCTTTCTGAGCCTCCTTCCCAAACCTCAGACGAGACACAAGATGCTCCCCTGCCAGCCAACATTCTCCAATCCTTCCTTCTCCCTTCTCACTCCATCTGTCTGACCCTGCCATGAAGCAGCCCACTGCACACTTTTACCACAACATCCTGCATGCTTTCACCACCTGCTGGAAGCAGTTGGTAAACGTGTGCATTAAACCCAACTGAAAATACGACACATTGCAGAATACCACAAGGCGAATTTGAATCCTAAAAGTAATTTCCCATTCTGTGAGGTTTAACTTGTAATTGCATTAAATGGGTGTGTTGTTACCACCCAGTACTGGTAATTACTAATGCAAAGCTTGCACACCACAGTACATTGCAACTTGTAATTGGACATATGGTGGGCTACTTAAAGTGCCTGGCATAGATCAGCAGGGTTTAAAGGCCTTGTTATCATATCCCGCCATACCTACTAATGCACAGTTAGAATATTGGGGGCCTGAAGTGGGGATGTACAGTATTCCTTCCAATGTTAGTTGGTCACAAGGTGCATTTTTATAGTTTGGATCAAAGTCACCGTTGAATCAAACTGCGATCGTGCTGCACTCAGCCACCTGTGCCGCGCTATATAGCCTTCAGACATCTGTCCTCCGGTTGTCATCAGCTGTAAAGCGACAAACACTCGTTATTGCAAACAAGTGGGCTGGCGTTTAACGGCATGTGTAAAAAATCCCAGGGTTTACAAGAAACCAGTAAAGCAGACGTACAGGGAAAATGGAGAGAGCACGCCTGTGCATGCATAAGTTATAAAACAGCAATTTTAACACGCGAACTGTAGCATGGATGTGATAATGTTGTAGCACGTCCCCGCTCTAATTAGGGTAGCTTTTCGGCTATGTCGGCACCGGCCAACAACCATCAGACACGCATTCAGGTCTGCTGAGTACAAACGTAGGTGGAAAAAGTAAGTGCGTCATTGTAAGAGCGATCTTCCACGGTATGTTGATAGTTATAAAATCACACAGTCCACACGTCTACGCAAAAAAGCGATACATCCATCACTGCAACACAACTTCTATCTCTTTACGGCGCCAGATGCTACCAACTGGTATCTGGCATCTACTCACGCACTTTCATGCTGTCGATGGCATGCTTTTCCAAAAAGTTGAAATACTCTAAAACACGTTATTAAAACATCCAAACCTGTAAATTATATGTACCCAAAAGCTCGCCCTGCCTGTGCACCAGGGAAACCGAACCGCGTGCACTTAAATGCAGGTAAAAATAATTCTATGCCCTTTTCATGAAAATTTGAATTTAACTAGCCCGGCATCTTTTTTGATGACAAACATTTTAACACACATCGCGGTGTTTTAATTTAAAGGAGGTGACTGGGTGACAAAAGTATGATTTTTCTTAAACCCTTAACGTCCCAAGAAGAACTCCTTTTGGTGTAGCTGATCTGGAGTACTAGGATATGCTTATTGTGCCTGCTAGCACTTTCCTATAACGGGGTTACTGCAAACAGACTACAGAAACATTCCATGCATGTTGATATCAGGGCATGGAGATAGACCGACCGCCTGCTCACTTACTGGGTTTAAAAGGCGGGCCTATGAGATCACCAGTAGCCAATCAGCTTTCACCGCTGGTGAATAGCATCTAATAACCATTCCAGTCCACAGATCGAAGCGGCTCTTCTCTCCCAAGACTCAGCTCTCAGCAGAGCACTAACAAACGACACTGGGGCTGAGCCAGCACTTTCAATGAGCGCAATCTGGGTTAAGGGTGTTTGTCCCTGAAACTTCACTTGAACAACTTGTGATGCGTGCTGGCAAAGGAACACTTAATGAGATATTGATTTGATCAAAAGTGTAAAGCAATGGTTCTTAACCTGGGGTCCGTGATATCCTCGGAGTCCTCAGCACCTATTTAGGGGGCCCTCGACTGTTTAAATAATGAAAAAATAGCGTGTTAATAAAGAATAGCTACATAAAAACGATAAATGTAACATTGAAACGTTTAAAACGTTCTGTAAATGTGAACGAGTTTGAAATTGGAAGCTAAAAATTAAGCTAGTATCCTTAACTTCATTTGTGGGAGTAGCCCAAGTACAATAGTAGTATGAACAATTGGTGACCTCAATTAAAGCACTAAGCTAAGCATATATTTGGAGCAAAAAAGAGCAAGCAGTATGCTAGAGACTATCACATTGCTTTGCTTTTAGGAATAAATCCACCTTTTGATACACTTCAACCTTCCCATTAAAATTTAGATTTAGATTTTTGTATGTCTTTTGTCTGCGTATTAAAAAATAACTTCATAATGTATGTATTTTTAAAACGTATACCTGTTTGCGTAGTTTTGGGCATCGTTTTTTTGTTCCAGTCATAGAAATGTTTAGTGGGGCCCCCGGGTATCCAGGAGTCATTCATTAGAGATCCTCAAAAGTCAAAAGGTAGGAACGCTTTGGTGTGAGATACTCATTACTAACCACTTAGTATTCCCATTATTTTCGATTTCTGCCAATATCCAACACCAAATAATAGGCAATACAAGTTATTAAACTTGGAATGGAAAATAACATGGAGCCCGGGACTCAATTCCACATGTATAATCCAAATCCAGGCCCAGTAACGGGCCGTTTTCTGATTCAATTTACTAAATGCTTATAGCAGGTTTTAAATGGGATTGACGGGATTGCTTTGGGTTGGGGCTTTGGGGATGAGAAGGGCTTCTGGGGCCAAATGGGCAGGTTCTCTACCCAATATGGTGCAGGAAGGGGTAGACAGTGTTTTGGCTGCGCCTCTGCCTGCAGCCCATGCAACTCTCCCACTGTGGTTTTACCTGGTGCAAATACACACCTGGGAAACCCGGGTCCTTGGTTCTAGACCCCATAATTTCATGTCCAGAAACACTGGACCACTCCTAGTACTTGTGGTGTGGGCCTTAGTGTGTTATTTCGGACTGCACCAATGCTATGCCTTACTTAGCTCTCTTTTCCTCATGTTTACAAACAAGTGGGTAGCTACATACTCCTATATCCGTAACCCACCAGGGGAGAGAGAGAGGGTCACCTCAACACCACACATACTCCCTAAAAGAACCAATAATCACAATAGGTGTGGTGGAGAGGAAAAATAATATCAGAATATCTTCTCTATTTATGCACTAGGGGCCATATGTACAAACACATTTTCCCATAGACACAGAATGGGTAAAACCCTTTGCTACATCTGGCCCTAAGTTCCGAAATTCAGAGAGGCTCAGGAAAGCTTGGTTCTCAAAGGAAGATTCCCCTTAATGGAAGAGGTGATCTCACACACTTATCGAGTCATGCTTCATCATTGGCCACCTCTGGTAAGATGGTGCCACCAAGGCAGACTCAACTTCTTGGTAAAGCCTGCACCAGAGGGAGTTCTTAATAAAAGCTACTGGACAAGGAGTGGGATCCAGATCAGATTAAAAATACCTCAGGGACTACTGGTGTATTTCACCTTTATTAGTGGTGTCTGTGGGTATGATTAAAACATGGGGACAGCACGAAGAGCCTAATTGCTCTAACCATCAGTGGAAACCAACGTGTTTCTGCCCTCAGTATGAGAAAAGGTTGGTCTTGGGCATTCCTCAGTGCTCAGGATCCCTAGATTACACACCGCCATGGAAAGGCCGGGGTTAAGGGGAGTTGGGGTGCCCCTGGGGGCCCATGCACTGCCCATGCACTTGGCATGGGCAGTGCAGGGGCCCCCAGGCATAGCCCCGTCGCGCATTTCAGTGCCCGAATTTCGGGCAGTGAAATGCACGATGGGTGCTATTGCACCTGCTGCACATCAGCATTGCCGCTGGCTCTATTACGAGCCGGCTGCAATGTTGATGTGACATTTCCGCTGGCCCAGCGGACGGTAACACTGTTACCGTCCGCTGGCCCAGCGGAAATGTCATAATAGGGAGACAGAAATACCGCCGGCAGTGGCGGTATTCTGTCTCCCGTGGCCTCGGCGGTCTTCTGAAAAGACCGCCGAGGTCGTAATGACCCCCAAAGTGTATTGTAGATCTCAGATAGGGGCCTAGCATTAATGCAAACTAAAATGTCCTTGATTGCGTAAAATATAAAATACCCCATATCCTAAACTTTAGTGGGATCCAGATCAGATTAAAAATACCTCAGGGACTACTGGTGTATTTCACCTTTATTAGTGGTGTCTGTGGGTATGATTAAAACATGGGGACAGCACGAAGAGCTTAATTGCTCTAACCATCAGTGGAAACCAATGTGTTTCTGCCCTCAGTATGAGAAAAGGTTGGTCTTGGGCATTCCTCAGTGCTCAGGATCCCTAGTTAAGTGGATGTGGTTATAGCCTAGCTGGAATTAAAAAAAACAAAAAAACAAAAACACACTGAAGTTCTACCTGAGTGAGAATCAATTAATGAGTACTTATAGGAAGGGGGAACAAAAACATTGTGAGACCCTTGACCAATGAAGGCAAACATTTGCCTCCTTCTGGGCCTTCTAGAGTTGTACATGTACACACACTTGAAAATGCAGAGTGACAGTCACTGCAAACCACAGCAAACAAGGGTGCAAAAAAAGTGCTTGAAAACCATGGGGCATATTTAAGAAAAGTGTCACTGCACATACTGCAGCGCCACTTTTTTTGTGCCCCTTAGCGCCCCCTACCACCAGCATGTGTGCTCCATATTTAAAATACGGTGCACCAAAGCACAGGGTAGGGGCAATAGTGTCATTTTTTTTTACACTATTGATGTACTCTGCAGGAGTAGCGCCAATAATTTTGCTCTACTCCTAAGAGTACATAGGGGCCCATTGTAATCAATGGCATGCCCCCTTTTAACGCCTGCTGTGAGCAGGCGTTAAAAGTGCCGAAAAAAATGGCGCAAGAAAATCTCTTCAATTTCCTTGCGCCATTTCCCCCCTCACAATGGGGGAATGCCCCTTTTGCATACAATATGCCTGGTGCAGCCGTAATGTAGTGCAAAGGGTTACAAAGTGGAATGGAAGAGGAATGCATGCAAACAAATTACGCTAATGTGCCGTTAAAATGACGCTAGGGGCTCTTAAATATGCCCCATGTGTTCTCAGGAAATAGGACAACTTGGTAACCATATCCACTAAATATCTTTGAAATCAACCGTAAACATAGGGGGTCATTACGACCCTGGCGGCCGGCGCTATGTTGGCTGTGTTCCGCCAGCAATTATGACTGTGGCGAAAAAGCCACGGCCATACCGCCGGCCCCTCCACTTTGCCGCCAGGATTCCGCCTGGCGGTCATAATCCCCAGGGCAGCGGTGCATGCACCGCTGCCCTGGGGATTATGAGTCCCCGAACGCGGCCTGTCTATGGCGGTACACACCACCATGGAAATGCCGGCGGTAAGGGGAGTTGGGGTGCCCCTGGGGGCCCATGCACTTGGCATGGGCAGTGCAGGGGCCCCCAGGCATAGCCCCGTTGCGCATTTCAGGGCCCAAATTTCGGGCAGTGAAATGCGCGACGGGTGCTACTGCACCTGCTGCACATCAGCATTGCCGCTGGCTCTAATACGAGCCGGCTGCAATGTTGATGTGACATTTCCGCTGGCCCAGCGGAAATGTCATAATAGGGAGACAGAAATACCGCCGGCAGTGGCGGTATTCTGTCTCCCGTGGCCTCGGCGGTCTTCTGAAAAGACCGCCGAGGTCGTAATGACCCCCAAAGTGTATTGTAGATCTCAGATAGGGGCCTAGCATTAATGCAAACTAAAATGTCCTTGATTGCGTAAAATATAAAAGACCCCATATCCTAAACTTTAGTGGGATCCAGATCAGATTAAAAATACCTCAGGGACTACTGGTGTATTTCACCTTTACTAGTGGTGTCTGTGGGATGATTAAAACATGGGGACAGCACGAAGAGCTTAATTGCTCTAACCATCAGTGGAAACCAATGTGTTTCTGCCCTCAGTATGAGAAAAGGTTGGTCTTGGGCATTCCTCAGTGCTCAGGATCCCTAGTTAAGTGGATGTGGTTATAGCCTAGCTGGAATTAAAAAAAACAAAAAAACAAAAACACACTGAAGTTCTACCTGAGTGAGAATCAATTAATGAGTACTTATAGGAAGGGGGAACAAAAACATTGTGAGACCCTTGACCAATGAAGGCAAACATTTGTCTCCTTCTGGGCCTTCTAGAGTTGTAAATGTACACACACTTGAAAATGCAGAGTGACAGTCACTGCAAACCACAGCAAACAAGGGTGCAAAAAAAGTGCTTGAAAACCATGGGGCATATTTAAGAAAAGTGGCACTGCACATACTGCAGCGCCACTTTTTTTGTGCCCCTTAGCGCCCCCTACCACCAACATGTGTGCTCCATATTTAAAATACGGTGCACCAAAGCACAGGGTAGGGGCAATAGTGTCATTTTTTTTTACACTATTGATGTACTCTGCAGGAGTAGCGCCAATAATTTTGCTCTACTCCTAAGAGTACATAGGGGCCCATTGTAATCAATGGCATGCCCCCTTTTAACGCCTGCTGTGAGCAGGCGTTAAAAGTGCCGAAAAAAATGGCGCAAGGAAATCTCTTCAATTTCCTTGCGCCATTTCCCCCCTCACAATGGGGGAATGCCCCTTTTGCATACAATATGCCTGGTGCAGCCGTAATGTAGTGCAAAGGGTTACAAAGTGGAATGGAAGAGGAATGCATGCAAAAAAATTACGCTAATGTGCCGTTAAAATGACGCTAGGGGCTCTTAAATATGCCCCATGTGTTCTCAGGAAATAGGACAACTTGGTAACCATATCCACTAAATATCTTTGAAATCAACCGTAAACATAGGGGGTCATTACGACCCTGGCGGCCGGCGGTATGTTGGCGGTAACACCGCCAACAGGCTGGCGGTGTTCAGCCAGCAATTATGACCGTGGCGAAAAAGCCACGGCCATACCGCCGGCCCCTCCACTTTGCCACCAGGATTCCGCCTGGCGGTCATAATCCCCAGGGCAGCGGTGCATGCACCGCTGCCCTGGAGATTATGAGTCCCCAAACGCCGGCCTGTCCATGGCGGTACACACCGCCATGGAAAGGCCGGCGGTAAGTGGACTTGGGGTGCCCCTGGGGGCCCATGCACTGCCCATGCACTTGGCATGGGCAGTGCAGGGGCCCCCAGGCATAGCCCCGTTGTGCATTTCAGTGCCCGAATTTCGGGCAGTGAAATGCGCGACGGGTGCTACTGCACCTGCTGCACATCAGCATTGCCGCTGGCTCTATTACGAGCCGGCTGCAATGTTGATGTGACATTTCCGCTGGGCCAGCGGACGGTAACACTGTTACCGTCCGCTGGCCCAGCGGAAATGTCATAATAGGGAGACAGAAATACCGCCGGCAGTGGCGGTATTCTGTCTCCCGTGGCCTTGGCGGTCTTCTGAAAAGACCGCCGAGGTCGTAATGACCCCCAAAGTGTATTGTAGATCTCAGATAGGGGCCTAGCATCAATGCAAACTAAAATGTCCTTGATTGCGTAAAATATAAAAGACCCCATATCCTAAACTTTAGGGTAACAAGCTTCTGGTATGGGGCTAGGACGATGTCCTTTGTAGTCACACACTAGGGGAAAACAGCAACAGAAAGATAAATATGCAACATCATAATAGATACTTTTCTCTAGGGTAATCACAGAAGACAAATGTAAGACCAAGTAAATGTAGAGCTGTAAGTATTCAAATGCACAATGATTAATTAATCCAATAGAAAGTTTGATTGGATGCTAAGCTTCTCAGCCGGCTGTAATGTTTTGAAAGAACATCATACTAGCTTGTTGAATGTGCTATAGTCTTAAACGATATCATCAGTTTAATTACAGGGGCTCTGATTTCCTTGTTACAGCACCCCAGATAATAGGAGGGTATTCTATTTTTATCGTGGCAGCCCAAATGCTGAGAGAATGACCCACATGGTGTGTCCGATCTGAAATAACCCTTAATCATATGTAGTAAAGGAAGCCGAAATGGAACTACAGTAACTGGCTTCTGATGAAGTTAGCCTGAGGTCCCCATGTCCTAATGCGGTGTGAGACAAAATACAACAGGGTGGGGTGAACCCAAAATCAGCCCCCCAGCATAACAGCGTACAATAGACCAGCTCAAGTGAAATACCCATAAGAAACCGGGCTCGTATAAGAAAAGTACTCACGTCTTCAAAAGCTACATCGCGTGTGTATAACCTACGTGTATCTGCTCTCACCCGCTTATAAAAATAGCATGTGGGGGAGCAGCATTTTCAAGGCCCCCACGGAGTCGGAGGGATGACGTGTAGAATGTGGAGCCCCAGCGTCGCAGACACATCATAATAGGCACGTCCTTGCTAAAAATCATGGGAGATGTAGACTTCTCCTAGGTGCAAGCTCTTCCCACGCTGTACTGGGTGCCTGACAGCAAAGTTTATGGGACAAAGACTTTGTGAAAGGAGGGGAAGGGAAAGGGAAAAAGGGGAAAAAAGGGGGAAGAGAAAGGCTGTGGGTCCCCTACAGTTGTCACTTGCTGTAGTTGCGCAAAGAATGGGGAAAAAGGAGGGTCCCTCCTCACTCCTAAAGATGAGAGGGAGTAGGAATAATCTTCCATCACCACAAGGATAGTTTGTGTGATGGCCACACACACACCGTGTAATGGAAGTTAGCAAGATTTTATTTATTCATGGGGTCACAACACAGTATCTGGGGTTCAGTATATCCAGGTCGTAGGTGGTGCCATGTGGTCCCTCTATTGAATATTCGGTTTAAATGTGACAACCTTGTGGGATGTCCCAATGGTGCTCATGTCTCCAATATGTTGTCTGCTTCTAGCTCTGTAATGCGGGCCAAGGGACCTTGTCGTTAATGCCTTCAGTGTTGAGCCTCCACAACCATCTCTGTTTATACCACAGTAACTGCTGGGTCATGTCCTGTTGTGTCTGCAAAAGTTTCTCAACTGCGTACCACTCAATATCATCGGCACTGTGATTCATACTAATAAAATGATTGGTAAGCCTTGTTGAGTCATGTTTACTTCAGATCATGATCCTATGTTCGCAGGTACGTGTCTCTACCTGCCTTGTTGTCATACCTATGTATCTGAGGTTACACTGACACCTTATGATATAAATGACATTTCTGCTATTAAAATTGTAAACCCTGCACTTCCCACATGGTGTGTGGCCTACAGGTGGTGGAAGATTCTAAAGTGTTCTTTGACATGCGGTCTTTTTCTGCTCCTTTGGTTGTGTGTGTACCAAAATGTCCTTGATATTTCTTGCCTTCTTGTAGGCATGCATTGGATGTTCAAAAAGAAGGCCACCAGAAACCAGAATACTCCAATATTTCTTAATGATCTTCTGTAATTGATTAGATAGGGGACTATAAGTAGAGACACAAATCAGTCTTTCCACTGTTTTTTTTTGTAAGACTCAAGTAGTTGTTCTCCATTGCGCCACCCTTATGCCACCCTGGGGGGCATAGGCTTTTGACGCATTTGCCAGTTTACAAAATCCATGGTGCTGCATGGGAACACCCACCACAATACCCATGTAAAACCTCTTTGACACAAAGTAAGGCAATGCAGCGACTTGCACTTCATTGCCCTACTCCATATCTACAAGGCCATGAAAAGCCATGCAAAGTGGCTTTGCATGGCCTTATAGATATGGGCCTGCAGCCTGCACCACTGATGCATCACAAAAAGTAATGCAGCGGTGGCGCAAGCTGCTTGTAAATAAGCCCAGGAGTTGATAGATCAATACACATACAGCCACAAAACTCCTACATGCAGGTTTACATAAACTATATAATGTAGAGATGGACACAAGTATGAACAGACAGATGGTTGGTTTGGCACAAAACAGGTGGTTGGATTTATATCTGCGGCTGGAGGAGGCAGGCTTCATCTTCAACCACTGAAAAAAAAGCTTGCCTTTGAGACAAGTGTAATGATTTAAATCCCATTTGATGCTTGATCTCCTATTGGACAAATCCCTTCTGTTGTGGTGTTAACAGACATACAAGTGACCATTCACAGAACTCAACCAACATACAGCTACTCACCCACACACACTTATATAATACCTCTGTACACAGGCCAAGAAAACCAGATAGCCAGGGTTCAAGGTCAACAGGCTTACAGGTACCCATTCACACACAGACCCATAATACCACTGAATCAGTCATTCAGACCTGGAGGGGTGGCTCTCTAGCACACCATGTTAGCAGAAGCCCTGATCCCATCTCTCCTGGAGGAAGTCCACCCGCTCTGTTTATAGATTTATGTTTGCCTGGCAGCGACCTCTATAACAAAAGTGTATCTGCAGGTACCACAGTTGCTCTTTTCTCACTGTAAATTTGCCCTTGCGTTTTTAAGCCCAACGTGGCACTTAAGCTGAGTTTGTTTTTTTAAAGAAAAACAAAACACAGTTTCCGTTAGGATTAATTAGTTTTCACAGTGCCCCTCCAGGGTCTTTCATGTGTTATATGGTGGACCTGGGCATGGAAACTGAGTGATGGTTGCCCTGCCCCAAATATGGTGCTGTGACTGTCACTGTGAGTGGGCAGACAAGTTGTAGGGGGCTGTCAGATGAAGGGTTTCTTCTAGAGGTGCCAGCTGTCCATCAGAAACCCTGAAGTTTCTCTGCCCCATTTTGAGGTTAGGGAACCACTATGCTAGTGGGTTTGGTATGCTCTGTTTTTGGTGGGTGCCCTACAACCTCCAAGTGAGCCCTGTACATTTTTTCCATGTGGCTGTCTTGCTAGCTTCATTGGAGTACCCATCCTGGGGTTATGTTGCCCTGACATACTGATATGATCTCTGTATCTGCTTTTTAGGGGCCAGGTTCACCCAGAGGGTAGGAAGGAGGAACACACCATTGTGGAGTCTCCTTATTGACTGGTCCTGTATTTAAAATCAATGTAGCTCCTGGTGCAGTACACAAACAAAAAGCTGCAGTGCCTTGAGCAGAAGTGCACCTATAATGCTGGTTGCTGTTGGTAATGGAGACTATGGGCCAAATGTACAATGCCGTTTGCATTTCTTAATGGTTCGAATCGCTATTTTGGGCAGTTAAATGCAAAATGGGCTTTTCAGATGTACAAAGCCCTTTGGGGAATCACAAATTGCAATTTCTACCCAGTAGAAGTCACAATTTGCAATCCTCTGAATAGGAAATCGGAAATAGGTATTACCTATTTGCGATTCCTATACAGATGTACAAAGCATTTCTTAAATGCAAATTGGGCATTTAGGTAATACAATTACCATTGACTTAAGTCGATGGTAACTATGTGCAGTTTAAAAAAAGCACTGAAAAATGCTTTTGTTTAAGTGAAATAGAGCACACACATGCCTCTTGGACATATGTGTGCTCTACGTGTACATCACTGTTTTTGGGGTGTATTTGCCCATAGCCATCCTTGGTTTTGCATTTCCCGAATAGCGATTTCCTAGTAGGAAATTGCAATTTGGGAAATGCAAAACCGGCCCATTGTCACAAATAGCATGGGACTTCTTATTTGCAATTTCCTAAAAGTGATTCCTACTTGTAGGAATTGCTATTAGGAAACTGGTATCTTGGTAAATAGCATTTTGTGTTCATTTAAGAAATTGGAAGAAAGACAACTGTATAATTTTCTTTCGTTTACAAATTTGGTGCAAGCTGCCTTCATGCTAATGGACCCCTACACAAAAAGTGACATTAACCCCAAATTCAAAATGTGTCCATACAAGTGTGTTTAATCATTTATTGTAAATTATCAAATCATATACATATGCATTTCACATTTTCAGAATAATACAAATTCAGTGAAATTTTGAAATTGCACTAGACAAGGCAAAACGTTTGTTTACAATTAATGTAAAATCAATGTTTGTGCAAAACTTTAAAAACTCATATTTATTCATGTCACATTTCTCCTTGTCTAGTGCGTTTTCTGTAAATAATTACATTTTAATATACTCTAAATGTTTTACATGTGTAATGCATGTGTGCTTATTTTTATCACTTATCAATTTTAAATAAACACATCTTTATTAACACTTAAAAAAAATAACATTTTTTAATTTTAGTGTAAGTGCCCATTATCGTGATGAATGCTTGCACCTCACCATGTCCATTACAATGTTTATCACTAGTGTATGCACTGTACAAATATGTTATTTAAAAAGCTTTTGTGTTTACTGCCACAAATGTAAGTACGTTTATGTAGCTCACATTTTCATAATTTATATTGTTAATAATCAGTGACCTGTAAGAAGTAATAATGTCAGGACAAACTTTGTGAAAAGAAAATAATTTTTCTTTAGAACTGAGATACCTCTCTCAATGTCTTTATTAATAGTGAAATGTAATTTAGTAAAGAAACATGATGCACAGCATCAGCATGTCAGATTTTGGCCTAGAACTTGCCTCCTAAATAAACTGCCATGGCTAAACTCCTCAGGAAGGGGCTTCTAGTAGGCACAGATCAGGCACCTCAAGGATCTTTCTTGGGAGGTTTGAGTTTGGGTTTCATAGGAGTCAGGGACAGCTAAGAAGTGAATTTGGGTGGAGGAGTGTAGGTAGGAGTGGTGGGAGAGGATTAGGTTTGGGAGGTAGAGGGAGCAGGAGTGGTTGATTTGTGTGTCTGTTGCATGTGGATCTGGTGTTTGGATGTGTGTGGTTTAACATGTGTTTGGGTGAGTGTGTGCCGTTGGGTTTTGAGGGTGTTGTTTTGCATGTAGGTGTGGTTTTATGTGAGTGTGTTTGGTTGGATGTGCTGTTGAGGTGGTTGTGGTGCTTGTAGGTGTGGTGTCGTTATGATTGTGCTGGTGGTTGTGGGTGTGCTGTGGTTACAGTGCTTGTAGGTGTGGGGGTGGTTTTGGTATGGTTGTGCTGGTGGCTGTGGGTGTAGTGGTGGTTGTCGGTGTGGTTGTTTTGTTTGTGGGTGTGGTGGTGGGTGTGGTTCCTGTCGGTGTAGTATCAGTAAAATGTGCATGTTGTTTGGGTGTCTGTGTTTCCTTGTGTGTTTGTGTTTATGTGTGTGTTTGAGTGTGCTGCTTGTGTCTCTTCTAGTGAGTGCCTGCAAAGAAGTGAGTGTGCATGGGATAGGGATGGGACTTGGGATGAGGGGGGCCCTGTGTTGGTACACAAGGTTAGGCTGGTTAGGGGGCTGGGGTGAGTGCAGAGGCTATTTTAGCAAGCAATCTCTGCATGATAGACATCAAACTATAAATGGCATACAGAAATGCAACCATTTGTTGAATTTGGCAACTAAGGCCCTGTGTGCCATTCACGATCACTGTCTGGTCTTCAGAGATGCTGCCTAAGAGGTCAATAATCTCTTCACTCAGCATAGCCCCGGGGGCAAGGGGTGAGGTGCCTGCAGTGAAGGAGCGAAGGAGACCCCAGCCCTTTAGAGGGTCAGGTTTGGCCAACTGGGGGGAGCAAGAGGGAGGGTGTAGATGGGTCTCTAGGTTGCAGACAAGAATGTGGAGGAACAGTTCTTGTAGGGTCTGCCACCACTAGGGACTAGTCACTTGTGGAGGCCTCCAGAGATGATGAAGAGCTGGTGGCCTCCGTTCCAGTCCCCTCCCCCTCCATGCCACTGTGTCCATCAATGTCACCACAGACACACAGTGGTCAGCTGCTTCCCCACCTTCGTGGCCAGTGTCCCCTGTGTCTGCTCCTGAAGATGCTGAAAAGACATATACAATAGTTTTATTGTATCTATGTAAATAGGCCAGATCATGAGGATTTTCTGCAAAACATTTCCAAATTTTTCATATTTCACTTGCTTTAAGCCTTTCAAACTTAGGTTTACTTTTGCCATATCCGATGCATGTAGGGTACAGCTTCAGAGATCATTTGGTCACAGTTGTTTATTTTCCTATTATTCCTCCCATATTGTTTATGATCATTTTTCTAACCCATTTTCAATATTGTGCAGGAATTGTTTAACACTTTTGAATGGTTCTGATTGGATATTTTGAATAGTGAACTTATGTCACAAAAATCAATCTCAAGTAAAAAAAATGTTCATACATTGTACTTTGTCCATCTGCAAAAGTCCCTTTAACTAATTTCTTTTTCTTCAATATTTATTTATCATCTGGACAAAACAAAGGACATAAAACCTTTTTTTGGGGTATGTGCTACTCTGTCACCAATGTGTACATATTCCTGTATGTTTTCTTAAAAATGTTTTATAATGTTTGCCTATCAAATTATTTTTTCACAAAACAGGCTGCCTTACATGCAAATTTGTGAAGGAGTAAAACATCATGAAACTCTATCACTTTTAATGTAAATTGAATAGTATTTGTTAGTAAAACGTTTTGCAATATGTTTTTACAAAACATCTTGCTATTTATTTTCATTCTTCTAGACTTTTTGGTTCATATGTTCAATGTTGTTTGTCTATAATACCAGCTCACCAATGTGTTGTTTGGAACATCCACTGTATTATAAGTGCATTTTATGCTATGTCACCTGTAATAGGGCCAAAATATCCTTCTTAACACTTGTGATGGAGCATCACACCTGACACAATCATAAGTTGTAGACTGTTTGGTAAAACTGTCCCTTTCAACATCAAACAAACTTCTATACCTCTTTTTCTTAGGCAGACATGTTTCTGCTCGAAACAGACCTTTGGTAGTGATATTAAATATAGTGGTATCATGTTCAACAAAAACATACACAAAACACATCACCATACTCCTTGTGTTAAAGGTACACCTTCCAAAACTCTTCTTGTGCGTTGGATGCATGTCAACCTTTATGTTGATGCTATAATTAGTTGCTGTAATAAAAAATAGTTATTTAACAAGAAAAACTCTAAAAATAACTTACTCTCTTGCTGCTGCTGTTTGGCTCTCAACTGCCCATAAAGCTGGGATTAGGCCACTCCAAATATGCGGGCCATCAGGGGGTCAGGGTGCTGTGCATGCGCTTCCCATGTTGGTAGGACTGGCCGAGCTGGACTTCTGCTGACTTCTTGGCCCAAAATTGAAGAGCATCCCATCTTTTGCAACAATTAATGCTGTGACGCTTATAGACCCCCAGGGTCCGCACCTTCTTCATGTTGGCCTTCCAGATGGTTATATTCTGATGGGTGCAGACTTGTAAGGATATGAAAAATGAATGAAAAAAAAACATTTTGTGAGTTCTTGTTTGTTTGTATTGATGTATCCCAATTTTTAGAATACAATCACCAGCAATTTAAAAAATGTGGAACGGCAGAATAGTTTCTTAATTTTTCTTACATAAACGTAACATTTGTAGTGACAAGTTGAGTACCCTTATCTCTTCTCAGGTCCTTATTTGAATAATCCAGGCAGTTACATCATCTAGGCCAGGGGCCTCCAACATTTTCTGTAGTGAGAGCTACTTTTGATCCCTGAAAACGCATTGGGAGCTACTGAAGGCTAAAGAACTTGCTCATTGTTACCAGACACCCCCACGCTCAGCTTTATTGACTTTGATCGTAATGTCCATAGAGCCATAAAGTATGATTTGTACTGAATATTATGACTAAGGGCACTTTGAAAGGGCAGCCATGTGTGCCATAGACGGCGTGATCTTTGGGGATGTATGACCATGCGTGCGTGTGAATGAGAGATATTTTAACAGGCTTGTGCCATATGTTCTTGCAGCACAGGACATACCTTTCCCCATATGTAGCACAATCACATGTATAACAGAAACATATTTTTTTTTAATTTAAATAGGAAAAAATTAAAGTGCAGAAAAATAATTTACATTTTTTTCTGCACTTGAGATTTCTCTCATTTAAAACAATTGCTGTATTTGTTATTTTTCCCTTATACTCAAGGCACAAATCATTTTTATTTAATACGTAAGATATATATATATATGTATCTATATATACACACACATATATTGCATATATATATACACACACACACACACACACATATCGCATATATATATATACACACACACACATATCACATATATATACACACACACACACATATATATATATATATATATATATATATATATACACACATATATATATACACACATATATATATTTCACAAAATGGCCCCCTCCAGGTGCGTTCTAAATGTTGGTGCTCGCGTCGGGGAAGGACCAATTCCCTTGTACTTAATTCTCCACAAGTTGACATACAGTCATACGTGGCACTCACAGGAATCTTGGAATTTCTTGTTTATTCTGTAATCGATTAACCCATCACCAACGCGTTTCAACCAACAAGGTCTTGGTCACGGTAAACGAGTGATCCACTCTTCACAATATATACTTTCCCATCTTATGCCTTAATGTAGCATTATGGGATATGTAGTCCTAAAATTACTATTGTTATACCAATCATGCAGAACCACAGTCAGGGACCCCAATTCAGAGTTCAGAATTTCCATCTCATAATTGTGCTTCCTCTGTAGCCGATTCATCTCATGGAGCTCAGTGAGGACCTGGCCCATCATGTTTTGAGACTGATTGATAGCTTTCAAGACTTGGTCGATAGTGGCCTGTGTGACAGTGAAGCCAGTGGCCTCACTTTGCTGGCACACAAATTCCCTCCCATGAACCCTTCCCCACTACCCTGTACCCTTGACCCAGTGTGCCCACCAATGTTCCCTGTAAGGCGCGCGCGCACCTTTCCTTCCCCCATCGCGCAGGCCCCTTCGGCAAGCGCGCACGTTAATAAATAAGCCTTTTAGAGCGATATACGTGCTCCCCTAAGGCAGATAATGCCCATATTTGAATCTGGATTGAAGTGAATGAAAACAGCGTTTAAATGCCGCGGGGAGTGTTTTAAACATCATTTGGCGTACTTTAGCATACAAGCGAGCAAGTGATATTTATGTTGAAAATTAATGGTTAATGAGCTAGGAAATGCTTCAGAACAGTAGGAAATGTGCTGTTATCAACTTTTCCATCATTGTCATACTTCATAGTTGTTTATATGCATTATCACTTTCTCAGCTCAAATAAGCCTTTTAGAGCGATAATCGTGCTCTCCTATTGCAGAAAATGCTCATATTTGAATCTGGATTGAAGTGAATGAAAGCAGCGTTTAAATGCCGTGGGGAGTGTTTTAAACATCATTTGGCGTACTTTAGCATACAAGTGAGCAAGTGATATTTATGTTGAAAATTAATGGTTAATGAGCTAGGAAATGCTTTAGAACAGTAGGAAATGTGCTGTTATCAACTTTTCCATCATTGTCATACTTCATAGTTGTTTATATGCATTATCACTTTCTCAGCTCAAATAAGCCTTTTAGAGCGATAGTCGTGCTCTCCTATTGCAGAAAATGCTCATATTTGAATCTGGATTGAAGTCAATGAAAACAGCGTTTAAAGGCCGCGGGGAGTGTTTTAAACATCATTTGGCGTACTTTAGCATACAAGCGAGCAAGTGCTATTTATGTTGAAAATTAATGGTTAATGAGCTAGGAAATGCTTCAGAACAGTAGGAAATGTGCTACTATCAACTTTTCCATCATTGTTATACTTCATAGTTGTTTATATGCATTATCACTTTCTCAGCTCAAATAAGCCTTTTAGAGCGATAGTCGTGCTCTCCTATTGCAGAAAATGCTCATATTTGAATCTGGATTGAAGTCAATGAAAACAGCGTTTAAAGGCCGCGGGCAATGTTCCTCTGTTTTCTCTAACTGGGGTGTAGGTGGCACTTAACAGGTCATGTCCTTGGGGTGTGCAACCAGGTCACAGAACTGCCTTGATGCCCTATTGCATGGAGCAATGATATCCCTATGCCAAAGATCTTGGCTAGTTATGCGCTGCGCGCGCGTGAATGGTCAGTTTCTTGGCACACGTATCCTTGGCTGCAGCGCACAGAGACCGCACACTGCCGCACCCAGTGGAAAAATTAGAGGGAACATTGGTGCCCACCCTATTGAGTTCTGACTGAACTGAAGGTGGTGGTGCTGGATCAACAGCAGCCAAGACTAGGGGTGCAAAATTAGTGTTCTGGTCATTTGGATACATGAAGTGGAGGTATCCAAGGCCTGTGATGTAACAGCTGGTGAGGGAGGTGTCAGTATGGGCCGAGTGAAACTCACTGGAGCTGTCTGCCCAGGCAGACCAGATGGACCATGCTGCTCCTCATCATTTGGACTTGCAGGAGTAGTATTTTCACTGAAGGCTTGCTCCTGATCTGAAGTGAGGGTGTATTCTGCTGCTGGCCCAGATGGTGGTCCATGTGCTCTGATTAATTGAACATAAGAAATATTTTAGAGGTCTGGATTGTACATCAAATGATTTTGAGTAGAAAATGAAGCAACCTCAAAGGTGGGAGATAATTGCAATCATTATTGTGCCTTTCAGCTGTTTGATAATAAGCTACTTAACAGTTTAATAATATACACACAGATCCTCTTCAGAATAACAAGCAAAACATTGTTATGAAATATTGAAAAACAACAGTGAAATAGACATGTAATTACCAAACTTTGTGCACAACACAGTAGAGTGGAGAAATATGAGTTAACCATTCAAAGGGCTAACCTGATAATGAGCTGCGATTTGAACAACATTGTGGTAATAATAGCATTAGTCATCATATGACCATTGCAAGGATATTTCTTTTTACTAAAGATCTTCTGTGCATCCTGTATATTGGCATTCATTAGGATGAGAGAGAGTAATTACAAAAAATTGCAATAACATTAGAAGAAACACAAATAAGGCATCATGGTAGTTGTAGTCATTTCAAATAAACTTTGACAACACTTGTACATTTGCAAGTACAACATACTTAGTAAAAGTATGCAATATAAATAAACTGACTGTGACTGTATGGAACACATATCAGTAATTTGTCCAGAGGTGTATAAAAACATGACATATTATAAACATTGATGGAGATTGAAACCTGTGATCTTTACTTATACAGAATACATTCATACAAACAAACAAAGAAAAAATATATGTGAAAATTGAGAAAAAATGCACATATTGACAAAAACATTTTAAGTATTAGTTAAAAGAGAGAAACAAAAATAATGCTTTGACTTTGATATATTATATATATCAAAAAGGTGGAAACAACTTATCAACAGCTAAGCTACTATAAAAATAGAGGAGACTAAGAACAAACTAAATAGGCAAAACTGCTGTCAGGTGGATCATCAGGTCTTTAGCCTTTGGGTTCTAGTTGCAGATCCTAGAACTAGTATCTCGATGAGATCAAGAGAAGGGGGGAATGTTCTGCCATCATACCTATCTTAATAATAAATGTGTGGCACATCTGCTGCAACTGTAGCTGCACTATATAGGTTTATGTGGGCAGTCTCTGAAATTAGAAACCTTGATCACCATTTTAGAAACTAAAGGCCTAAATATGATAACTGTTGATAATAAATTAGCTGCAGTTCTAAACCATTAGACAAGGCAATAAAACTTGAGTAAAGCTGTTTTCCCATTCTGGATACATTTCAAAGTGTACCTCAGATCCCACAAACAATCATATGTGATAGGTAGGTTTTGACTCATTTGATGAAGAAATAAAATGACTCTTGGACTGATAAGAAGTGTGTGTCCCAGGATGATAATATGAGAGCTGTTGAATCACCAAGAGAAGACAAGGCGTCTCTATAGAATGATTTAGAGGGGATAGAATGAGGACTACCAATTGATAGGGAAATTTAAACGCTAGAGGAAGTCATGCGGATTTTGTATCAGTTATAATTTAAAAACAAGGATTGGCAAAGCCAACAGGTTTGGCCTTGCAAGGTGGTGCAGGGGTTATTTTTAATTGGCATCGTATGCGACAAAAAACAAAAAGAAACACAGAAAACAAACATGCTACTTCCTTAACCCCTTCTGTGCCGCGGACGTAGTGGTTACGTCCCGCGGCACAGTGCTGCTGTGCCGAGGACGTAACCACTACGTCCTCGGCACACAGCCCAGAGGGAGCGCTCTCGCTCCCTCTGTGTGCTTCCCCCCACCCCCCCAAAGTCAGGGATGGAAGGGGAAGCCCTTCCCCTTCCACCCCCGACACCCCCACCCCCCCATAATGACGTCAGCGCGCGATCGCGCGCTGACTTCATTATGGGGATTTCGCCGCACAGGAAGCCATTTGCTTCCTGTGCGGCGACGAGGAAAGAGGTGAGTTCCTCTTCCCGGTGGGTGGGGGGTTTGGGCTAAAGAGGCACCGGGGGAAAGGAAAGGCTTTTCCTTTCCCCCGGTGTCTCTTTGAGCATTCCTGCTGCCCGATCGCATTGCGATCGGGCAGCAGGAATGCCCACTAGACACCAGGGATTTGTTTTTTTTTTTGTTCTTTACTGTTTCTTGTTTGCGGGGAGCGGCCCCTTGGGCAAGGGTCGCTCCCCTTGTGGGGGCAATTTGTTACGGCCATTTCTGCCCCCCTTGGGGGCAGATTGGCCTACTTTTTAGGCGGATCTGCCCCCAAGGGGGGCAGAAACCACTGGATCACCAGGGAATTATATTTTCTGTGCAGGTATGTTGGGAGGGGGTGCCCCCTTGGGCAAGGGGCACCCCCCCCAAGGGGGCAGAGAACTGTTGGCCATTTCTGCCCCCCTTGGGGGCAGATCGGCCTATTTTTTTTAGGTCCATCTGCCCCCAAGGGGGGCAGAAGCTACTTAGGCACCAGGGATTGTGTGTGTAGTGGATGGGGGGGGCGCCCCCTTGGGCAAGGGTCGCTCCCCTTTGGGGGGCATGTCTTTTAGGGCCATTTCTGCCCCCCTTGAGGGCAGATCAGCCTATTATTTTTAGGTTGATCTGCCCCAAGGGGGGCAGAAACCACTAGAACGCCAGGGATGTTTTTTTATGTGTTTATTTTTGTGGGGGGGCGTCCCCATGGGCACGGGGCGCCCCCCCCAAGGGGGGCATTGACCTGTTGGCCATTTCTGCCCCCCCTGGGGGCAGATGGGCCTATTTTTCTAGACCCACCTGCCCCCAAGGGGGGCAGAAGCCACGTAGACACCAGGGATAGTGTGTGTGTGTGTGTGTGTTAGTGGATGGGGGGGGGGCTTGGGCAAGGGTCGCCCCCCACTTTGGGGGCACATGTACCCAGGCCATTTCTGCACCCCTTGGAGACAGATCAGCCTATTATTTTTAGGCTGATCTGCCCCCAAGGGGGGCAGAAACCACTAGAACGCCAGGGATTTTTTTTTATGTGTTTATTTTTGTGGGGGGGTGTCCCCTTGGGCACGGGGCGCCCCCCCAAGGGGGGCATTGACCTGTTGGCCATTTCTGCCCCCCCTGGGGGCAGATGGGCCTATTTTTCTAGACCCACCTGCCCCCAAGGGGGGCAGAAGCCACGTAGACACCAGGGATAGTGTGTGTGTGTGTGTGTGTGTTAGTGGATGGGGGGGGGGCTTGGGCAAGGGTCGCCCCCCACTTTGGGGGCACATGTACCCAGGCCATTTCTGCACCCCTTGGAGACAGATCAGCCTATTATTTTTAGGCTGATCTGCCCCCAAGGGGGGCAGAAACCACTAGAACGCCAGGGTTTTTTTTTTATGTGTTTATTTTTGTGGGGGGGCGTCCCCTTGGGCACGGGGCGCCCCCCCAAGGGGGGCATTGACCTGTTGGCCATTTCTGCCCCCCCTGGGGGCAGATGGGCCTATTTTTCTAGACCCACCTGCCCCCAAGGGGGGCAGAAGCCACGTAGACACCAGGGATAGTGTGTGTGTGTGTGTGTGTGTGTGTTAGTGGATGGGGGGGGGCTTGGGCAAGGGTCGCCCCCCACTTTGGGGGCACATGTACCCAGGCCATTTCTGCACCCCTTGGAGACAGATCAGCCTATTATTTTTAGGCTGATCTGCCCCCAAGGGGGGCAGAAACCACTAGAACGCCAGGGATTTTTTTTTATGTGTTTATTTTTGTGGGGGGGCGTCCGCTCGGGCACGGGGCGCCCCCCCAAGGGGGGCATTGACCTGTTGGCCATTTCTGCCCCCCCTGGGGGCAGATGGGCCTATTTTTCTAGACCCACCTGCCCCCAAGGGGGGCAGAAGCCACGTAGACACCAGGGATAGTGTGTGTGTGTGTGTGTGTGTGTTAGTGGATGGGGGGGGGCTTGGGCAAGGGTCGCCCCCCACTTTGGGGGCACATGTACCCAGGCCATTTCTGCACCCCTTGGAGACAGATCAGCCTATTATTTTTAGGCTGATCTGCCCCCAAGGGGGGCAGAAACCACTAGAACGCCAGGGATTTTTTTAAATGTGTTTATTTTTGTGGGGGGGCGTCCCCTCGGGCACGGGGCGCCCCCCCAAGGGGGGCATTGACCTGTTGGCCATTTCTGCCCCCCCTGGGGGCAGATGGGCCTATTTTTCTAGACCCACCTGCCCCCAAGGGGGGCAGAAGCCACGTAGACACCAGGGATAGTGTGTGTGTGTGTGTTAGTGGATGGGGGGGGGCTTGGGCAAGGGTCGCCCCCCACTTTGGGGGCACATGTACCCAGGCCATTTCTGCACCCCTTGGAGACAGATCAGCCTATTATTTTTAGGCTGATCTGCCCCCAAGGGGGGCAGAAACCACTAGAACGCCAGGGATTTTTTTTTATGTGTTTATTTTTGTGGGGGGGCGTCCCCTCGGGCACGGGGCGCCCCCCCAAGGGGGGCATTGACCTGTTGGCCATTTCTGCCCCCCCTGGGGGCAGATGGGCCTATTTTTCTAGACCCACCTGCCCCCAAGGGGGGCAGAAGCCACGTAGACACCAGGGATAGTGTGTGTGTGTGTGTGTGTTAGTGGATGGGGGGGGGGTTTGGGCAAGGGTCGCCCCCCACTTTGGGGGCACATGTACCCAGGCCATTTCTGCACCCCTTGGAGACAGATCAGCCTATTATTTTTAGGCTGATCTGCCCCCAAGGGGGGAAGAAACCACTAGAACGCCAGGGATTTTTTTTTATGTGTTTATTTTTGTGGGGGGGCGTCCCCTCGGGCACGGGGCGCCCCCCCAAGGGGGGCATTGACCTGTTGGCCATTTCTGCCCCCCCTGGGGGCAGATGGGCCTATTTTTCTAGACCCACCTGCCCCCAAGGGGGGCAGAAGCCACGTAGACACCAGGGATAGTGTGTGTGTGTGTGTGTGTGTGTGTGTGTGTTAGTGGATGGGGGGGGGGCTTGGGCAAGGGTCGCCCCCCACTTTGGGGGCACATGTACCCAGGCCATTTCTGCACCCCTTGGAGACAGATCAGCCTATTATTTTTAGGCTGATCTGCCCCCAAGGGGGGCAGAAACCACTAGAACGCCAGGGATTTTTTTTTATGTGTTTATTTTTGTGGGGGGGCGTCCCCTTGGTCACGGGGCGCCCCCCCAAGGGGGGCATTGACCTGTTGGCCATTTCTACACCCCCTGGGGGCAGATGGGCCTATTTTCTTAGGCCCACCTGCCCCCAAGGGGGCAGGAGCCACTTAGGCACCAGGGATAGTGTTGTGTGTGTTTTTTTTGTTTTTTTTTGTTTGAGGGCTGTCCCCTTTGGCAAGGGTCGCTCTCCATGGGGACACAGTACTAAAGGTATTTTCTGGCTTCCTTGGGGCAGACAGGCCTATTTTTTTAGTAGGCCCATCTGCCCCTATGACAGAATCCACTTAGGCACCAATTTCTAAAATGTTTGATGGTGGGGTGTTTGTCAACTGAAGAAGTCTTTGCATTTGTGATAAAATAATTTTTCCTCCTTTTTGTTCTAGTTCAAAGCTTTTGCTTTATTTGCTGTGGCTCCTTGCGGTTTTGGCGGTGGTTGACCTGCAGTTTGCACAGTTGCATGTTTTAGGTAAGTAAAAACAATTTACTCCAAAGGAGTATTGTTGCCATGCATGAATGACATGTTTGTAGGGGGTGTACTAAATGCAGGATTGTGTGTGAAATTGTCCTTAGGTTTGTGCACAATGATATTTGTTGTGTCTTATTTCTAATTTGCCTTTCTTTCTTTCTTTTTAGTGGGATATCATTGGTGATTGCTGTGTAGTTGCTGGTGAATCAAGCTTTTTCAGGCAAGTGAGCGGTATAGTTTTTGAGTTTGTAACTCTTACTAACAAAGCTACACTTTGTTACTTGTCTTACACAGTGCTGGTTGTTGGTGGTGAATTTGTCCAGTTAATTTTAGCAGGAGAGATCATGGCTAGCCGCAGGATGACCGCTCAGCAGGTGGTTGGTATGCTTTTTGAGTCACAGTCTGATCATGACTATGAGACGGACTCTGCATCTGAGGCAGAGGAGGAAGTCAGAGATTCTGGCAGTGATGTTTCTGTTGGAGGGGAATCTTCTGATGATGAAGCCACACTCAGTGCAGATGAAGGTTCTGTTTTAGAGGAGGACATTGATGTGCCAATAGTGCAGCAACCTGGGGCTGAAAGGTTTCCCGTTAGAAGACCTGATGTCTGGGTTGCCCCAAACATGGAGCAGCCAGAGTTGCCTGCCTTTACTGGTCTCCCGGGGTGTAACGCCAATACAGAGAACTTTATGCCTATCAATTTCTTTGAGTTATTCATGGATGATGTGTTTTTGGAAGAGATTGTTGAGCAGACTAATTTGTATGCGGAGCAGCATTTGAGGGACAACGCTGCTAGACTTAGGCCACACTCTAGAGCTGCCCAGTGGATTCCCACAAATTTGGAGGAGCTAAAAAATTTTTTGGGTTTGACTTTTTTGATGGGGTTGATAAGGAAGCCGTCACTGGCTTCTTATTGGTCTACTAGTCCCTTGATGGCAACAGCTATATTTCCAGCTACCATGAGTCGTAATCGGTATTTGCTTCTTCTTAGGATGCTGCATTTTGTTGACAATGCATTAGCCTTGCCACGAGATCACCCAGATTCTGACCGTCTTTTTAAGATTAGGCCTGTCCTTGATCATTTTGTAGATCGGTTTTCGGAGGTCTATGTTCCAGGCAAAGAGATAAGTGTGGACGAGTCTTTGGTCCTCTTCAAGGGTCGTTTGGTTTTTAGGCAGTACATTCCTAGCAAAAGGGCACGATATGGAATTAAATTGTATATGCTGTCTGAAAGTAGGACAGGATATGTGTATAGTTTCCGTGTGTACACTGGTAGGGATTCCAATATTGACCCCCCTGGTTGTCCTCCCACTTTTGGAGTTACTGAGAAAATAGTGTGGGATCTTGGTAGACGACTGTTCAACAAAGGTCACCATTTGTATGTAGATAACTTCTACACTGGTGTGCAGTTGTTCAAGGAATTGTTTAGAGTGGACACAGTTGCTTGTGGCACAATCCGTTCTAACCGGAAAGGCTATCCAAGGGAGCTTGTCTGTAAAAAACTTGAGAGGGGACAGTGCTGTGCCTTGCGGAACGAGGAGCTGCTAGCTTTGAAATTTTCAGACAAGAGGGATGTCTACATGCTAAGTACCATCCATGATGAGAGTACTTCCCCTGTGACTGTTTGGGGCCAGGTTGCTGAAGTGCGCAAACCTGTGTGCATTTTAGATTATAATAAGCACATGGGAGGTGTAGATAGAGTTGACCAGAGGTTGGAACCTTATACTGCTATTCGTAAGTCTTATGTTTGGTATAAGAAGTTAGCACTTCACCTCTTCCACTTAGCAACCTTCAATGCTTTTATTGTGTTTAGGGATAGGTCTCCAGACTCAAAGATGACATTTGTGAAATTTCAGGAGTCAGTGATAGAGAGCCTTATTGTGGTGGAACAGGCCAGAGTTCCTAGAGAAGCAGTGGTGGAGGATGTGGCTAGATTGAAAGATCGCCACTTTGCTGAGCACATTCCTCCCACACCCAAAAAAGACTTTCCAGCTAAGAAATGTAGAGTGTGTTTTCGAAGAGGTATCCGGAGGGAGTCTCGAATGTACTGCCCAGATTGTCCTTCAAAGCCTGGGCTGTGTGTCGGTGCTTGTTTTAAGAATTACCACACCCAGAAGAATTTCTGGGAACAACCATGAGTGTAAACTCATGTCTGTTTTGTATTTTCATGTGTTTAGTTTCATGGTTAGCATTTCTGTCATGTTGTTAGTTAGAGCTTTTGTGTTTGTTGTTTTGTAATTCTTTCTACTTAGTTAGGGGTTCCTCTGTTAAAAAAAAAAAAAATATGATGCCATTGTGTGTGGAGTGGGGCTTGGCTGAGACTGTACATATTGACTTGATGTTGGCTACTGCAACACACTGCAAGCCAAACACCAGTCCACACACTCCCATCAGCTGGTGTGATTGTTGTATCAGGCATGTGGGCGTATGTAAGTGATGGGCCCTTGAGTGGCGCTGTCTGTCGATGTGAGTGTTGTAATGTGCTGGGCCCGTGGCTGGCGGTGTGAATGGCCTTGTGTGTGTCATGTATGAAAGTTGTGTGAATGGACTGTAAAGCGGTTGGTGCCTTGTCGCGGCTTTACAGCTCACGAGCTGTGAGTCATTGGTTCAGTTTTTTGCCTTTCAGTTACTAACAGTGCTTTTCATTTTTGTGAAAGCTCTTGTTAGTAAAATTTGATCCACTGAACCATCACTCACCCTCGTGCCAAATCCAACCAGTATGTGTGGTAAAAATGACCAAACCTGCTCCGCTGTAATCAGGCGTCGCAGCACACCTATGACACGCTAGGTGCCTCAGGTGGGACCCCGATGATGAAGCATGCCACCAACTTGGTTGGTGGGTGAGGGGTCTTTTTCACATAACCTAAGTGTGTTTCTTTTCAAAATTTTAGTGTTTGGCACATCACGGACGTATGTGGGCACATCAAAACGATATATTACAAAACTACCTGTGTTTGGGGGGGGAGAGGGCACCTATGTTTTTGGTCCTGTGTGCGGCCTTCATCTAGGGAAACCTACCAAACCCAGACATTTTTTAAAACTAGACACCCCAAGGAGTCTAGGGAGGAGTGGCTTGCGTGGATCCTCCAACATTTTCTTACCCAGACTCCTCTGTAAACCTCAAAATGTGCTTAAAAAAAACATATTTTCCTGACTTTTCTTCGTACGATCACCACTCCAGCACAAAATTCCTACTCCCCAGTGTTCCCCTCAGTCTCCCAAATATAATGACACCTCACGTATGTGGGTCCCCAAAGCAGAGTCAGTCTAAAGATGTATAAAAGAATATGTCCTTATAAACTCGCATTACTATCCCCTGTATCTCTACAAGTTTTGGGCCTTATTCTGTTGGAGGCACCTGGCCCACCCACACAACTGAGGTATCATTTTTATCGGGAGACTTGGGGGAATGCTGGGTGGAAGGAAATTTGTGGCTCCACTCAGATTCCAGAACTTTCTGTCACCGAAATGTGTGAAAAATGCGTTGTTTTAGCCAATATTTGAGGTTTGGAAAGGATTCTGGGTAACAGAACCTGGTCAGAGCCCCTCAAGTCACCCCATCTTGGATTCCCCTAGGTCTCTAGTTTTCAGAAATGCACAGGTTTGGTAGGTTTCCCTAGGTGCTGGCTGAGCTACAGGCCAAAAACTACAGGTAGGCACTGTTTTCAATGAAAAAATGTGATGTGTCCACGTTGCGCTTTGGGGCGTTTCCTGTCGCGGGCGCTAGGCCTACCCACACAAGTGAGGTATCATTTTTATCGGGAGACGTGGGGGAACGCTGGGTGGAAGGAAATTTGTGGCTCCTCTCAGATTCCAGAACTTTCTGCCACAGAAATGTGAGGAACATGTGTTTTTTTAGCCAATTTTTGAGCTTTGCAAAGGATTCTGGGTAACAGAACCTGGTCCGAGCCCCGCCAGTCACCCCTCCTTGGATTCCCCTAGGTCTCTAGTTTTCAGAAATGCACAGGTTTGGTAGGTTTCCCTAGGTGGCGGCTGAGCTACAGGCCAAAATCTACAGGTAGGCACTTCGCTAAAAACAGGTCTGTTTTCTTCCAAAATTTTGGTGGTGTCCACGTTGCGCTTTGGGGCGTTTCCTGTCGCGGGCGCTAGGCCTACCCACGCAAGTGAGGTATCATTTTTATCGGGAGACTTGGGGGAACGCTGGGTGGAAGGAAATTTGTGGCTCCTCCCAGATTCCAGAACTTTCTGCCACAGAAATGTGAGGAACATGTGTTTTTTTAGCCAATTTTTGAGCTTTGCAAAGGATTCTGGGTAACAGAACCTGGTCCGAGCCCCGCCAGTCACCCCTCCTTGGATTCCCCTAGGTCTCTAGTTTTCAGAAATGCACAGGTTTGGTAGGTTTCCCTAGGTGGCGGCTGAGCTACAGGCCAAAATCTACAGGTAGGCACTTTGCTAAAAACAGGTCTGTTTTCTGTGATGTGTCCACGTTGCGCTTTGGGGCGTTTCCTGTCGCGGGCGCTAGGCCTACCCACACAAGTGAGGTATCATTTTTATCGGGAGACGTGGGGGAACGCTGGGTGGAAGGAAATTTGTGGCTCCTCTCAGATTCCAGAACTTTCTGCCACAGAAATGTGAGGAACATGTGTTTTTTTAGCCAATTTTTGAGCTTTGCAAAGGATTCTGGGTAACAGAACCTGGTCCGAGCCCCGCCAGTCACCCCTCCTTGGATTCCCCTAGGTCTCTAGTTTTCAGAAATGCACAGGTTTGGTAGGTTTCCCTAGGTGGCGGCTGAGCTACAGGCCAAAATCTACAGGTAGGCACTTCGCTAAAAACAGGTCTGTTTTCTTCCAAAATTTTGGTGGTGTCCACGTTGCGCTTTGGGGCGTTTCCTGTCGCGGGCGCTAGGCCTACCCACGCAAGTGAGGTATCATTTTTATCGGGAGACTTGGGGGAACGCTGGGTGGAAGGAAATTTGTGGCTCCTCCCAGATTCCAGAACTTTCTGCCACAGAAATGTGAGGAACATGTGTTTTTTTAGCCAATTTTTGAGCTTTGCAAAGGATTCTGGGTAACAGAACCTGGTCCGAGCCCCGCCAGTCACCCCTCCTTGGATTCCCCTAGGTCTCTAGTTTTCAGAAATGCACAGGTTTGGTAGGTTTCCCTAGGTGGCGGCTGAGCTAGAGGCCAAAATCTACAGGTAGGCACTTTGCTAAAAACAGGTCTGTTTTCTGTGATGTGTCCACGTTGCGCTTTGGGGCGTTTCCTGTCGCGGGCGCTAGGCCTACCCACACAAGTGAGGTATCATTTTTATCGGGAGACGTGGGGGAACGCTGGGTGGAAGGAAATTTGTGGCTCCTCTCAGATTCCAGAACTTTCTGCCACAGAAATGTGAGGAACATGTGTTTTTTTAGCCAATTTTTGAGCTTTGCAAAGGATTCTGGGTAACAGAACCTGGTCCGAGCCCCGCCAGTCACCCCTCCTTGGATTCCCCTAGGTCTCTAGTTTTCAGAAATGCACAGGTTTGGTAGGTTTCCCTAGGTGGCGGCTGAGCTACAGGCCAAAATCTACAGGTAGGCACTTCGCTAAAAACAGGTCTGTTTTCTTCCAAAATTTTGGTGGTGTCCACGTTGCGCTTTGGGGCGTTTCCTGTCGCGGGCGCTAGGCCTACCCACGCAAGTGAGGTATCATTTTTATCGGGAGACTTGGGGGAACGCTGGGTGGAAGGAAATTTGTGGCTCCTCCCAGATTCCAGAACTTTCTGCCACAGAAATGTGAGGAACATGTGTTTTTTTAGCCAATTTTTGAGCTTTGCAAAGGATTCTGGGTAACAGAACCTGGTCCGAGCCCCGCCAGTCACCCCTCCTTGGATTCCCCTAGGTCTCTAGTTTTCAGAAATGCACAGGTTTGGTAGGTTTCCCTAGGTGGCGGCTGAGCTACAGGCCAAAATCTACAGGTAGGCACTTTGCTAAAAACAGGTCTGTTTTCTGTGATGTGTCCACGTTGCGCTTTGGGGCGTTTCCTGTCGCGGGCGCTAGGCCTACCCACACAAGTGAGGTATCATTTTTATCGGGAGACGTGGGGGAACGCTGGGTGGAAGGAAATTTGTGGCTCCTCTCAGATTCCAGAACTTTCTGCCACAGAAATGTGAGGAACATGTGTTTTTTTAGCCAATTTTTGAGCTTTGCAAAGGATTCTGGGTAACAGAACCTGGTCCGAGCCCCGCCAGTCACCCCTCCTTGGATTCCCCTAGGTCTCTAGTTTTCAGAAATGCACAGGTTTGGTAGGTTTCCCTAGGTGGCGGCTGAGCTACAGGCCAAAATCTACAGGTAGGCACTTCGCTAAAAACAGGTCTGTTTTCTTCCAAAATTTTGGTGGTGTCCACGTTGCGCTTTGGGGCGTTTCCTGTCGCGGGCGCTAGGCCTACCCACGCAAGTGAGGTATCATTTTTATCGGGAGACTTGGGGGAACGCTGGGTGGAAGGAAATTTGTGGCTCCTCCCAGATTCCAGAACTTTCTGCCACAGAAATGTGAGGAACATGTGTTTTTTTAGCCAATTTTTGAGCTTTGCAAAGGATTCTGGGTAACAGAACCTGGTCCGAGCCCCGCCAGTCACCCCTCCTTGGATTCCCCTAGGTCTCTAGTTTTCAGAAATGCACAGGTTTGGTAGGTTTCCCTAGGTGGCGGCTGAGCTACAGGCCAAAATCTACAGGTAGGCACTTTGCTAAAAACAGGTCTGTTTTCTGTGATGTGTCCACGTTGCGCTTTGGGGCGTTTCCTGTCGCGGGCGCTAGGCCTACCCACACAAGTGAGGTATCATTTTTATCGGGAGACGTGGGGGAACGCTGGGTGGAAGGAAATTTGTGGCTCCTCTCAGATTCCAGAACTTTCTGCCACAGAAATGTGAGGAACATGTGTTTTTTTAGCCAATTTTTGAGCTTTGCAAAGGATTCTGGGTAACAGAACCTGGTCCGAGCCCCGCCAGTCACCCCTCCTTGGATTCCCCTAGGTCTCTAGTTTTCAGAAATGCACAGGTTTGGTAGGTTTCCCTAGGTGGCGGCTGAGCTAGAGGCCAAAATCTACAGGTAGGCACTTCGCAAAAAACACCTCTGTTTTCTTCCAAAATTTTGGTGGTGTCCACGTTGCGCTTTGGGGCGTTTCCTGTCGCAGGCGCTAGGCCTACCCACTCAAGTGAGGTATCATTTTTATCGGGAGACTTGGGGGAACGCTGGGTGGAAGGAAATTTGTGGCTCCTCTCAGATTCCAGAACTTTCTGTCACTCAAATGTGAGGAAAATGCGTTTTTTTAGCCAAAATATGAGGTTTGCAAAGGATTCTGGGTAACAGAACCTGGTCCGAGCCCCGCCAGTCACCCCTCCTTGGATTCCCCTAGGTCTCTAGTTTTCAGAAATGCACAGGTTTGGTAGGTTTCCCTAGGTGGCGGCTGAGCTAGAGGCCAAAATCTACAGGTAGGCACTTTGCTAAAAACAGGTCTGTTTTCTGTGATGTGTCCACGTTGCGCTTTGGGGCGTTTCCTGTCGCGGGCGCTAGGCCTACCCACACAAGTGAGGTATCATTTTTATCGGGAGACGTGGGGGAACGCTGGGTGGAAGGAAATTTGTGGCTCCTCTCAGATTCCAGAACTTTCTGCCACAGAAATGTGAGGAACATGTGTTTTTTTAGCCAATTTTTGAGCTTTGCAAAGGATTCTGGGTAACAGAACCTGGTCCGAGCCACACAAATCACCCCATCTTGGATTCCCCTAGGTCTCTAGTTTTCAGAAATGCACAGGTTTGGTAGGTTTCCCTAGGTGGCGGCTGAGCTACAGGCCAAAATCTACAGGTAGGCACTTTGCTAAAAACAGGTCTGTTTTCTGTGATGTGTCCACGTTGCGCTTTGGGGCGTTTCCTGTCGCGGGCGCTAGGCCTACCCACACATGTGAGGTATCATTTTTATCGGGAGACGTGGGGGAACGCTGGGTGGAGGGACATTTGTGGCTCCTCTCAGATTCCAGCACTTTCTGCCACAGAAATGTGAGGAACATGTGTTTTTTTAGCCAATTTTTGAGCTTTGCAAAGGATTCTGGGTAACAGAACCTGGTCCGAGCCACACAAATCACCCCATCTTGGATTCCCCTAGGTCTCTAGTTTTCAGAAATGCACAGGTTTGGTAGGTTTCCCTAGGTGGCGGCTGAGCTAGAGGCCAAAATCTACAGGTAGGCACTTTGCTAAAAACAGGTCTGTTTTCTGTGATGTGTCCACATTGCGCTTTGGGGTGTTTCCTGTCGCGGGCGCTAGGCCTACCCACACAAGTGAGGTATCATTTTTATCGGGAGACGTGGGGGAACGCTGGGTGGAAGGAAATTTGTGGCTCCTCTCAGATTCCAGAACTTTCTGCCACAGAAATGTGAGGAACATGTGTTTTTTTAGCCAATTTTTGAGCTTTGCAAAGGATTCTGGGTAACAGAACCTGGTCCGAGCCACACAAATCACCCCATCTTGGATTCCCCTAGGTCTCTAGTTTTCAGAAATGCACAGGTTTGGTAGGTTTCCCTAGGTGGCGGCTGAGCTAGAGGCCAAAATCTACAGGTAGGCACTTTGCTAAAAACAGGTCTGTTTTCTGTGATGTGTCCACGTTGCGCTTTGGTGCGTTTCCTGTCGCGGGCGCTAGGCCTACCCACACAAGTGAGGTATCATTTTTATCGGGAGACTTGGGGGAACATAGAATAGCAAAACAAGTGTTATTGCCCCTTGTCTTTCTCTACATTTTTCCCTTCCAAATGTAAGACAGTGTGTAAAAAAGACGTCTATTTGAGAAATGCCCGGTAATTCACATGCTAGTATGGGCAGCCCGGAATTCAGAGATGTGCAAATAACCACTGCTTCTCAACACCTTATCTTGTGCCCATTTTGGAAATACAAAGGTTTTCTTGATAGCTATTTTTTACTCTTTATATTTCAGCAAATGAATTGCTGTATACCCGGCATAGAATGAAAACCCACTGCAGGGTGCAGGTCATTTATTGGCTCTGGGTACCTAGAGTTCTTGATGAACCTACAAGCCCTATATATCCCCGCAACCAGAAGAGTCCAGCAGACGTAACGGTATATTGCTTTCGAAAATCTGACATTGCAGGAAAAAGTTACAGAGTAAAACTTAGAGAAAAATTGATGTTTTTTTCACCTCAATTTCAATATTTTTCTTTTTCAGTTGCTATTTTCTGTAGGAAACCCTTGTAGGATCTACACAAATTACCCCTTGCTGAATTCAGAATTTTGTCTACTTTTCAGAAATGTTGCGGTTTATGGGATCCAGCGTTGGTTTCATGCCCATTTCTGTCACTGACTGGAAGGAGGCTGAAAGCACAAAAAATCGTAAAAATGGGGTATGTCCCAGTAAAATGCCAAAATTGGGTTGAAAAATTGGGTTTTCTGATTCAAGTCTGCCTGTTCCTGAAAGCTGGGAAGCTGGTGATTTTATCACCGCAAACCCTTTGTTGATGCCCTTTTCAGGGAAAAAAACACAAGCCTTCTTCTGCAGCCCATTTTTCCAAATTTTTTTTAAAAAATGAAATTTTCACTGTTTTTTGGCTAATTTCTTGGCCTCCTTCTGGGGAACCCACAAAGTCTGGGTACCTCTAGAATCCCTAGGATGTTGGAAAAAAAGGACGCAAATTTGGCATGGGTAGCTTATGTGAACAAAAAGTTATGAGGGCCTAAGCGCGAACTGCTCCAAATAGCCAAAAAAAGGCTCGGCACAGGAGGGGGAAAAGGCCTGGCAGCGAAGGGGTTAACATGGTAGCCACATACTTGTAATAAAAATGTGAATTAAAAAAACATCTCTAATAATGAGCTTGGGTGTTAACTAGTAATCAGGTGTTTTTGGAACATGCATTGAAGCTCTTTTTAGTTTTAATCCACAGAACAGGGAAATATGATTTTTAATGATGCAATGAAAATATACTATTGTTTTGAAATACTGTAAGGTCAAAGCATAGTTAAAATACACAAGGATCTCCAAATGGAAAGAAAAAAAACATTGCTAAACTATAGGTCTACCAACCATGACACAAAGGTAGATTTATTTATAGGCGGATCTGCACATATGATCAGGCCAAATTCCATCACTCACAGTCGAAGAGAGCCAATGGCTGAAGTGGGCTGACCCACTGTCACAAGCTGAAGGAAAAAGTAGAAATGTAAACGAAAGATGGACAGAACAAAGTCTCAACAGAACTGGACCAATGTCTTTCTATGCATGCATACATGAATGCATTTTTTTATTCATTATATTTTTTTCCAATTGGAAGAGTATCTAGTCCAAACCAAAAAAGCTTAAAAACGTATGAGCTTGATGAAACAAAACAAGGAATTGTATACGTTTATCAGTGACAATTAATACATATTTTACAACTGATACAACTTTGTCAGTGACAAATAATACATAGCTGTATATGAGGGCTTTTCCAAAGAAAGGTTAGAAAGCAAGTCCTCTACAGAAGAAGATGAGAACTTCATACAGGAATTATAATAATTTAAAAACAAGTAAACACGATTGAATAGTGACCAAGAAAATATGTCAGCAATGGAAGACACGAGGGGATTACAAAGAGCTGACAGAAGCAAGCACACTCTTTAGTTAGCTGAGGGGATTACAATACAACCATTGTCCGCTATTCCTTGGTGAATCTCACTGTTACTGCTCTTCAAGATCAATTTGGATTTTTAAGTATTAGAAGTATCTACAGAACCACTGAAGCTCTTGATAAACATATGGCACCGGAAGAACTTAACTCAACTCGAGATACAGACACCTGCTTTTCTTCAGCATGAGTGTTGCATCAGTTAATCAGCAAATTAATCAGTGCAATTCATAAGGCTCAAAATGTATGAGGTCCAGTGTTATAGATGATATGTCGAATATTTTTTATCCTGTTGACACAAATATTTGTCCATTCAATTTATACAAGAACAGAGAAAGCATATGATTTAAAGCTAAAGAGATAGAAGGTTGTTGACGGGTAGAGTGACTGGTTATTGGCGCTGAAAAGCCATTTAGCTAACACTAATATTTGCCCTTACCTACAAGACAGCGTGCAAGAAAAAAAGTTTTTTGCACTTTTTTTAAAGACTTTTCAGCCTACAGACATTCAGGCCCTCATTTCGAGTTTCGCGGAAACCGGAACGCCATGCTGGCGGTGCAGACTGCCAAATTACGACTACGGTGGTGAACCCAACACAACACAGCCAACTTACCACCAGTAGTGCCACTGCGGTCGAGCCGCTGGTGGCGGCAGTAGCCATCTTCATGCTGGCGGGAACTAATGTACCGCCCACCATATTACAAGTCACCAGACTGCCAGGATTTTTGGGGCCGGCCAACCACAACAAAAAGCTTGGCGGAAATAGAAAGTATAAAAGGAGACACTCACCTTCAGGTACACAGACGTGGCCACCATCGCAAACAAACTGCAAGTCCTCCCAGTGTTATATCTCGCCATACATCTTCAGAACCAGCCACAAACGACGGAGAACACAGCCGTAAGTACTCCTAGCACACACTGGAGGAATGTTCATTGATACACACCCACACTTATACACACCAGGCACGGACAGCGTGGCCACACACACACGCAAAGAAATGTACCGTACCAGCACACACATCAACACACACATGCACACAGAAAATACGAAAAAGCCAAGTACCTAATACACACACAACGCTAAGCAGATACGTGCCAAACACACAGCACAACACACACAAACACCAACAACACAGTCATGCACATCCATAGCGAACACCCCATAATCACACAATGACAACTAGACCACATACACTCAAACACAGTCATAGACAGGCATGTTGAGAAATACCACACATCCACACAAACAAAAAGCTGTATTTAGCAATTACACAAATCAATATCAGCTAACAGACATCCAAACAATGACACAAGTGACACGTCAGGTCCAACCAACATACAAAGGAATCCACAGATGCAGCACCATACACACAGATGCACACACCACCCCATACAATACCAGCAACCAGCATTCAGACACATCACAACATGCACATGGCACAATCCATCTACCCAGTGCATGCAACAACACAGACACAACCCATACACAAACATCACACACCGTTCCACACAGATGTCACACCACCATGTAGAAGTAAAGTAGGACAAGCATCTCATCTTGCCAACCACATCAATGTGGGCAGATGTATTAGTTAATATAACATTAAAAACAGAACCATATACAAAAAGTGCCAAATGGCAAGTCCAATGTGCAGAAGTGCACAAAGCTCATAGTCCACATGTCTCTGCCCCAACTTGACTCCTGACAGCAAATAGGCCTCCATGTCATAGAGGCATCAATGGGACAGGCAGGCACCTGAGGAAGGGGGAGAGGGGGCTATGGGGGTATCTTAGGTTTAGATGGGGGTGTTTACGTTTGGCCTTTGGAGGGGGGACTTTGGCTCTGGGAGGGGTGGACTTCTTATTGGGTGGAGGAGCAGGGACAACTCCAGAGGGGGCAGTGGAGGAATGGGAGGTGGAAGGGCCAGGTAGGGGCAGGGGGACATGACATTTGGGGGCAACACAGAGTGGGACAGGAGTAGGGAACAGGTCAAGGGTGGCAAGGAAGACTTTTTTAGGTACACAGGGGCAAGCACATGAATAAGGGATGGGAGTGGAGGTAGAGGGAGTGCTTGTGTGATGTGTTGGTGTGCTGCACATGGAAGCTGATATGTGTAATGTGTGCATGTGTGTGGTGGGTGTATGTTGGGTGGGTGAGTGGGTGCATGTGTGTCTCTTGGGAGGAGATGCAGGGAAAGGAAATGGAAGACGTGGAGTGAATGTTGGGGTGGTGTGTGCATGTGAGGTGAATGTCCTGCAGTAGTAGTGAGGGTGGTGATGGTGAGTGCGGATGTGGTGTGTGGGGCGGGTGTCTGTGAGTCTGCTGTTGTGGTGACTGAGGGTATGACAGGAATACTGGCAGAATCAGGGTGTGATGATGCAGCTACAGCAGGTGTGAGTGTTGATGTGACTGTAAGGGAGGAGGTGGTGGGGGATGCAGGGTGGGAAGTGTCTGTTGTGTATGCAGATGTGTGTTGTGTGTGTGCATGACTGTGGGTTTGTTTGTGGTGCTTGTGTTTGTCTTTGCACACCTTGTCTGTTCTAGTGGGTGTATGCTGGCCCATAGGTGTGCTCTGGATGGGTGAAGGGAGAGGGGTGGTGGATTGGGAACAGGTAGCTGGAGGAGGGACAGAAGATGAAGGGACACTGGCTGCCATCAACGAGGAGGCCAGAGCCTGAAACAATCTCTGTAGTCCATACAAGGCACAATGAATGCCTTCCAGGTAGGTTTTTGACTGCTGCATCTGAGATGCCAGGCCCTAGATTGCATTCACAATGGTTGTCTGCCCCACAGAGATGGACTTCAGGAGGGCAGCCGGGCTGACTGGGGCAGGGGCAGAGGTGCCTGCGGTGAAGGAGATGCCCACAATCCTGGGTGAGCGGGTACGGGCAAATGGGTGGGGAGGTACAGGGAGGGTGGTGCTGGTAAGGGGGGTGGCAGACAGGGATGGTGCTGGGGTGGTCCCAGATGGGTCCGCCACTGCCAGGGAGCCGCCATCAGAGGAGGAATCTGAAGTAGATGACGTAGTAGCTCCAGTCTCCCCCATGGTGCTCCCCTCGCCCTCCGTCCCACTGGTCCCATTGGCTCTGCTGGTGCCAGCCTCTTGGGTCCCGCAGGCTGCAGCATCCCCACTCGTTGGTGCCCTTCCTCCTTCGTCAGATGATGCTATTGCACACATAGACAGAGGTGGACAGAGAAGGAGGGTGGGAGCAAAAGAAAGGGAGGAAAGGGTAAATATCTACACATCTAGTACACATACAAACAATAGACCCATTTGCCCCTGTCGTGACAACAAGACCCCATATAACAGTTATGAACGATAGAGCCCTGGAAGCCGTAACCAAAGTGATCACCTATTACCTCACCTCTGTAGCTTAGACACATGATTGAACATCCTACCTGCCTGAACTCACTGAATTCACTTATCTATCATTTTAATCCATGAACATACCCAACTACATGTCAGTCATCATAGGATTAAACAAATCTGACTTCAGAGGTACTGTGGACACAAACGAAATGAGAGGTATTTGTTGAATACATTCTGTACAGATGTTGAGTGATATTGCAATAATACCAATTTCAATTTAAGCTACCCATACTTGTCAGTACCCAAATACAGTGCCAACAAGATCACTTTAGACTACTACAGTAGACTCAGGGATGGCGTATGAAGGCAGTAAAATGCATCAGCATTGGAGTAACTTACATGTCCAGTAGAAAATGTGGTGCAGTATCACCACTTCAGTACTTGCATGGCTTTACATAGCTAACGTACTAAAGTGCAACATGATTGGAGTGACATCCAGGACTGTACGCTCCCCTAATTCCATCTGACCTCGCCAATCCCAAGACCAGTGAGGGACACAGTAGACAACCATGCAGAAGTCACCTAACAGTCTGCACGTACCCCCTTGTGGCTGCTGTGCTGCCCTCAAACACCCATCCAACTCTGGGTAGGCCACCGCCAGTATGCGGGCCATAAGGGAGGTCAGGGTCCCACTGGCACCCCTTCCATGTTGGGAGCCCATCTCCAGCTGGGCATCTGCAGTCTTCCGGGCCCAGCGTCTCAGGTCCTCCCACCGTTTCCTGCAGTGGGTTCTCCGCCGGCTATGGACCCCCCCCCAGGGTCCGTACTTGTTTTGCAATGGCTCTCCATAACCCTTTCTTCTGGTGGGAGCTGACCTGCACGGGAAACATTATGAAGATGGAGAACATGATGTAGATGATACCTGTACAGCTGCCACTTTTGGCAACAAACAACATACACAACCAATGCACATTGCCAGTACTCCAAACACCACATATATCATGTGCATGCAATACCCCAATTTAGACATCACATGTCAATGTGCACACACATGTCGCTTTCAGACACCACCTAAAATGCAAGTTAACGAACGTTGTACTGACCTGTTGCTCTGGCGCCCCATACAACCGCCCATTCAGGGGTAGGACCTCACAGTTTATCCAGCTCCTCAGCTGTGAAGGCTGGGGCCCTATCTCCTGCAGTGTGTGCCATTGTGGCTCCAAGATACAGGACATAGCAGCACACGAAGTGGAGGTCTTCCTTGCCTGAGTGCCAGGAGTCAAGTGAGCTTGGCCATACGGCTGCAGCGGTCATGGCTGTCGGCGCCGGCGGTGATAGTCATTGGTCCCAGTTTCCCATTGATATCCATGTTAACCAATGAGGAGTTGCACGGTGGTTCCAACCGCCTTTAGCCATGACGACTTCCGCCGGTGACCACTTCCATCTGTCCTCTGCATGCAGGACAGACGGCTGCTAATTTTACATTGAAACAGGACTGTCCTGGGTTCCGACTGCATCATTACCTGCATATCGTCACAATATGCTTAATTGCAGGTTACATTTTGTCTTCACTCACATATGTAGCAGGTGTCAGGTGACATTACCACAGTTGTTTCTAAATATGTCTGTATTGACAATCCGTTTAGTGAAACATATGGAGAGTCTTTGTTTGTACCTCACTACAAGTCCTGCACACGTCCCTTGTCACAGGTATGACAATATGAGACATTGCCATGATGTCTGGGTAGGAATGGTGTGTGGAGTAATGTGTCTTTCTACAACATGACACCCGACTTACATGACCAATACGTCCGGATTGTCATATGTCATACATGGGTCACTACTTTGTGAGATGTGTCCAGATTGTTATTTGTCTCCCTACCAAGATACCGCACAGTGGAGTGATGAGGAATGCACCAGTTTACCGGCCCCTAGTAGATCTTGAAACCATGGAAGAGCGGCACACCATTATGACCTATCGACTAAACCATGTGTCCATCAGGAAACTGGTCACCCAGTTGGAGCCAGACCTCCTGCCAGCTTTGAGAAATCCCCTTGCCATCCCTCCAACAGTCCAGGCGTTGGCCATCCTGATTTTTTTGGCTAGTGGCTCATTTCAGGTGACTGTGGGACTGGCTGCAGGGATGTCACAACCCAAGTTCAGTATGGTGTTACATGATGTGCTGGATGCCCTACTCATGCATATGAATAAGTACCTAAGGTTCCCACAACGTGCTGAATTGAACATTGTTAAGGCAGCCTTTTACAACATTTCAAATGTCCCACAGGTAATAGGAGCCATTCCTGGGACTTACATCGCCATGGTACCTCTGAGGGCCAATGAACAGGTGTACAGAAACTGGAAGAGTACATATTCACTTAATGTACAAATGGTGTGTCTTGCAGACCAGTACATATCACACGTGACAGCGAAATACCCTGGTTTGGTATGATTCTATGTCTTGAGGAACTTCTGTGTCCCCGCATTGATGTTACAGCATTGAGAAATGGCCTGGCTAATAGGTATATGTACTGCTGTCCATGTCACACGTTTGATCTCCCTCCCTATACAGTCTGCACTATGCCTATCACTGTTTACTATAGTCTTATTTCCATTTCCACACTGGTGACTTTGGATACCCCAACCTGCCCTGGCTCATGACAACTGTTAGATATCCAACTACAGATGTGGAGAACAGGTACAATGAGGCTCACGGCCGGAGGAAGGGGGTGATAGAGATGACTTTGGGCCTCTTGAAAGCTAGATTTCGTTGCCTCCAAGTGTTCTGTGGTGCCCTACAGTACCGACCAGTGAAAGTCTACAAGGTCATTGTTGCATGCTGCATGCTACATAATCTGGCCCTCAGAAGGTACATCGCACTGTTGCATTGATGCAGGAGCTGTGGCTGTGCCCTATGACCCTGATACTGAAGAGCAGGCAGACGAAGAAGAGGCAGATGACAACAGGACTGACCTGATTCACCACCACTTTCGATGATTTTCAGATATGTGTGATTTTGACGTAATGTGCACTTGGACTATGTATTGAAGACACAAGTTTGTACTTAGATTTAGCATGCATCAAGGTGTGCATGGAGACTACTGCCTTCCATCTTAGTTTCCAACCCTGAAAGGTTGCTGACTTACCATGAGGTGTAGTGGAAATGCATTGCTGCCAATTACATGTGTTTAATGCTGGTGCCATCATAATACATCCCTATGGTTGTACCCAAGTTTATTGATCCTCAGTCTGAATGGTTTGGGAAATGTAAAGGACACTTATCAGACTGTTCCTGTTCTGTAGGCCTATCATGTTGTATTGTCAACTGCTGTCTGGCAACTACCTGTTTCTGACTATGCAAGGGGGTGTTCTGTAGAGGATGTCACCTATGATGAATCTTATTATTACTACACATGCGTGTGAGTGACAATCCTGGCCTTTACACATGTGGTATCATACCCGCTGCAGCAATCATCCTGTGTTTGTGATATACTGCTGTTGGATATGGCCTACATGATGTATGGATATGGCCTACATGGCTTACAACATTGAGCCTCCTCCCATGTTTTTTTTGACTCTTCAGATCACGTCTGTTTGCAAGCTGCTTACTGAAATGCCTGTTGGCACCCTTGTCATTGGATGTTACTACAATATGGATGTACTTGCACATTTGTTGGAGATTCCTACTACCTCTGTCATTTTGACATTCTCGTAGTACAGATATGTGTATATGACTGTTGCTTGTTAACAGAAATGCCACTTTATACACCGTTACTTGTGCTCATTGGTATTTATTTAGTGTTTCACTTCACAGTTAAGAGGAGTGGGGACATAGTTTCTGTGATCACCAGAGTGCAAGGTCCAGCTGTATGTTCCATAGGTCATATATCCATTAGCCTTGGGATGATGGGAACTCGCCATTGGACAGCCAACAGAGTCAGTGGCACACAAGGGTGACAGTTCAGGAGAGGGATCACTTCTTTGTGGGGGCTTTGGTCTTGGCCTCAGGTCCTGCAGGATTTCTCGATGGTCAACCTCTTTTACGGGGGGTACTTCAGCTGCAGGGACAGGTGAGCTGGTGGCCTGTGGGTCCTCTTGCTAGGCCTCCATTCCTGTAGCAGATGCTGATGTAGAGGACAGAGGTATTCATACAAAAGCTTTATTCGGTCTAAATAACCATCAAAGCAATAACTTACAACAATAAAATCATGATCTTTGCATAATAAATATATAACAACAAAACTAAAGGATAAATAATAAAAATAAGGTAAAATACTATAAAATGAGGAGTCTACAGGAAAAATTACAATAAAATCGACATATGCGTCCCATCCTATAAGTGAGGAGCAAGAGTCAAAGTTCCAATTGTTAACTGCTTTGAACTTCCTCATCAATGATTTATAAAAAAAATTCACTGAATAAAACAATTTGAGTTAAATAAGGTAAAATCAGGGATCAGTTAATATCAAATCACTATAAACCATTTTCTTTAAAAAAAATGTGCATGTGTACCAAGCGGACGCAAGGAACTTGCTGACCGCACAAATTAGGGGAATGGAACAATCTCTCAACATCAACCTGAGGGCATCTCTACACGTTCTTAGCCCCATGTTCCTACAGGCGGGACAAAGCCATTTCCGCCGAGCCATACCATAGGCAGGACAAATAAACATAAAGTGCACTACAGTTTCCACAGAACAATTACAGCAAGGGCGTTTATCAGATGACAGGGTGGAGCTCCATGAGCTAGAAAAGGACTTCAAAGGGAGGCTTCCATACCTAAAACGAACATACAAACTTTTGCTTAGTTGATCGGTAATTAGGTCCAGGAAGGGTTCTAAGTGGGGAAACCACTTGTAGTCAAGGAAAAGAGACGTCAGCCTACCATGTGAGGTGCAAGATAGGTGTTTCTCCCTAACATGGGACCAGTAAACAGATTTCAGATGGTCCTTATGGGCCCTCCTTAAACTATTGGTCTGGTTCCAAAAATAACTAAGTCCCAAGGTATGGAACCATTCTGAAATGTGCTTAAACCAAGGGATAGAAAATATGTTTGGTCTGTCCAGTAAATCTTGCAATGATTCCTTGTAGATGACTAATTCAGGGGTGGTCCAGATACCAACCCAAAAAATTAAAGGCCTTAAAGCAATTACATCAGAGATGCGAGGGAACCCTAGGTCCATTAATACTGGGACCAGGGGCGTACTACGAGGACATGCCACGAGTGATCTTGCAAAGCTATTTTCCCCCACTGATAGCTTGCTAGATTTAGAGCAACCCCAAACCTCAGCACCATAAACCGCGGCACTCTGAGCCTTGGCTAAATAAATTTTAATAGCTGGAGAAACTACTTTCTCAATATTAGACTTTTGGAAGCGCAGAATTGCCCCTGACCTATGTGCTAGGAGGGCTGAACTCTTCTCTACCTGGGCCTGCCAGTTCATGTCATTGCTAATTCTCACCCCTAAATAATCAATGGAGCATACCTTGCTCCATTAGGCAAGATGTTACATCGTTTGGAGCTGCCAGGACCAAAAATCATAAGTTTTGTTTTACTAGAGTTAAGTTCCAATCCATGATCTGCACAAAACACACTAAACCTATCCAGGAGAACCTGAAGACCCATAGGTGTTTTAGAGATCAAGAGAGAGTCATCAGCAAATAAGAGAATTGGAACTTTTGAGTTATTCAGGGAAGGGGCATCGTTTTGGCAGTCAGTTACAACTTGCACTACTTCATTAATAAACAACGAGAAGAGAGTGGGTGCCAGGACGCAGCCCTGGCGTACTCCCCGCCTAATATTAATACGATCAGTAAGTTCCCCCTGGCTGCCCCACCTTACTCGAGCATAGGTATTCTTGTGTAATCTTTGAATTAGATGCACCAAGTTCATCGGGACGCCAATTTTCTTTAAGACTTCCCACAATTTCTGCCTTGGAACAAGATCAAACGCAGACTTAAGGTCAACAAAAACAACATACAAACTTTGTTTGGCCAGGGTAACATATTTCCAAAGTAACAAAAAAAGTCTAAAAACTTGGTCCATAGTGCTGATTTTTTATTGAAACCCAGCCTGGAGGGGTGATAGGACTTGGTTAGCTTGGACCCAGTCCGTTAGCCTATCTAGGACTTGCTTAGAAAAAATCTTTTGAAGATTATCGATAAGGCTAATTGGGCGATAATTGGCAGGCAGTCCCACATCTCCTTTTTTATGGATAGGACTAATTTCGGCTCCGAGCCACGAATCCGGAATGGGGCTACCTGATGCAATAGCATTGGATAAGGTATTAATGTACCACGCCCAAATAACAGGTTCAGACTTGAACAGGTCCCCCGGTATCTTGTCGGGACCAGGGGCCTTGGCTGGTTTCAAGGAGTTAATAGCTACTGTGGTTTCAGCCATTGTAAAAACAATGCCCTCCATAGGACCCTCAATAACAGGTCTGCATTTGTCACCCGTAAAGGCCTCAGGATGCTGTTGCGCAGATGACGCATAAATCTCGGAAAAGTGAGCCACCCATCTTTCAGTTTGGATATGAAAATTAAGAGTAGCACAACCCTCTCTTTGCCTGTGAGTCAACAGCCTCCAAAAAGAGTCCTCGTCTCGATTTTCGACTGCCTCCAGCAGCTTCTGCCAGATCTCAAATTCCCAGTTTTTCTTTGCTAGGTTCAGGGCCTTAGTATAGCCAACTCTAGTGGTCCTGATCTCCTCCTGCGAGTGCTTGCGGAGGGCCAATTTAAGATTGAGCCTAGCAAGGTCACAATCATTGTTGAACCATTCCCTGGATCGAATAGCATCTGGAGCATGTCTCACAATGGTTTCTTTGTAGAAAACGTTCCGTAAAAGATTTATCAATTCAACATGAATTTTCATGATTGGAAGATTATCGGCCTCTTGATTTTCAAGACGAGAGAACAACTGTAAAAAAAAGGAGTAAATTTGTTTGACCAAAAGTGGGTTAGATATAACTTTTGGCCAACTAACACGAGTTTGCCTGGAATTAAGGGAAGGGATCGGGACGTCAGTGATCTCTAAATGTTGAGTTCTCCCAAAGGCTTTATTGAATAGAGTGAGGCTTAGAGGGTAATGATCACTGTCGTGACGAGATTCAACCTTCATATCCAGAATATGTGACCAGAGCCTAATGTCAACAAAAAAATAATCAATAGTACTAAAAGAGCACCCCCGCTTAAAAGTGGGGGCACGATTTAGATCAGATCTGGTCCGACCATTACATTCCCTGAGTCCATGGCATAGGCAGAGGGAAGCCATCTGTATAGCGGCACAAGAGCCAGGGCTAGAATAATCATCCTTCGCTTGGGGGATACCCCAGGAGTCCTCTTCTTCAGTTGTTAAATCTCCTACGAGGTTCTGGGATACAAAAGAACAGTTAATATCTCCCCCTATCACCAGATGGTTAGAAGGATGCAAAGATTCCATATACTCTACAAGCTCGGCAAGTACCCCTAATTCCATGTTGGGGGGGACAAACCTCGCGTACACGTTGACCAAGATCACTGTGAAGCCAGGGTGGAATATAAGTCTGACACCCATGAGATCTAATGAGTTGAGGACAGAGGTATTGTGTGACTACTGGATGGGGCCTGCTGTTGGGTGGAGGACATATGCAGGATGGTGTTGAGTTCTTTGAACACCCCTAACATGGAGACCATAGTGGTATTGTGTGCCTGCCACTGCTGCATGGCCTCCTGGTGGTATTCACCCTGCAGCCTTTAGTTCTCCTGCAAGGTGGTGAGTATCTGTTGTGCAATGGATGCCACAGGGAGGGGGATTCAGTTGTGGGCAGGTTGAGGCTGGTGGTGGTGGACTGACCAGTCATGCCTGATGGGTCAGGTATGTCATCCCTATCCAGACATCCAGGAAATTCCTCCCCTATTGGACCTGCTTCCAGAGCTGGGCCTTCTGTCTCTGTCATCATCTGCTGTGTGGCATTATTTGGGAGACCTGTGCAGTGAGAGGTATTGTGTTACATGATGGTATTGTACTAGTGGTACACATGGTTGTATGCCATCATTGTCTGGATTTTCAGAGCAGTAATGGCATTGACAGTTTCTTGACTACTGCTTGTGTTTGCATCAGTTGAATGTTGCTATGGTACTATTTTGCTCAATAGTTCGTATTGGTCTTGTCTACTGTCATTGCCATGTACTGATGTGCATTCCAATTTCTTGTTGGTGTCGGGGTGGTGGCATGGTTTTATGTGCAGGTGCACAGATTTGAAGTGGATTTAGCAGTCATGCAAGGGTGGGGACTGATACATTGTGGTAGTTGTAGTACTTGCTGCAGTGTGTGGATTCCATGCACTAGTTGGCCTTATGAAGGAATGGTATTAGTAGGGAGCTGGGGCATGCAAGGGAGGCTATTGGGTCTATGGTGATTGTGTGCACGTGAGGGTGGTGTGAGGGGGTGACAGGGTGGTGGGGGTACATGCTGTGCAGGGGTACATGGTGGCCGGGGAGTGTTGTTGACTTACCAGAGTCCAGTCCACCTGGTATTCCCATCAGCCCCTCTGGGTGTAGGATGGCCAAGACCTTCTCCTCCCACAATGATAATTCTGGGGGAGGTGGTGGTGGCCCACTACCAGTCTTCATGACGGCGATTTGCTGTTGTGATGCCATTGCCCGTACCTTCACCCATAGGTCATTCCACCTCTTCCTATGTTGACCCTTGTGCGTGGACGGTTTCCCACTGTGTTCTCCCTGATGATGATCCTCTGCCATAAGTCCTTTTTCCGGGCTATGGATGTCTGCTGGACCTGTGTGCCAAACTATTGAGGCTCCACTCTGATGATTTCCTTGACCATGACCCTAAGAACCTCGTCTGTGGATCGTGCTTTTTTGTGGTGCCATGGTGGTTGAGTTGTGGTGATGGAGTGTGTGATGTGCAAGGATCCTGGGTCTGATGTTTGTTGATGTGAGGTTGAGTGCTAGGATGTGCGTGTGATTTGTGGTATTTGTGTGCAGTGGTGATGTGCATGTTGTGTTGCTCTTGATGATGTGTGTTGTGTGATGCGTGTTGAGTGCGATGGTGCCCGTGATTTTTAGGTGCAGTGCCTTCTGTCAGTGTGGTCTTGCCTCGCTATGTCAGACTTTCTGGGTGCAAAGGATTCTGGGGATGTGTTGTGTAGTGCTGCGGCCAGGTGTGTGTGGTGTGTGTATGTGTATCAGGTGTGGGGTGTTGTTATTTTCCGATGTGGTGCAGTGTTCTTGACTAGGTGCATTTTTGTCCGGGGTGGTTCAGACCACCAATAAATTGCCAAGGTGCTAGGACCACGGGGCTGATTTGTGATTGGTAATTTGGAGGACGGGTTGCTCTCGGCGTGGCGGTGCTGGTGGTACAAACCCCTCTTTCAAGTCGTCAATCAGCTCAACGGTGTCAGGTTTTTGTATCACTGGCGGTCTTTTGGCGCCCGCTTACACAGCGGTATTCGGAAAAGACTGGCGAAGTCTAAATGAGCACCTCGGTGTATCAGATTATGCAAAATATCAAAATGAAAATAACTTCATCCAAAACAAATAATTGTGTGCACGAGTTGTAAAGAGGCAAATATAGAGAACAGGATTACAATTGGCATGGAATTGGAACAGGTAGTGTATGTAATTGGGACATAGAAAACCAGAACAAATAAAATGAGGAAGAACCACCATGTAAACATTTATAAAGAGAAATAGGGGCACATTTTAGTGTCTGAAAATGCATTACAATTTTTAAACACTATCTGATCAGTCAAGTTCTTCAATGTTCTTACTATAAAATGGAGATATGCGCAGTCCTCCACGCTGCTATGTCATAATATTGACCAAAACAATGTTGAGATACAAAAATATCACTGAAAAAATATCGATGTCAAAAGTGAAGACTTTACAAACTTGTAATGTAAAGTACAAGAATATCCTCTACAGAAATATTGTGGACCAAAATATCGACCATAAATTGTTTAAGTTTATATGTATATTCAAGTCTATCTATCTATCTATCTATCTATCTATCTATCTAGCCATCTAGTTAGCTATCTAGCTATCTATCTAGCTAGCTATGCATATAGCATAACAGTATCTTTAAAAGAACAGTTACATTAATTAAAAATTGCTACATTTATAAAAAACATATACACAATAAAACAATTACATTAATTTAACAACTTAAATATATTTTTATACACATGTTTAACATTAAATTTACTTAAAAAAGACAAAAATACGTTTCGAAATGAGGTGTTACATTAAATGCATATATTAAATATATTTAATTTGTAAAAATAAAACATATAAATAATAATTAATACATATAAAAAATATAAACACATAGGGCCACATTACAAGTTTGGCGGTCAGACGAGCCGACTGCCAAACTCCCAGGAAGGTCTTCACTGTCTTGGCGGTTGCGTCCCCCCAAGGGTATTGCAATGTTTCCGCCCGGGTTGACCGGCAGGAACATTCTATTATGCCGTTCCCACCGGGCTGATGGACGGGAACAGTGCTACGGCATTGGCGTTGGCTCCCTTATGGGAGCAAAAGTGTGAATTCCGATGGTTCTGGGCAGTGCAGGGGCCCCCCTTGTCTCTCGGTACTGTCTTTCCACCAGCCTTCCCATGACGGGGTGACCACCCCAGAAAGGCTGGTGGAAAGCAGAGTTGTAATCAGCACGGCGGGGCTGAGTTCAGCACTGCTGTGGCTGAGTACAGTGCAGACTGCTGCCAGCCCATTGGGGACGATGTTCTTTGTGGTGACTACGGTTCCCTGGTGTGTCCGCCCACCAAGGTTGTAATGTGACAGTCAGATCACCTGGAGTTCGGTGATCTGACGGTCACCGTGAGTGTGGCGGTCTTCAGACTGCCACACTCTTAATGAGGCCTATAGACTTATCATAAACTATATCAAAATTAAAAATAAACCACTTAGTATTAAAATAGTAAAATACATTTTAAAAATAACTGAACTAAAATAATAAATGTGAAAAACTAAAATAACTGAAAGAATAATTTCGAAAATCAAAAACATATTTAAAAATAAATAAAAGTATAATAACTTTAAAATCATGATCTTTTAAATTAAATATGCTCTAAAACCTATAAAGTCATCTACAGCATTAAAATAATAAACAATAACCCATCTAAAAAGATTAAACATATACACTCCAATTCGCTATTGTAAGTGCAAACTTTAAGGACAGTGCATGCATTGGGGTGGTAAAATTTACTGGGCCAGATTTACTATTCTGACTTCAACCTCTAACTTCAGTCTAACAAACACTAAGGAAAGAGCACATATGTTGGGGTTACATTCACTGCAACCAAATAAAATACTTGGCCCTTAAAATTAATTAAAACATATTAACTAGTATTGTATTAAGAACATATATTTACAAAATATATATGAATTCATAGCAAAATAATTACAATTATAATAAAATAAGCAATACATATTTAACTGACCCATAAGGCACATTCAAATCAAAAGTAATTTCATAATCACAAAGTTATTATTTACAAAATTATTTATTTCTTTGTACAATTTAACAAATGTGAACATTAAATTAAAAAAAAACACAAAACATCACCCAACACATTCAAAATAACATTTTTAAATACAAATATATATAAATAATGTATAGAAAGCACAGTTCTTTACAAACAAATTATTAAGATGACGCATTATGCAATTAATATCAATTAATAAATATTTTCTTTTACAACTGCACAGCTACTTCCCCAATAAACTACACAAACTGAGCTTAAAATGTAATACATAAATACAAAAATGAATGAACAATGAAACAAATAAATAATAATTGAAATATATCAAATAAGCAACCAAAAAAATTAACAAAAGTTAATATATACGTGATAAAAAACAATCTCCACTCAGTCCCCCAATAAACCCCACACCCAAACCTAAAATTTTAAAAACAAATACAAAATGTACCTACCTTGGTGTGGATAGGTCACCAATGATGACGCATGCCATAGCAATGGGTGGGTGAGTGACCTTTCCATATCTTTGGGATATCTATAGTTTATCTAGGATTTAATTAGACCTCCATTTTGGTAATATAAGCACTTATTGTGTGATATATTATTATATAGGAGGCTGTGCTTGTGGTTTTATATTTTCACTCTCTTTATGTGAAGACCGGTATCAAGTAATAGCTTGCATTTTGATATTTCCTTCCCTAATTTTTTGTTCAACCACAGAGTTTGTGGTGATTTTCATCAACACATCCAACGATAACACAGCTGATGTGTTCCTCCCAATCTGCAATGCTAAGTGTCCTCAGAGTCTTTATGTCACTCAGCTTAACCAGTCCTGACCCAAATCTCATAGCCAGGCCATCGTACAGAATGCTCTTCTGGACGCCTTTCATGTGTGTTATGTTTGTTCTTTAAAAAGTGGAGAGAGTCCTATCATTTAAGACCAATATGTGGCTTTTACATTGCAGGATTAAGTATTACTCCCAGTGAAATTTGGGTATTTATGAAAAGGCAGATGCTGTTACATTTAAAATTTCCAAGCCATTTGAACGGGATGTAGAGGAAAGAAATTTGCTCCTTGTTAGTTTGGACTTGGATAAACATACCGTTCATTAAGCCACAGAAACAAGAGTCAGGATTGGATTTATGTTCCTGACTTCATCTGGGTTCAGTTTATTCCAGGATACTGGTGCAAGGCAGTTCGCTAACAGAAGATGGCCGCATGTTTGGTTATTGTTCTTTTTTAAATCTAAGAGCATCCTCAATTCTTCTTGCTCCTGTAGTATCAGCGGTTGTATCACATTTCCTTACGCATCTACCAGGCACATCGTTAAAAGACAGATCCTCAACAATTTTGAGGCTTTCCTCTATGTTTCTCTTGGTTTTGTCCAGGTCCTTTTGACGTCAGTTCTTATGTTTCTCAAAGACTTCTGTGATATATAACATGTCATGTGAGTTGTGTGCTATATGAGTCTGAGTACTGATGCTAGTTCATTCAATATTGGATTTCCATGGTTTAGCATGGACCAAGATGGAAGATGGGAACAAGGTTTCCAGGCAGTGGAAGTGCATTTCCTGCTTTTCAGTGGTTGGAGAATCTAGAACCAGAAATGTAAGTGAAGGAGGATGGAATCAAGATTTCCCATAGAAATTCTGTGAGGGCCTTGTGAGCAAAAGGCTGCAGATTAGTTCTTTCTGAATACTGCCATTTGACATATGGGAAGAGTGAGTGGTGGGACTGCAGTTTCTGTTGTTCAAGGTGAGGAAGTTTCTGGCAAAGCCTGTTCTTTTGCCTGTCTTTGATTAATGCTTCAAGAAGGCTGATGGCAGCCAGGTGCAAAGATGTCACAGTTCACTATACCCATGTTTTAAATACACTTACTTGGAGTCAGCCTTCATGCTACCTGTTATGAATATTCTCACTTTGCACAAAAGCTGTGCCTAAGGAACAGCCTGAAAATGAAACTGAGTCTGTCACATGAACTTAACTCTTTCAAGTGTGGAAATTATTGTACTTGAACCAGTTTGCAAAGCCATAATAAGAAGGACCCCATGACATGATTAGCAAATTACCTCAACCACCAAGGCTGCAGCCCAGTTCAGGCCGTCTGCCCTGTACCCTCCCCCAATGAGATCTGACAGGAACTAAAGATAATATTTTGCATAGAACCCATCCAGGCAGGAGTCACCCTATCTAGGTTTATACAGTGATGAATGGACCTCCATCAGTTCTACATCTTTTTCCAATGAATGACATTAATTGTATGTGTATCCTTCTTAGGAATGGATGCAAAATAATCATCCAAGAAATAGCCAAGGGTGCATATTAAAGAGTGCACAAAGTTTTATACAAATGCACAAAGCAATTGGAGATATCAATATCTTTAAATAATCCCCTTGGAAGAATCACCATATTTGTGAAGTTTTTTTTTTTTTTTAAATTGAAGATAGTTTGCCAGCAACTTCCCAGCTCATTAGCAAACTTCTCAAATTGTTAAAATATGTTGTCATTTTACAAGAAATTGTTAAATAGTTATTTCTTATGCTACAAAGCATTAGGCATACTGGAACATCTGTCCACAAGTGGTTCCATTAGCTGCTTACAATCACCATCAAATACAAGTCTATCATGAGAAAATACTATGGGGGGATGGTGTTAAAGCGGCGGTAAGACCGCCAACAGGCTGGAGCTCTTTTTTTGAGGATTATGACCATGGCGGTTACCACCATGGTCATCCGTCGCTTCTCCGTTCCGCCCGCCAGGGCGGAGATGACCGCTGGGCTGGAGACCTGGGTCTCCAACCCTGCGGCTGTGACAATACCGCCACCGGTATTTTGACCCGGCTTACCGCCATGGATTTCCAGCGGTAGGAACGGCCATGAAATCCATGGCGGTAAGCACTATCAGTGCCAGGGAATTCCTTCCCTGGCACTGATAGCGGTCTCCACCACCCCCCACCCCCACACCGACTCCCTCCCCTACACCCCCCACCACTCCTGCCACCCCCCAAAGGTGGCAGGACCCCCCTCCCCACACCGACATTACCTTACACATACACACCCGACACGCACGCAGGCACCACCAACACACATACACGCACACACACCGACATACATGCCAACATCCACACACACAGTCAGACACGCACACCCACATTCAAACATACACGCGCAAATCCATACAGACATACCTACAGACATACTCGCACTCATTCCCAAAACACGCAACACCCCCGCAAGCATACACGCACTCACACACCCATGCACCCACACAACACACAACACCCTCCCACCACCCTCCCCTAACGGACGATCGACTTACCTGTTCCGTCGATCCTCCAGGAGGGGACGGGAGCCATGGGGGCAGCTCCGCCGACACCACACCGCCAACAGAATACCGCCGCGCTGAAACACAGGATGTGATTCGCTGGGCGGTGTTCTGTTGCCGTGGCGGTGGAGGTGGAGCAACCTCCACTTCCCCGCCGCCCGTCACTATGGCTGTTGGCGGCTCTCCGTCAGAAAAACGACGTAGAGATGCCAACAGTCATAATACGCCGAGCGGAAAACCGCCACCACTGGCGGTCTTCAGCATGGCGGTCCCTCAGCGGTCTTGTCAAAAGACCGCCGAGGTTGTAATGACCCCCTATATCTTTTCACTGAATTATGAAGCCCTTAGCATTCTACATGCCTAAACATAAATTCTGCATACATAAGTACAAAACCTAACAGAGAAACCTAGAACAAACTATAAAAAATGATAAAAAGGTAGACATTATTTGGAGCATCACTGATGAAATAGAAGAAAAGTCAGGAAAAAAAGAAAAGGAACGCAGAGACAATCCCTAAATGAGAGGTCAGAAAATACAATAAGAGGCTTGTCATTCCTCAACTGTAGATAGACACAACATTTATTAAAGCAGAAACTGAGAAATAGTAAAACGTTGAACCACTCCCAATGGCATATGTCAAAGAACAATTATATACTATTCCTTCAAAAAAAGGCCAGCTGTAAATGAAACCAAGTCATCAGGGAGTAAATGTATATCCCCTAGTCAGGCTCCTAATGGAATTGGAAGCTATAGTTGTAGCAAAAGATTAAAAGAAATGCCATTACAGGTCTCCATAGTGGTGACCAATTAGGTCTACATTGGAAAGTAATTAAATTCTTTCTTTTGTTAAAAAAAAAGAAATAAAGGGAGAAAAAAGATATCTGACTATCTGGTGGCCTCGTTATTTGAAGTGACATGCATTTAAATCAAAAATGGTTGGTGCATTCAGGTGGCCTTGAGAAGGATGAACATGGCCTCTCAAAAGGGATCCACAGAGATGGAGAAGTTGAACACATACACCTCCTACTGCCTCCTGTTCTACCTCTGCTGTCCACCTTCACAGATAAAAATTACACCATTCACACAGAACAACACCATCTTCATTCAATACTATTGTCAAGGGCCGATAGTAAGCAGTCATCTTCATGGTCCAAGCCATCAAGCTTAACAAAGAGTACAATGACTCAAGAATGTTATCAAAACAGAATATATGTATAATTATAGTGCAGGCATATTCAGTGGGATGTATTTAGAAAGATAAATGTACACATGAGTAAATCTACACATGTAAAGTTACTTTCACCTTTGTAGTAACTTTGCTACTTTTGGCTATTCATCATTTATGGGCCTGATTCCTAACGGTAAACTTATATTTTATACTAAGTTTACCAATTTTCGATATTCAGATACTACCTGCAGAGAATTTTACAACTCTGCACTCTAAACTTATGTGTACTGAGATCTCTGGGCCTGGAAACCTTTCAGTCAGGGCGGAGAACTCTACACACACAAGTAGAGGGAGTGCAGAGTTTTAAAACTCTGCACATAATATGTTAATAATGAAAATTAGTAAACTCATGCCGCCAATTCAGAAAAAGGATCACTTCTAGAAATTACTTTGAGTACACTCACAGTAATTCACACCACTCACTACTTTTAAGAGATACTTCTGACATCAATTGTGGCCTTTTACTGTCAGGAAAGATCTGAAACAGTGGTTGAATTCTAACAAAATATATTCCAAAATATTGTGAATAGCAAATATTGAGCCAAAAGTTTTGTCATGTCAAAACTATCATGGGACAATTTATAGAAGGTAAGAATATATATTTTTGAAATATTTAATATGTTTTATTTTAAATAAATTTGTATATAATATTTGTTTGAATATGGTTGTATTAAATATATTCCTTAATTAGTTTCATAACTTTTAGTTGTGTTATTATTCTAAGTTATTAACTTTGTAATAACATTCATGTTTAATTTGTTTTAGTCTATTTTGTACATTTTTATACGTAATGTAATGTTTCAATTTAATTATAAATTGTTAATTTAGTAGTGGGTTTGTAGGTGATTTGGTGGAAAGTTTTTTAATAAGTAAATTAAAATGTAATGTATATTTTTATTTAATATATTTAATTATTTGGTAATGACTTGTGTAATTTAATTAATTGTTATTTCAATCATTTTGTTGACCCTTAATTCTTAACTGGTTGATAAATGTATCTATTTGTAATTGTATTAATTAATTTGATATGTATTATTGTATTATTTTAACTGTTTCATTTAACTTTTGAAGTAATCTTAATAATTCATTTTTATATGATTCATTTATTAGTTTTAATTGTTGGTCTTCATTTTTAGGGTAGTAGTCTGGGAGGAGTGGTTTAATTGAAGATATTTTTCTTTTAAAAAAAAGTGTGTTTGTAACCTTTGCATTTATTAAATTAAATTGTATTTGTTTTTTATTTAATGAATATGTTTATTGAAAGATATTTTACATGTTTTGGCCTATATGTAAAGGCTATTTAAAAGAAAAATTAGGAAGGGAATATCTGACCCTTCCAAAACCCAAATCTTCCCCTACTGTTGCCAGGATTTGAGTTGGAATTGTAAATCTGAACCCTCCAAGGTTCCACACTTTCCCTATTTTTGCTTACATTGTAACGAGAATAGATAATCTTACTCCCTCGGAAATTGAACACTATGGGGGTCTTTCCAAGTTTGGCGGTCTCAGGACTGCTATGTTGGCAGCAGAGGTCGTACCGCCAATGGGTCAGCAGTGAAGACAGCCTAATTGTGACCAAGGTGGTCATCCCAACAGAACACAGTCAAACAACCACCAGTACCGCCAGTGCGGACATTCCCCCATGGATGGCAGTAGGCACCTTCAGGCCGGCAGGGACCATGTTCCAGCTGGAAATATTACGAGGTTGCACACCTCCAAGCTTTCTGCTGTGGTTGCATCACCACAAAAACCCTGGTGGAAACCAACTCTATAAAAGGAGACACTCACCTTCTGGAACACATAACTGAAACCGCCATGGAACCAGAACTGGAAGTCCTTCCACTGCTCCTGCTTGCACAATGACTCCGGAACCAGTGATGGCAACAAAGACAACTGTGAGTACACCCACCTACCTGACACTATAGGGAAAACCCACACTACACACGCTCACACAACATACACATCCAAGACGGCTTGTGACGGCGACACACACACGTAACCACACACCTGTACACACATACACACCTACCGACACAGGCATACCCGTACTACAAACACCATGGCCAACACACATGTGCTATATACACACCAACCCACAGACACAGCACTGGCACTGTCTAACACAAACATTCACAACAGCACTGATACACACAACAACCCAGCCGCAGCTACACAGACGCTTAGCCAAGTAATGTCATAGTACACGTCCACATGACAACACATACTAACAACACGTAACAACACCAGACAACCAATAAACACAATCACACTGGCATACAATGAAGCATATGTCATAACACGCTAACACCACACACAGCGCATATGACATAGCCATCACCACACACACAGATGCACACACAACAACCACACAAGGGCACACAACATCACCATTACACATACATGCATGTAACAAACACAATAATATCTTACACACATTACAGAGCAATGACATCAAGACAAATGGCAGGGCCATACCCACACATGCAGCCCAGACACAACAGCTGGCACAAACAACACACACACAAACCAAAGCCCACAAATACCAAACTGCCATGTAGAAAGAAATGCAGGGCAAGTATGTAAATATCGGATCCAACAACATGTTGGTCCAGATGTATTGATAAATTAGAACACAGAAAAAGAAAACTATGTACAAATAAAAAGCCAATGGCCAGTCCTAAGTGCCAAAGGCATAAGTGGCAACTTCAAGTGTCCCAATTTGACTTCTGACTGCAAAATAACCTCCACATGGTAGGGACATCAAGGGAGCAGACAGGCACCTCAGGGATTCGGGGGGCAGAGGGAGGTGTTTGGGCTTGAGTTTTGGGAGGGGGTCCTTGGGCCTGGGCTTGGGAGGGATAGACTTCTTGGCAGGGGGAGGGGCATGGACATTAGCAGGGGGCAGTGAAGATCTTGGAGGTGGAAGGGCTGGACTTGGGGAGAGAGGAAGAATGCTTGGGGTATCACAGGGTGGAAGAGGAGCAGGGAACAAGAAAAACTCCATGAGGAAATACTTTTATGACAGATGGGGTGGTCATGGCAAAGGGTTTGGGAGTGGAGGGAGAGGGAGTGGTTGTAAGATGTGTCAGTTTGGATGTCTTGGGTGCTAATGCGTGCGTGGAATGCTTGTGGGTGCTGGGTGTCTGTTGGGTGGGCGAGTGAGGGTATTAAGGTGTTTTGGGAGGAGGGGGGAGGAGGTGCAGGGAGATGCCATGCTGGATGGGTGACTGTCAGTTGGGATGGTAGATGTGCTGCCTGTGGGGCGCTGTTGGTGGTTGTGGTGGGTGCTGATGTGGTGACTGGGGTGGATGTCTGTGGGTCTGATATTGTGGTGACCCTGGGTAAGACTGGTGTTGTGGCTGGATCTGTGAATGATGGTGTGGTGGCTGTGGGTGTGTCAGATGTAGTGTCTGTGAAAGAGGGGATCATGGGGGAGTCTGTGTAGGTAGTGGATGTTGTTGTGTCTGCAGGTGGGTGTTGTTTGTGTGCATGCCGGTGGTGGGTCTTGTAGTGCTTGTGCATGTCATTGGTTCCCTTGTCTATTGAGGTGGATTCATTCCTGTGTGCATGTGTGCTTTGGATGGGTTGGTTTATGGAGAGGGGTTTGGGATTGGGAAGAGGCAGGTGGAGGGGGCGGTAGACAAAGGGAGACTGGCTGCTGTCAGTGAGTATGCAAGAGCCTGAAAGGATCTCTGGAGGCCAGCCAGGGCACTGTGAACGTCCTCCAGGAATGCATTGCTCTGTTGGACTTGAGCTGCCAGTCCCTTGATGGCATTCACGATGGTGAACTGACCCACAGAGAAGGACCTCTAGGAGATCAAGAGTTGCTAGTCCCTGGCTGGCATTCACAATGGTGGACTGACCCACAGAGAAGGACCTCAGGAGGTCAATAGCCTCCTCTCTGAGGGCAGCAGGGCTGAATGGAACAGGGGCAGAGGTGTCTGTGGTGAAGGAGACACCCACCCTCCTGGGTGAGCAGGCACGGGCAACTGGGTGGGGAGCTACAGGGAGGGCGGTGATAGTAAGGAGGGTGGTTGACAAAGATGGTGCTGGGGTGGTCCCAGATGGGTCTGCCACTGCCAGGAAGTGTCCACTGGAGGAGGATTCCGAAGAAGAGGTGGTAGATCCAGTCTCCCACGTGGCACTCACCCTCCGTCCCACTGGGTCCCTCGCTCTCACTGGTTCCAGCTTCCTGGGTCTTGTGGGCTGCTGCTTCCCCATTCACCTGTGCCCCTTCTCCTTCGCCTGACGATGCTGATGCACACAAATAGAGGGAGGGAGAGACAGAGAGATAGGACGAAAACGGGTTAACACATAGCTCTCATACACACTGTTTAACAAGCACATCTGTGACAATACTTATCCTGGCTAGGCCATCACAGGTGCTAATATACATTACCTACATCATGTCATTACATGTCACTACTACCCACCCCTGTATTGTAACTGTCACACCTACATCAATATCTTAGTTGGACAGCACAACTGGAGTCATCCACATGATGACCACCAAAGACATTTCTTCTAGTACAGCATGCCCTGGATGCAGTATCATTTGTATGCCTGAATACACATCATACCTCTCCATGCCCCTATCACCCATTGGATGTCCAGCTGATTGAACAAAACACTTCTGGCCACTACAGTAACAACACATGATCAGACCATGCCCTCTGTAACACATATCCATAACATTGAGGACAACCTAACTCACAGACCACACAGCACCCGCCTGTCACATTACATGCCAGACCAAACACTCTGTACAGTGATGCCAACATGGAAATCAACACTGATTTGGCCATTACAAGTGAGACACCCACACAGTTGACATCTGATGTGTAAAATAAGAGTCTGTGGAATAGCCTTTTCAATAGTGTGACCCAATTATAGAGCCAGATCAGCAGACACCGAACACATATATATCACAACTGACCATACTGTTAAGTGCATCTACAAAGCCCCATATACCATATGACACATCCATACTCAATCACTGAGTGCAGTGACACAACAGATGTACTTCAGGAATACACATATTACACCATGGTTCACTTACAATGCAATCACACATGCAGTCACACCTGTCAGACTGCGCAACATGACAACTCCACCCTCAAACACCATTCCAGAAATGACAATACCTGTCACAGAGGCCAGAAAACACACATCTCAGATGGTAAATATAATGATGCATTAGGCACACATGGACCAACACCACTGCCTCTAAACCACTTACACATACCACTACTACATGAGCCAGCCAGGGGAGACTAAATACAATATTAGATTCACATCAACATGAAATGTGACATGCAAAAGGCCAACCTCTTCTAATCTGCCACTTCAGCTTGTCCAAGGCAAGGCATGATATTGGCAATAACTCTGCAATGTAGCATATCAATTATCTGGCCATTCTCATACAACCCATGTGATACCATGGTGACATATACAAGACCTGTATACAAGGCACAGTACCATTCTATTGGTTTAATGGTAAGATCCCCACAAGTATTGCACTTAGGAATGCACAATGTCTGCAGCCAGACATCATCAATTGTACATGTGGCAGTATCCCAGTTAGCCTAACTTCACATACCCTACAGCCAGCAGATCACCTATATTTGACAATACAGCTATCTGATCAATGATACAATCTCATGAAGGCCATATCTGTAGTGGAACTGTAATGGCAGCCCCACATCCAGTCAATAACATTCCCAGTACATGACATATTCAGTCCCTGTGATAAAACTAGAGTCACACAGTAGCATCTACAGGTATGCTACACATATGGGAGTGGACTGACACCTCAGAGCCACAAATGCAGATGAATGGTGCTGGTCATACTCAGTGCTTAGGGTGATATTAAATCTCACATCCACTGCATAGACAGGTTGGTCTCACACATGTGGCTATGTCATTTGACCATCTCCACATTCCAGACATGGAGAGGTCTAGTAATTGAAGATGTACAATCACCAACAGTAAAGCATGCCAACACATCTACTATCAGCCAGAGTGCATGATACCCATTTCCAATTGACGATACACAGGATGTCAGTACAACAATGCCACTTTGCCTGTAATGAGGCCCCCCATAGGCAGCAATGTTATCCAATGAGAAGTTGCACAGCGGTTGCGACAGCCTACCGCCATGATGACATACGCCGGCGGACTTAGGTCACTTCCAACTGTCCTGTGCAGTAGGCCGGGCGGATGCCATTTTGTGCACGTCATGCCTTGCAGTCCCTAAATAAGTGTGCCATACACATTTATGTGCAAAGTAGGCCTATGTTGTGCCACCAGTGTAGCAATACATGTGACATGCATGTCACTGTGATGCTTCAGCTCCCCCATAATGGTATGTGTCAGAGCAGTGCGACGCATGTCTACAGTGTTAGTTGTGTGTGATGATGACATGTTCTGCTTACATGTGTGATGTACTTATCACTTAGTACATTTTCTACTTTCTATCCTAGATACCCTGCCAGGAGAAGATTGAGACATGCACCAGTGTACCGACCACTAGCTGACCTTGCAAACGTGGAGGACATGCATATTATCCAGACCTATTGTCGAAATCGTCGACCATCATAGATCTATGTGCCCAGTTGAAGCCTGATCTATTGCCTGTCATACGCAATCCCTATGCCATCCGTCCCACAGTACAAGTCCTGTCAGTGCTACACTTTCTTGCCACTAGGTTCTTTCAGAATACTCTAGGCTCGACAGCATGGATGTCACAGCCCATATTCAGTCTTATGTTGAAGGATGTACTGTGTGCTCTATCGAAACACCTGGACAGCTACATCAGGTTCCCCCAACATGAAGATTTGGCCTACGTGAAGGCAGACTTCTGTGATGTGGGACACATCCCTTATGTGATAGGGGCCACAGATGGCACCCATATTGCCTTGGTCCCTCCCAGTGCCAATGAACAGGTGTACAGGAACAGGAAGAACTACCACTCGATCAATGTTCAGGTGGTGTGTCTAGCAGATCAGTACATCGCACAGGTGACAGCCATGTTTCCAGGATCTGTGCATGTCCTACAATCTGAGGAATAGCAATGTCCCACAAATGATGACAAAACTACACACAGAAAGGCCTTGGCTCATTGGTATGTATATATATTTGGATGTGTGCCTCTGTTATGGCACCTGTCATCACAATCTTCCCTGTGGCTGTACCTGCATTGTAACAGGTCCTACCTTTATGCACACAGGTGACTCTGGCTATCCTAACCTTCCCTGGCTGTTGGCACCTGTGAGGTACCCTGCCATGAAAGGAGAACTCTGTTTCAATGAGGCTCGCAGCAGGACGAGGTGTGTAATCGAAAATACATTTGGCCTTCTGAAAGCCAGTTTCAGGTGCTTGGAGGTCTCTGGAGGTGCCCTCCTATACACTCCTCAAAAGATATGCCAGATCATAGTTGCCTGCTGCATGGTCCACAATCTTGCCCTGCGACGTCAGGTACCATTGCTAGTTGATGATGACGAGGAAGCTGGACCAGTGGCTTGTGATCCAGACATGGAAAGTGATGAGGAGGCAGATCAGGATGGTGCAGCTGAATCTAGGACTGAGCTCATCAATCAGTACTTCCAGTGACATACAGGTAAGCTGACTGTGTATTTGCATGTGATGTCTATCCACATTGGTGACAATGGTCCTCCTGATTAGTTTCATCGGTGGTGTTGTAATGTTTTGCTATCCCTATGTGCGTGTTGGAGGAGGTGAGTGCTTGAATGTAAGGTGCAGAGTTAACATGTATCTTTTCTTACATGTGTACTCACTGCAGATTGCTAGGTTCACATCTCCTATAGACAGACCTGTGTTGAGCTATGTGTCCTGCATTCTCCTGTCCTCATGTTATTCCACCCACTGACTGTGTTATGTAAATCAATGCCTCTGCTACCTATGGCTTGAGGCATTCATGCTCATTGGTAACTGTATATAGAATAGTGTTTTGCACGACAGATGGCTGTTACAGTGAATTGTCATGTGTTTCATGTGACTGGGGATGTAGAAATGTCATCTGTTTTCCCCTGCTTTTGGTGGCAATCTATACTGGGCTGGACAACTATGTACTGTATATGTGCTTTGTGTGGCACCGTGCCTTCTATCCTGATGTAACTCTGTGTCGTGGTCTCTTTTGCAAGTTGGATGAGTGAATTTTCTAGTGTGTGCCAAGACTAGTGACTACCTGACATCTGCCCGGGACATCTGTTGTACTGGTTCTCCTGCAGAGGATGCTTCCCTCTGCTATCCATTGCACTGCCTGTTTTTTTTAGGAGGCATACCCACATCACATTTTGTTGACAAAACATTTGTACATGTTCAAATAAAGACACATATGCTGTTGGTGTGATCAATAGTGTTTAGTGGGCATACAGGGGAAATGTGAACAATCTATGGTGAATACAGTGACAAACAGGTGATCAGTGGGGTCATGGTAGTTGTAATCATTAGAGTAGGTGGCACAATTGTAGGTAGCACAGGTCCAGTGTTCGAGGGCCATGGGAAAAAAGAGTAATGTCATTGAACAGTCAACAGGGTGTCACAGTGGCACACAAGGGAGAGAAATCAGGAGAGTTTCACTTCCTGGCAGTGGGTTTGGTATTGGCATCTGCTCGAGCCCGATATCTGGATGGACGTCCATGTTTGTGGGGGGGTTCAGCAGCTACAGAGGGAGGGGCGCCAGAGGCCTGTGGTTCCCCTGGCAGGGCCTCCATTCCACTACCTGCGGCAGATGTGGAAGGCTCAAATGTGATGTGGTAGTGGAAGGGGCCTGGTGGTGGTTGGTGGAAGCATGCAGGGTATTATTGAGGTCCCTGCGCACCCCTGCAATGGATGCCATGGTGGGATTGTGGGCCTGCCACTGCTGCATGACCTCCTTGTGATATTCCCTCTGCAGGCTTTGGTTTCCCCCAATATGCTAATGATCTGGCCCATCCTGTCCTGGGATTGTTGGTATGCTCCCAGGACTTGGGAGATGGTTTGCTAGTCAGTTGACTCCCTTGAGTGCCCTGTCCTCTGGCCCAAAGGTTCCCTCCCATGTCCCCTTTCCCCATGTGTCTATGCCCCTTGCATGGTGTGCCCACTCCATTTGTCACCAGGACCTTTATTGTCTTGGGTGTGAGGTGTGGACTCAGGTCCCTGTACTGTGGGGCACACTGTTGTTTGAACTGTCCTTGGGACACAGGTTTGAAGACAAAGGGTTGACTGTGCTGTTGAGGCAAGGAGTGGTGGACTAATCAGGTGTCCCAGATTAGCCAGGTAAGTCATCAATGTACAGAGACGTTGTCCTCATTTGGACCTGCATCCTGAGAGGGCTGGCTGTCTCTGGCATCCTCTCCATGGTGGCACTGGCAGGGGTACCTGTGGATGGGGTGGGAGAAAGTTACATTGTGGACGTGTGATTGGTTATCTCTTTGTCTGATACATACAGTGGCTTGCCATGATTCCCAGCAATGGCAATGACAGATACAGCACTGCAAGCATTGTTTGTGGATAGTGGATTGTGACGTGTACCATGCTCTATTGAGGATAGGTAGCTTTTGGTTTTCAGGTCCTGTGTGATGGTTCACATGACAGGTGTGCCCTATTTGCTTGTGGTAACGCAGGCTTGCTAGATGTGAGTGGGGATGGCTATACATTGCAGCATGGTGTCCAAGTGGGAGGAGGGTATGTGTGCATGCATGGTAACTTGTTCTGTCTGTGCATTTTGTGTATGGGGTTTACCTTCTTACTCTCTAGTTCATGCTAAATCTATTTCAGGGTTGTAGATATGGATAAGTGGCCATTAGTTTTGGTGATAGTGCTGTAGCTGTGTTTGGCCTTGTTTGACATTGTGTAGTTCCATTACATTGCTGTCATTGCCATGTATTGGTCCTCAGTCGAAGCCCCCAATTGATGTAGCTAGTGCAATAGTCATACATGCAAGAGATATGCTGTGGGGTGGACATAGCAGGTTTTGATATAGATGGGCTAGTGCATTGTGGGAGTTGTTAGTGATTTTTATTGGCACTGTTAACTGTGCGCTTGCCAGGGACTGTGTGGGCATTTGGGCTGCGTGATGGTGGGGCATGCAAGAGAAGGGCATTAGGTAGGAGGTGTAGTGGGAGATCGAGTGAATTGGGGAGTGTTTGGGTGGTGTGAAAGCATGCTGGGCAGGACAAATGTGTGCCAGGGGAGTGGTAGTTACTTACCAGAGTCCAGTCCGCTGGATATTCCAGTCAGGCACTTTTGGTGCAGGATGTCCAAGACCTTCTCCACCCACAATGTGAACTCTGGGGAAGGAGGATGGGGGCCTACCACCAGTCTTCTGCACGGCAATCTGGTGGTGTGATGTCATGGAACATACCTTCCCCTGTAGATGGTTCCACTTCTTCCTGATGTCCTCCCCAGTGCTTTGATGGTTGCCTACTGAGTTTACCCTGTCGACAATTCTCTGCAATAACTCCATTTTCCTGGCAATGGGATGTTTGCTGGACCTGTGCTCCAAACAGTTGCAGTTCTACCCTGACAATTTCATCGACCTTGACCCTCGACTCATCGTCGGTGAAGCGTGGGTGCTTTTGTCAGGACATGGTGGTGGTTGTGTTGTGGGTGGGGGTGTCTGTCGATTTTTGCCTGCTCTCGGTGTATGCGAATGTCATTTTGGTATCAAAGGATTGTGGGTTGTGTGGGAGGGTTATATAGTGCAGTGGGTAGGTGTGTCTGCTGTGTGTATGTGTGTAAGGTGTGTGGTTTTCAAACTGGCCAATGTGGTGTTGTATTCTGTCTGAGGTGAGTTGAGTTTGCTCTCCATGGGACATTCCCAATCCAACATGGTGGTATGATTTCCTGTGAGGTATTTCCTGTCCTGGACCTATTTAAGGAGGGGTTTCTGTTTGATACTTGCGTTGCAACTCTTTGAGGTGTCCTATGGTGTATTCCAGTGCTCCAGTCCTTCCTTAGTCTCCTCTGGGATCTGTTTCCTTCCTGTTTGTTTGCCCTTCACTTTTGGCAATTAGGTGGGGGGACTGGCTGGGTCCTCTCTCCCCACCATGGGAGCCTGTTTACCTATGAGCAGCTCACTGTCCTTCTTAGAGTTGCCCGCTTAGATCTGGGCTCTAGCACAGGCATCTTGTTTTTTAGCAGGCTGCAGGGTCCACAGTGCCTCATTTTTTTATCTTTATAAATATTGTTGACTCCTTCAGACTGCTGTGTACAGGCCCATTCACACAAATAGTCTACTGCAGATTGGCAGCAGAACCTCAGCCGGTTTTAGGATTTGAGGGGGTGAATGCAGAATATCGGAGCGGCATATCCTCATTCCCTGCTGTCTCTGATACAGGGCGGGCAGTTTCAGATACCTTTTACTGTGTGAGAGGAAAAGGGAACTGAAATGGGGTGTGCGGTAAACTTAATTGCTTTATGAACAAGGTGGGTGTGGAGTCACGTAAGGGGTTGGGGCTTTGTGCCCGAGAACGAAAGCTGCAGCGGCTGTTGCTAGTCACGTTTCGAGTTTGCAAAACCCCTATGAACATCAGCAGCGCCCAACCACCAAACTTGAGGAGGAAATCTTCACTGCATAGGGGTTTGCAGCTCATGTTATCTCCCATCGTGTTAAATTGGTTCCTCACAGGGAGACTGAGTGAGCAGGGGCGATATGGGGTGAAGCACTGTAGGACCACGTGCGTTGGAAGATTTGCTGATGTTCTGGTGATTGTAGATGCAGGACTATTGGAGGATGAAGGTGGATTAATTGGAGCTCAGTTATTCGTTAGACGTATTGGTCGTTTACCAGCCATGTCCCTCATTTTCAGTGTGTCAAAGAAAAATGTTCATCCCATTCAAAATGCACATTTAAAAAAGAATTAAAAGATAACATCTGTACAGCAACATTTAAACTTTGCAGTGTGTATAAACAAAAGCGCGAAAGGCTGACTCACCAAAGGAAAAATGTCCCAAAATGCTTACGCCCAATACCAATTAGTAATTTATGCCTGCGTAAAGTGCATCCAACGGGCAAAACGAAAGAGACGTGCAAATTGCATGCATCGATGTAGTTTACTAATGTTCTAGATACATCTACCAACCTTAAGAAAGTTGTGTGCCCTGTGTACTGTTACAAAGTAGTCAATGCAATGGATGAACTAGAAAAAGCTTTGATGAGTCACAAAGCATGAGTGCAAAACGTGATTCTGTAACTGTTTTTCCTTTCAGCAGAGTACTTATTTTTCTAAGTTGCATCATTCAGTAATTTTGTTTGGCAATTCAGTGGAAGAAACCGTGGTTTTTTTTAACTATCGAAATTTTATTTTTTAAGTGCAAGAAAATTGCAAAGTTTTGTATTTTGGTACGAGCAAGGTCTTTGCTCCGAACCTGCTTTGTGGCCTGTGACTGCCCAAAATGCCCTTTATTTTTATGAATCACATAATTTTATGTCATTTTTATAGATCAGCGAAAATGAGTAATTCATCCACGCTTCGACCGAAGTTATGCCTGTAATAAGCAACTCAAACATCCAAGAAGATTGCTGAGCCAGTCCCTTAATTCCGTCCAAAATATTTTTAAATTGCACAATTTCCTGTAAATTGAATGCATACATTCATAGTCCAGATTTTCAATATTTTTCTGATTTAGTTGCGTTTGTTACAAGAAGTAACTACATATGGAATTCATCGTCCAATGCAATCTTGTGCTATGCTTAACCAATTGGGTGTGGTCAAAGGTCTCAAGCCTGACAATCAGGGGCAGAGGAGTGTCGCCCCACTGGTTTAAAAAAAAAAAAAAAAAAAAAAATGATAGTTACGCACATTACGTTATTATCATTTTATTTTTCCTTGTAGGGTGGAGCAGGGTTGGGCTGGAGGGAGTGGGCCGCGGAGGGCTATGTGCTCACAAAGTGTTCAGCTGGCCAAAAAGATGTGCACTTTGCATGTTCTCTACACTGCTGTATAACACAGCCAGGTAGAGAACTTGCACAGGCTCACATTCCCTGTCTGAGCGGCAAAGCAAGCTACTCAGACCAACCACGACTCTAGTGTCAGCAGTGTCATGATTGGCTGGGAGCCTGTGCAGCTGGGAAAAGGATGGAGGGGAGACGAATGCGTCCCGCCCCGCCATCCCTGTTCAGTGTCAGCGCCACTGCTGACAATGTGGAATTATTTTGCTGTAAATCCTAAAAACAGAGTTTGCCCTAAGTGTGCAGTGGTGTGCAGTTGGTTTTTAAGACAGAAATGTTTATTGAAATTGTCGATGCATAGTAATATTCTTTAATAATACCTTTTTTCCTTTGGAACTTACATGTTTTCACAATTCTATCTCGAGTTTCTGTTAGCAGATTAAAAGATTTCACAGGAAATTATGCCCCCTGAACTTTGACACCAAGAAGTGACGTTTTGTCACAAAAAGGACAAAATAATTTCAGCGCACCAAACTAAGAGTGATATATGATCTACCATTCCACAAATGTATAGTATAAAGAGAAACACAGGTTACAAACTATTAATGGGAATATGTTGTGAAACAGAAAACACCCATCAAACATTATATGGCATAGGTATGGGAGTTCCTCCCGGCCTTCTCTCATTGCCAGTAAAAGAGTGCTATGTAGGAATATCTGATCACAGCTCTACTATGCAAAGCTATGAAACATTATCATATATTCCTCTGTACTGCAGTGTTATTGTTTTACAAATATGTATATCTTCGTGACACAGTGTATAGTGGAATATTGTATAACCAAATATGGATGTTGTTTATTATTGATTTGAAGTATCCTTCAACCTCAAATATGCTTGCTTCATTTCATGGTTCTAGTAAGCCTAGAAGCAGTTTTACTCAAGGGAGTACATTTGCACATTTCTGCATAGTGTAACCTTGTTTCCACTATTGGTCAAATGTGTTTTGGGAGAATAATGAGCTCAGCTTTATATTCATGAATGATATCTTCTCTTTAAGGATGACCTGGGCTTCCTCTGGAAGAAGATCCTTTCACCTGCTCGTTATATGCATTTCTGCTGAAAGTAAACATGTTTCAGCAACATGATTAGGTTCCACAGACTTGCATTGAGAAGAATTCTATATAAGTTGTCCTAAACATTATGGGGGTCATTCTGACCTTGGCGGTCCATGACCGCCATGGCGGAGTGCGGCGGAAGCACCGCCAACAGGCTGGCGGTGCTTCCTGGGCGATTCTGACCGCCGCGGTTGGAAAAGGGGAGCCGGCGGTTTCCCGCTGGCCCAGGGAACCCGCCATGGCGGCGCTGCTTGCAGCACCGCCATGGGGATTCCGACCCCCTTACCGCCAGCCTGTTTCTGGCGGTGTCCACCGCCGGAACCAGGATGGCGGGAACGGGTGCGGTGGGGCCCCTGGGGGCCCCTGCACTGCCATGCCACTGGCATGGGCAGTGCAGGGGCCCCTAACAGGGCCCCACAAAGATTTTCACTGTCTGCTTAGCAGGCAGTGAAAATCGCGACGGGTGCCACTGCACCCGTCGCACCCCTTCAACTCCGCCAGCTCCATTCCGAGCCGGCTTCATTGTTGAAGGGGCTGTCCCGCTGGGCCGGCTGGCGGTCTTCTGGCGGTCGCCCAGCGGGAAAGCCGGAATGACCGCCGCGGTCTTTTGACCGCAGTGCAGTCTTTCGGCGGGAACCGCTTGGCGGGCGGCGACCGCCGACCGCCGCGGTCAGAATGACCGCCTATGTATTTTAGCATAGTCTGTTGTAGTGAGAGCTCTGGCCAGTTGAAATTTTCTGCTGTGCTGCTTGCTATTTAGACATAAGTTAGACTTTGGGCTTTCTGGCATGATGTGTTTTATTTAACACAAAATAGTTTTTCACTACACCTGAATGTTGTGGCTGTCAGTAGTTGCTCCATATGCAGTGGAGAATTGGCACAGCCACATCTGAAGGTTGAAGTTCCCCCCCACTTTCCAAGTGTTCAATTAAGCCTAGTGAGAGAGATGGCACACGCCTTTGTGAGGATCCTAGGTGCCTTGTGGTGTATTCCAGTCCTCAGTTCTTCCTTAGTCTCTCATGGGATCTCTTTCTTCCCTGTTTGTTTGCCCTTTACTTTTGGCAATAAGGTGAGGGCACTGACAACCTCTCAAAGGGTCATCTCTCCTCACCATGGGATTCTGTTCAACTATGGGTAGCTCAATGTCCTTCTCAGAAGTGCCCATTTGGGTCTGAGCTCCGACACAAACATTTTGGTTTTTAGCAGGCTGCAGGTTTATGAGTCATGTCGGAGGACTCAGTTTCCTTAATTTAGATTTGTACGAGCGAAAATTGTTAGGAAACAAATAAGTGCAAAATAAAATCAATAACTATTTTAGGATTCTGTTACATAGTAACCTATGACAATTCTGGCATCTGAATCCTAGTAGAAGTGTGTTGGCCACGGAAAGACAACACATAAATGATAAATGTTTATTATTGTATAAATTCCTCCACCTCCTTCTGACTACTTTCATGAAGCAAAATCTCTCATCAGTATTAAAGATTTGACTTAATCTGTCTTGCTGAAAAGATCCTAGAATTAATATATTGGATCATTAACTGTCACCTAGAAATTGCCCAGGTGACCATCTTTACCAAGTATTGTTCATGACTTCACAGAAAAACATACTACTTGTAAAATATTTGTTAAAGGGGATGAGAACCTGCTTCAAATAATGATCACAATCCTTGGCAGGGCGAACCACAAATGTCACAATATAAACCTATGCTGAACCCACTGGTAGCTCGGCAAAACATAGTCAGGCTTAATTTAGAGACAATGTGTAAAGTATTTATGTAGTAATCAAATAGTAATAAAGTGACACCACAACAGAAGAAAAATGCCAAACCAATTTAGAATATTAGTAATAAATAAAATGACACCAAAGTGACAAAAATCCAATCAGTAGAGTTATGAGGGGACAAACTTTCTCCTTGCCTTGGGGGAGCCTGAAACCACAAACCCCAGACTCATTAGCGGCATTAAATCCACCGACTGCCATTTTGCACCCGGAGGCGCAGTGAAAAGGATGCTGGAGACCCGCTCCACAGGTCAAACTTTCTCCTTGCTTGGGGGGAGCCTGAAACCACAAGCCCAAGACTCCTTAGAGGCATTAAAGCCGCCGGCTGCCATTTTGCACCCGCAGGTGTGGTGAAAAGGACACTGCAAACCCGCTCCACGGGACAAACTTTCTTCTTGCTTGAGGGGAGCCTGAAACCACAAGCCCCAGACTCCTTAGCGGCATTAGAGCCGCCGGCTGCCATTTTGCACCCAGAGGTGCTGTGAAAACGACACTGCTAGCCCGCTCCATGGGATAACTTTCTCCTTCCTTGGGGGAGCCTGAAACCACAAGCCCCAGACTCCTTAGTGGCATTAGAGCTGCCGGCTGCCATTTTGCACCCGGAGGTGCGGTGAAAAGGACGCTGCAAACTCGCTCCGCGGGACATGCTTTCTCTTGCTTGGGGGGAGCCTGAAACCACAAGCCCCAGACTCCTTAGCGGCATTAGAGCCGCCTGCTGCCATTTTGCACCCGGAGGCGCAGTGAAAAGGATGCTGGAGACCCGCTCCACAGGTCAAACTTTCTCCTTGCTTGGGGGGAGCCTGAAACCACAAGCCCCAGACTCCTTAGCGACATTAGAGCCGCCAGCTGCCATTTTGCAACCGGAGGCGCGGTGAAAAGGATGCTGCAAACCCGCTCCGCGGGACAAACTTTCTCCTTGCTTGGGGGGAGCCTGAAACCACAAGCCCCATACTCCTTAGCAGCATTAGAGCTGCCGGCTGCCAGTTTGCGACTGGAGGCGTGGTGAAAAGGTTGCTGCAAACCCGCTCCACGGGAGTAGTCTGGGGTGGATATATTCTGTTGGTTCTCTCATCTGGCTTGAGGGCGTGTATGAATCCTGTCTATTTTAGTAAAGAATAATTAATATCACAAATACACTGCATATTCATAATGGGGAAAAGGATGCAAGACCAAGCAGGGAATGGTATAAGTACAAAAATCCCTAGTACCACTAATATGATCACTAACTATCTTACAGATACAATGGGGAAACTCAAAGAAGAGATCATTAATGCTGAAGCTCATTTAGTGGCAACTAAAAATGTTGTACATGAATCTACCATAGAAGTGAGTACTGAGGCAGCAGATTTGATGATCGAACTAGAATCCCCAAAGGAAAGTCTTTAGAGAGGTCCCTAGGTCTTCTCTAAGCCCATTAGTACCCATAGACACAATAGTAGAAATTGAATCCTTGAATAATACAGAGGATCCAACCTCTCTGCCACAAAGAAGAAGAGAAGTAGACAGATAACTAAATCTAATTTCATACCACCACCACAGCCTCTCAAAGGTGGTAAATTAACTAGGGAAATGCATGGAGGTCATTCATCAGTTGCATTATTAGGCCACGATGGCCCTCTATAAAAAGTATGGAAACTTTGTTTAAGAAATTACACAGTAACTTAGACAATAAAGAGTCCACTGGCAGAAATTAAGGAGATAAAAGAACTTATAAGCAAAATAGAAGTAAGTGTCACTTAAGCGACTGATACTAAAAATGTGGCCATTGGTTGTGATATTAGCCCAAATGAAAATCAAGTGGATATAGTTACAAGGAATAACACAGTGACAGGGAATGTAGACTCTAATAGAAGAGGCACAGAATGCTGTTACCCCGCACAGAGGGAACCATCTCAACTTAAGGCACCTATTATCAACCAAGCAAGGCAATTACATTAAAACCTTAAACTGCACATTGTGAAGAGAGACAGCCCTGTAAAAGAGGTTTTGCATCTACCCCCAGATGCAATTCCATATACTATCATTCTAAAAAATATTCCCAAATTGGGACGAAATATTGTTGAAACCTGGCCAGAGTTACGTAATAAAATAGTACATTGGATGTCAATGAATATATGCACTCCAGACATATTATTTTGTGAAATTTTGTATGCAAGGAGAGTCCAGTTGGTGGGACACCTGAATGAAGAAGAGGGAGATTGCCTAGTGGTTAATTTTCGTGATCCTCGTTCTGTGGGTAATTTACTACTAGACTTGGAAATAAGACATCAAACCCACAAAAGTTTGAGAAGGGAGATTATGTCTGGTCCCTTTAGGATACTTCTGTAGAATGCCAAATATTCTAGGTACAGGACACACAGGGGGTACAAGGAAAGCATTTAGTAAAATGGATAGGCATGATAGTTTAGAGTGTTTCAATCGATTTACCTCCTTGAGTAATATGGAGGACCAGGACTGACAGCAGGAGGATATGAATAGAATAGAGATATCCACCCCTGCTGTAATACCATCCACTGCCTTAGAGCCAAAATCGAACATTCCTAACAAGGAATTCAATTATTTTCATGTTGTGGAATATAGCTGGATTGAGATCTAAATTGGCTGATAAGGAATGGCAGACTGTAATAAATATGTCATATATTATTTGCTTACAAGAGACATGGCATATCAGATCCTTCTATATGGAAGGATATTCCGCATTTACCACACCAGCTATCACTTCACCTAGTGGGAGTGCTAAGGGAGGGCTAGCAATATTGATTTCAACATTAGTCCCATTTGTGACGGTGAAATCTTTCCTTGACTCCCCTTATTATCAGTTTTTATATCTCCGGATAAATGGCATCATAGGAATTATATTAATGAATTATTATAATAATACATTTGGTGATACCAAAAAAGTAGTGGCATAAACCCTTCAGGATGATTTACAGCTATTCCTTAATGATATAACATCAACATATATATTAGTATGGGCTGGAGATTGTAACATCGGGACTTACCAGACTACCATAGGAACAATATGTGGATTTATTGATGATGGGGGAAATGTGCAACCTCATGTTTTACATAATAATTATGGAACTGTATTGAATGAAATAAAATCTAGATATGATCTAGAATTGGTGGAACAAGAGGGGGGGTCAAGGGAGTGAAGCACCCAACGTTTATAGGAAGAGGATATTTCTCAACTATTGATCACATACTGATCTCTAGGAACAATGTAGCTCTGATCGAATCTTTAAAGATTAAGCCAACCATACATAGCGACCACCACCCCTTGCTTCTTACTATGAGATTAGATAAACCCTATAACATAGGAGAACGATTAGCAAGAAATATAGGTATAAAAAGGGAAAATGGCATTGCCCTAAAATGGACTGGGATAAATGAAACAGATTTGATGGCAAAAATTGTGACCCAATATAGACAAGAAATCTTACTATGTACTGAACCTAATTAAAGCCCACTTGAGATGTGAGTGTCTTTTAATCAACTCAGCAATGCCATATCAGAGAGCCTAAAAGTAACGTCTAGGAACAGAAAGAGAGTAAAATCAGGATGGTTTGATCATAATTGCTCACCAGCTAGCCAGGAACTTAAGCGAGCTTTGCAGGCTCGGCCGAGAAACAGGGAGGAAGTAATTAATAAACGTTCCAGCTATAAACATGTACTGGAGACTAGGAAGGCCCTATTGAAAGCTAGGGCATGGGATAATCTTAAACAAGCAGCAGTATTGAGAGATAGCACACTATTTTGGAAAACTATTAACCAACCATTCCTAAAAAATAGAGATGCACTTGAGATTACTGTACATGTTTCATCAGCAGATTGTCTCTCCCACTTTGGCACAATATTTAGTCCAGATTGCCTGATTATGCTTTCTTTGAACACTGGGATAATTGAGATTAAGCCACCCTTTTTGAAAGCAATTAGTCTAGAGGAAGTGAGATCTGCCATGGGAAGATGTTCGAAAGGGAAGGAACCAGGCCCTGATGGAGAGGCAGGACATGCTTATTTGACACTTCTGGATCTATGGTGCCCTATTTTGACCCAAGTTTTTCTGAGTGCGGCAAGGGGATATATTTGAACATTATGGACTGAAAGTATAATTGTTCCCATTTTTAAAAAGGGAAATAAAGGAGACCCCAAATGTTACTGCCCTATATCCCTTTTAGACTCTTTAGTTAAACTACTAGGAAGAGTACTCCTGAAAGATTAGAGTCTTGGGCAACAGATAATTATATACTTACGGAGGCCCAACTGGGTTTTAGACCTGAGGTTGGTACTTTGGAACAGTGTATAAATCTTAACTTAATAATAAGTAAATACACAATAGCATGAAAGGGTCATGTGTTTCTCTGCTTTGCAGATCTTAGCAGTGCCTTTGATTTAGTGAATCATGCAAAGTTATGGAACGTCTTAACAGATCTGGGTACGCCTTTAGATATAATTAGTTTTCTGTCACAATTGTACAACCACTTAACAGCACAAGTAAGATCTAGAAGAAATGGTGAATGTACCCCAGGCTTCACGATTGGGAGAGGTATACGTCAAGGCTGTGTTTTAGCACCCCTTCTATTTTACCTTTATATCAAGGAGGTAGATGCCAATTAAAAAAATATGGTAATCGATAAGCCCAAAATAGGGGAATGTCCTGTTCCGGTCCTCCTATATGCAGACAACGCGGTATTGTTGTCACGAACCGCAAATGGGCTTCAGCGGCTGATTGAGGGTTTTGTAGAATTTATAGAGGGCAAAGATATGTGTCTGAATTTGAATAACACAGTCGTAATGACTTGTGGCCAGGGAAAGGCCAGTAAGAAAACTTATTATATTAGGGCCATAAATGTGAAGAGGTAAATAGATTTACATATCTGGGTGTACAGTATTATAATATGTGTCACTGGAAACAACACCTAGAAATAACTGAGATCATGTATATCAGGGCAACAGAGGCCATTTTTAGATTCTCAAAAAAAATTGGCAACAAACCCCGTAGGGAAATGCTACACATTTATAAAAGTAAGACAATCAATAGCATTACATATTGTTCTGCCCTTTAGAGCCTAACACCTGAGATACAGTCATTACAAGTGCTAGAGAATAAATTTATCTGTAGACTACTAGCAGTACCAAACACTACGTCTACTTAAATGGTACATAGGGAATTGGATTGCCTCTACATGGAAGATTTAATATATGCCAGTGCCTTACTGGCTTGGCATGGCATTTGGTCTAAAGAAGGGATTAGTTTTACTAAAAAGATCATAAAAGATTGTCTTACACTAGAATATTGGGATACAATCCCATGGTCTGTGCATTTAAAATATTTGTTGAAAAGCATAAACCTAGATTTACACTTAGACAATCCAGGTATCATTCTTCAATTTAGCAAAAAAGAATTGAAAAACCAAATAATGGAATGGAGGGATAGTGATAGAGTAAGTAGAGAATGTAGGAAATTGACAGTAGCACTTTACACAATGGAAGCTAATGATACAATTCAAAACTATTTATTGACAGTTGTAAACACTCAAGATAGATTTTATTTAACCTGGATGCGTTTTAGGACATTGGACCTCCTAGTAGCTTTTCCAAAGATGAGGGTATGGAGTAAAATTGTACTGAAGTGTCCTTGTGTGGGACGTTTTGCACAATCTACGATGCACTTTATTACATCTTGTAGATTTTATCATGATGCTAGGAAAAATATTTTAAAACCTTTATTTGTTACTCATAAATGTTTTTATTGTAGAAAAGCTTTTAATTATTTATGTAAATTGGATACCAAAGAGAAATGTGATGCAGTGATAAAATGTATTTTATATGCCATAGAACAGAGGAAAACATTGATGCACTTAGAAATCCCCTGTTATGAGAATGAATAACGGCCCAACTAGTTGTAATGAAGGATTTTAATTATTTATTATTAATGTTTTCAAGCATTTTATTGCTCATTATTTTCCTAAATGGATTGTATATCTTTTGTGAAGTAATAACCGAATAAAGATTGATTTGAATTGAATTGAGTTTTTAAAGCTTTAGTTAAAATGATAGCAAAAAAGGCATGAAACACCATTTTCTGGTGTTTGGGTGTGACGGACTGGGACAAAGTCATAAGTTCAAGATGGAGCGTAGACTGTATGCAGGATCAGGTTCATTCTGCTGAATATTTGACCTTGTGTCCTTGATGCAAAGAAAGTGAGGCATGACCCTGCTGAGCTCTGCGTTGTGCTGCATCATTCTGTATCATGCTGAGTTGTATCTGGTGAGGCTGTCAGTTGGGAGCTGTGCTGCTCTGCATTGCTCTGCGTCAGGCCGGTAAGGCCGCTGATCAGGAGCTGTGCGGTGCTGTGATGCATGGCTCTGCATTGCTCTTTGTTGGATCTGGTGAAGTTGCTGTACTGAAGATAGGACCTGCATCACTCTACAACAGTCTGCATCGGACTCATGAAACATTCAGTCAGCAGGGAGAAGTTCACTCTGACTCCAGCCAAGGATCTAGGACCTTTACAACAGCACTTGGGGATCAGGGCTTACTGCCACAGAGGCCAGCAGAGGGGACCAGGTCAGGTTCATTTGGATCTGGCCAGCTACAAAACGGGTAAAGGCGGCCAGTCAACTGACTCTTTGGTAACATCTGAGGTCCTGGGTTCAAGGCACACCGGTCCAATCTTCCTTCTTCAGACAACAGGCAGCCCTTCTTCTGAATCTTCTCAGGTCTAGGAGTTTTCTGATTTCAGGTTCTGGGATTGCCACTTGTATGTCCAGTGCCAGCTTGTGGCAGAGGACACCCGCTCTGTCTAACCCTAATCTGGTACTGGTCAGTCCCTCTCTTTCCCCTGAGTTTAGATACAGTCTTGCTATAGAACAAAGGGTGAGCAGGCCCGATGTGAGCTGCATCTCCATTGACAGGCTAGGTTTCTTCTGAAGTTAGGAAGGGCTGGTCATAGACCTAAGACTACTCTTTGAAGTGCAATCAGTGCAGGGACGCACTTCCTCCCCAGACATCCTATCATATTTCCACACCGAGACCCTTTGGTCCATTGTCTGAGAGGAATACCCAACCCACCACAAAAGAGCCATTAACAGTTATATGACCATGGACGCTGGCACAAAGGTGCATATGGCTTAGGCAGGAAAATGCCAACTTTCCAAAAGTGGCATTTTCAAAATAGTTATTTAGAATCTGACTTTAAAAATAAAAGGGGACTTACCATTGCAATGAGTGAAAGAAGTATTTTCCATTCTGTTCCCAAAAGGAACTTCCAACATATTAAATGTAACAAGATAAACTAGTGCTGCCTTGCCACAGTGAAAATTACTTTGAGGGGTTGTCAGAGACAGGGCATGTAAAATTTTACATACATGTCCTATTTTTTACATACCATGCACCCTATCCAATGATCATTTAGGGTCGACCTTGGGGGTGACCTTTAAGTATTATAAAGGAAGGTTTGGGCCTGGCAAAGGTTTAATTTGCAAGGTCAACACAGCAGCTTTAAAACTGCGCACAGAGGATGCAATGGCAGGCCTGAGACAAGTTTACAGTGCCACTTTAGTCAGTGGCACAATGGGTGCTGCAGCTGACTTGTAGCATTAATTTTTCAGGCCCTAGGTACATATTGTACCATGTACTAGGGACTTATAAGTAAATTAAATGTATCAAACGGGGGTATACTAATTTTAGCATGTTTTCAAGGGACAGCCCAAGCAATTAACACTGAGTATCTGGAGTAAGGTATGCAGAGTCCTAATACCAAAAAAAATGGGTTCAGCAAAAATAGGATACCATAGGCAAAAATATGGTATACGACACAAAAGATGGCGACTTCTAACCACTATGGATGCAGCCTGATCTGAGGTCCCTCGGGGAACATTTCCAACTAAGTTGTAAACATACCCATGCGCACAGAGGGATGAGTCTGTCTTGGGGCTTGATAAAAAAAAAATCGCCATTGCTGTTTTTTTCCCTGATGAAAATCACATTTCCCACCACACTTACTTATTTACAGTTTTTGCCAAGCATTTTCTTCCGTTCTTCAACTTCAATGCACTTTGAGCTTCCATACTCAATGATTATTTAGCGATGGCCAAAAACTACAAAAAGTATTTTGCACCATGTTTGTTTCGTTCTCAACAGGGAAGGCAACAAAAAGTATTTTCACTGTTTTTGTTTACATTTTTCTCTTCGTTGTTGCAACTTCAGTATGTATGAATCTGATGAAAAAAACATTTTTACTCTTTGTCTTATGTATTACTTAATAAAGCGCAGGGTAAAATGAGTATTATAGAATCTAAAAGTTGCCCAAATTAAGGCCAAGTCGGAAAAAAGCTTTCCCTTGAATAAAAAAAAAACACCAAATGGTCATCCTACATGATCGCTATTTACCACCGTGTTGTGACAAGAATATACGTAGTTTACCATACTACTGGTTGATGAGTTATATAACCTACATAATGCTTTGAAGTGTTCTGTATACTACCAGTCATGCTTGGAAGAATCATGCTATATGAATGTGGTAGGTACACATCATAAACCACACCTGTCTCTCCAGCAGTGTGTGAATGATCCAAACCACACACAAGAAAAGGGAGCCATTTAAATTTTACAACCGGAGTCAGATGTTGATAAGCTGGAAACAATCTTTTTACCTTCGAAATAAACTGCAATGATCACTGGTCACATTTTATGTAAAGTACTTTGAGGAAATATTTCAAACAACCTCTACACACTCTTTATTTCCGAAGGAAAAAATGCTTAGCCAGCTGTCATAACTTGCTTTGCTCTTTTAACTCTTCAAGAGAAATGGTGATTAAGTCAGTTAAAACTGGCCCAATGAGCAAATTAAAGAAGAGACTGAAATACATGGCTCTAAAAACACGTAAGGCCTCATTTGCGAGGCCCGTGGTGCAGGCGGTGCAGCTAGTCCTTGTTGTGCCACCCTGCGCCCACAGGAAAGGGCAAAAATGGGCTGTATTTAAAAGTTATGGCACATTTCTGTCCTCTCCCCTGTACTGGCACACAATTTGCTGCCATGTGCCAACACAGGCACCCTTGCACCACGGTGCAAGGGTGCATGTATTATGGGGATGATTGTTTTGTGTAGGAAGGAACACCTTCCTGCATAAAAAGAATCAGAAGAGATATTTTCCTCTTTCTATATGTGCTGCAAAATACAGGGAGAAATAAAGATATTTCTCCCCGTTGCATCACTCTGACGCCACCCCTAAGGTGACATAGGAATCTGATGCATTCCCAGACTTGTAAATCTGGGAATGGGTCCGATTTCTTCAGGTTCCATGGGTGTTTCCTGGGAACACCTCAAGCAACACCCATGGAATATCTCTTTCACGCAGTGTTATGCATGAAAGGGGTTCGGTATTTACAAGGCCATGAGTAGTGAAAGGTGGCTTTACGATGTCTTTGTGAATATGGACTTGATTACTGTACCGCCAGAGCATGAAAAAATGAAGCTATGTGCAGCTAGGACCTCGTAAATGAGGCCTTTGGTAGATAAATAATATTTACTCTTGAACACTCATACCTTAAATACTTTAATCCATTGGAACTAGCAATCTCAGTGACTAAACTGAATTAGAAATTGAGGGGCAGTATCATGATGACTTCACTGGCAGGGCAGAGTCTTGTCCAACGTGTAAAGTGAATTTATTTAACTTAACATTTCTCCAAGTTAGGATAGTGCAGCTGGGAACCATCCCGCAGAGATCTCCTCTTTCTGTTTCTGAGTTGAGGTGTCTAAAATAATGCCTTAGCTCAGCAAAGTATTAAGTTAAATTAATTCACTTTAGGCACTGCGGGTATATAAAAAGAAGGGTTCTGTTCTGAGCTGAACCAGCAAAGCCCATCAAAAGAGGCACAATATGAGGAAATGCAGAAGATGCAAATCCAAATAGCTGAAATAGTGATCTTCTGTTTGTAGGTGAAAGGCAGGTTCCATACAGCCAATTTTAATCTTACACAATAACTGTAAAGGGCTGGGATTTATTTAGAAGTAGATTAGGCCACCTGCATACACAATACACTTAACAAACCTAGGCCAGAATTAAATGCTTTTAAATTTCAAGAAATCTAGAACCACCTTGAGCAAAGTTCAGTTAGATTTAAGGAAATAAGAAAGGTCTTTTACACAACTCTGTCGTGAGATAAAGAGTTCAAAGAGCTACTTCTAGAAGCTCTTATTCAGAGATGCAATAAGTCTTCTAAAATGTACACATTACAGCGTAAGCAAGCAAGTCTTCAAAATGAAACCAGGGCCCGTTGTGATGTGAGGAGACCTGTTTTACTTTTTTTCCTCCTAATTTTAACAGTTGGGCCTTTGACTCTTACGTCTTTCCATTATCACACATGATAGATTCCAGATTACAGTTGGGATGTAATGCATTAATGCATTGTGTCGTTGTGGAATGTGGGGATAGCTATATTGTGGAATGATGGGGAGGTAAAAAGAAAGACAGGTAAGTAGGTGGTGGAAGATGGCGGGGAGATGAAACGCGGTTCTGCTGTTCTTGAGAAAAAACTTTCTCAAAATACTTGGAGTTTCTCTTTTTTATCAATACCAAAAAATGTGTTATATTTCTCAGATGTAAATCAATTAGCAAGTACAATCATGTTTGCAAATAAAAGACAATACTTTGTCTAAAAGGGATATAAAATGTGTTGATACATTAGAAGACAACTAATTACTTCTTCTATCGCATAAAGAGACATTTCTCCGTAGTGATAAAGTGACTAAAGGGATATTTAGAACTTCTAGTGAGTGGGACATCTGGAAAAAACTGGCAAATAGCCCATCCCTTCTATTTAGAGTGCATACCCAGATGCACACGAAATAGAGTGGACGTTCTATATCAGCCAGTCCGTAAATAGCTACCTAAATGTGAATGGGTTTGAATGGTTGGCATATATTAATTAATACATGGCAACATATCAATTTGTCATTTTTATTTGCTGCATAAAAAGTAAACTTTATGTAGACTAAGGTACAATTTATTAGTGTTCCAGAATAGGCTAAGGAATTTATTGCACCATGTAAATACCAACACTGAGGTTAATGTTTTTCCAGGTAATTATCGCTGACCATAAACGGGTGGTAAAATGCAGACTTGGTGCTTACTAGACTGAATTCTGCACGTATGAGTATTAACCAGACATTTCCCCACTAAATAGTAGTAGACGTGACGTGCCAACATTTACCTGGGGAAAATTTAAGGGGGTGGGTTAATGACAGCAAAACCTGAAATTCCAAGAAATACCAACACCCTGGTTCAGAGAAGGACACTTTGGTGAGAGCACAAAGAAAGAAACCAGAAGCAAGAAGATCACTCAATCATTAACATGTCTAAATATGAAAACTAATCACTAGATATAGAAATGCATGGTATTGATTAGACAATAATTTGGATTCACACAAAAATGTAGTTGCCCTTTTGGCAAGTCATGGAACCCAGCCAAGATGTTCCTTATATTCTGGACATTTTCCCAAATTATAGATATTTTTCACAGACTTGATGGTGACAATTACTTATCACACAAGCAGCATTATGATGAGATTTGTAGGATATCCTCAGGGTGTGGCAAACCACCTAAAGACTCTAAATGCAATTTATAGTTTCACATCTGCAGTGGAGACACTCAGACCCAGATTTACTAAAGTTCTGCATTGGGGTTACACTCCCTTTTATGGTGAGGTCCTGACGCAATCATTTTTTAGCAGATACTGTCCACACAAAGCCACTTTGCATGGTTTAGTAAATGCAAAGCAATGCAAGGCAGCACATACAGCTGCCTTGCATTACTCTATGACTCGGAGACATTCCATGGGAGCACTGGGCATTCTGCAGCTTGCATAGAAATTTGAATTTTCTTCTAAGGATTGTCTCTGTGCAGGAAGGTGTACTGCTTGCAACACAGACACCCTGATAGCCTAATACCCTAATCAAATGTGAAATCTGTAGTTTCACGCTCACCACTGTTCTTCCCCTGAGGGCTTCTGTCCATTCTGTCCATTCAGAAAGCACCTCCTTTAAGGAGGGTTTTAATGGAACCTCTTGTTCCTTCTCTGGTGAACATTTGCAAACAAACATAAGGGACACAAATCAACTTATAGAAGGCCTATACTGCAAAGTACGTTCACCCCCTAAACAATCTACTAAAATATGGGATCTTATAACCACTCATCAGCCAGACATGCCTTCTTACTGAATCCTGGCTTCACATGTCAACTATTCCAGAAAAATATAACTTACTTAAACTTGAGAGGGAGACAAAAAAGGGGTGGAGTTGCTGCCTCCTTCTGCAACTCAGCTAATGTGGAATGGAATCGATAGAGATCTGCATTTTTAACTTAGAGGCTTCCTGGTGATCCATGGAAAGATGCCTTAGCATATCACCCCCTGGCCTAAACAAAGACTTTAACCACAAGCTAATAGAACTCCTTGCCCCCCCAAGTGCTTGCCTCCAAAAAATGCCTTTTAGTAGGAGATTTTAACTGCCACACAGAACTGACCCCGAAACTCAACTACTACTCTCTGTTCTGGAGATGCTGAGGCTCACCCAGAAAATCATTGTCCCCACTTATATTGCCGGGCACACCTTAGATCTTTTATTCACAAACATCCCCATTTCTAGAAGTAGATTCCCCTTCTCCCTCATTTGGTCAGACTCCTCCATGATAACCTTCCAGCTTCCTAGGGAAGGGAAACAGACGAGCCAGAAGAATGACACCCATAAAGAAATAAAGCCCTGGAAAAAGTCTTAGATTCTTCTTTCTCATCTATCTTCCCCACCCTAAATATATCCGAATCATCTGACACTTTTAGTGCTCTTACAATTTTCCATAAATCTTATTTGCAGACCTTGGATCAAATTACCCCTTTTAAAATGAGTTACTGTAACCATATGAGGCCTCATTCTTCCTGGTTCTCAGAAGAACTGAAAAAAGAAAAAGCAGCTTGCAGGAAATTGGAGGGAAGGTGGCGCGCCTCCAAATCCCTCCATAACAAGACCTCTTACAAATCTGCCTTAAGCTTTTATCATAAAAAAATCAAAACTGCCCGGTAATTACACCTCATCAACAGAATAGACAATACAGGTAACTCATCTAAACAACTATTTAAAGTTGTAAATTAGCTTTTGAAGCCCACTGCCTTCACCTCATTTGTCCCAGGCCCCCAGGAAAAATAGCAACCATTTAAAAGAATCTCAGTCTTTGTCCCCTCTTCCCACTCCACTGATTCCCCTTCTGTCACTACCTCCACCTCAAACCTTTCTTGTGCTTTGGAATATTTTGAACACATCACCCCAGAACTTTCTCTGAAAACTATGAACAGAATCAAACCAGAATCTCCTTCTGATCCTGCCCCCCTTATATTCTTATATTATGACGATTAGCTAAAACCATACTCCAAGAAATTGCAGCATTGTTCAACATTTCTTTGGAGACTGCAACTGTACATCAGGCCTGGAAAACTAGACAGGTGAATCCAATTCTTAAAAAAACTAATGCAGATCCACCAAAACCTACTAATTACAGGCCCATTTCTCTTCTTCCTCATCTTAGTAAAAATCTAGAAGGTCCAGTGAATCAACAACCATTGAGCTATCTGGAATCCAATTCCATCCCAGACATATCCCAGTCTGGCTTTATAGGCTCTCATGGTACTGAAACCGCTCTAATGGTGGTTTTAGATGACATCATACTTTCTCTTGATGATGGCTGTCCAGCCATGCTGTTATTACTTGATTTGTTTGCTGCCTTTGAAATCATCTCACACTTCAGCATGGTCCAGAGACTTTCTGAGATTGGTGTCACTGGTAAAGCATTAGGATGGTTACATAGCTTCCTCAGCGATCAAACACAAACGGTAAACTTAGGATAATTTAAATCATGCGTCATGTCCAACAATCAATCAATCAATCAATCAATCAAAAGAGACTTATAGAGCACGCTACTCACCCGTGAGGGTCTCAAGGCGCTGGGGGGGGGAGAAAGGGAAGGGGGGCGGGAGGGGAGATCACTGTTCGAAAAGCCAGGTCTTAAGGTTCTTCCTGAAGAGCAGGAGGTCTTGGGTCTTGCGGAGGTGGGTGGGGAGGGAGTTCCAGGCCCTGGGGGCTAGGTAGGAGAAAGATCTGCCTCCAGTGGTGGTGTGTTTGATGTGAGGGACAGTGGCGAGAGAGAGGTCGGCGGAGCGGAGGTGGCGTGTGGGAGTGTGGAAGGTCACTCTTTCGTTAAGGTAGGTTGGGCCGGTGTTGTGGAGCGATTTATGTGTGTGGATGAGGATCTTAAAGGTGATCCTTTTGTCTATGGGGAGCCAGTGGAGGGATTTGAGGTGTGGTGAGATGTGTTCATGTCGGGGGAGGTAGAGGATAAGTCGTGCTGCTGAGTTCTGGATTCGCTGTAGTTTGCGCTTGAGTTTTTGTGTGGTGCCGGCGTAGAGGGCGTTGCCGTAGTCTAGCCTGCTGCTGGAGTGAGTGGGTGACTGTCTTTCTGGTCTCTGTGGGGATCCACTTGAATGTTTTTTTCAGTGTGCGGAGTGTGTTGAAACATGAGGAGGTGAGGGCGTTGATTTGTTGGGTCATCGAGAGGGAGGAGTCCAGGATGATGCCGAGGTTGCGTGCGTGGTTTGCAGGGGGGGTGGGTGCGGGCCTAGTGTGGTGGGCCACCACGAGGGGTCCCAAGTGTTTTTGTGTGGGCCAAAGATGATTGTTTCGGTTTTGTTTGAGTTGAGTTTAAGGTGGTTGGCTGTCATCCAGACAGCGGTGTCAAGGAGTGCGGTGTGTAGGTTGGATTTGGCGGTGTTGGGGTTGCGGGTGAGGGAGAAGATGAGTTGTGTGTCATCAGCGTATGAGAGGATGGTGATGCCGTGGGGTCTGAGGATGTTGGCTAGAGGGGTCATGTAGATGTTAAAGAGTGTGGGGCTGAGGGAGGAGCCTTGTGGGACTCCGCAGGTGATTTTGGTGGTGGGTGATTGGAAGGGTGGGAGACAGACTTTTTGGGTTCTGTCGGTAAGGAAGGAGGTGAGCCAGTCCAGGGCTTTGTGTCTGATCCCGGTGTCGTGAAGACATGTGCGGAGTGTGTGGTGGCAGACAGTGTCAAAGGCTGCGGAGAGGTCCAGGAGTATGAGTGCCACGGTCTCGCCCATGTCGACTCTGGATCTGATTTCGTCGGTGCAAGCGATGAGTGCGGTTTCTGTGCTGTGGTTCCTGCAGAACCCAGATTGGGAGGGATCGAGTGTGTGGTTTGTCTCGAGGAAGTGGGATAGGCAGGAGTTGACTATTTTTTCTGTGACCTTGTCTGGGAATGGGAGGAGGGAGATGGGGCGGTAGTTGGAGAGGTCGTCCGGGTCGGCTTTGTTTTTTTTTAGGAACGCGGTGACTTTCGCGTGTTTCCAGAAGTCTGGGAAGGTGGCGGTTTCGAATGAGCTGTTGATTATGGCTCGGAGTATGGGGGCGATGGCGGGGCTGGCCATGTTGTATATTCGGTGGGGGCATGGTTCGGAGGGGGAGCCAGAGTGAATGGAGTTCATTGTGTTTTCAGTTTCTTCGCTGGTGGTAGGGGCCCAGGTGGTGAGTAGGTTGGGGGATTTGTGTGGTGGGTTAGTGTTGGGTGGGTGAAGGGCGCGTGTGGGGTGTGTGTGTGTTATGAAGCTATTGTGAATGTCCTGGATTTTGCGATGGAAGTGATTTGAGAGGGAGCTGCAGAGGGTTTGTGTGTGCGTGGGGTCTTGGTTGCTGGCTTTGGGTTTGGAGAGCTCTTTGATAATGGTAAAGAGTTCTTTGCTGCTATGTGAGTTGTTGTCGATGCGTTCCTTGTAGTGTGTTCTTTTGGCGGTGCGTATGAGTTGGTGGTGGATGCGTGTGGTGGTTTTGAGGGCGGAGAAGTTTGTGGTGGAGGGTTCTTGTCGCCAAGTTTTCTCTGCTTTGCGGCATTTGCGTTTGGACTCGTGGAGTTCAGTGGTGAACCATGGGGCGTTCTTGCTATTGCGGGTGGGGATGTTTTTTCTGAGGGGCGCGAGAGCGTCGGCACAGGTGGTGATCCATTTGTTGAGGTTGTGTGTGGCGGTGTTGGGGTCGGTGTTGTTGGGGGGGTTTGTGTCAGTTGGGAGTTCAGGAGCTCAGTGGGGATCTTGTCCCACACACGGTAGGGAGTGGTGTGTTGGTGGTGGTGTGTGGGTGGGTGGTTTGTTGTAGGAGAAGTGGACGCAATGGTGATCCGTCCATTGGAGTTTGGTGGTGTGGGTGTAGGTAACATGTTGGCTTGAGGTGAAAATTGCGTCGAGTGTGTGTCCGGCCGAGTGGGTGGGGGCACTGACCAGTTGTTTGAGTCCGAGGTTGGTGAGGTTGTCCAGGAGGGAGGAGGAGTTGTGGTCGTGAGTGTTTTCCAGGTGGAAGTTGAAGTCGCCGAGGAGTATGTAGTCTGTGGATGTGAGAGCGTGCGTGCTGATGGTGTCAGCGATGGTGTCACAGAATGGGGGGCGTGGTCCTGGGGGTCTGTATATGAGTGTGCCTCTGAGTGTGGTGGTGGTGTTGATGTGGATGAGGAAGTGCATGTGTTCTGCGTTGTTGAGGGTGTTGGTGGTGACCTTGATGGTGTCTCTGTGAAGGATGGCGATGCCACCTCCTGGTTTGTTGAGGCGGTCTTTGCAGAGTTTGTAGCCCACCGGGGTGGCTGTGGCTATGTCTGGCTCGGATGTGAGGTTTGTCCATGTTTCTGTGAGGAAGACGATATCAGGTGAGTGTGATGTGATGAGGTCCCAGAGTTCTATGGCATGTTTGTGTAGGGACCCTGTGTTAAGAAGCAGACGACTGAGGTGGTTGCGGGTGGTGTGGTTGTTGTGATGTGTGGTAGTGTTTGCGGGGATGCTTGTGGTGTTGCTGAGGGTAGGGGTGGCAATGGCGTGTGGCTTGTGTGGGTTGTGGGGTTTGTTGGTGGGTGCGGATGTTGTTGTGTGGAGGATGTTGTGTTTGGTGTTGGTGTTGGTGTGAGGTGCGTGGGGGGTGGAGCAGGAGAATAGGCAATTGCGGCAGGAGAAGGGGCCTTGTGTGCGTGAAGGGGTGGTTTGAAAGCAGTTGGGACGGGCTCCGGGGTTGAGGGATAGGAGCGAGTGGGGGTGGAAGTGGATTCTGGGGGGAATTTGGCTGGTTGGGCCAACAAGAAGAAGCGGACAATGCACAGAACGGCAGAGCACAGCGGAAAACAGAAGGTAAAGAGATCAGGTCAGAAAAACTAGGAAGGCACAGTAATGGACACAATGCACAGAACGGCAGAGAGCAGCAGAACACAGAAGGTGAAGAGATCAGGTCAAAAAAAGTAGGAAGGCACAGTAATGGACACACAATGCACAGAACGGCAGAGAGCAGCGGAAAACTGAAGCTAAAGAGATCAGGTCAGAAAAAGTAGGAAGGCACAGCAATGGACACACAATGCACAGAATGGCAGAGAGCAGCGGAAAACAGAGGGTAAAGAGATCAGGTCAGAGAACAGTAGGAAGGCACAAATAACACAATGCACAGGGTAGAGACACTTACTAGCGTCGCTGGACACCAGGCAAGAGGAAGAGGGTCTCGAACACGCGATCGGTCGCATAGGCGGGGGTGGGGAGAGGCGGCGCAGCAAGGTGGTGCTGTTGGCGCAGGGGAGCGATCTCTGGCCAGAAGGTCAGAGGTCTCTCACCTGCGTCGCGCAGCGACCGCCATTAAGAGGGGGAGGTGGGAGGGAGGGGCAGCTGGGGGGCGGGAAGGGAGAGCGAATTGGGGCGGGAGGGGGGCAGGGACGCAGGGGCGGGGAATAACAGAGCCGGGGGAGCGCACAAGGGTCGAGATGGCCCGGAGACGGAAAAATAGAGTGGAAAAAAGACAAAACAACAAGAAGCAGACAATGCACAGAACGGCAGAGCACAGCAGAAAACAGAAGGTAAAGAGATCAGGTCAGAAAAAGTAGGAAGGCACAGTAATGGACACACAATGCACAGAACGGCAGAGAGCAGCGGAACACAGAAGGTGAAGAGATCAGGTCAGAAAAAGTAGGAAGGCACAGTAATGGACACATAATGCACAGAACGGCAGAGAGCAGCGGAAAACGGAAGCTAAAGAGATCAGGTCAGAAAAAGTAGGAAGGCACAGCAATGGACACACAATGCACAGAACGCCAGAGAGCAGCGGAAAACAGAGGGTAAAGAGATCAGGTCAGAGAACAGTAGGAAGGCACAAATAACACAATGCACAGGGTAGAGACACTTACTAGCGTCGCTGGACACCAGGCAAGAGGAGGAGGGTCTCGAACATGCAATCGGTCACGTAGGCGGGGGTGGGGAGAGGCGGCGCAGCAAGGTGGTGCTGTCGGCGCAGGGGAGCGAGCTCCGGCCAGAAGGTCAGACAAGGGGGGTACCACAGGGCTCACCCCTATGTCTCACGCTCTTTAATATACATGTTGCCCCTTTAGCTAGAATAGGAATATCCTGCTTCTGGAGATCATCTCATATGGAGATGACACACAGTTGGTCATATCGATGGGTCCTAACCCTGAACTTATAAAACCTAAATTCAGAAACTGCATGAGGAAAATTGCTTTTTGGATGCCTCAAAACTGCTTGTAGGTGAACAGCAAAAAGACTGAGATGCTGTTCGGAAAAGCCCACACCTACTGGACAGATAATTGGTGACACAGGATCTGGGTACTGGCCCTCAACCTAAAAAGATTGTAAAAAACCTCCATCCGGATAGACAACAACCTCAAGATGAAAGGGCAGTTTGGGTCTACATGTGGTTCCTGTTTTAGAATCTTATGAATGCTTAGGAAGGCATTTTCCAATCAGAAAGCGCACCATTTTAAAGCTTTTAAGCCCGGTACAGAAACCTCTCTCAGGAAAAGGCCCTACTTATCGCCATAACAAACTTCACCATTATCATCCTACCAGAAATTTGAGATCCAAAGACCAGCACCTGCTCTGCCCCTGCCATATTTGTACAGTCAAACCTGGCAACCATTCTTTCTATCATCTTTATTAGAACACAAACTCCCCCAGCGACTGTTCTGAAATCGCCCACTTCAAAAACATTTTAAAACCTCGCTATTCTAATTTCTTGTTTCTCTTCCTTTCACCCTAGCTGGTTTTCGCTTCAGTGCTGAGATACACCCTCGGATGTGATATTATGTACTATATCAAGTTCAAATAACAATAACCACAGCATCATGGTGCAGGGGTCCCTGCAGTGGTGCTACGAAGCACATAGTGCAACAGCATTAGGAGATATCAGAAGTGCCCCATTCTTAGTAGATATGTCACATTTCTCCAGTTTCCCTTTCATGCAACACAGTACAGTGCAGCAACCTTACTTGCAACCCTGTATTGCCTGAAATGTTATGAGTATGCACAACTATTAAAGTACACATTTACCTAAGTGTCTAAGACAGTTGAATACTACAGTTATAAAAATAAGAACCCTATTTTTGGCCTTCCTCTTTATGCATCAACTTATCTAGTGTAGGACGTTGCTGAGAAACAAATTGGAATATATTATTCAATTTGTCATTAGGATAAAAGAGCCAGGAAAATTACACAATTAAACAACTGAATTAGTGGAAGAGCTCCAGATATTTTAGTGATTGGTAATATTTAGGTGAAATAACTTATTGAGACACTTCTGCAGGGGCATGAGGCTAATTTCCAAAGGAAGCACCTCCTCCTACAGACCCCTATACAAATACAACTATAACCCCTCCATAAAGAGTCAAGTGGGTTGGATAGAAAGTTGAAGTCACAACACCTTTGCATTTTAATATACCCCTTGGGGACATACAGTAGAGATCTAACTTATTCCACCAAGAGGTATTTTTAACTCTTGTACTGCCTACACTACACTCGACCACACCCACTTACTCCTTGAGGCTCATATAGAGCCATACCTCACGTAAAAGACCATAAGAGCTCCTCCCTGGTCTGGGGAGTTGTAGCCCATACCATTTACCTTCGGGAAGTGGTGTAAGGAGGAACTCTATGAGAAAGTATGCCACTTAAGGGTGGGTGAGGGTTTTCGTCCTAAGAACAGAGATTTCTCTTAATCAAGAAACACTTGGGGGGTCATTCCAACCCTGGCGGTCGGTGTTAAAGCGGCGGTCAAACCGCCAACAGGCTGGTGGTAAAAAAAATGCAATTCCGACCCTGGCGGAAACCGCCAACAGAGACCGCCACTTTAACACACCGCCCGCCACGGCGGGACAAACAAACAGCGCGGCGGTCGCCGCCAACAGACAGGCGGGAGACAATGTACCGTCCACCCTATCACAACCCACCAATCCGCCACCTTTTCCGGGGCGGTAGCCCCGCCGATAAAAACACGGCGGAAACAGACATTTCAAACGGAAAACGCTCACCTCCATACACCCGACGAGGAATCTGGACAGCATGGAACCCGAACTACACATCCTACCAGCCATTGTCTTCCTGCTCCTCTACCAGGAGCACGGACGCCGGCGCAGAAGACAACAGTGAGTACTGCACCTACGACACAGGGGAGGGGGAGGCAAAAAATTACGGGGACACACATATGCGACACACCCACCCTCACCCTCAACCACTACAACACACACATCAGTGCATAGCAACACATCACGGTTACACCCCCAAACCCACTGGAAGAATGCAAAGGCAAAAAGAAATGATTATAAATATAGAATTATATTGTAAGACGGAGTATAAAATATATCACACATCTATAACTTTATATAAATAAATTGTCCAGTCCGATATGTCTATCAGCCATTGTTCGTGGGCCACTGGGCCAAAACACATGGGCAAAGCCCACACAGGATACCTGCCTCCAACGGAGAGAACACTGCAGGGGCATCAGATAGGAAAACTACAGGCACCTCAGGGGGAAGGGAAGGGGGGCACCTCAGCCAGATGAGTCCACGACGCCAGATCCACGAGGGGCCTCCATGGCCACTGTGCCATCCTGGGGAGTGCAAAGCCACAGTCTCTCAAGTCTCTACAGTGGGTGGCTTGCCCACTGCCATATCCTGGGGAGTGCAAAGCCACAGTCTCTCAAGTCTCTACAGTGGGTGGGTTGCCCACTGCCATCCTGGGGAATGCAAAGCCACAGTCTCTCAAGTCTCTACAGTGGATGGGTTGCCCACTGGGCCATCCTGGGGAGTGCAAAGCCACAGTCTCTCAAGTCTCTACAGTGGGTGGCTTGCCCACTGTGCCATCCTGGGGAGTGCAAAGCCACAGTCTCTCAAGTCTCTACAGTGGGTGGTTTGCCCACTGTTCAATCCTGGGGAGTGCAAAGCCACAGTCTCTCAAGTGGATAACAGTCTCCACTGGTACTGGAGGGGGACTAGTGCCCAGAGTGCTTCGTGCAGCCCTGCCCGACACAGATGCGGGCCTGCCCCTTCCGCCAATGGGCCAGCGGTGCTTGAGATGAAGGGCCCAGTTCGGCGGTGCCCAGCGGAGCGGTGCTTGAGATGAAGGGCCCAGTTCAGCAGTGCTTGAGATGAAGGGCCCAGTTCAGCGGTGCTTGAGACGGCGGTGCCCAGCGGAGCGGTGCTTGAGATGAAGGGCCCAGTTCAGCGGTGCTTGAGATGAAGGGCCCAGTTCAGCGGTGCTTGAGATGAAGGGCCCAGTTCAGCGGTGCTTGAGACGGCGGTGCCCAGCGGAGCGGTGCTTGAGATGAAGGGCCCAGTTCAGCGGTTCTTGAGACGGCGGTGCCCAGCGGAGCGGTGCTTGAGATGAAGGGCCCAGTTCAGCGGTGCTTGAGACGGCGGTGCCCAGCGGAGCAGTGCTTGAGATGAAGGGCCCAGTTCAGCGGTGCTTGAGACGGCGGTGCCCAGCGGAGCAGTGCTTGAGATGAAGGGCCCAGTTCAGCGGTGCTTGAGACGGCGGTGCTTGAGACGGCGGTGCCCAGCGGAGCGGTGCTTGAGATGAGTGTCCTGGTCAGCGGATCCGGCCCAGGCATGGATGTCACTCGCCACCTGACACGTGGCTGGCGGGGCCTTCCTGCCCATCTGTCTGGTGGCTTGCGGGCCCCCCTGGGCTGCAGTTCTCAGCGTGTGGGTGTCCTCCTGCCCACCTGGGACGTGGCTTGCGGGGCCCTCCTGGGCTGCAGTACCGGGCCTGTGTGTGTCCTCCTGCACACCTGGGATGGGGCTGGTGGGGCCCTCCTGGCCAGCTGGCCTGCTGCCGGACTTGTCGGGCGTGTTGCCCTTCCCACCCTTCCCTGCACGCTTGTGGCCCTTTCCCACCTTTGGCGGTGTGCCAGGTGGCACCCCACTTCCTGACGGAGCCAATGTAGGGATTTTGGTCCCTGGGGTCTTTGGTCGCTCGCGCCGGGCACTGGCAATCTTAGGATGCTTTTCCGGTGGTGGGCTGGCCGTGCCTTGGCTCCTAGCTGAACTGGATGCCCTTGAGGGTGGGGGACTCCACAGTCCATGGACAACAGTCTTCACTGGTCCCGGTTTTGTGGTGGCTGAGGTGCTGATTGGAGTCTTATGAGATGGACGGGGTGGGGGAGTTGTAGGAAAGAGGTCAAGTTTGGAAAGGAAAAGCAATTTGGAAAGAGAGGGACGGGTAGGTGTAGTGGGTATGGGAGTGGAGGAAGAGGATGTGGTTGTAGGAGTGTGAAGTCTGGTGTCTTTGGGTGCAGGTGCTTGGGCTGGAGGCTGTCGTGAGGTGGATGGCTGTTGGGTGGGTGGCTGCCTGCATTTGTGTAGTTTGGAGGATGGGGTGACAGACACACTTGGAGAGGACACAGGGGACGTGTAAATGGTAGTGGGGGTGGTGACTGCACGTGTGCGGAGTGTTCTGGTGGGTGTGCTGGTGATGGACGTAGTGGCTGAAGATGTTGTGCATGCAAGTGTGAGTGGAGACGTCACAGGGAGGGAGGAGGGAGACGAGGAGGAGGGGGACACAGTGGAGGCAGTGGGTGTTGGTATGTCTGCATGTGGATGTTGCTTGTGTGAATGCTTGTGTGATGTGTGGTGCTTATGTCTGGATGAGCTTCCCTTGGGTGTTGAGGTGTGTGCAGGCTGGTCTGTAGGTGTGTCTGGGATAGGCAGAGGTACAGGGGATTGGGTCTGGGTGGAGGAAGTTGGAGGGGGGAGGCTAGAGACAGGGACAATTTCTGCCGTCAGTGCTGAGGCCAGAGCGTTGAACGATCGCTGATGGGCAGCCTGACCCGAATGAATGCCCTCCAGGTATGCATTACTCTGGTGCACCTCTCTTTGTACACCCTGGATGGCATTCAAAAGGGTAGACTGCCCAACAATGATGGTCCTTAGGAGGTCAATGACCTCCTCACTGAGGGCAGCAGGGGTGACAGGGGCAGGGCCTGAGGTGCCTGGGGCGAAGGAGATGCCCACATTCCTGGGTGAGCGGGCACGGGGCAAACGCTGAGGGGCTGCTGGGAGGGCAGTGCTGGTGCGCTGGGTGGCGGCTGTACCTGTTGTTGCGGGGGGCACGGATGTTGCCGCCACCACAAGGGAGCTCCCTTCAGAGGACGAGTCGCTGTCACTGACATCAGCACGAGTCCCCGCTGTGGAGCTCCCCTCGCCCTCCGTCTCACTGGTGAAATCCGAGTCAGTTGCATGGCCCGCCATGGCCATGTGAGATGCAGCTCCCTCGTGCTCCGATGCCACTTCTCCTCCGCCTGATGATGCTAATGCACACATGAACAGGAAGACCACAAAAAAGGGGGGGAGGAGAAATAAAGACATGTTGAGTGCATGGATTACCGCTACCGTTGGCGGACAAGACAGACACAGAAGCCCCCTGCACTACGCCGCGCACTTGGGGTCCACTACGCAATCCGTGGGACATGGCCTACAAGCCTATGGACGACAACTGCACACATAGATGACACAGGGCCATGGATACCTGTAGTTGGCACCCTACAGAGGTGGGGGGCGGGGGCACAGGGCCATGCCTTACGGAGGGGCCTAGCCTACAGAAATCGCCCTGGCCTAGGGATACCCACAGCCCTCCTCCCCCACCCAGACACCTCCACTGCGAGTAAAGTCAGCAGAATGTATTTGTACTCACCCCCTTGTGTCTGCTGTGATGTCCTCACGCGCCCATCCAAATCGGGGTAGGCCACCGCCAGGATCCGGGACATCAGGGGGATCAATTGACGACTGGCACCCCTCCTACGTTGGGAGGCCATCCCCAGCAGAGCCTCCGCCGTCTTCCTGCTCCCGCGTCCGATGTCCTCCCACCTCTTCCGGCAGTGGGTGCCCCGTCTGTTGTGGACCCCCAGGGTCCGGACGTCCTTGGCGATGGCACACCAAATCACGACTTTCTGGTGGGCGCTGACCTATGTGACATGTACAGGGAGAGAAAAATTGTCATCACCTTCTGCATGCTCGATGTGAGTGACCCCCCATCCCCACCCTTGCCATGTGGCACATGCTCTCATCTGTCGTTTGATGCATGCCTCAATCGCTCCCCTCCCCACCATCTTTCATCCACCCGACTCAACCCAGGCATTGCCCACTAAGCATGGTCCCAGTGTACTTACCTGTTGGTCTGGAGGACCGTAGAGTAGCGCATACTGGGGGAGGTTCTATGTTAACCAATGCGGCTTAGCGCCGCGGTCTTCGACCGCCTACCGCCGCGGTGTGCCACGCCAGCGCATTGACCTCACATCCCACTGTCGCACTTCACAGGTCAGGCAGCCGCCATTTCAAGGGCCCACATGGCCTAATTACCAACTGCGTCACACATACCTAGGCCATGCACCAACACTCATACAAGCCATTCAATGCATTGGAAATCGTGCTATGTGCAAGCTGTGGTTACGTACCTGTGGGTTGCTTGACTCTGTGCTCGCTGTTGTCCTTCATAGGCACCGTCCGCTGGGACATGCGAGGAGATGGAGGAATCTTCCCGTGTACAGACCGCTGGTGGACCTGTCGACAATGGAGGAACGACATGTCATACTGACATACAGGCTTGACCGAGCCACTATACAAGAACTGTGTGCCCAGCTGGAGCCAGACCTGATGTCACCCATCCGCCAACCCACAGGGATCCCCCCTCTAGTGCAGGTGCTGTCAGTACTCCATTTCTTAGCAAGTGGGTCATTTCAAACAACAGTGGCCATATCATCAGGGATGTCCCAGCCTATGTTTTCCAAGGTGTTGTCCAAAGTGTTGTCTGCCCTGCTGAAACACATGCGGAGCTACATCGTTTTCCATGAGGTGGGGGATTTGCCTACAGTGAAGGGTGATTTCTATGCCCTTGGACATATCCCCAACATCATAGGTGCCATTGATGGGACACATGTTGCTTTGGTCCCCCCCAGCAGGAGTGAACAAGTGTACAGGAACCAGAAGAGTTATCATTCGATGAATGTACAGATGGTGTGTTTGGCTGACCAGTACATCTCCCATGTTAATGCCAAGTTCCCTGGGTCAGTGCATGATGCCTACATCCTGCGGAATAGCAGCATCCTGTATGTGATGGGTCAACTCCAGAGGCACCAGGTGTGGCTATTAGGGGACTCTGGTTACCCCAACCTGTCCTGGCTACTGACCCCAGTGAGGAATCCCAGGACAAGGGCAGAGGAACGGTACAATGAGGCCCATGGGCGGACTAGGAGGGTGATCGAGCGAACCTTTGGCCTCCTGAAGGCCAGGTTCAGGTGCCTCCATATGACAGGTGGATCCCTAATGTACTCACCAAAGAAGGTGTGCCAGATCATCGTGGCCTGCTGTATGCTTCACAACCTGGCTTTGCGCCGCCTGGTGCCTTTTCTGCAGGAGGATGGTCCAGATGGTGGTGTTGTAGCAGCTGTGGAACCTGTGGAGAGTGAAGAGGAGGAATCCGAAGAGGACGACATAGAGAACAGGAACACAGTAATACAGCAGTATTTTCAGTGACACACAGGTAAGAGTAGACACCGGCATATTACATTTACTTAAAGACTCCTACCTCTCTACTGTCTGACTTTTTCCCCCAGTCTATGGTAACTGTGTTGTGACTTTCCCTTCCGTATTCAGAGCTGTGGGCCCCACTGCGTGACATCTGCTTTGTTTCCCCATGGACTACAGCTGTGTGACAGCGGTTTGTTACCATCACAATGTGAATGAACATTTTGGCACGGTCATGTCTAATACATTTGTTCTAAATCACAGCCAGACTCCAGATTGTTTTGTGCAATAAGTGTTTTTATTCAAGTGCTCTAAATTGGATGGGTGGTTGCAAATCGGTGAGGGGTGATGGTGGAGGATTGTCCATGGCAGAGTACAGACTATCATTTTCACAGGTGCATTGTCCAAATGCCTGTGGGAAGTGGAGCAGGGGCAGTTTAAGGTTGGACAGGGTGACAATGTGGGACAGTGGGTTGACAATCAGGGCGGTATCCTTTGCTGGCGGGGGTCGGGACATCTTACTCTGTCTTCTTCCTGGATCTCAGGGCCCGCTTGCGGGGTGGTTCTCCTTCTGCAGGGGGTGGGGTTCTGGTGGCCTGTTGGTCTTGTGTCGGGGCCTCCTGTCCACTAGCGCCGGCGGAGGTGGTAGGCAGTTCTTGGTGCATGCTAGTGTCAGGGGCCCTTTGAGGTGCCACAGTGTCCCGCAATGTCGTGACTACCTCATTCAGGGCCACTACGATGGTACCCATGGTGGAACTGATGTTTCTTAGTTCCTCCCTGAACCCCATATACTGTTCCTCCTGCAGAAGCTGGATCTCCTGAAACCTGGCCAGGACCGTCGCCATCGTCTCCTGGGAGCGGTGGTATGCTCCCATGATGGAGGAGAGGGCCTCGTGGAGAGTGGGTTCCCTGGGCCTGTCCCCCCCCTGTCGCACAACAGCCCTCCCAGTTCCCCTGTTTCCCTGGGCCTCTGTCCCCTGGACCGTGTGCCCACTACCACTGCCCCCAGGTCCCTGTTGTTGTTGGGGTGGTGGGTTAGCCTGGGTTCCCTGTAGTGGTGGACACACCGCTGATTGACGTGTCCTGGGGACAGAGGTATGGGCCCGCTGGGTGGGTGCTGTGCTGGTGTTCCCAGAGGGGGGAAGGTCTACTGTGGCCTGTGGCTGTGTGAGGGGAACCGACTGTCCCGAGGTCCCCGATGGACCGGGCTGGTCATCTAGATCCAGGGAGACAGAGCTGCTGTCCTCACTGTGGGCCTCTTCTGGGAGTGGAGGGGACATTTGTGGACCCTCCTGCGCGGTGACGTGGCGTTCGGGTCCTGCAGGGGTATAAAAGCATGGTTATTGCTTCTGTGTGTGTCATAGCGTGCAATGGGTGGGTGCCCGTGTACCCCAGTGCTGGCATTCCTTTGTGGGGTCTGTTGTGACGGTGGTTGGGGGGGGGGGGTTTGTATGTGTATGTGCAGTGGGCATGCTTAGGTGATGGGTGTCCATGCTTTGTGGACGCATGCAGGGCTAGGTGTTGGGATGGGTGGGTTGTGATGGTGAGACAGTTGCAAGGAGTAGGATGTGATGGGGGTGAGGGTGGGGGTATGAGTTGGCATGCAGGTGGGGTGGGGGGGAGAAGTAGTTAAGATTTGCCTTACCAGAGTCCATTCCTCCGCCTACTCCTGCGAGGCCCTCAGGATGCAGGATGTTCAAGACTTGCTCCTCCCATGTTGTAAATTCTGGGGGAGGAGGTGGGGGTCCGCCGCCAGTGTTCTGCACCGCGATGTTGTGCCTGGATACCATGGAACGCACCTTCCCCCGTAGGTCGTTCCACCTCTTCCTGATGTCGTCCCGATTTCTTGGGTGCTGTCCCACAGCGTTGACCCTGTCGACTATTCTGCTCCATAGCTCCATCTTCCTGGCAATGGTGGTGTGCTGCACCTGTGCCCCGAACAGCTGTGGCTCTACTCGTACAATTTCCTCCACCATGACCCTGAGTTCACCATCAGAGAACCTGGGGTGTCTTTGCGGTGCCATGGGGTGGTGTGGGTGATGTGTAGGGTGGATTGTGTGGTGCTAAGTGTGTATTGTTGTGTTGTGTGAAGTGCGTGCAAATATTGCTGGGTGACAGTGAATTGGGCGTCTGGGTGCTCGGATGTCTTTTCTCGGTGCGTGTTCAGGAATCTCTAGGAGTGGAGGTTTGTGGGTGATGTGAGTGTGTGTTTTATATTTAATTGGGTGTGTGGGAGTGGTGTGTGTATGTGTCTCAGGTGTGTGTATTTTGAATTGTCCAATGTGGTTGTATTTTGTAAGTGTGGGTGTATTTTGAGCGCGGCGGTGTGTACCGCCAATGGAATACCGCGGTTGAAAGACTGCCGCGTGGATTTGTGTGTCGTGATAGTGTGGGCGTGACGGTGGAGGTTTGGTCATCGCCATTTTCTCGCTGCCCTTTGGTGTGGCGGACTTTTGTGGATGTCTGTATTTTGGAGGTTTGCCTGTTGTGGGTCAGAATGACCGTGGTGGTTTACCGCGGCCGCGGCGGTGTTATGGCGGTCTTCTGAACGGCAGTAAGCGCCTTTTACCGCCGAGGTTGGAATGACCCCCATGGTCTGTGACCTGTCCAGTATGATAGTCTCTTTAGATCTGATGCATTCCTATTGTGTTTTTGTAGTATTTTGGGAGTCATGCATTATTGGTTTCTAAATACTTTGATATCATATGCAATGTCAGAAGTTAACCCTCAAAGTTAACGCTATAGCCATACTAAAAGTGCTCTTTTATTTTTAAATATCAAAGCTCCTGCAGTGTAAATTATGTCCAACTGTGCATTCGGGCAATATGATGAAATCCAGTGTCTCTGTTTCTCTCTCTTATTGTTTTACCCTTTCCCCAGCATTTTTGTGAATCAACACAACAGTAGCTTGGTTTTCTGTGGGTTTGGCAAAGTGTGGAAGCTAGCATCACTCCTATTCGATCCAAATTGAAAGGTCAGTGTATCTTCACCAACCTTCCCTTGACATCCACAATTTGACCAGGGTCCACAAAAATATAAACTAACTCGATAATAAAATGAATAGAGTTCAGGAACATGCTGCAAAATCCATAAAAAAATTACTACTTTCAGAAGGCCACAAGGCATGCAGGGACTACTGGGCCCAACCGTGTGGTTAAGGCCTTTTACTCCTGATGTCTTAAGGCCTTACCTCCTATGGATTAGTGACAGATTTCCTATCACTCATCAGCACAAGAAATTACATCATGGGACCCTGAACTCCTCCCCCTCTCAAGACCTAACTTAATGGCAGCTGCTACACAGACATACCGCTGACAAGTGCAGAGGGCATGGTGCTGGAGCATCACAGGCAAACCTGTCTGCACCCATCCACACCTGGACTGTGGCCAGCACCAGGGACCCTGGTCTGATCACCACCCAGCAATACTCTGCAGCACACCTTGGGTTCCTAGACCCCCGAGGTAGCTTCCCCAACTGCTGCCTCGGTACAGCTTACACCACAATAGGAGCTTTCACCTGCACCGACTGCCGGTTCTGCAGCAGCCATACATCCACACCCCCTGCCAATACAAACAATGCCCTCCACACCATCTTCCAACACAAAATCCACACAAGCACCAACTGCGCATTCACCCCACCATACAGCAAACACCACAGCAAACCCGCACCTCAACACCCCCTTGCATACATGCTCCCCATCACACGATCACTCAGCAAACATACAGTTGAAATATAGGACCTGTTGCATAGCGATGCACCCAACATCCTCTTAATCATAGAGACCTGGCTCAACCCCTCATTGACTCCCAACATCACCACATCAATCCCAGCAGGCTACAAAATCGCTTGACAGAACCACCTTCACAAGCCAGGAGTAGGACTCACTATAATTTACAAGGAATCCATCAAATGCACAACATCCACCGACAATGCCATCCCATTCATGGAACACCTGGAGGGTCAAGCTGCAAATCTAAAAAAATGTCACCCTGAACTCAACTCTTGTCTACCGTCCACCCGAACCACAAGTCACCTTCACCAACCTCATCACTAACTTTGTCACTCTGCTCACCATCAACGCCAGAGCCTACATGCTCCTTTGTGACCTGAACTTTTAACGGGAAGACCAAAATTAATTCTGATCCACAGCACTCCTTGAAAACTTGAGCAACAACAGACTTACACAGCTTATTCCAGAACCAACACACACCGCAGGACACACACTGGACCCCATCTTCTCCACAAGCAACAGAATCAAATACAATTCCACCACACCACTCAGATGGACCGACCACTGCATCATCCACCTCCAAATCAACACACCTCAAGTCAACACCCCTACCGGTTTCATCATACCAAGCTGCAGCTGGGGCAAAATCATAGAAGCAGACTGGTTTGGCACCCTAAGCATGGATCAACCTAGCCTCACAGACACCTCCACGATGGACATTTGTGTCTTCCAAATGTAAGATAGTGTGTAAGAAAGAAGTCATTTTGAGAAATGCCCTGTAATTCACATGCTAGTATGGGTACCCCTGATTTCATAGATGTGCAAAAAAACACTGCTACTAAACTCCATATCTTGTGCCCATTTTGGAAATACATAGGTTTCCTTGATACCTGTTTTTCACTCTTTATATTTTACCAAATGAATTGCTGTTTACCCGGTATTCAATGAAAACCCATTGCAAGGTGCAGATCTTTTATTAGGTCTCGGTACCTTGGGTTCTTGATGAACTCACAAGCCCTATATATCTCCACAATCAGAAGGGTGCAGCAGGCAAAATGGTATATGACTTTCAAAAATCTGCCACAGCTGGAAAAAAATTACAGAAGAAAACGTGGACAGAAATGGCTGTTTTTTTCAACTCAATATCAATATTTTTTTATTTCAACAGTTACTTTCTAGAGGAAAACCTTTAAAGATCTACACAAATGACCCTCTGCTGCATTTAGAATGTTGTCTAATTTTCAGTAATGTTTATCTGTCTGGGATCCACCACTGGTTTTGCACCCACTTCTGTCACTAACTGGAAGGAGACTGAAAGCACAAAAAGTAGTAGAACAGGGGTATGTCCTGGTAAAATACCAAAACTGTGTTGAAAAACGTGGTTTTCAACACACTTTACCTGTTCCTCAAAGCTGGGAAGATGGTGATTTTAGCATGCAAACCCTTCGTTGATCCCATTTGCAGAGAAAAAAATAGATGCTTTCTTCTGCAGCACTTTTTTCCCATTCCCCCCCCCCCCCAAAATGTAGCTGTATTTGGGCTAATTTCTCAGTCTTCTCCAGGGAAACCCACAAACTCTGGGTACCTTTAGAATCCCCAGCATGTTGGAAAAAAAATGGACGCAAATTTGGCTTGGATAGCTTATGTGGACAAAAACCTATGTGGGCCTAAGTGCAAACTACACCAAATAGCCAAAAAAGGGCAAAGCACTGGAGGGGGAAAGACTCAGCAGCTAAGGGGTTAAACATTAGAAAAAATATAAATATATATTTATTTTTAACACACACACATACACACACACACAGAAATTAACTGATTTTTTTACACATACCAATTTAATTACACATAAAAAGTAAATGTTATAAAAAATACATTTTACTAAAATATATTATATATTACAAACATTATTAATTTAAAAAATAATAATAAAATACACAGAAACATAATAATAATAACAATAATAATAATATAATTTTAAATAATTTAAACAAAACTATACTTTTAGGAATAATACATATAACATTCCCACTCCGCTGGGTGCAACAGTAGGGAGGGGTAACATTTACTATTCCCAATCCAATCTGTGCAACAGTAGGGATAGCATTGGACTCAGGAGGGGAAAGATTTACTATTCTCACTCCAGGCCGTGCAACTGTAGGGAAAGCATTAGACTCAGAAGGGGTAAAATGTAATATTCCCACTCCAATGTGTACAAAAATAGGGAAAGCGTAGGACTTAGGAGGGGTAAGATTTACTATTCCCACTCCAGGCTGTGCAACAGTAGGGATAGCGCTGAACTCAGAAGGGGCAACATTTACTATCCCACTCCAGTCAGTGAAACAGTAGGGAAAGTGTTGGACTCAAGAGAAGTAAATGTTATTATTCCCAATTCAGTCTGTGCAACAGTAGAGAAAGTGTTGAACTGAGGAGGGGTAAAATTTACTATTTTCACTCAGGTTGGTGCAACAGTAGGGAAAGCGGTGGATTCAGGAGAAGCAAAATTTACTCTTCCCACTCCAGTCTGTACAACAGGAGGGAACGTGTTGGGCTCAGGAGGGGTAATATTTACTATTCCCACTGTAGTCGGTGAAACAGTAGGGAAAGCTTTGGACTCAGGAGAGGTAAAATTTACTAGTTCCACTCCATTCTGTCCAACAGTAGGGAAAGTACTTCACTTCAAAAGCATACATTATTTTAATACAAGTATTAACATTAAAAAAACAATTAAACAATTAAAATAATTATAAATTGTTTAAATAATTGATATAAGAAAAAAAGTTTTTCAATAAATATTTAATTGAAGTCGCTCATTAAGCATATTTCTAATTTAAAAAACTATAATACTCACACAATTTACCTAATTAATCAACAATAAATTCATTAATTAAAAATACATAATTTATAATTAATAAATCATTATTTAATTAACTTCCCACACTATACCCCTACAAATCCAACAACACACCTAAAATGTACATTACAAAATTATAATAATTGCACAATTCACATAATTAATTAACAATTAGCTAATTAATAATTTATGAATAATCAATAATGTATTTTTGATGACCTTCCTGCACTATACCCCTACAAACCGAACAACCCTCACCTAAAGTATAACTTAGTAACATATTATTTACTGAATTTGTATGCTTAATAATAAAAAAAATAATTAATATTAATTTGAAAAAACACACAAATTAAAAAAATATAATTACTTCCCACCATGTACCCCTACAAATCTCAAAACCAGATACAACACTATAAATTACTATTGTACAATTAAATTAAAAATACAAATAACTCAAAATTGCTAACTATATTTAAAATTATTGACAACAATCACACAAATAATGTAAAACATAGACAATTAAAATATTATTTAGACACAAAAAGAAATGTAAAAAAATATATTTCATACCTTAAAACATTGATTTCTGTCAATTATATTTTTGCACACAATTTTGTTGTGTCACGATATTAAAAACTCAACATTCCTGTAACTCAATATTTTTGATTAAATAGTTTGTCCGACCACCAGATGGGGCGGTGTGAGGAGCTCAAGGATGGGTCATTCTGATGTGTGAATGACAACCACCACTGCTTCACACATAGTTCCATAAAGAGGTCTATAGGGGTCGTCATCTTGTAACAGGAATAGAGTTCTTGCCCCCTGCCAAAACAGCCTCAACATGCTGTGGTGCGCCCCCACGATTATGCAGACTGGCCCGTTTGCTGTGTGGGAAGCCGGGCGGCATCTTTCTCCTTGGTTGCACCATTCTCTGAAAAAGCTGACTCTCAAAATCACTCGACCTCCCTGAGACCGTCACGTTTCATGCATTCCACTCCTTGCACTGTGTTGGGGTGGGGAGGTTTGAAGTGAGCCTATGGAGTGTCTTTGGGCTGCACCACCGGTGGTGTGATCTGGGTCTCCACAGCATCTCATCACCAGCCTCAGGAAAGTGGTGGCCCCATAGGTAAAGCATGTTCTGGGCATAGGGGTGCTCTGTGATCCTGCTTGATTGGCAACACCTCCGAAGTGTAGATGGGGTGATGTTGTTGAAGAATTAAAGTGTATGGCTATTATACTGGACATAGTATAGGTTGCCGACCGCCAACATTATCTACTCTGATTCTTTGAAAAAATGCACTGTGGTAAGAATCATCATGTGTGTGCGGTCCTCTCTTGGTAGGAGGGCGTTTGGTTGATTTTGGACATGATGGAATAGTTACTGGATGGATCCTGTTATATCACTGCCCTCTAAGCCACGTGAGAGACCTCTTATGTGAATATTTCACCATGACTTGTTTTCAAGGTCTTCTTGTGTAGTGAATCCTACTTCGTTTTAATGGGATAACAGGAGTTAGCTTAGCCTTTGGCTTGCAGACTCGTGCCCCTGTCACTTAGTGACTTTTAACCTACTTAGCTTGCTCTGTCTTAGCACATTTAATTATTTATTTCTTCTAAGATGGCTGGCTTGTTTATAGTTAGGCTACTTGTTATGAGTTACATTATCAGTGTCACCGCGCTAAGGCGTCAAGATCAAGCAACAACGACAAACAAACAGTAGGTGTTCACACTTAGGGATTTTCCCTTTCTATACTTTCAAGGGATTGTTTATATTAATTGCCGTCCCAAGCATGTCTGTTTTCTATTATTTGGGAACACACCTACGTCAGGGGTCCTTGTAGATCTATATAAATACATCGCACTTTAGACAGATAATCAGAGGGATTCCGACCAGAGGGCATCGCCACCATCGCTGATATCGATGCTGCAGTCGTCTCTATGCTGACCCAGTCTTCGTGTCCCTGCGGAGTCTGAGATAGAGACCTCATTCCAAGGTAACGAGGGTTGGGGGCTTCTCTCATGGACATGGCATTGGCAGATTAGGTTTAGCAAACCCAGCTCTCCTTTAGGTAGTAGGCTAGGCCTTTCATATTAGGGTATTAGGGCATATTACATCTCATATGTCTTCTCTATGCATTGCAAGATGGTGGGGGTCTTTGTAATAATGACTCTCATCCTCACAATACTGTTTCTTGCATTATTCATTATCCTAATCATTGCAGCCCATGCAACTTATCGCAAATTGCAGTTATGTTGAATAAAAACTATTGAAACTTTACTGCATCTTTGTCATTTCCTGTGTTTGTATGAGACATGATATATCTGTGAGAAAGGGGTAATCACCGTTTAACCACGACACTCCCTGAGATGTCTTATTCTCGAGTCCATGCGTAAAGGCTGCCACAAATCACCTTTTACTATTGTGTTCCTGGTGAGGTGCTGCTAGTGAGCCGGTAAGGTTGGGACAACAGTTGTGATTTGTTGTAGGATAGGCATACTTGCCTACAAACAAAAGTACTGTCATCCTTTAACCAGCAGTCTTGCCCAGAGGAAGAGTCCAAACTACTACATGGCCCCACCAACGATGGTGTTTAGGCACTAATTTACGGATACCCCGACTATCACTGTCTCACAGACAACAGGTATCCTAAGTACCATTATACGGGGACATCCGTGGTCTTTGGGATAATTCTCCTCAGCCGAAAAGGTAAGACCTGATTAAGCTGTAGGTTGTCCAGCTCGAACTCATAAAAGGACTTTACTCCCCATTTTTTGGTGTTCCGTTTTTCTAAAAGAAATATGGCTAACGCCATTGATATTCCTGAAGATGCTAGACAAGCAATAATACAACATTTAATAATGCATGGCCTTACAGATGAGGGCGGGATGTTACTCTTATAATAGAAGCTAATGAAGCATACCAAACAGAAACATTTTACTGTTGGGTCACCTTTCCTGAGGTGGGCCAGAGAATACATACGTTCCACACATATGAAATTGCAAACGTACCTCCACGGTACCGAGCATACCAGTATCATGAAATATCGCTCACATACCAAGAGCATCAGAACTGGTTCAAAGGCGCCCTACCACATGTACTACAAAGAGTGAGATTAGGTCCATTAAGTAATGACGGACCAACATGGCCTATGTTTGCCACATACACACCCCACCCAGGTATACAGAATATGCCAATAGCAAATCTGTGAGATTTATATAATGAATTGGTGACATCATATAGACGATTAGTTCAGTTCGTAATGCGAACTTTGAACACAACACCAGCGCGTCCAGCACCGCCAGTAACTGGTGGTTATCAATTGGCTACTGGGATTAATCCATAAACAATACATACTATTATGGGTAAAGTGCCCGCGGAACGGGAAAAAATACCGTTCTGGATTGCCCAGAAAACTAATCAGCTGGAAGTTGTGTTTCCCCATACGGGACCACAGGAAAAACATAGACTGCTCACTATGTGTTTGCCCTTTGGGATGGTTCCCTCGGTGGATGACTGTGCCACATGGGGTACAGTCTTCGCTGCCATATATACTACCACACATGGTACCCTGACACATGCCAATTTACCAAAAGTGTTAAAACAAATACAACATGAGCATGGGGCTGCACCAGCCCTGGACTTGGGGATGAAATTGATGCGTAACTTTGACGCTGTATCCTCAATAATACTCAGTAACTTTAAAGGGGAAGCAGTAGCACTGGCAATTCGCCAGTGTCTCCGGGAAACTCCACACCTGGAACAAGAGAGACAGCTACCCAAAATAATTTCCGATACCTATACTAGTACAGGATGGGATAGTTTGGGAGCCAAACCAAAGAAATTGGAGTTACAGGGTACCGTCCATAAGGAGGGTACAAAGCAGGCACAAGAGGGCTCTAAGAAGTGCTGGGACAAACAAAAAGATTTCAAAGAAAGAAGAAATAAGAGAGCTGATTCTCCACACCCGGAGACCTCCGAAAGGAGATATAATCTCAGAAATAGGGAGAACATTAAAACTCCAGACAGATATACTAATTCACGTCCCTCTCGTTCCTTTCAGGACGCACCGGATAGATGTAGACGAGAGAGGGGGCCGTCAGGATCGACGTCCTGAGTACGTGAAAGAAAAGGAAGACTCTCCACAGTCTACCATTAAAAAAGAAGAAAAGACTCCTCAGCAAAAGCCACAGTTTAAAAAGAAGAAGGTGGCTGCACTGACAGCTAAGAATGCCAGTATACTTGAGAACACTGTTGAGGAACAAGACGTGGGCAGTGACTCTGTTAGACAGCACGGCAGAGGTCACGATAGGTCACCAGAGGCTGAAAGATCATCTGGATGCGACATCAACTAGCGATTACATTGCAGTTGAAACAGCGTATGCCCGCGTTCTCCCTCCCGATAGGGTTTATGATTTAAAAATTCAGATAGAGGGAGACGTGGAGCGCACCATTAGTGTGATATTTTGGGATGAACTTACTAGTGATAAGCTATTGGCCGAAAGAGACTGGCCACCTGAACACGTCCGCAAGCTCCCGCATGGGGAAGATGTCATTTTACCTTCTTTCTCTGATATTGTCCTGGAAGCAGACAAAGAAGCCTATGCTTCTGAATGGGCTTTAGCGCAGGCACCTGCATTATATCGCAATCATGTAGGTTGGGACAAGGAGTCTCCTTGTCATGTTATTCCCATTAGGTCTACACCCAACCGCTGCCACAATATCCTGTCAAACATGAAGCAAAAATTCCAGTGAGGGAGATCCTCGCCCAACTTGAGTACCAGGGAGTGATTGAGCCCTGTACATCTGCAATGAATAATCTGTTATTCCCTGTTGCAAAGCCGGACCATTCATATAGAATAGTTATTGATTATAGACACTTAAATAGTCATACACGCACATATGCTATACAAAATTCACACAGCACGGCACTAATAAACAATATAGTACGGAAAAAATATGAAACAACATTAGACATTTCTAATGGATTCTTCTGCCAGAATTTAGCACATGAAAGTCGGGACCTGGCTCTCAGAAACGCTTTTGTTGTTTACCTCAAGGCTATAAAAATAGCCCAGGGCTATTTTCAGCCCGGGTAACATCAGTATTACATGATATTGATTCTGAGGCGTTATCCTATGTGGATGACATATATCTCACAGACGACGTCCTCGACATTCATCATGCAAGGGTCGATCAGATCATTTTGGGATTTGCAGATCTCAGTTACAAATTCAATTTTAAGAAAAGCAAGATAGCCTTTCTTAGTGTATTATTCCTAGGGATATGAGCTATCAAACGAGGGAAAGAGCCTGGCCCTGCGCTTTCTAGAAAAATGTGCTCAACTGCACCCTCCTAACACGCTTCAGAAACTCCAGTCATTACTAGGTTTCTTTAATTTTGGCAGAACATTCATTCCAGATTATGTACAACGGATTAAGCCACTTTATGACTTGCTTCAGCCCAGTTTTTATAGCAGACACTGGGCAATTGAACATACATGCATCCTTAGGGAAATGCAACAGGACATGCTAGAAGCTAAACACTTGCACACACGTAACAATAAAACAAATTTGGTCATCAGAATAATTGCTGGTGCCATTGGATTTACTTATGTCACCTTTAATGAGGACGACACGGTACCCATAGCATATAAATCATATTTATACTCCAATGCTGAACAGCGTTTTGCACCTACAGAAAAGGTTCTGAAGGCAGTTCAAATGGCCGTCATAACAGAGAGGCCACTTGCCCAGGGGAAACGTATTATTGTTGTCTATCCGGTGTCGGCCTTAGAGGCTGTCACGAAAGCAAGCGTTCCTAACGCTAAAGCATTACATCCACGTTGGATTCAATGGGCAATGTCTCTGACCGCCACTGATGTTGATTACATTTTTGATCCAAAACTTCAGACACAAGAGTTTCTCCAGTACGAACAAGAGTACCCCGCTCCTCTAAATACCTTGCCACTAAACAACTACCATACTGTCATATACACTGATGGTTCAGCACAACCGGCTGTAGGTACTAAACATCAATACTCAGCACCTTGCGCAGCTGTGAGCGGAGTGATGGAAGATGGAGTTTTCCACCCTCACAATACCCACACTCAGACCTTAGGGGACTGCACAGCCCAGTTGGCTGAGCTTAAAGCTCTTATTCTAGCGCTCAAACATACTGAGCCAGGATGCCAGACCTTAATAGTCTGTGATTCTTATTACTGCCTCCAGTCATACAATGACTGTCTCAATCATTGGAAACTGAACGGGTTTAGAGATTCTAAAGGGAACACCATTAAACACAAAATACTGTGGGGGAGGGTGGCTGATCTTAAGGATAAGCTGCTGTGTGTCCATGTAGTCCATACATTGGGACACCAACGTGTAGGAGTACATGTTACTAGTAACACATTGGCTGATTAAGCGGCCAAAACAGCAGTAGTTATGGCTTCTGTGGCTGCAGTGACTTGTTCTCAGACGAGATTGGATAATGAAATATTGATTGCCGGTAAAGCTTCGGCTGCAGGCAAACACCTTCCGAAAGGATACCCTACAAACTATACTTACCATATCAGTGCGCAGAATGTTGCTTACACAACAATTCCTGGGGTTGGTGATCGAGTGATCCCCAATGAAGACCAGAGATTAGATCTAATTAAAGCAGCGAATGAGGGTGTCGCTTCTGCACATGCTGGTATACAGGCCACAATAACACTCCTACAGAAACGCTTCTGGTGGCCTGGTCTATGCAGACAAACAAAGCAGTATGTCCTTTGCTGTGACATTTGCCAGCAGATCAAGGGTTCTTATATCAAACGCCCACCACAGACATCCCTCTTAGTGTCCAACAGGCCACTACAGTGTGTGTACCTAGACCATTGTGGTCCCTTACAGCCTGATGGTGCATACAAATACATTTTAGTCGCTGTAGATTCTTGTTCTAGATTCCTGTGGGTATTGCCACAGCGGTCGGCTGACGCCCGGACTGTTATAAAAGACTTGCTGATCTTTATCGGTACATACGCGGTTGCAGCATTCCATTTGGACCAGGGCCCTGCATTTGCCTCTAAGGCATTCAGGGACACCATGGGGACGATGGGCGTTGAACTCCATTACTCCTCACCACACCATCCCAAGGGAAATTCGGTCGTGGAGAGGCGGAATCGTGATCTAAAGCTGTCCTTAACAGCTCGAGTATTAGGTTCAGGCCGCAGTTGGTTACATCACCTATATGGGGTCCAGAGAGCACTGAATAATCTGCCAAGACGGTCCTTGGGGGGACGCACTCCATATGAGGTTCTCTTTGGGATACCTATGTATGTCCCAGATCTTGATGCCCCTGGTATGGTGGCAGCAGACACACCATTTGACATAAATGAACGTTTTACAGGAGCTTCAGCAAATCATCTGCAAGTGCTGCCACCTTAGGAATAAGGGATTTAGCGAAAACTTCAACTGGCTGGATTCCTAAAGTTGTGGATCTGGTTTGTGAGAAGATCGCAGTGAAGAAGGAGTTCAGTCCATCATACAGAGCACCTGTACCAGTCTTGGGAATTCAAGGCACCAGGACTGTCATCTTACCACCCCTGTCTGGTTCTAAGACGAACAGATTAATCTCCATTGAGGACATCAAACTACACCATGTGCTCGATCCTTCACAGTAGACCAAGAGGTCCCTTGGGTGGTTCCCGATCCCCTCTCACTACCCAACAGGACATAGATCTACATAGTAGGATGAACATCACTACTACAGACTATGCAACAATGTCAACTGCTGTTCCAGACACCTCCTTGACCATGGGGAGGGCAGAAAATTAACTCTTGTTGGTTCCAGTCACTACTTCAGTGACCACCCCGGTTCAAGATCTAGCTGTTTTTTACACAAACACATCACAGACTAATGACACTGTCTACCAAGAGCCCCCATGTGAAGTGGACCAAAGTACACTGGCTCCCGTGTTTGCAGAGACTGCCTCTGGCTATTTCATTGACATTGATGATTTTTGTTCAGACTCGTCCAGTACTGTGATGGCAATGTTTCAAAAAGTAGTAAGCTGTATCAATGGCTCAAAGATAACTATTTGAAATACCCATGGAACTATTTATGGTTCTGTTTGACATTTTTTGCATTATTTTTATGGATTGTTTTTTTGACTATTTTCTTTTTGCTTAAAAATGGTCACTATATTCCTGATCGCTCCTCTGTGGAGCCTGTTGATGAAGTTTTAACCCCACATCATTCTTCACATAAGGTCCGAAGAGATTTGTCCCCTGTAAATATTACCGCAATACCGATTTCTGATGGGATTGTATGGGACAAAGTTCCATTCGATTTATACGGGCCTACTGAAATTATTCAAATACCATATGTGTTAAAAATTTCAATGACTGATGCAATTACACCTGATGTTGTCTCTGATAATTAGGATGTCCAAACAGTTGATTCCATGCTAACTGAAATGAATGACTATTCCGCTTTTTAAAGTGATGATGTGTATGAACATACAATGAATTATGGGGAAATGTTCTGCTATAACAATTGGGGACATTACTACCTACACCGTGCCACTAGATACAGGCCAGTATTAAACTACACACTGTGGGAACACTGTTCTACACCACCGGTGGGGAGCCCGAAGTACTATAGTGATAAATGTACATACTTTTCTGGGCATGACACAAGAAAAGAAGAGTCATATTATTTTAAAATACCTCCGGCACAAATTAGGAAAATTTTGCTAACTGATACAAAACTGATTTATTCAGATCCCTTTGTTTCCCGGCTCGCAGTTGAAGGTTACGAATATTGGAAGAGCACTATTGATTTGTAAAGTGTATGGGAAACTCAAGATTGGCAGATACAGGGTAGGGAGGCATGATTCCGAGCATGCCTGATTCCTGTACAAATTATTTTCTTAAATGACACAATTCAGCAGACATCCTGTCTGGGGTTAGCAAAAATTAAAGATTTGAACACGCCCAGTAGCCCCACCCCGGCGAGGATTAAAGATTGGCGATACTTCCTCAATATCACCGAGGACAAGCTCGATGCAATGGTTAAGGCTGGTACTTATAATTCTTCACTTTCTAGTCCAGGCGGGTGGTAAGTCTGGCCCACTGACACATTTTTTTAACTCTTCTGGGGGTTTCTCAATTAATAGACCAGACCCTTGCTTTGTATCAGGTCAACATACAGGTATAGTTACGACATACAGTGCGGGTAAGCTGTGCCAGCAATGGGTACAGACCAACACGTTAGCTGCAGTTAAGAAACACCTGAATACTATTTCTGAAGGTATAGACTTGCAGGATTTTCTGCTGGGTCCTAAGAAAGAACGCTCAAAGAGGTTTTTTGCTATGTATAATGAAATTTGGAAACTTTCCCAGATTGAGGCTGCTTGGCGTTTAAGGCAATTGGATAAAGAAAATTTAGAAAAAGCATTAGCTGTTGTCGATAACGGCATTAATACACTGTCCAACATGATTTATTCATCATCAAATATAGTGTCTTCTGCTATTGATATCACTCAGACAGACCTGATGGTTTAATGGTATTAATGGTTGACATTAACATCTCCGTATGTGTTTTAGCGACATTGTTTTTATTATCTTTTTAACACATTTGAAAGATTTTTTAGCTGATTTTTTATGCTTTTAGTTCAGAGCATTTTAGCATTCGGGTTCCTATACCTTCGTCATACCTGTTATGGCAATGGGGAGGGTGTAGTGAATCCTACTTCGTTTTAATGGGATATCAGGAGTTAGCTTAGCCTTTGGCTTGCAGATTCGTGCCCCCGTCACCTAGTGACTTTTAACCTACTTGGCTTGCTCTGTTTTAGCACATTTAATTATTTATTTCTTCTAAGAAGGCTGCCTTGTTTATAGTTAGGCCACTTGTTATGAGTTACATCATCAGTGTCACCATGCTAAGGCGTCAAGATCAAGCAACAAAGACAAACAAACAGTAGGTGTTCACACTTAGGGATTTTCCCTCTCTATACTTTCGAGGGATTGTTTATATTAATTGCCGTCCCAAGCATGTCTGTTATCTATTGTTTGGTAACACACCTATGTCAGGGGTCCTTGTAGATCTGTATAAATACATCGCACTTTAGACAGATAATCGGAGGGATTCCGACCAGAGGGCATCGCCACCATCGCTGATATCGATGCTCCAGTTCTCTTGATGCTGACCCAGTCTTCGTGTCCCTGCGGAGTCTGAGACAGAGACCTCATTCCAAGGTAACGAGGGTTGGGGGCTCCTCTCATGGACATGGCATTGGCAGATTAGGTTTAGCAAAATCAGCTCTCCTTTAGGTAGGAGGTTAGGCCTTTTATATTAGGGTATTAGGGCATACTACATCTCGTATGTCTTCTCTATGCATTGCAAGATAGTGGGGTCTTTGTAATAATGACTCTCGTCTTCACAATACTGTTTCTTGCATTATTCATTATCCTAATCATTGCAGCCCATGCAACTTATCGCAAATTGCAGTTATGTTGGATAAAAACTATTGAAACTTTATTGCATCTTTGTCATTTCCTGCGTTTGTATGAGACATGATATATCTGTGAGAAAGGGGTAATCTCCGTTTAACCACGACACTCCCTGAGATGTCTTATTCTCGAGTCCATGCGTAAAGGCTGCCACAAATCACCTTTTGATATTGTGTTCCTGGTGAGGTGCTGCTAGTGTGAGCCGGTAAGGTTGGAACAACAGTTGCTATTTGTTGTAGGATAGGCATAGTCGCCTACAAACAAAAGTACTGTCATCCTTTAACCAGCAGTCATGCCCAGAGAAAGAGTCCAAACTGCGACACTTGCCTGAGGGCCAACTCATCATTCCATTCCTCCAGTGTATGATACTCTGTTTATCTGTGTGGAGCTCTTCCAATTGCACATGTGGTCCAAGTGCAGGCCAAGGGCAGTCATGCAATTGGAAATCAATGTCCTTAATGTCTTTTTGTAGATCACACATATATCCTCTGATGTCTGACCACGTTTTTCATGTCCCTTAAGAGCTAATGTAGAAAGTCTTCTGTGATGGACAGTCCCCCGGGACAGTGTGGGTATTTCACAGCTGGCTGTCTCAGTTACCGATGAGTTGCTTTGTGATGTATCAATCTTTGGTTTGGGCACCAGCAACTCCTTGTTAGTGGTATCTTTGTGGGATCTGTTGGTAGCCATTATCAACATTGGTGGGCTGATCTCGAATCACATTGAGTCTTGTAGCCCAACAGCCAGAGGCCTTTGGTTCTTGCCATGTGGCCCCTCCCATGTTAGGCAGTGTGACCTCTTGATGGAATGTTTGGAGGAACCGCCACAGCGGGCTACATCTCCACAAAGTTTACAGGGGTGGAAAGCGGGCCAGGCGTGAACTATATGCACTCTGATTAGTCTTGTCAATGTCCCCGCTCCTGTAATGGTTGCAGTGACATTCAGGAGCAAAAGGAAAGTCCTAGGGGAGCATTCCAGACTCCATGATGTCCCCAGAGGCCAGGGCAGGGTGCTTACCAGGGCCCCAGTTCCCTGCAGATTTTCTCTAGACTACCATCAGAAAGCCAGAGGAGGCCGGAGGCAATAAGCGTTTAGAGTCAGTGCTGTCTCCGGTGATGCCAGTTCAGCCTACCTCTTCCTCTAGCTTGGTACTCCTTCCACTTCATTCCAAGTTGGCCTCTGGGGTCGAGGTCCATGGGACTTGGCAGGTCTATCCCTCCGGTGGGCAGAGATCCAAAATCCAGTCCGTAGCTCCGGACCTCGCAGTCTTCAAACTAAAAATGGAGCCTGGAAAACAGTTCTTAGAGGCATATTCCTCTTTCTATGTGAGGTGCAGACTGCGAGAAATGAAGACATTTCTATCAGTGTACTTGTCATTTTGGTCGAAAACCCAGCTTTACTGACTTTAGTAAATCAAAGTTTGTGCCAAAATTCATTGGTGCGTGCACGGGAAAACCAATGTAAAGCCTCTCCAAAGCAAAGTAACACAAGGCGGCGAATAGTGCTGCATAATGTGTCTTTTTTTTGCTAAGCCATGAAAAGCCACGCAAATCGGGCTTTGCATGTCTTAATAAGTCCCAAAATACATTTTCTGTTGGGGCTGCATCTAAACAGTAACGAAGCGGGGACCTAGTATTTTTCTTATTCTAAAGCATAGACCTAAAACAGCAACCACAGACAGAAACCAGTTGAAAGGTATGTGAAAGCTGTCAAAGGTGTTTCAAAATGATAAGTAGAGCAAACAGATGGATGATTGCCATGTTACAAAAGGATCCTGCAAATCTTACATGAATTATTTTTCTCCCACCAGTCCTTGAATATTTCAGAATAGCAAAACCTAAATGGATGCCAGTATTGTTTCCTAAGGAAGGACTGTGAAACATTGTAGGTATCATCTCCTAACTCCAGCAACTGCTTCTGACATGCTCCTCCATTTACATGTTTTGTACTAACAGTGATACTAAAAATATTACTAAGGAAAGTTCTCAATACTGAAACAGGGATAGAGTCAGCTAGTGTAAGGTGACAGAAAAAAAGACATGGAATTAGATGATTGAGACATCAACAGAGAGCCCGAGGTATGGAGATGACAGGGCCTAAGGCATGAACATAATCAGTGGTACCCTGAGCAACAATAAAGAGGAATACACAGAGAGGCAGAACCTCTTTATCTCAAAAGATGGTAGATCGTCATTAGGACAACGTTAAACACACAGAGAGAGGAAAGGGAGTGAGGTATGTAAGACATACAAACATGAGCAAAAGGAGGAGAGGAGTGAGATCTCTGTAAGAGAGGCCAGTGCACAGATGGCTACGCAGTGCATCTTAAATTCTACATCAGATCTTTAGTCTCCTCTGAAGAGCTCAGACCACTGAGTTCACCTTCCATCTTCTTCAGCAATCGCCACTTGATCCACCTCATACTCCTGTTTGCATACCCCACTCCTGCCACCCCTGTACTGTTCAGACCTTGAGCAATGCTGTGCCACAAGGCAGAGACTAAGCTGCCTGTCAGACCAAAGTGACTCTGCTAACACTCCTGTGCATGTATTTTTTCTAGTGCTTAGCCACAAGAGTGCCTGTCCGGCTGAGTAAAGGTCAGCTTGATAGACGCTCTTCTTGTTCAGGTCAGGTAGCCTGGAGCTAGACATGCACTAAATGAGCAGGTGACTGGCTCCCTGAGCTGAGCTTTTCCAGGATGAGGATTTCACAGCCCTGTGGGCATGTCCTCCTCAGCCTGGACAAAAGTGCCTCGAAGGCCTCCCCCTCATGGAAAGAGGAGTGCCACTGATTGCCACAGACCTGAGTTATTCAGTTTTTCAGCCCTGAAGTGCCCAGGGCCAAGTGCCAATCAGTGACACCTCCTCACAAAATGGGATAGGGTCAGCAGTCTCAATGCTCCCCAACCACTCTGTGACGAGTGAGGGACTACTGCCATTTCTCATGGTAGTTGTCCCTACCCTCCAAGCACCTCTGAGGCTTCAGTTTCCAGGACCTGCAGCACAGGTAAGATTTGTGATTTTGAATGTTTGATGGGTGCATTCATGTATGAATGTGTTGTGAGTTAGTGCTGTGAGTGGGTGTGTATGTGTGTGTGTGTGTGTGCGTTTTTGAATGCATGGGTGTGAGTGAGTGTATATGTGTGGGAGGCCCACCCACCTTGCCCTCTACTAAAATTAAAGGCCACCACTGCTGCTGCTTGAACAACTACTCTTCTGCTTGGGCTCTCAAACGTCCAAGGGAAGGAGCTATGTTAGACACAAATAGTGCCAAGTCTGATGCAGGCCCATCCAACATGAAAGAGGATCAAAAAATCTCTAAATGGCTCACCTTCGAGGCATTAATCCAGGTAGTCACTGCATGGTCATATCTCCTCTTGACTATGCCAACTCTCTTTATATTTGACTCCCTAAGGCTCTTCTTTCTAGGCTCCAGAACCAAGCAGCTCACCTGATATATAAAGAGTCTAAACACTGCCCTATTAGCCCTCTATTAAAAAAAAACCTCCACTGGCTCCCATTGAGCAAATAATTGTCTTTAAAACAGGGTGTATGCTTTTTAAAGCTTTTGATGAGAAGAGCGCTGCCTTTATAAATTCAAGACTTATGAAATACACTCCAAACAGGACTTTAGAATCCTCTTTTGCGAATTTTCTTTTTATGCACAAGTTCAAAAAGAAAAGATTGGCCAGTTCCAGATTCTCTGTTTTGGGCCCCAGACCTGGAAATTGTTTCCTCTCAATATAGGGATAGCCACAAATTACATAAAGTTCAGACAGCCACTTAAGACCTGGCTTTTCCAAAAAGTGTACAACTAGGGCATCTGTTCTTCAAAGCAGACTGTTTTTGTTATGTCTCAACTGGCTATTAGCGCCATGAAACCTTCTGGTGTAAGTGCGCTCTATGCATATCTTTAACATAACATAACATGATGTATCTCTGCTCTGCACGAATTATCATCTCTATTTTGCCCACATGATGCTTATCTCCTCTGTCTATGTATATTTTGCCTTCTAATCTGCACGCATTCTTTCTCTTACCTTCCTGTATTCCCTGACCTACCTGCATTCAACATGACTCTCACATTCAGTGTGACATGGCTTGTCCATATTATGTGACGTCCTAAATCACAGCAGGCCCCCTGATACTGAAAATCATTGGTTTGGTACAGTCAAGTTTTCCACTATGGTGTCGGAATACAAATGTAGGTCCCATAACATGAACAACATGAGGCAAAAGTGGAAGTTTAATGATAAAGTGAGGTGGGGCATACATTTGAATGTGCTCCCTTTTCAAATTGCTTGCTGAGCCAGCAGTGCACACTGAGTTTTACCAGAGCAGTATACATTAGGGTACACCACAGCAGGGTGTGCGATGTCAGAGTAAAACAGAACTAATACAGTGGCTTTGAGCCGTAACAACATTGCATTTTGTTTTGTAAAAGAAGCACTGGCCAGGCCAGTCAGGGAAGTCTGTTATGCTAGTAGCGAAAATGGGGAAAGCCTTCAAAAACATTTTGGGCATCGGCAATTACTTCTTATCATTACTTTTTTCTTTTTACAAACTGTGCACTGTAAGAGCAGGAGGGAAACAGTGTTTACTTTCTGCAGCTCCGACTGGGGACTTTATACTTATGGAAACAAATGCATTTAGCAGTACAGCACTCTTTCTCATGCATCATAAAATATAACAAAGGAAAAAAAAAAAAAAAAAATCAAGTTTGTTTCCATACTTAGCTTTGTGAATACATGAAAAAAGGATTAGCAAGGCCAATATCTCTGGCCCTGATAAGATGTTTATTTCTTTTATTATTCCAAGGTTACAGCACAAAAATAATATAAAAAAATGCCAACTAAATGTGGCCTAATACGCTTGCAATAACATTTTTACATCACAAACAAACAATGACTACGGGCCTCATTACAAACCTGGCGGTCCGAACTGCGGACTGCCAGACCCATGGATAAGAGACCGCTGCAGAGTTAGCAGTCACCCCCGTCCTTTACAAGGTTTCCACTGGGTTGACCGATGGAAACCTCAGAAATCTGAGGTTTCCTCTGGTCAGTCAGTGGAAACGCGGCAGCATTGGCCCCAGCTCCTCATTGAGCCTAGTCTAGTACTCCCAGCACCCTCAGAATGTATTATGAGCGTGCTGGGGAGGGGAGCCCCTGCACTGCCCACGGAATGGTCGTGGGCAGTGCAGGAGCTCCCCTATGTCCCCCAGCACTGCCTTTCAGCAAGCCTTTTTTCTTTGGCAGGGTCCCGCCATGAAAAGGCTGATAGAAGCTGGACTTGTGATCTGCATGGCAGTGCTAACGCAGTGCCACTGTGGCTGACCATGACTCCGACCACTGCCACCCCGTCAGGAACCTTGTGGCAGCGGTCCCCTAGTGGTCTAACCACCAGGATCATAATTTGGTAGTCTGGCCGCCACCACGAGTCTGGCGGTCAGAAGACCGCGACTCATAATGAGTCTCATAGTTTTAATACTTCACAACAGGTCCTTTCTAGTAGACACATGTACTTAGTACAGGCTTAGTGTAGGAAAGTACCATTTTTCTTGGCATGTTAGCCCCATTTTTACCTGTATGTCAGTATGTTTTTGCCTGTCTGTAGGAAAGTAGCCTCTTTCTAGAATGGTTACCCCCACTTTTGGCCTGTTTGTTAGTGTGTGTCAGTGTGTTTTTACTGTGTCACTAGGATCCTGCTAGCCAGGACCCCAGTGCTCATAGATAAAAACCTATATGTCAGTGTGTTTTGCCTGTCTCACTGGGATCCTGCTAGCCAGATGTGCCTGTGTAGTGCCTAACTGTGTCACTGAGGCTCTGCTAACCAGAACCTCAATGCTTATGCTCTCTCTGCTTTTAAATTTGTCACTGTAGGTCAGTGACTACATTTACCAATTTCAATTGGCATACTGGACTCCCCTTTTAAGTCCCTAGTATATGGTACCTAGGTACCCAGGGCATTGGGGTTCCAGGAGATCCATATGGGCTGCAGCAGTTCTTTTGCCACCCATAGGGAGCTTAGACAAACCCTTGCACAGGCCTGCCACTGCATCCTAAGTGAAATAATGCACACGTTACTTCACAGCCATTTTCACTGCACTTAAGTAACTTATAAGTCACCTATGTGTCTAACCTTCACTTGCTGAAGGTTAGGTGCAAAGTTACTAAGTGTGAGGGCACCCTTGCACTAGCAAAGGTACCCCCACATAGATCAGGGCCATTTCCCCAGACTTTGTGAGTGCGGGACACAATTACACGTGTGCACTACATATAGGTCAATACCTATATGTAGCTTCACAATGGTAACTCCGAATATGGCCATGTTACATGTCCAAGATCATTGAATTGTCCCCCCCATTTCAAATCTAGTATTGGGGAGCCAATTTCATGCAACCTGGGGGCACCACCATGGACCCCCAGTACTGCCAAATGAGCTCTCTGAGGCTTGCACTGTAGCTACAGCTGCTGCCACCTCACAGAAAGGGTTCTGCCCTCCTGGGGTCTGGGCAGCCCAGTCCCAGGAAGGCAGAACAAAGCATTTCCTCTGAGAGCAGGGTGTTACACCCTCTCCCTTTGGAAATAGGTGTTACAGGCTGGGGAGGGGTAGCCTCCCCCAGCCTCTGGAAATGCTTTGAAGGGCACAGATGGTGCCCTCCTTGCATAAACCAGTCTACACCGGTTCAGGGAACCCTTCTCCCCTGCTCTGGCGGGAAACTGGGCAAAGGAAAGGGGAGTGATCACTCCTCTGTCCCTCACCACCCCAGAGGTGGTGCCCAGAGCTCCTCCAGTGCGTCCCAGACTTCAGCCATCTTGCTTTGCAAGGTGTGGGGGCACTCTGGAGGGCTCTGAGTGGCCAGTGCCAGCAGCTGACATCAGAGACCCCTCCTGATAGGTCCATCCATACCTGATAAGGTAGCCAAACCCCCTCACAGGGCTTGTTAGGGTCTCTCCTGAGGGTTCTCTTGAGATTCTGTTTGCAAGTTTCCTTCAGGAATCCTCTGCAACAACTTCAGACTCTTCTGACCTCAGATCAAACGCAGCCTGCTCCAAGAAATGCTGTAACTGCAACAAAGTGTCTACAAGAGACACTTTTCTTCAGCAACCTCATCTCCAAGTCAGCAACTGCAACAATGTCCATGGTGTGCATGCTCTGGGGTCTCCCTGTCTTCATCCTGCACCAGAGGGACCGAAGAAATCTCCCGTGGAATGACAGAGTCCCTCCCCTGCTCCAAGCAGGCACCTTCCAAGGCGACGACCGGTACCCTGGGACTCCTCTCACGGCGATGACGGTACTCCTGTGTATTGTCTTTTTCGCCTCCAGAGGCCTCTCTGCACTCTTTTCAAACTTCCTTCATGTATAGCCTGGCCCAGGTCCCCAGCACTCCACCCTGCGACGCTCAACTCGCTGAGTTGTTCTCCGGTGGCGTGGGACCTTCTTTTGTTGTGCTGCATCAACCACGTTTTGCACCTCCTTTGAACCCGGATCCTGCGGCTTCTGGGGGTGCTGGATGGCATCCTGAGGGCTCTCTAAAGTGCTGGGAGTCTCCTCCTCTTCCTCCTCACACAGAGTTGAGGCCCCCAGATCCCTCCTGGGTCCATCCAGCGCCATTTTGATGGAAAATGCACTTTTGTTGTAGCCAAGGCTTGTTGGCGCCTTCCAACACGAAATCTCATCTGCAATGATCTTCACACCATGGAACATCTTTTGCATCATGCAGGAACAAGCTGGCATCTTCCTAGGGTGCATTTCTGCAGTCTTCTACTAACCAGGGACTCTTCTTTTGCACCCTCTTCTGGGTTGGCAGGGTCTCCTGTCCTTCCTGGAACTTCTTTCAACTTCTGAACTTGGTCCTCTTCCTTTGCAGGTCTTCAGGTCCAATAATCCAGCAGTTGTTCTTTGCAGAGTAGGTTGGCTGCAAAATTCCAAAAACGAACTGTATTGTGTCCTAAGGAAACTTGCAGTACTTTACTCCTGTTTTTCTGGGCTCTGGGGTGGGGTAATTTACTTCCCTTTACTATATTCTTACTGTCTTAGCGATTCTGCACACACTACACTTGTCTAGGGGGAATTTGTGATTTACATTCCACTTTTTTAGTATATGGTTTGTGTTGCCCCTAGACCTAATTTCTCCCATTGCATTCTATACCATTTCCTATTGTTTGCACTATCCTATGTCTAATTACTTACCATATTTTGGTGTCTAGTGTATATATTGTGTATAATTCTTACCTCCAGAAGGAGTATTGCCTCTAAGATATTTTTGGGCTTGTGTCACCCAAATAAACTACGTTTATTTTTGGTAACACTGAGTATTGTCTTCACTTGTGTATAAGTACTGTTTAACTACAAGTGGTATTGAAGGAGCTTTGCATGTCTCCTAGTGCAGCCTAAGCTGCTCTGCCATAGCTACCTCTATCAGCCTAAACTGCTAGAACACTACTACATTTCACTAATAAGTGATAACTGGACCTGGTGTAAGGTGCAAATACCCAAGGTACCCACTACAAACCAGGCCAGCCTCCTACACATAGAAACCCCTAATAGTTTTAATGTAAATCCCAGGAAAATCTGATTCTTATTGGTGCAAATTGGTGCAAGGAAAATGTGCTACTGGATTACTGTAAACTGAAGACATAGGGCCTGATTTAGAGTTTGGTGGTGGAGGGTACTCTGTCACAAACGTGATAGATATCCTGTCCGCATTATTACGATCCCATTATAGCCTATGGAGATTGTAATACACAATATCAATCATGTTTGTGATTGAGTAACCCGTCCATCAAACTCTAAATCAGGCCCATAGTTTAAACACTCAAGATGACTCCAAAAAGTTAAAATAAATCATACAGAATGGGATAAAAAGCAATTGAAATGTAGGGTACTGGCCCACTATACCTGATAAGGAAGGGTATTTCTTTTTAGGTAGAAATGCATATGTGATTGGGCAAAATGCTGCCACTCTCAGAGCAAGGCAACCGATTAATGAAATTAGATGACCCGTTGCGCCATGATTTACACTACAGTAGATAGATGTAAAATGTGAATGACCATACCAGAGGACAAACCAAAGCCCCATTATGTATGTATATATTGTTGTTCCTTTATTCATGATTTTTCTTCTTTATATGATGGTGGTGAAACAGCTAAAGCTGTCTTTAGGCCACACCTCAGGTTGTGTTTGAAAAAACAGCCACCTCCATGCTTGACAAGTCTCATAGTTCCTTACAAGTGCTCATTAATAAAAGCAATGATAAGGAGTAAATTAAAAAGTAATTCCTATTCACTATGTGGTCCACATGGATTAATTCCGGTCGTCTTGACCATTATTGTTTTTTTAAATCACATTTTGTGAATCTCTTGATGACTTTTCAATATCTTTTCTCATTGAGTTAAACACTATGCTTCATTGACATCAATTATTGTGTCATCAGGATAAAGGTAATGGTGCATCACTTCCTGGCATTTAGGGTCAAAAGTCGCATCATGTTTCTTCCTGTAATGTACTTAAGTTCAAATAGAGTGATGTCACTTCGCTAAACCTGGCATTTTGGTGACTCAACATCCTTGCATACATATTCATCATTGCTCCTTTTTTTGACAATGCTTGTCAGCATCAGCAATAAAAAAAAATATATTTGCAGGTGCTGAAGAGTATCAGCAAAAACCAATGGGAATTACCAATCGGACTGCACCAGCATAATCAAAAAGCAAGAATGATTGGCTTTGCTAGCGCTTGTTTTAAAATTAAATTATTTTCAATAATATCTGCATACAACGTTCCATGATCCGCTTATAACTTTGAAAATACAGGGCATCCCATATCCCCCAAGGAATTTGTTAACAGTTTTACAATGAACAATGGAAATTTCCCAGGGGTAATTATTTTCGGTTCATTGAAGTTTTTACAGGAAATAATTTGTAAAATGAGTAACATTGTATCTTGGTCCCCTAGTCCTACAAAATAATTGAAAATAGCTTATTAGAGGCCACTTTGGCCCTCAGGGCCATGTGGTGCTGTAACAAAGTGAACCCAACCTATAGTTAAAAAGTAAAAATAATTCAGATGGAGGGTACTGCGGTAGCCAGCGAGGGCCTTCTTTTAATGATTTTTTTGTTACCACCTGCCCAGCGAGATGTGGGGGAGCACACTGACAATGAAGGATTGGCGGGAGAGGCTGTGGGAGCACAAGGGCAGACAGGAGGGGGCAGGGACAGCCCACGGGCCACACAGGGCAGGCCGGGGACCAGACACAGCAAGCTAACCTTGGAGGACAGTAGGGAGGAACAGGAGCAGCACACAGGACCAGGGAGGGCAGCAGGAGTGAACAGGGGCATGTCAAAGGACCTGGAAAAGGGCAGACCATGCGGCCAGGGGTAGCAGGAAAACCTTGGGGGGCAGCAGGGAGAGCCAGGTACAGCACAACTGACCAGGGAAGGCAGCAGCGCAGTAGGGGCATCCCGCATAGGAGGCCAAGGGCCACCAGCTGACCTAATAGAGAGGTGCAAAGGAGCAGCACAACAGATTAAGGAGAGCAGCAGGCAGGGAAAAAGGTCAGCTCACGGACTGCATGGGCAGACCAGGGAGCCAGGGACAGCAAAATGATCCAGTAGTGCAACAGGAATATGAAGGGGCAGTAACACAGACCTGGGAGGGCAGCAGGGAGTTGGTAGGGGCAGCCCATGGACCACGCAAGGCACGCTGAGGGGCCAGGGACAGCAAGCTGACCTTAGATGGTAGTAGGGGAGGGCAGAGCCAGTATAACGGAGCAGAGAGGCAAGGGCAGTAAGCTAACAATGGAGGGCGGTCAGGAGAGGATGGGGCAGCAGACCCTGTGATCAACTGTTAGACCTATCAGACTTATGGTGGTCTTCCCCAAAACTGTTTGCCTGTTTACCTCACATTTTTGCTGTATTTTGTTGCTGGCCTGAGGGCTCTGGGAACGTTGCCACTGCTGACCAGTGCTACAGTGCATGTGCTTTTCCCCTAAACAAGGTACCAGTGGTGTATCCTCAACTGCCACATGTAATGTACTTGTAAATCCCTTGCAAAGTGGTATTCTGTATATTAAATGCTACTACTGGGCCTGCAGCACTGATTGTGCCACCCACTTAAGTAAGTAGCCCTTTAAACATGCCTCAGGCCTGCCTCTGTAGAGCCTGTGTTTGAGGATTTACTGCCACTTCAACTTATCATTTAAAACCCCTTGCCAAGCCTTAAAATCCCCTTTTATTACATATATGTCACCCCTACAATAGGCCCTAGGTAGGCCATAGGGCAGGTTGCTATGTAAGTAAAAGGCAGGACATGTACTTTTAGGTTTTACATGTCCTGGTCATGAAAAACTCCCAAAGTCGTTTTTCACTACTGTGAGGTCTAGTCCTCTCATAGGCCAGCACTGGGAATTTCTTAATATACATTTAAGATGTAATTCACGATCGGAAATGAGTAGCTTCCCCACGTTTTATATCATTGGAATGGCAATGATAAATCCTCTTTACTGGTAAAATTGGATTTAACATTACTGTTCTAGAAATGCCACTTTTAGAAAGTGGGCATTTATTTGCCCTTACAGTTACACTTTGTGCATTCCTTCTAGACAGCCACAAACACAGGAAGGTTAGGTGTCTCTGAGCACTTATCTGAATTCATCTGCATTCTGATGACTCTTCCTGGGCAGGAAGGGTGGAGGGGAGCTGACACTTACAGCTGAATAGGGAGTGCCTGGCCCCACACAGAGGGCTGATTACCCCTTGTTGACAGTGTAGAGCCAGGGCTGAGGAGGAAGAAAGGACCTCTGTGCACTTAAAAAGACCCTTCATTGAAGTCACCCCAACTTCAAAGGCTCATTTGCGTATAAGAACTGGGTCTCTGACCCTACCAAATCAGTACATGACTTGATCTGTGAAGAACTCTGCCAGGAATAAGGACTGCTGCGCTACACGTAGTGCCACTCTGCTGGACTGCTTTCCAAGAAGGACTGCTCTCTGCTTTGATGAGTTACCCTGCTGCCTGCTGATCTCTGCCCCCCTGAGGAAGGACTGAACCCCTTTCATTTGAACCCAAACCCTCCTCAAGGCCTGGTTGGCTTGCCCCTGTTCTCCTGCAGTCTCAGGGACATCAAAGACTGCCTACAACCTACAACCAACAACCAACACCTGGACCCTGTCTGCTGTGAGTCCTGCTCTGCCAAGTGGTGCCAATCCAGTCCTGGGCCCTTGGAAGTGAGTATCTGTGCTGCAACCCAAGAAAATACAAGCATCAATAATGCTGCGCTGATCGCAACCAGTGCATTTCCTCTTGGTGCCAAGGCATTGCTGCTGCTACCCGAATCACACACCCCGCATTGCCAACTGAGTGACGCATCATCTCCAGATTCCAGCTCACCACCAGTACATCCAGTGGTTCAACAACGACACATCACCTCAATGCCTAACACTTCCTGATCTTCGACACAGCCTTGGCACTGCACAGCTTGGAGCCAACACATCGCCTACACTTCCTCAATCAACAGGAAAGCATCTCATCCTCTGCTCCATGCATCAAGCCCTTGATGTCGACATTCTTCTGTCCAAGTACTTTTTCAGCGGACCCTGTATGAGCTCTGTAGCTGGCCTGACCTCCATCACGGTTGGCCTGAACTTTGGATTTACTCTGGTGTGATTATATCCTTTACTATTAAGTAGCAATAACCTTTGTTTTGTCTATGAAAATATATATGTGCATATCTATCTATCTATTAATATATATATATATATATATATATATATATATCTTTTAACAAACGCCCCTCCTCCAGCCGCTGAACTCACGGCAGGTGAATCTGTTCGCGAGGGTCCCAACTTTGTGTTCCACAGCAACTCCTTTCACAAAGTTACGGAGCACTCACGGGGTTCACAGAAATGTATTAACAGCAAGTCTTCTGCAGACTTGTTTCGGCGTAATGCCTTCATCAATGCTTTGAAATGTTTGTGCATAGTATCTGGTTGACTTAAATCTTATATCCACTGCTCTCATTGGTGAGTCTGTGGCCAATAGGAGGACTGCAATAATTTCACTGACTTTCTACAGCAGACATGCCTTTCCAATATCGCCACTACATCTGCGGTCACATGAATCTAAATGCGGGCTCAAATGCCAAACTGACACTTCTCCCCGATGGGCTGACTCAGATGTTGGCAATGGTACCTCGCATACACCACTGGCCACATTGTATTTATAGTCCATCCTTGCAGTGATGTCCCACACAGGCTGCCACTTCCCCCTAAATAGTTCTTAGTGCGCCATCTTCTCCCGTGGCCACAGCCGGTGGATGGAAAAACATAATGTACCCGCAGACGTCTGTCGAATGGCTAGGCATCCTTAGGTTTGGATAAATCATGACCTTCATTGGTCAGTGAGACAATCTGTCAGTGGCAGTTCTTGTGGTACAGTAATAATCTGTTTCAACAAAGGTCCCCCCTGCATCCGCTGAACTCAGGATGGTGGATCCGTTAACGAGGGTAGGAACTCTCATGTCCTACACCGACTCCATTCACAAAGGTATGGCGCACTCACAGGGTTCACAAAATGTATTAACAGCAAATCTTCTGCAGACACATTTCAGTGTAATACTTTCAGCAATGGTTTGAAATGCTTGTAGCATGGTGCATAGTATATGAATGACTTGCATCCTAATAAGGAGAAAGAGGCAGATAGTAGTGGTTTGTTAACTGCACATCCTATCACAATTGAGAAAAACATGGAAAGTGTCAAAGATTTACTGAGGTCAAGAAAAAAGGTAAAGTGAGACTTATCCCAAACAAAGCCAGAATCTATCAGCAGGTAGCAAAAAAGGGGGCAGTGGCAGACAGGTAATGTGAAGTCACTCACTTCAAAATAACTGTAATAAAGCATAAGTGACTTTAACCTGTTAGCAAATACAGTAGTCACACACTGACCATACTAGAAAGCGGGCGGATGGAACATAAAATACCTGTTCACGTAGGTAAATGTCCTTTGAGATATGTCTCAGTAGTAAAGTAACCAAACATCAACTTAACCAAATTCAAAGGATGCAAGTCAGGTCAATAATACAAAGCAGCTGTACAAGATGATCACAGTATAACACAGGTCCATGATATGTCCTGATCCTATGTAGCACAAGAATGACATATTAATACAAAGTCACAAAATTCTAATCCTGCCAGCACAAAAAAATTCAATTAAATTGACTGTCAGATATAGTGCATATCCGAAGCTCTATCAGCATAACAGGCTAAATTGCCCAATGTAAACATTAGCACACAGCATGTATGAAGATATTCATACACTGGCCAAAATAAAACAAAATGCGCACTTGATACAAAGATACTCGTATGATAAACACTCATGAATGTATTCCTACTTGGCCTGGCGGTCAATGAATACAACAACAAATAATAAACACATGAAACCATGATAATTATCACATAGTAGGTGAACGTCAAGCAAAGTAGCAGCGTTCCTGATAGTCCCATCTGAATTGAGCGAATGCCAGCAGTAAATAGGTTCGCTCATTGTCAAACACAAGAAAGGACTACAAAGATGAATTCCCAGTAATGGGACAAAAACTATGATGGCCATATTGGAATGCCTAAAAATCAAAGTTGTGTGTACCAAAAAGATGAGGTGTATACTTGTAGAAAAGGGCCTGACGACTCTGGCCTCTACTCTTTCCTGTAGGAATACAACCTTATATGAACATACGGAGGTGCTACTAGATCTTACCAGGGCTGTTCTGGAACACAATGTTTTCATACATGATGGTATTTGGTAAAGACAGGCACAAGGATTCGCTATGGGGGTCAAATTTTCACCTTTGTATGCCAATCTCTACATGGGACATTTTGAGAAATATCATTTATGGTCAGAATGTCCATCAGTTACTTTACATTACTTCTTCTACTGGGGAAGCTACATAGACAACATTTTAGTCAACTGGAATAGCACACACACACACACAGTTGGCTATTTTGATTAATCACTTCAATGACAATAATTTTAATCTACATTTCACACATCATGTGGGTATGAAACAGATTGGATTCTTGGATGTCATTCTATATATGGTGGGCAATAGAATTTTGTCTAGAATATACAGAAAGCCCACTGCTTGTAACTCAATATTGAAAGCCCAGAGTGCACATCCAAGTACACAAATTGACGCCATCCCCTATGAGGGATGGCTAGAACCAGATGGAACTGTAGTGATGACAGGATATTTTTTCAGGAATTGGAGGTGTTGGAACATCGTTTTCAGAGTAGAGGATATTCGAAAGGGTTGATCTCCCAAGCCAGAAAGCTTGTTACCCATATTGAACACAAGTCTCCCTTAACACGCAAGAAACGCAGCAGTAGAGATGGCATACTGCTCTCTATGACCACTAGATACATTTCTGCAGCCCTGCATCATATCACATTCTTAAACATCATTGGCATTTACTTTGACTGGACACTAATCTTGGAAGGGTGCTCAAGAAGGGACCTTCAATTACCCACAGTAGGAGGTATACATTGAGAGAAAGACTTTGTCCAGCTACATCATGCCCATCATACATGATAATCCGAGGAAGTGGTTGCCTACTAAACCTACAGGGTTCTACACATGTGGGGGCTGTATAACTTATCAATTTGCATTAGACAGAACTCTGGCTTTTTCATACATTGCGAAGAAGGTCTACCACGTAAAGCAATTCATTAATTGCAATACTAAGTTTACTTTATATTGAATTATTTGTGTATGTGGCAAGATTTACATAGGGAGCACCATCCAACCTCTTAAAGAAGGGGCCCAGGAACATGTAAGAGCTATTAGGAATAATAACACTAATTACCCTATAGCTGTGCACTATAATTCCGTACATAGGAACGGTGAGGTATTGATCATTAAGGGGCATATTTATACTCTGTTTGCGCCGGATTTGCGTCATTTTTTTTTACGCAAATCTGGTGCAAACATAAGTCCATATTTATATTTTGATGCTAGACATGTCTAATGGCAAAGTATTGGAGTTAAAGTTATTTTTTGCCTGCGGAAAACTACCTTGCGTCAATGAGATGCAAGGTAGGTGCTCCCAGGCAAAAAATGACTCAAAGAGCCTAGCGGCTTATTTATCCTCCCGTGCAAAAATCACGCACGGGAGGAGGAGGGCCTTAAATAATGGCGCTAGGCCTGCTTAGCATAATTATTTAACACCTGGGTCAGGGCAGGCGTTAGGGGACCTGTGGGCCTTTTTCCATGGTCAGAGACATTGGTAACAGCCCAAAGGTGCCCTTCCTTGCCCCCAGGGACACCCCCCACCCACCCGCATCCACACCTGGAGGACACCTAAGGAAGGGGGGACCAATCCCAGGCAAGTCCAGGTAAGTATTTTTATTTTTTTTGCAAAGTGCCATAGGGGGGCCTAACTTGGGCACCCCTACATGGCACTGTGCCCAATGACCATGCCCAGGGGACTTAAGTCCCCTGAGCATGGACATTGGGCTGGAGGGCATGACTTCTGTCTTTACTTAGACAGGAGTCATGTCCATGGGTGTTGTGCGTTGAAATAATGACGCTAATCAGGTTAGAGTCATTTTTTACTCTAACCTAACTAGCACCATTCTTTCACGCACAACCTCCAGTTTCCCCTACGCCTCCCACACCCGATTATCATCAATAATTTTGACGCTAACTAGGCCTCACCGCACCTAACGTCATAGCTTAAATATGATGCCCGGCTGGCGTCCAGGAATGGTGCTAGCCGGCGGTATACATTTTGATGCAAACCTGCGCTAATGCAAGTTTGCGTCAAAAAGTATAAATCAGGGCCTAAGTTCCAGGGTATTACCTAGATTTTGTACCATTCCAGAGGAGGAGATGGAAATGGGGATCTTATGAAGTGTGAGGCTAAATGGATCATCAAACCAATGACCTCTTGGTGACCCAGGCCCTCGTTACGAGTTTGGCAGTGCTGTGACCGCCCTGGTGGTGATGGCAGTCGCACTGCCAGTGGCCCCGGCAGAGAAGACCGCCATATTATGAGCATGGCGGTGTTCCCAACAGAACACAGCCAATACAGCACCAGTACCGCCAGTGCGGATGGACCCCCGCGGCCGGCAGCAGGCATCTTCAGGCCAGCGGAGACTATGTTACTGCCGCCCATATTACAAGGTTGCACACCGCCAGGATTTCCGGGGTGATTTCACCGCCATGAAAGCCTGGCGGAAATGAACAACTTAAAAGGAGACACTCACCTTCAGGAACACAGACCCGTTTGCATTTGCCATGGAACCCAAACCTGAAGTCTTCCCTCTGCTCCTGCTGGCCATACTGCTCCAGAACCAGCAACGGCGACAAAGACAACCATCGTAAATACACCCACCCAGCACACACTGGAGGGAAGGTGATAAGTACACACCAATATACAACACACAACCCCAGCACGGCTACCCACAGCCACACGCACACTCAAACATACACCCATATCAACACACAAACACATCAACATACACACACCCACACACAAACAGTACACACCACAGCCAACATATACGTGCCATACACACATCACAATGCACACACACACCACCGGCACTGTCAAACACATCTACACACAGCACCACAGAGTCACACAACAACAACACCATCGTAATCACAGCAACGTGGCAGCAACATGTAACAGCAGCACACAACCAATACAAACAATAACACTGCCAGACAATGTGTCAGATCACACCACATCCACCCAACATACAAAGTACATCACAGATGCATCACAACACACACACACCACTACCACACAATGCCACACAACACCAACACAACACATCACAACAAGTCCGTAGCACAACTCACCCACACAACTCATGCTGCTACACAGACACAGAAGACACACACCAAATCACAAATATGCAACACATACATGTGAAAGGAAAGGCAGGGCAAGATTGTAACCATCAACACCAACGGTTAAGTGGTACAGATATAATAAATATATATAAAATTATGGTAAAAAACTAAATCCAAATGGGCATACTGGCCAGTCCAATTGTTCATAGTGTCCCAGGCATACTGGGCAATGTCTCTGGGCCCAACTTGACTCCTGACTGCATAGTGGCCTCCACATGCAGGGGCATCAATGGGGCAGGCAGGCACCTCAGGGGCGATAGGGTGGTGGTGGGGGCTTGGTTTTGGGAGGGGGGTCCTTTGGTTTGGAGGGGGGTTGCCCTTAGACTTCGACTTAGGGGGAGGGCCCTTGGCTTTGGGGTTGGGAGGGGTGACCCTCGCTTTTGTGGTGGTCGAAGTCTTTGCTGTGGCAGGGGCATGGGCATTACCAGGAGGGCCATGGGAGGACTGGGAGGTGAATGTGCCTTGGTTGCTTGTTCGTGGGTGGATGTCATGTGTGCTGGGTGTCTGTTGGGTGGGTGAGTGTGGGTGTTTAGGTGTACTGGGAGGAGGTGGGGAAGAGATGCAGGAAGATGCCAGGGTGGACGTGTGAGTGTCTGTTGGGGTAGTGTCTACAGGTAAGGTGGATGTACTGCATGTTGGTAGTGGTGGTTGGTGAGTGAGCGTGTGTATGGGGTGGTTGTATGGGTGTCTGCTATTGTGGTAATGGTGGACATGAGGGGACTGGTGGCTAGATCTGGGAGTGTTGATGTGGTGATAGCAGGTTTGAGTGATGAAGTGTCTGTGTGGGAGGAGGTGGTGGGGGAGTCTTGTAGGGAGTGGATGTTGGTGTGTCTGCATATGTCTGTTGTCTGTGTGCATGGTGGTGGTGTGGCTTATTGTGCCTGTGTTTGTCTTTGCAAACTGTGTCTGTTGAGGTGGATGAATGTTGGTCTGACTGTGTGCTCTGGATGGGTGTGGGGAGAGGGGTGTGGGATTGGGCACAGGTAGCTGGTGGGGGGATGGAAGATGAAGGGGCACTGGCTGCCATCAGTGAGGAGGCCAGAACCTGAAAGGATCTCTGCAGGCCAGACAGGGCATTGTGAATGCCTTCCAGGTAAGCATTCGTCTGGTGCATCTGTGCTGCCAGTTCCTGGATAGCATTCACAAGGGTTGACTGTCCCACAGAGATGGACCTCAGTAGGTAATTAGCCTCCTCATTGAGGGCAGCAGGGCTGACTGGGGCAGGGGCAGAGGTGCCTGCGGCGAAGGAGACACCCACCCTCCAGTGTGAGCAGGCACGGGCGACTGGGTGGGGAGCTACAGAGAGGACGGTGCTGGCAAGGGGGATATCCGTAGAGGCTGTTGTAGATCCATTCTCCTCCATGGCTCTCCCCTCTCCCTCTGTCCCACTGTTCCCCTCGGCTTTGCTGGTCGCCGCCTCCTGGGTCCAGTGGGCTGCCTCTTCCCCACTTACTGGTTCCCCTTCTCCTTCGTCTGATGATGCTGATGCACATAAAGACAGAGGAGGAGAAGGAGGCAGGGTTGGAGAAAAAGAAAGGGTGTAGTGGGTCAATACCTACCCATCATTCACACAGAGTAACAACCTCAAGATCTGCTGGTATGCCATGGCATTGAATGCTTTTAAATTGGCATGCACATGTGGGTAAAATCATAGGGGAAACTGAAGCTATGCATTGAAACCTACTGATGTGGAACCATTGGCACTCTTTGACTTGATGAAGGGTCATACAATGCACTGTAGCACAGTACTTGCCACACTACCATGGTCATTTACATACACATACCCTGTACTTCTTACTCCTTCCTGCATGGTGAAGTAGCATGTAAACAGATCCATTAACAATGTGTCCAGTAATATCTTGGTCCCCTGCAGCCATTTACACCTACGGTATGAGGCAGCTGATTGAGAACTCACCAATTTCCTCAGCCATAGTGGCAGACAATTACTTATGGCAATGTCCTGACATCTCAGGTATACTGATGCTGATGGAAGGAGCTGGTCACTGTAAGGAAATGCCTCCTTGGCATGGTTGCCCCCTGACTTTTTGCCTTTGCTGATGCTATGTTTACAATTGAAAGTGTGCTGAGGCCTGCTAACCAGGCCCCAGCACCAGTGTTCTTTCCCTAACCTGTACTTTTGTATCCACAATTGGCAGACCCTGGCATCCAGATAAGTCCCTTGTAACTGGTACTTCTAGTACCAAGGGCCCTGATGCCAAGGAAGGTCTCTAAGGGCTGCAGCATGTCTTATGCCACCCTGAAGACCTCTCACTCAGCACAGACACACTGCTTGCCAGCTTGTGTGTGCTAGTGAGGACAAAACGAGTAAGTCGACATGGCACTCCCCTCAGGGTGCCATGCCAGCCTCTCACTGCCTATGCAGTATAGGTAAGACACCCCTCTAGCAGGCCTTACAGCCCTAAGGCAGGGTGCACTATACCATAGGTGAGGGTACCAGTGCATGAGCATGGTACCCCTACAGTGTCTAAACAAAACCTTAGACATTGTAAGTGCAGGGTAGCCATAAGAGTATATGGTCTGGGAGTTTGTCAAACACGAACTCCACAGCACCATAATGGCTACACTGAAAACTGGGAAGTTTGGTATCAAACTTCTCAGCACAATAAATGCACACTGATGCCAGTGTACATTTTATTATAAAATACACCACAGAGGGCACCTTAGAGGTGCCCCCTGAAACTTACCCGACTGTCTGTGTAGGCTGACTAGTTCCAGCAGCCTGCCACACCAGAGACATGTTGCTGGCCCCATGGGGAGAGTGCCTTTGTCACTCTGAGGCCAGTAACAAAGCCTGCACTGGGTGGAGATGCTAACACCTCCCCCAGGCAGGAGCTGTGACACCTGGCGGTGAGCCTCAAAGGCTCACCCCTTTGTCACAGCCCAGCAGGGCACTCCAGCTTAGTGGAGTTGCCCGCCCCCTCCGGCCACGGCCCCCACTTTTGGCGGCAAGGCTGGAGGGAACAAAGAAAGCAACAAGGAGGAGTCACTGGCCAGTCAGGACAGCCCCTAAGGTGTCCTGAGCTGAGGTGACTCTGACTTTTAGAAATCCTCCATCTTGCAGATGGAGGATTCCCCCAATAGGGTTAGGATTGTGACCCCCTCCCCTTGGGAGGAGGCACAAAGAGGGTGTACCCACCCTCAGGGCTAGTAGCCATTGGCTACTAACCCCCCAGACCTAAACACGCCCTTAAATTTAGTATTTAAGGGCTACCCTGAACCCTAGAAAATTAGATTCCTGCAACTACAAGAAGAAGGACTGCCTAGCTGAAAACCCCTGCAGCGGAAGACCAGAAGACGACAACTGCCTTGGCTCCAGAAACTCACCGGCCTGTCTCCTGCCTTCCAAAGATCCTGCTCCAGCGACGCCTTCCAAAGGGACCAGCGACCTCGACATCCTCTGAGGACTGCCCCTGCTTCGAAAAGACAAGAAACTCCCGAGGACAGCGGACCTGCTCCAAGAAAAGCTGCAACTTTGTTTCCAGCAGCTTTAAAGAACCCTGCAAGCTCCCCGCAAGAAGCGTGAGACTTGCAACACTGCACCCGGCGACCCCGACTCGGCTGGTGGCGATCCAACACCTCAGGAGGGACCCCAGGACTACTCTGATACTGTGAGTACCAAAACCTGTCCCCCCTGAGCCCCCACAGCGCCGCCTGCAGAGGGAATCCCGAGGCTTCCCCTGACCGCGACTCTTTGAACCTAAAGTCCCGACGCCTGGGAGAGACCCTGCACCCGCAGCCCCCAGGACCTGAAGGACCGGACTTTCACTGGAGGAGTGACCCCCAGGAGTCCCTCTCCCTCGCCCAAGTGGAGGTTTCCCCGAGGAATCCCCCCCTTGCCTGCCTGCAGCGCTGAAGAGATCCCGAGATCTCTCATAGACTAACATTGAAAACCCGACGCTTGTTTCTACACTGCACCCGGCCGCCCCCGCGCTGCTGAGGGTGAAATCTCTGTGTGGACTTGTGTCCCCCCCGGTGCCCTACAAAACCCCCCTGGTCTGCCCTCCGAAGACGCGGGTACTTACCTGCAAGCAGACCGGAACCGGGGCACCCCCTTCTCTCCATTCTAGCCTATGTGTTTTGGGCACCACTTTGAACTCTGCACCTGACCGGCCCTGAGCTGCTGGTGTGGTGACTTCGGGGTTGCTCTGAACCCCCAACGGTGGGCTACCTTGGACCAAGAACTAAGCCCTGTAAGTGTCTTACTTACCTGGTTAACCTAACAAATACTTACCCCCCCTAGGAACTGTGAAAATTGCACTAAGTGTCCACTTTTAAAACAGCTATTTGTCAATAACTTGAAAAGTATACATGCAATTTTGATGATTTGAAGTTCCTAAAGTACTTACCTGCAATACCTTTCGAATGAAATATTACATGTAGAATTTGAACCTGTGGTTCTTAAAATAAACTAAGAAAAGATATTTTTCTATACAAAAACCTATTGGCTGGATTTGTCTCTGAGTGTGTGTACCTCATTTATTGTCTATGTGTATGTACAACAAATGCTTAACACTACTCCTTGGATAAGCCTACTGCTCGACCACACTACCACAAAATAGAGCATTAGTATTATCTATTTTTACCACTATTTTACCTCTAAGGGGAACCCTTGGACTCTGTGCATGCTATTCCTTACTTTGAAATAGCACATACAGAGCCAACTTCCTACATTGGTGGATCAGCGGTGGGGTACAAGACTTTGCATTTGCTGGACTACTCAGCCAATACCTGATCACACGACAAATTCCAAAATTGTCATTAGAAATTGATTTTTGCAATTTGAAAAGTTTTCTAAATTCTTAAAAGACCTGCTAGGGCCTTGTGTTAGATCCTGTTTAGCATTTCTTTTAGAGTTTAAAAGTTTGTAAAAGTTTGAATTAGATTCTAGAACCAGTTGTAGATTCTTAAAAAGTATTCCAACTTTTAGAAGCAAAATGTCTAGCACAGATGTGACTGTGGTGGAACTCGACACCACACCTTACCTCCATCTTAAGATGAGGGAGCTAAGGTCACTCTGTAAGATAAAGAAAATAACAATGGGCCCCAAACCTACCAAAATACAGCTCCAGGAGCTTTTGGCAGAGTTTGAAAAGGCCAACCCCTCTGAGGGTGGCAACTCAGAGGAAGAGGATAGTGACTTGGAGGAAAATTCCCCCCTACCAGTCCTATCTAGGGAGAACAGGGTCCCTCAAACCCTGACTCCTAAAATAATAGTCAGAGATGCTGGTTCCCTCACAGGAGAGACCAACACCTCTGAAATCACTGAGGATAGCCCCAGTGAAGAGGACATCCAGTTAGCCAGGATGGCCAAAAGATTGGCTTTGGAAAGACAGATCCTAGCCATAGAGAGGGAAAGACAAGAGATGGGCCTAGGACCCATCAATGGTGGCAGCAACATAAATAGGGTCAGAGATTCTCCTGACATGTTGAAAATCCCTAAAGGGATTGTAACTAAATATGAAGATGGTGATGACATCACCAAATGGTTCACAGCTTTTGAGAGGGCTTGTGTAACCAGAAAAGTGAACAGATCTCACTGGGGTGCTCTCCTTTGGGAAATGTTCACAGGAAAGTGTAGGGATAGACTCCTCACACTCTCTGGACAAGATGCAGAATCTTATGACCTCATGAAGGGTACCCTGATTGAGGGCTTTGGATTCTCCACTGAGGAGTATAGGATTAGATTCAGGGGGGCTCAAAAATCCTCGAGCCAGACCTGGGTTGACTTTGTAGACTACTCAGTGAAAACACTAGATGGTTGGATTCAAGGCAGTGGTGTAAGTAATTATGATGGGCTGTACAATTTATTTGTGAAAGAACACCTGTTAAGTAATTGTTTCAATGATAAACTGCATCAGCATCTGGTAGACCTAGGACCAATTTCTCCCCAAGAATTGGGAAAGAAGGCGGACCATTGGGTCAAGACTAGGGTGTCCAAGACTTCAACAGGGGGTGACCAAAAGAAAGGGGTCACAAAGACTCCCCAGCAGAAGGGTGATGAGACAACCAAAACTAAAAATAGTAAAGAGTCTTCTACAGGCCCCCAAAAACCTGCACAGGAGGGTGGGCCCAGAGCCTCTTCACAAAACAATGGGTACAAGGGTAAAAACTTTGATCCCAAAAAGGCCTGGTGTCATAGCTGTAAACAGCATGGACACCAAACTGGAGACAAGGCCTGTCCCAAGAAAGGTTCCACTCCAAACTCCCATCCAGGTAACACTGGTATGGCTAGTCTCCAAGTGGGATCAACAGTGTGCCCAGAGCAAATCAGGGTCCACACTGAAGCTACTCTAGTTTCTGAGGGTGGGGTGGATTTAGCCACACTAGCTGTCTGGCCGCCTAACATGCAAAAATACAGACAGCAACTCTTAATTAATGGGACTAGAATAGAGGGCCTGAGGGATACAGGTGCCAGTGTCACCATGGTGACAGAGAAACTGGTTTCCCCTGGCCAATACCTGACTGGAAAAACTTACACAGTCACCAACGCTGACAATCAGAGAAAAGTACATCCCATGGCAATGGTTACTTTAGAATGGGGAGGGGTCAATGGCCTGAAACAGGTGGTGGTCTCCTCAAATATCCCAGTGGACTGTCTGCTTGGAAATGACCTGGAGTCCTCAGCATGGGCTGAGGTAGAACTAAAAACCCATGCAGCCATGCTGGGTATCCCTGAACTGGTGTGTGTGAAAACAAGAGCACAGTGCAAGGCACAGGGTGAACAAGTAGAGCTGGAGTCTGGAAGAATGGCCCAGCCTACCAAGAGAACAGGAAAGTCAGTTGGGAAACCAACTGCAACACAGCAAAAGAAAGGGAACCTCTCTTCTCAGGAAGAAGTTCTGCCCTCTGAGGGAACTGGGCCTTTGGAGCTTGAACCTTACCAGGTTGAGCTCTTAGGCCCAGGGGGACCCTCAAGGGAGGAGCTGTGTAAGGGACAAGAAACCTGTCCCTCTCTTGAAGGCCTTAGGCAGCAAGCTGCTGAAGAGTCCAAAGGCAAGAAAAATGGAACGCATAGGGTCTATTGGGAAGATGGACTCCTGTACACTGAGGCCAGAGACCCCAAACCTGGTGCCACTAGGAGAGTGGTAGTGCCTCAGCTGTTCAGAGAGTTCATCCTAACATTGGCCCATGACATTCCCCTTGCTGGACATTTGGGACAAACCAAGACGTGGGAGAGGTTAGTCAACCACTTCTACTGGCCCAATATGTCCAACATGGTTAAGGAGTTTTGCCTCTCCTGCCCCACCTGTCAAGCCAGTGGTAAGACAGGTGGGCATCCAAAGGCCCCCCTCATTCCACTTCCTGTGGTGGGGGTGCCCTTTGAAAGAGTGGGTGTGGACATAGTTGGTCCACTAGAACCTCCCACAGCCTCAGGAAATATGTACATCCTGGTAGTAGTGGATCATGCTACCAGGTATCCTGAAGCTATTCCCCTTAGGTCGACTACTGCCCCTGCAGTAGCCAAGGCCCTCATTGGTATCTTTACCAGAGTGGGTTTCCCTAAGGAGGTGGTGTCTGACAGAGGTACCAACTTCATGTCAGCATACCTAAAGCACATGTGGAATGAGTGTGGAGTGACTTATAAATTCACTACACCCTACCATCCACAAACTAATGGCTTAGTTGAGAGATTCAACAAGACATTAAAAGGCATGATCATGGGGCTCCCAGAAAAACTCAAAAGGAGATGGGATGTCCTCCTGCCATGTCTGCTTTTCGCTTACAGGGAGGTACCACAGAAGGGAGTAGGATTCTCGCCCTTTGAACTTCTGTTTGGTCATCCTGTAAGGGGACCACTTGCCCTTGTTAAAGAAGGCTGGGAGAGACCTCTCCATGAGCCTAAACAGGACATAGTGGACTATGTACTTGGCCTTCGCTCTAGAATGGCAGAGTACATGGAAAAGGCAACCAAAAACCTTGAGGCCAGCCAACAACTCCAGAAGTTTTGGTATGACCAAAAGGCTGCACTGGTTGAGTTCCAACCAGGGCAGAAAGTCTGGGTTCTGGAGCCTGTGGCTCCCAGGGCACTCCAGGACAAATGGAGTGGCCCTTACCCAGTGCTAGAGAGGAAGAGTCAGGTCACCTACCTGGTGGACCTGGGCACAAGCAGGAGCCCCAAGAGGGTGATCCATGTGAACCGCCTTAAGCTCTTCCATGACAGGGCTGATGTGAATCTGTTGATGGTAACAGATGAGGACCAGGAGGCAGAGAGTGAACCTCTCCCTGATCTTCTGTCATCAGACCCAAAAGATGGCACAGTAGATGGAGTGATCTACTCAGACACCCTCTCTGGCCAACAGCAGGCTGATTGTAGGAGAGTCCTACAACAGTTTCCTGAGCTTTTCTCCTTAACCCCTGGTCAGACCCACCTGTGTACCCATGATGTGGACACAGGAGACAGCATGCCTGTCAAGAACAAAATCTTTAGACAGTCTGACCATGTTAAGGAAAGCATCAAGGTGGAAGTCCACAAGATGCTGGAATTGGGAGTAATTGAGCGCTCTGACAGCCCCTGGGCTAGCCCAGTGGTCTTAGTCCCCAAACCTCACACCAAAGATGGAAAGAAAGAGATGAGGTTTTGTGTGGACTACAGAGGGCTCAATTCTGTCACCAAGACAGATGCCCATCCAATTCCAAGAGCTGATGAGCTCATTGATAAATTAGGTGCTGCCAAATTTCTAAGTACCTTTGACTTGACAGCAGGGTACTGGCAAATAAAAATGGCACCTGGAGCAAAAGAGAAAACAGCATTCTCCACACCTGATGGGCATTATCAGTTTACTGTTATGCCCTTTGGTTTAAAGAATGCCCCTGCCACCTTCCAAAGGTTGGTGAATCAAGTCCTTGCTGGCTTGGAGTCCTTTAGCACAGCTTATCTTGATGATATTGCTGTCTTTAGCTCCACCTGGCAGGATCACCTGGTCCACCTGAGGAAGGTTTTGAAGGCTCTGCAATCTGCAGGCCTCTCTATCAAGGCATCCAAATGCCAGATAGGGCAGGGAACTGTGGTTTACTTGGGCCACCTTGTAGGTGGAGGCCAAGTTCAGCCACTCCAACCCAAGATCCAGACTATTCTGGACTGGGTAGCTCCAAAAACCCAGACTCAAGTCAGGGCATTCCTTGGCTTGACTGGGTATTACAGGAGGTTTGTGAAGGGATATGGATCCATTGTGACAGCCCTCACTGAACTCACCTCCAAGAAAATGCCCAAGAAAGTGAACTGGACTGTGGAATGCCAACAGGCCTTTGACACCCTGAAACAGGCAATGTGCTCAGCACCAGTTCTAAAAGCTCCAGATTATTCTAAGCAGTTCATTGTGCAGACTGATGCCTCTGAACATGGGATAGGGGCAGTTTTGTCCCAAACAAATGATGATGGCCTTGACCAGCCTGTTGCTTTCATTAGCAGGAGGTTACTCCCCAGGGAGCAGCGTTGGAGTGCCATTGAGAGGGAGGCCTTTGCTGTGGTTTGGTCCCTGAAGAAGCTGAGACCATACCTCTTTGGGACTCACTTCCTAGTTCAAACTGACCACAGACCTCTCAAATGGCTGATGCAAATGAAAGGTGAAAATCCTAAACTGTTGAGGTGGTCCATCTCCCTACAGGGAATGGACTTTATAGTGGAACACAGACCTGGGACTGCCCATGCCAATGCAGATGGCCTTTCCAGGTTCTTCCACTTAGAAAATGAAGACTCTCTTGGGAAAGGTTAGTCTCATCCTCTTTCGTTTGGGGGGGGGTTGTGTAAGGAAATGCCTCCTTGGCATGGTTGCCCCCTGACTTTTTGCCTTTGCTGATGCTATGTTTACAATTGAAAGTGTGCTGAGGCCTGCTAACCAGGCCCCAGCACCAGTGTTCTTTCCCTAACCTGTACTTTTGTATCCACAATTGGCAGACCCTGGCATCCAGATAAGTCCCTTGTAACTGGTACTTCTAGTACCAAGGGCCCTGATGCCAAGGAAGGTCTCTAAGGGCTGCAGCATGTCTTATGCCACCCTGAAGACCTCTCACTCAGCACAGACACACTGCTTGCCAGCTTGTGTGTGCTAGTGAGGACAAAACGAGTAAGTCGACATGGCACTCCCCTCAGGGTGCCATGCCAGCCTCTCACTGCCTATGCAGTATAGGTAAGACACCCCTCTAGCAGTCCTTACAGCCCTAAGGCAGGGTGCACTATACCATAGGTGAGGGTACCAGTGCATGAGCATGGTACCCCTACAGTGTCTAAACAAAACCTTAGACATTGTAAGTGCAGGGTAGCCATAAGAGTATATGGTCTGGGAGTTTGTCAAACACGAACTCCACAGCACCATAATGGCTACACTGAAAACTGGGAAGTTTGGTATCAAACTTCTCAGCACAATAAATGCACACTGATGCCGGTGTACATTTTATTATAAAATACACCACAGAGGGCACCTTAGAGGTGCCCCCTGAAACTTACCCGACTGTCTGTGTAGGCTGACTAGTTCCAGCAGCCTGCCACACCAGAGACATGTTGCTGGCCCCATGGGGAGAGTGCCTTTGTCACTCTGAGGCCAGTAACAAAGCCTGCACTGGGTGGAGATGCTAACACCTCCCCCAGGCAGGAGCTGTGACACCTGGCGGTGAGCCTCAAAGGCTCACCCCTTTGTCACAGCCCAGCAGGGCACTCCAGCTTAGTGGAGTTGCCCGCCCCCTCCGGCCACGGCCCCCACTTTTGGCGGCAAGGCTGGAGGGAACAAAGAAAGCAACAAGGAGGAGTCACTGGCCAGTCAGGACAGCCCCTAAGGTGTCCTGAGCTGAGGTGACTCTGACTTTTAGAAATCCTCCATCTTGCAGATGGAGGATTCCCCCAATAGGGTTAGGATTGTGACCCCCTCCCCTTGGGAGGAGGCACAAAGAGGGTGTACCCACCCTCAGGGCTAGTAGCCATTGGCTACTAACCCCCCAGACCTAAACACGCCCTTAAATTTAGTATTTAAGGGCTACCCTGAACCCTAGAAAATTAGATTCCTGCAACTACAAGAAGAAGGACTGCCTAGCTGAAAACCCCTGCAGCGGAAGACCAGAAGACGACAACTGCCTTGGCTCCAGAAACTCACCGGCCTGTCTCCTGCCTTCCAAAGATCCTGCTCCAGCGACGCCTTCCAAAGGGACCAGCGACCTCGACATCCTCTGAGGACTGCCCCTGCTTCGAAAAGACAAGAAACTCCCGAGGACAGCGGACCTGCTCCAAGAAAAGCTGCAACTTTGTTTCCAGCAGCTTTAAAGAACCCTGCAAGCTCCCCGCAAGAAGCGTGAGACTTGCAACACTGCACCCGGCGACCCCGACTCGGCTGGTGGCGATCCAACACCTCAGGAGGGACCCCAGGACTACTCTGATACTGTGAGTACCAAAACCTGTCCCCCCTGAGCCCCCACAGCGCCGCCTGCAGAGGGAATCCCGAGGCTTCCCCTGACCGCGACTCTTTGAACCTAAAGTCCCGACGCCTGGGAGAGACCCTGCACCCGCAGCCCCCAGGACCTGAAGGACCGGACTTTCACTGGAGGAGTGACCCCCAGGAGTCCCTCTCCCTCGCCCAAGTGGAGGTTTCCCCAAGGAATCCCCCCCTTGCCTGCCTGCAGCGCTGAAGAGATCCCGAGATCTCTCATAGACTAACATTGAAAACCCGACGCTTGTTTCTACACTGCACCCGGCCGCCCCCGCGCTGCTGAGGGTGAAATCTCTGTGTGGACTTGTGTCCCCCCCGGTGCCCTACAAAACCCCCCTGGTCTGCCCTCCGAAGACGCGGGTACTTACCTGCAAGCAGACCGGAACCGGGGCACCCCCTTCTCTCCATTCTAGCCTATGTGTTTTGGGCACCACTTTGAACTCTGCACCTGACCGGCCCTGAGCTGCTGGTGTGGTGACTTCGGGGTTGCTCTGAACCCCCAACGGTGGGCTACCTTGGACCAAGAACTAAGCCCTGTAAGTGTCTTACTTACCTGGTTAACCTAACAAATACTTACCCCCCCTAGGAACTGTGAAAATTGCACTAAGTGTCCACTTTTAAAACAGCTATTTGTCAATAACTTGAAAAGTATACATGCAATTTTGATGATTTGAAGTTCCTAAAGTACTTACCTGCAATACCTTTCGAATGAAATATTACATGTAGAATTTGAACCTGTGGTTCTTAAAATAAACTAAGAAAAGATATTTTTCTATACAAAAACCTATTGGCTGGATTTGTCTCTGAGTGTGTGTACCTCATTTATTGTCTATGTGTATGTACAACAAATGCTTAACACTACTCCTTGGATAAGCCTACTGCTCGACCACACTACCACAAAATAGAGCATTAGTATTATCTATTTTTACCACTATTTTACCTCTAAGGGGAACCCTTGGACTCTGTGCATGCTATTCCTTACTTTGAAATAGCACATACAGAGCCAACTTCCTACAGTCACTCAAAAGATGTGTAATGTGTCCAGACAAACTCAAACATGGGAGTAAGTTCCCTCATGAGTCACTGTCTGCATGGTATTTACAGACATAATCGAGACAAATCCTGCCAGGGTGTCTCATACCCATAGCCAATGTGCAAGTACCAATGATTTACACTACATCTTACCACTGGTAGGCCACCCAAACCCATACGTGCCTACCGTTAGTGAGTTGTGAGTGTGTACTTACCCCCTTGTGGCTGCTGTGCTGCCCTCAAGTGCCCATCCACCTCAAGGTAGGCTACCCCAAAATGCATGCCATTAGGTGGGTCAGGGTCCGTCGAGCATCCCTCCCTCGTTGGGAGGACGTCCTCAGCTGGGCCTCAGCAGTACTACGGGCCCAGCATCTCAGGTCCTTCCACCACTTCAGTGGGTGCTCTGCCGGGCATGGACCCCCAGGGTCCACACTTGCTTGTCGATGGCACGCCAAATCCCCTTCTTCTGATGGGTGCCGACCTGCATGGGTGACACAGACAGAAGGAGAAAGTCATGTAGAGAGGCATCACCAGCGGACTCCCCACATCAGACATCTCATGACCAAACAAATGTGCACATACAGCACTAACGCACCAACTCCTTTTCCATCTGCATGCATCCACTCCGTGTGAGTTGTCCCAATGCATTTCAGACCCACACACATCACTGACAGGACAGGAACATGTGACTCACCTACTGCTCTGGTGGTCGCAACAAAAATTCAACAAAAAATGGCGGTTACGTCCGCCGCTTACCTGACCGATTACCGCTGGCGGTAATCATCATTGGCCCAAGTCTCCCATAGGCAACAATATTAGCCAATGAGGAGTTGCATGGCGGTTGAGACCGCCTACCACCATGATGACTAACGTAGGAGAAATTAGGTCACTTCCAACTGTCCTGGGCTTGCAGGAAAGGCGGCAGCCATTTTACATGTATGTAGTGTATTGTAGGTGAATGATAAGTGCGTCATGTATGATTTTAGTGACGTGCATAGATTACTTATGTTCACACATCAAAACATGGTTCACACATGTGATATTCATGGATAGTGTGGATGGATGTACAAATAACTATGACACAACATGTGCAGTCACTTGCTAGTTTATAGACAGGGTAACAATATCTACATTTTCAAATTTCACATACACCTTATTACCTGTGGGAATATGGTGTTGTTACATGGAAGTGTCAAATGTATTGTGTCTGCCAAGCTGTCTGTCTGGGGCTGGAGCTGTCATCAGCGATGGCATACAGGGTCAGTCAACATGGCCAAATGGATTCGGTGTTCTTCAGCATCATGTCCACACTACTCTTGTGTGCTACATGTATTGTGTTCGGTAGCTTGTGAACAGTCTACATCAACTTGTGGCTATTCCTCTCCCCTATTACTAGATTCCATGCAATGGTGAGAATGAGACATGCTCCTGTGTACCGGAACCTTGTCGATCTTGCCACCCTGGAAGAAAGACACATCATACAGACCTATCGTTTGAACGGTCAGACCATCATGGAACTCTGTACCCAGTTGGAGCCAGACAGAGGGAGGGGTGATGGTGGTCTGTGGGTCCTCTGACAGGGCCTCCTTTCCACTAGCTGTGGCAGAAGTGGATGGCTCAGTTGATATGTGGCTAAAGGAAGGGGCCTGCTGGTGGGTGGAGGATGCATGCAGGATGCTATTAAGCTCCTTTAGCACCAGTGCAATGGAGGCCATGTTGGCATTGTGAGCCTGTCACTGCTGCATGGCCTCGTGGTGGTATTCACTCTGCAGGCTCTGGTTCTCCTGCAAGGTTGAGAGCTTCTGGCCCACCTTCTCTTGGGTTTGCTGGTACGCTTCCAAAACTTTGGAGATGGCCTCCTGCTCAGTCGTTTCCCTAGGGGGCCCCATCCCTTGGCCCACAGGTGCCCTCAACTGTCCCTGGCCCCCTGTGCCTGTGCCCCTGTGTAGGAAAGTACCATCTTGCATGGCATGTTAACCCCCTTTTTAACTTGTGTGCCAGTTTGTTTTTGCCTGTGTCACTGGGATCCTGCTAGCCAGGACCCTAGTGCTCATAGTTTGTGGTCTATATGTGTTCCCTGTATGGTCCCTAACTGTATCACAGAGGCTCTGCTAACCAGAACCTCAGTGTTTATGCTCTCTCTGCTTTTAAAATTGTCACTGCAGGCTAGTGACCATTTTCACCAATTCTGATTGGCACACTAGAACACCCTTATAATCCCTAGTATATGGTACCCAGGTCCCCAGGGTATTGGGGTTCCAGGAGATCCCTATGGGCTGCAGCATTTCTTTTGCCACCCATAGGGAGCTCAGACAAGTCTTACACAGGACTGCCACTGCAGCCTGAGTGAAAAAACGTCCACGTTATTTTACAGCCATTTTACACTGCACTTAAGTAACTTATAAGTCACCTATATGTCTAACCCTCACTTAGGTGCAAAGTTACTAAGTGTGAGGGCACCCTGGCACTAGCCAAGGTGCCCCCACATTGTTCAGGGCAATTTCCCCGGACTTTATGAGTGCGGGGACACCATTAAACGCGTGCACTACATATAGGTCAATACCTATATGTAGCTTCACAATGGTAACTCCGAACATGGCCATGTAACATGTCTAAGATCATGGAATTGTCCCCCCAAGCCAAATTTGGTATTGAGGTGCCAATCCCATGCATCTCCGGGGCTCCAGCACGGACCCCGGGTACTGCCAAACTAGCTCGATGGGGTTTTCTCTGCAGCTACCGCTGCTGCCAACCCTCAGACAGGTTTCTGCCCTGCTAGGGTGAGGGCAGCCCAGTCCTAGGAAGGCAGAACAAAGGATTTCTTCTGAGAGAGGGTGTTACAACCTCTCCCTTTGGAAATAGGTGTTAAGGGCTGGGGAGGAGTAGCCTCCCCCAGCCTCTGGAAATGCTTTGAAGGGTACAGATGGTGCTCTCCTTGCATAAGCCAGTCTACACCAGTTCAGGGTACCCCCAGCCCCTGCTCTATTGAGAAACTGGACAAAGGAAAGGGGAGTGACCACTCCCCTGTCCATCACCACCCCAGGGGGGGGGGTGCCCGGAGCTCCTCCAGTGTGTCCCAGACCTCTGCCATCTTGAATGCAGAGGTGTGAGGGCAGAATGTAGGCCTCTGAGCGGCCAATGCCAGCAGGTGACGTCAGAGACCCCTCCTGATAGGTGCTTACCTGGTTAGGTGCCAATCCTTCTCTGAGGGCTATTTAGGGTCTCTCCTGTGGGTTTCTCTTCAGATAACGAATGCAAGAGCTCACCAGAGTTCCTCTGCATCTCTCTCTTCAACTTCTGCCAAGGATCGACTGCTGACTGCTCCAGGACACCTGCAAAACTGCAACAAAGTAGCAAGACAACTACGTGCAACATTGTAGCACCTAATCCTGCCGGCTTTCTCTACTGTTTCCTGGTGGTGCATGCTCTGAGGGCTGACTGCCTTCACCCTGCACTGGAAACCAAGAAGAAATCTCCTGCGGGTTGATGGAATCTTCCGCCTGCTAATGCAGGCACCAAACTTCTGCATCACTGGTCCTCTGGGTCCCCTCTCATCTTGACGAGCGTGGTCCCTGGAACACAGGAGCTGGATCTAAGTGACCCCGATAGTCCAGTGGTCCTTCTGTCCAAATTTGGTGGAGGTAAGTCCTTGCCTCCCCACGCCAGACAGTAATCCTGTGTAATGCATGATCTGCAGCTGCTAGGGCTTCTGTGCACTTTTGCAAGGAATCCTTCATGCACAGCTTAGCCCAGGTCCCAAGCACTCTGTCCTGCATTGCTCAACTCGCTGAGTTGACCACTGACTTCATGGGACCCTCTTTTATTGTGTTGCGGTGACTGCCATGCTCAGAATTCTTGAATGCCTGTTCAAGTGCTTCTGTGGGTGTTGCCTGCTTCTGCATGGGCTCGCTGTGCTGCTGAGCGCCCCCTCTGTCTCCTCCTCTAAGGGGTGACCTCCTGGTCCCTCCTTGGCCCGGGCAGCACCCATTTTCTTCAACCATGTCTCTTGCAGCTAGCAGGGCTTGTTTGCAGTATTTCTGCATGAAAACAACTCTGCATCCTCCAGCACGCTGTGGGACATCTTTTAACCAAAGGAGAAGTTCCTGGCACCTTCTGTTGTTGCAGAATCTTTGGCTTCTTCCACCCGGAGGCTGCCCTTTTGCACCTTTATCCGGGGTTTAGAGGGCTCCTGCCCCCCCCAGACACTTGCGTGACTCTTGGACATGGTCCCCTTCCTTTGCAGGTCCTCAGGTCCAGGAATCCGTCTTCAGTGCTATGCAATCAGTTGTTGCCTTTGCAGAATCCCCTATCTCGACTTTACTGTCTTTCTGGGGTAGTAGGCTAACTTTACTCCTACTTTTCAGGGTCTTGGGGCGGGGTATCTTGGACACCCTTAGTGCTTCCTTACACTCCCAGTTACCCTCTACACACTACACTAGACCTGGGGTCAATTCGTGGTTCGCATTCCACTTTTGGAGTGTATGGTTTGTGTTGCCCCTTGGCCTATTGTCTCTCATTGCATCCTATTGCATTCTACAGTGTTTGCACTACTTTTCTAACTGTTTACTTACATGATTTTGGTTTGTGTGTATATTTTGTGTATTTTACTTACCTCCTAAGGGAGTATATCCTCTGAGATACTTTTGGCATATTGTCACTAAAATAAAGCACGTTTATTTTGAGTAACTCTGAGTATTGTGTTTCTTATGATATAGTGCTATAATATATAAGTGGTATAGTAGGAGCTTTGCATGTCTCATAGTTCAGCCTAAGCTGCTCTGCTATAGCTACCTCTATCAGCCTAAGCTGCTAGAACACTACTAATCTGCTAATAAGGGATAACTGGACCTGGCACAAGGTGTAAGTACCATCACTATAAGCCAGGCCAGCCTCCTACACCCTGGTGCAGTGTGCCCGCTCCCAGTTACACCAGGACCTTCATTATCTTAGGTGTGAGGGGTTGACTCTGGTCCCTGTACTGTGGGGCATATTGCTGATTGAACAGTCTTTAGAAAACAGGTTTGGGGACGAGGGGTTGGCTGTGCTGTTGTTGCCACTTGGCTGGGGGACTCAGATGTGCTCAGGGTGGGGCTGGTGGTAGTGGACTGACCAGTTGTCCCAGATGGGCCAGGTAAGTCATCATAGTCCAGATACCCATTGGGGCCTTCATCCTGGCTGTCACTGGCATCCTCTGCAGGGTGGCAGTGGCAGGGGTATCTGTGGATGGAGGGGGAGAGAGTTACATTGTGGAGGTGTACTTGAAAGTTTCATAGTCAGATGCATTCAGTGGCTTGACTTACTTCTGAGTGATGACAATGTCAGATGCAGCACTGCAGACATTGCTTGTGGGACATGGATTGTGATATTGGTTCCATGTTCAATTGAGGGTTGTGGATAGTGGATAACATTGATGTCATTGCCATGTAGTAGTACGCAGTCAAAACATCCAGTTGGTGTAGCTGGTGCAATGGTTTTATGTGCATGTCTTCCACTGTGAAGTGGGAATAACAGCTTTTCATGTGTAGGGAGTAATGCACTGTGGGAGTTGTAGTGCTTGCCATTGTGGGTGCCATCCGTACACTAGGAAGGGACTGTGTGGGGATAGTGACAGTGGGGTGGTGTGGCATGCACCCTCCCACGATGTGAACTCGGGGGGGTGGTGGGTGTCCACCTGCAGTCTTGTTGATGGCAATCTGGTGTCATGAAGCCATGGAACGCACCTTTCCCCGTAGGTCGTTCTACCTCTTCCTGATGTCCTTCCTTATGCGTGGATCGGTGCCCACTGAGTTGACCCTGTCAACTATCCTCTGCCATAACTCCATTTTCCTGGCAATGGATGTTTGCTGGACATGTGCTCCCAAGAGTCGTGGCTCTACCCTGACGATTTCATTGACCATGACCCTCAACTCTTCGTCTGTGAATCTTGGGTGCTTTTGAGGGCAAATGGTGGTTATGATGTTGTTTTGGGGGTGGGGTGTTGTGTGCAAGGGTGGGATGTTTGGGGCTTGATGGGGTGTGAGGGGGCATAGTATGGTGTGGTGGTGTGTTGTGGTGTTTGTGTGCAGTTGTGATGTGTGTATGGTGTTCATGGTGCAGTTGTGTGGTGTGTGCTGTGTGTGAAGTGTATATGTGCCTATGGTGTATAAGTGGTAGGTGATAGGTTTGTGGATCCTCGTTGTCTGTCTGTGGTTGTAGTTGCAAAGGATTGTGGGTTGTGTGGGGGTGTGTTTTATAGTGGTGGGTGTGTGCAGTGTGGGTTTGTGCATCAGGTGTGGGGTATTCATACTGTCTAATGTGGTGTTGGGTTCTGGTGGAGGTGGCAATTTAAGCGCTGCGTTTAGCACCGCCAATGGGTTTCCACCGTATAATGACCGCTGTGCTGATTTGTGGGTCGTAATATGGAGGGTAGGATGTTGTCAGTGTGGGACCGCCTCTCACCCGTCCTTGGTCAGCCTGGCGGTGTCGGATATGTGCCTTTTTTTGGGCGGTCTTCAGTATTTATCTTATAATACGGAGGTCGGTATACCGCCATCAGTGCTGGTTTTTTGGCGGCCGCCACCACGGCTGTCTTCTGAAAAGATCCCTAAACTTGTAATGAGGGACCCAGTGTTTCTAACATGTCCTGCATTAAGATTACTTGGGCCCCTTAAGGCCATGTTTGATTGCTTTATTTTATGATACATACCTTTGATGTAATTTGAGTCAGAAATGGGAAGACTTATGCATTTATGTGTTGCCTTCTTCCATATCTGCTTCTGCATTATTGTTCTGCATATTTTGTGTATTGTTTATCATGACATATCGAGTAGGGGGGGGCTTTTTTTTTGGTGTCTACAAAATGTTATACCTATGCACCATTTACAGGTGTGTTGGGGACTAGTCTGTTGTCCTTCTTTGGCCTGACCTGCGTGGGCTTTCATGTCCATTCTTTATTCTACACACACTGGATTTTTTTCTGCCTGCTCTATAGGAGGCTTCTGCTTTTTGACTCTATGTTTACTATAATGCTTATTTATACGATTTGGCACCCATTATTCGTTTTGGCTGGGATGCTTATTGTTGATACTCTAATGCAGTGGTTCCCAACCTTTTGATTTCTGTGGACCCCCACTTTAGCATTAATGGAACCCAGGGACCCCCACTGAATCATCATGGGAATCCGGGGACCCCCGTCTGAGTCATTACTGGAAGCTGGGGACCTAATTTGTCAATATTTGTTAATATTTTTTAATTTTCTAGGCTCTCGCGGACCCCCTGAGAAGGCTTCGTGGACCCCCAGGGGTCCCCGGACCACAGGTTGGGAACCACTGCTCTAATGGAAGACTTAGGACTGCTCTAACATTTGTTCGTCTGGAGCGCGATTTTTGGCCAGTACTGTTTTTTTTTAACACACGTGTTGTCATGGACATTACCGCATGGACACTACTCAACTTTATTTTATAGCCCAGGGTCCATGCAGTGTGTTTTTTTGGTGTTTATTGGGTTCCTTTTTGGGCCACACAACTTTGATTTTTAGGCATTCCAATATGGCCATAATAGTTTTTCTCTCATTACTGGGAACTAGCCTTTGTAGTCCTTCCTGGTGTTTGACAACGAGAGCACACCTATTTACTGCTTGCATTCGCTTGATTCCGATGACATTTCCAAGAACAGGTCTACTTTGCTTGCCGTTCACCTACTATATGGTAATTATTGTGGTTTCATGTGTTTATTGTTTGTTGTTATATTCTTTGACCGTCGGGCCAGAAATATATTTGTTTTCTATTTTTGAGAAATAGTATCTTGAGTGGGAAGTATTTTGTTTATGTTTTTGCCCTGTGTTTCACTTTAAAAATGATGGTGATGACCGCAGCGTGTCATGTGATCAAGGCCTGCTCAGGGCCGAAACGCATAATGGCAGACATGGAATAAACATTGTGTTTTCTGTGCCAGAGGGTCTGCGCCTGGTGTTTTCAATTTGATTTTCTCTGGCAGAGGGACAAATACATGTGTGTGTATATATATATATATATATATATATATATATATATATATATATATATATATATATATATATATATATATATATATATATATACATATACACTCACAGATATATATATATAGCCAACATAGAAATATTTAGCTGTCGCACTCCAATATGTATTATGTAGAGCTATTTTATTGGAAATACAGCAACACACCAATGTGTTTTGACTCTTAACAAGTCTCGCTCACAGTCAGTAAGTCTTTTTGATTAAATATTTTATACCGTATGCCCCTCATGCCTACTAGTAGGCATTCTGGGACATGTATTACCTTTAAAATAACAATGTAACAAACACATAACTATCAAATTATTGTACTGGACATGATATTTCATTCAATATGCTTGGCAAAGGTATAAATGGGAAGTTCCACCCAAGAAGTATATCGCCCTAGTGTATATCATTATAGATTTTTTGGCCGTATGTTATCTCAATAGCGAGTACACATAATATAGGTTAACATAGGTGTCACTGTTCTCCATAATATGATGGCTGAATGCCCAACCGCAACTCAACTACATGATCTATAGGATAAGTGCCATGCAATAGCCTAATACTGATGGGATTCACTGTATCTACAAGCTAAGTGTTGTTGATCCATATCTCTAAATCGCATACAATTTCTCCATTGTATGACGTCAGTATTGACATTGTAGCCTTTGATAATCCTAATTATTCTATATTTAAAATTATATAATTATCACTCTTAGCCGGCCTTTAACAAAAGTCCATACTGTAGTCACAACTTACTAGATATGGTCCGAACACAAATAATAGTCTACAATTCCTTATTACCCAATGGAAACAATACATTAACTTCAAATGCAAAGTTGAAACTACTGGGGATATAAAAAACATGAACACAAGTCACTTACCTTCACAACATCTTTTTACCCTGATCAATTGAAATCAAGAAATCCCTAACAGCAGTTATGTTATAGGTGTACATATAACTCCTCGTCTGCATTTAAATCATTTGGTATCTTTGTGCATAGCCTTACAATGAACCGACTTTCGAATTGGTGAAGCAGTAGAATTCTGTCACCTCCTCTGTCACTCTTTGGTACATGCGCTATGCCATAGTATATCGCTTTCCAATTCACCTCATGTGATGTGGTATAGTGTTTTGCCACTGCATAGCTGGTATCCTGATGCTGTACCACCCAGATATGCTCCAGGATTCTTTTCTTTTAAGGGAAAATCGTGTTCCCTATGTGTTTAAATCCACATGGGCAATCTACGGTATACACTGCAAAATTGGTGGTGCACGTTATCTTGTGATCAAGAGGTATTTCTCTCCCCTTCACATATCTTACAGTTCTCATATTCACCCCTATTTTGCAAGCCTAACAAGAGTTACACTTCACAAATCCTATGTTACATTAATTCAGCCAATTGCTCGGATGATGGTCCACAAAATGACTTTTCATTAGTCTGTCCTTATTGTGATTTCACTTTCTTACATGTAAAGAGAAGTTGTGTAACTACAGCTTTGGCAATAACGCTGTCACTTAGTAAAATGTTCCAGTGTTTCTGAAATATTTTCTTAATCTGGGCACCTTCTTTACTGTATGTAGTAATCATTCTCAGATTGTCATTATTTTCCTTTTGTTGGTTTTTTTCAGACAGAATCTGTGTTCAAGTTTTGATATTTGTCCTTTTAGCTCCTTGTTCAATGTATGATGATGGAAAGCCCCTTTGATAGAATCTTTTCTTTATTTCCTCCATTTGAGCTATTGCATCCTCCTCTCTAGAGCAATTGTGTCTAGTCAAGATAAATTCACCATATGGAATGCTTCTGATCAAGGCTTTCGGATGGGAATTAGTTCCAGTAACACTCTGTTTGTGGCTGTGGGTTTTCTAAACGTTGTTTGTAATTTGTTGTCCTTAACATAGACCCGAATATCAAAAAAATCAATTTGTTTATGATTGATGTTATAAGTGAATTTGCATTAGTAATAGTATACACTTCTCGGGTGGAACTTCCCCTTTATACCTTTGCCAAGCATATTGAATGAAGTATCATGTCCAACACAATAACTTGATAGTTATGTGTTCGTTTGTTACATTGTAGTTTAAAATGTACTACATGTCCCAGAATGCCTCCTAATGGGCAGGACCGGCATACAGTATATAAATTGTAATCAAAGAAGGACTTACTGACCACGAGCAAGGTTTGCTCAGAGTTAAAACGCATTTGTTAATATTTCTATGTTGGCAAAATTTAGACAAGGGGTAACTGGTCTACCCCTGCTGCCTGCATTAACAGCTGAATGCGCTGCCAGGACTACTCGAGGACCACGTAGAATGCAATATATATATATCTATATCTCTCTATATATCTATGTGTATATCTATCTATATATCTATTTATATTTATATATATATATATCTCTATATATATATATATAGATATATATATATATAGATATAGATATATATATATATATTCCTACTGCCTACAGCTGCTTCCATTCGAATCCAGTCGCACCATAGCTCACAATCTCACCACTCAGAGGCACAAAGACAGGACTCCGCATGCAGGGTAATTTCTTGCAGTTATTTCTAAACAGTGCACCACATCAAACGAAAAGGCCAACGTGTTTCGGGTTGCGCCTTCTACTGGACAACCAAAATTCAAGCACCATGTGCTTAAATAATTTTTAATTTATTGCACCACCCCAAGGCCCAGTAATCTAGACCAACGCATTTTGTTGATATCTGCTCATACGGGGCACCATCTTGAAGTTGTAACATACATCTATTGTGGCACAATGTTTCATTCCCGTGCATTCAATTGTCAACAATGAAGCACATTCATAAATAAATGGTACATATAGTATATCAACAGCTAAAAGCATTTCATCCACCTGAGTGATAACATCTCTTTTGATCATATATCTTTAATTCATAGAATGCCATATCCTGTAACAGCCCCAACACTTAAAGAAGTCTCCTCGGCTATACAAATCTTAACTAAGTATATTTTTTATTAAATGCATTCAAGCTCCATGGTTAAAGTGGCAAATGCTGTGCAAATCAAATAACAGTCTGAGATGATAGTTAAAGTGCCATGTGCTATTCAGATCTCTAATTCCATATTATGCATATACATAAAAACGCAGTTTTGCGGCAAAAAGTTTAGCGCTGGCTAGCGTCATTTCACAACATCAGCCGGGCACCGTATTTATTGAATGGCGCAAGCCAGTGCTAAACTTGGGCTAGCATCTTAAAAAAAGATGCTAGCCGGGTGGGAGTGGTGGTAGGGAAGGAGGGGGTTATGCATCAGAAGATTATGCTAGCCTGGTTAGAGGCAAAAACGATGCCTCTAACCAGACTAAGGCCATTTCCTGGCACACAACCACCAAAAACATGACTCCTGTCTTGGGAAAGACAGGAGTCATGCCCAATACCCCAGTGGCCAGCACAGGGGACAAGTGTCCCCAAGGCACAGCCAAAATATAAAACAAAAAATACTTACCTGAACTTACCTGGGATGGGGTCCCCCATCCTCTGGTGTCCCTCTGGTGGGGGTGGGGGTGGGGCTGTTCCTGGGGTTGGGAGGGCACCAGTGGACCCATTCTATGGTGTTAAACCATGGAAATGGGTCCACAGATCCCCTAACACCTGGTCTGACCTAGGCATTAAATAATGGTGCTAAGCAAGCTTAGCACCATTATTTAGCCCATCCTCCCACCTGTGCGTCATTTTAGCACTGGGATAAATATGGAGCTATGGGGATAGCACAAGTTTTTTAATGGGAACTCCTACCTTGCATTTCATTGACGTTAAGTGGGTTCACTCATCCAAAAAAATGGTGCAAACTCCTATATTTTGGTGTTAGACGTGTCTAACGTCAGATTATAAATAAGGAGTAAGGTTTGCCATGAATTTGCGTATAAAAAATGCCGCAAATGTGGTGCAAAAAAAGTATAAATATGGACCTTGATGTTCAAAGTGACAAGTGCTGTGCAATTGGTATCTGAGTATGTCACCCGACATATGTATAGGAGCTCAATAATTAAAGTGGCAACCTCTGTGCAAATTGAGTACATAATACGACATATAAATATAAAGTATAAGCCCTTGTCACAATCTACTCCACACAGTCTGTTAGAGAAAGGCATATGTAAATCTTAAATAATAATAATAAAGAAACAATCATAAAGTTCATACTCCATAATATTAGGCAAGATATGACATATCTCATTTTAAGCGTCCTGCATTTCTCAAAAAACTCCTAATATGTTCCAACCATTAGGGGAACAACAATCTTCACATAAGGGGTGGACAGTGCCTAGACCTTTTATCTCACTCAACTAGACGTGAACAACCTAAAAAACAATCTACTTCCAGTAATGCAAAAAAGTACAGAGTCTCAAAGTGCTGCAGTGCTTTAACAGTTACAGTGGGAGAAATCCTGGCCCCAATAGTCATACAAACGTCCCATTAATCCTAAAGGAGTGGCCAGGATTTTCACAGCCCATTCATACATCAAGATCATCATAAAGGGAGTCCTATAGGTTTACATTCAATTATTCTGCATCAAGATTGTGTCCCCTTGGCCTCTCTGTCCCCAGCAAAGTAATCATTCTGGACTCAGCTTTCCGTACCTCAGGTTTAAGGTCCCCTCTATGGGAATCTGATTTTATATGTGTGATGCCATAGAATGTCAAATCATTGGTGCGGTCACCATGTTTTTCCCAAAAGTGATTAGCCATAGGATAATTTTTATCATGATTCTTGATGGCTCTAAGGTGCTGGAGAACATGGACCTTTAAATTGTGTGTTGTGATACCAACATATTTTTTCAATCATGGGCACTTGAGCACACAAACCACAAATTCTGTTTCACATGTTATTCTCTTGTGGATGGTGCAGGATCTGCCCTGAAAAGTGTCATAGCTTTGTCTGTTAATACCATATTTGCATGCCTTACAGTGGCCACAGCACCAAAACCCCAAGCTTTTTTTTGAGAGCCACAAAGATTTGTTGTCCTCTATGAACATACTGCGGGCAAGGAGATCCCCCAATGTTTTTGCTCTACAAAATGTTATCTGGGTGGCCAATCTTGGTTCCAAGGTGTTCATGACATTGCAGTATGTGCCAGGCACAAGTGAGAATCCTTATTATAGACTGATGTTCTTGATTGAACTCCAAAGAGAATCTAATGGGACTTCCCTCACTCGATGGGTGTTCTTTAGGTAATCATTTGCCAAATAAAAGGTCATCCCTCTTTTGGCTTTGGCTCTTGTGCATGCTTCATTGAATACCTGAGATGGTTATCCTCTTTCACGAAACCTACTAATCAACATATTGGCTTCTTTCTCAAAGGGCATATCATTAGAGCATATCCTGTGCACTCTCAGGAGTTTTCTGTATGGAATACTCCATTTTAGGAATTTTGGGTGACCACTATGCTTGTGCAGTATGAATTACAAGCCGTTGGTTGGCGGAAGACCCAAGTATCCACTTTGTTGTCCTTCACCCCCACTGAGACAGCTAAAAACTCACTATTGGTCCTACTACATGTTAATGTCAGTTGAATGTTAAAGTCATCATCATTTAGCTGCTGAATATATTCACCTAATTGGCTTTCATCTCCAACCCATATAAGGAATAAATAAAACCCTATCCAGATGACCACATTTTCCAGATACTAGTTGAATCTTTCAGACCATGCCACCTCTTTTTCCCACTGACCCATGTAGATATTAGCATACTTTGGCGCACATGCAGCCACCATGGCAGTGCCCTGCTTCTGAAGGTAATATTTGTTGTCAAATAAAAACACATTATGTGTTAAGCAGAATTTTAACATTGATGTCAGCATCTCCGTATGTCATGCCTGTTCAATGGGTCGAGTTCTCAAGAAGTACAGTCAAGCTTGCAATCCAAATTCATGTTTAATGGATGTATATAGGGAAGTGACTTCCATGGTGATCATGATATAAGTATCTTGCCAACAGCATTGTTGACCTTTCACAGGAAATCCGTAGGGTCACACAAGTATGAAGGAAGTTCAGTGACATAGGAGCATAAACATAGATCAAGGAATATCGAGGTTTTTTTCTAATAGTGAGTTGATCATGCTGACTATCGGCTGCCCAGGAGGGTGCAGTTATTCCGTTTGTATCTTTGGAAGACAATAAATAATTGGTGTTCTTTGATGGTCCGTCTTTAGATACACATATTCTCAAATTCAATAATCTTTAAGTATGTCATCATACCGCTTCTGGTATGTCTCAATTGGATTCTCTCCCATTCTCTCATAATGGTCTCTGTTATGAAGCTGCTTTTGAACCTCCCTCACATAGCGCTGTGTATCCATAATGACAATATTGCCACCCTTATCAGAGGAATAAGTGATAATAACCTTATTGCCTTTCAACGTCTTTATCTGATGCCAGTCCTTAAAAGTAACATTACCCCTTCTTTTAGTTTTCAATGTGGTACGTAGTGCATTGAGATCTCCCATTACTAACTCAAGGAAAATGTCAATCATGTTTCCACTAGTTAACTGTGGGTTGAACTTACTGAAGGGTCTGAATTTGCTGGCACTGGATGTATCAGTTGAAAAGCCCACTGCCTCTAACCATGCAAAATGTGTGTCATCATGATCCATAATAACTGGCACTCCTTGTGATTCCAATTGATCTGATTCAATAATGGCTAGCAGTTCAGGAATGTCCTCAATGGTAAGCCCAGACTGTCTGGCAACATTAGCTTTATGCATCTCCCTGTGCTGTTGAGGCTTCATAGCAAAATATTTGCAAAGCTTTAGTTGTCTAACAGATCTGTAAGTTTCAATTTGAATATTGACAAGGTCTGGACTTTTTGTAGGGCAAAAACTTAAGTCAAGATTTAGAATGCATTCTTGATTGCTGGTTAACACAGTTTTAGATATATTAACCACCCTAGTATTCATGTTGAGCTTTGTTTCGGACACAATCTGATCAGCTACCCTTTGACACTTTTCTCCTTTTCTTTTGCTCCTCTGTGTTTTCTGCCACCTCATCCCCAGCCTCTTCCTCTTGGTGGTTGGGGCGTAACCATCCTCATTAGCCTCATCTCCTCTTGAAAATCCAGTTTCTTTTTTGGGGCCTCATCAGCTGAGGATGTTGGATCTGTGCTAACCTCAGCATCACTTGATGCAGGGTTGGAACACCCCATTGTGCTCATTCTGTCCTTTGCCCTTATTGCATCAATTCTTTTGGCAAATGTATATATTCGGCATACTTGTAACCTAATTTATCACTATAAAATGTGTGTGCCTTAAGTGCTCTGGTATCCTCTTCCTGTCTTGAGATGCGTTCCTCCATTTTGGCCAGCATCAACTTCACCTCTTCCTGATTAGGTACTGGTTCGAGTTCCTTCATTAGTTCCTCAATCATTTTGGTTTGATGTTCCATTCATCATTCTGCATGCATGATAAGGGTACCCATTAATTTCACTGAGCATTCAGCCGTTTGCATTCTCCATTCCTTCAAGAAATATGGGTCCATGTCCCCAAATGTCAGCAGTATCAGAATGCGCAGTCCACGGGGTACCCTATCACTCTCCTTATATTTAGTTAAGGAGGGCATCTCAAACTATTTTTTAACTCCAAGATAGGTCCCTTTTCCAGCTCCCCAGTGATTGTTGTTATCGTCCTCGGGCCCACATTGGACAGTCTCCTAGAATCATGTGTGCCTGTGTGGCCCTCAAAAACACCAAAAACTCTCATAATGCTCAGCGTTGCACCATAAAGGTCTGTATCAAAAGTCTGCACTACTTACAGACTTGTGTTTTAAAGAAACAATCAGCACCAATTTCTTCACATGTTAAGTGCTGTGATCTAACATATGTGTAAGTGCTGCAGAAATGCCGTAATTAATGTTACTAATGGTACTGTCTTCTAGGAGCAATGTGGTGGTGCAGTTCTGTTACAAGCTTTGGGATCTAGACTCCGACACCCTTATTTAGTGTAAAAGGCCATTTATTAGGACAGGCTTGCTCAGTGATCATAACATGTCAAATATAAACAGAACTTTATAACAACCTTTATTTTAACCTTGTAACTTACTTTCGTCCATTCGCATTTCAAACCTCCACTTATCCTTCGCATCTCACCAAATCCACTTCTATTTCCACACATCCCCCTTTTCCCTTTTACCCCTTGCCTGACTCTGGCCTCTCCCGTCTGTCATGCTTCACCTGCTTCTTTCTCCCCCCCTTGGAAGGGTGGACAAGCCCGCATCTGACTCTCAACCCTCCCCATCCACTGCCACTCAGCAAAACCCACTTGGCGTTTTGCAGCCCCTACCAGCGAACCCAATGCAACTCATGCTTAACCATCCATGTTTCCCTGCCAAAAACTTTCGCCCCACAAATCCGTTAGCAAAAAACGCAGTTCCATCAGATAATGTGCATTTCCCATGCCCGAGAGATGCACACCATCACCCCTGAAAAGCACCTGCTCCTCCTCCTTCAATCCTTCCTGCATCAAAACCTTAATGTCATGGGTTCCGCAAAAAACCTGCATAGCCCTGTTTATTTTTCTCTGTGCCCTCTCAATTGCCCCATGTTTTTGTGCCCCACGCCATTTCCTTCGTGGCACAAATTCGTCCACACCAAGCAAGTCCCATGCATGCTGCGCCTCATCAGGACCAGATCTCGCAGCATGTGTTGCAGTAGGGTAAGCCCTGAAAGACGGACCAAGTCATTTTCCCCTACGTGTATTACCAGCACATCCGGAAATCCCCAAGTCAGCAAAATTGAAGTGATAAACGGAAGCAAATTGCCTCACCTCATGCCGCTCTTTCCCCACCGCAACACTTCATGCCGCCACTCGGTAGTCCCAAAGATCGTCCGTAGATCTGTTTCTCCGCATACGTGGCCGCCCAATGCATGAAAGAATGTCCAACCAGCCACATGATTGACTTAGTATTCTCTGGGCCACTTACGCAACCTGAAACGAGAAACAAAAATCAACCCTCATGCCACAAATCCCAGTCCTCCCTTTTGTTGCCCGGGCCTAAACGCCTCACACTTTCCCATCAGCTGAAGCTAGGCTCGCACATATCTTTCACAGCACTTCGAGCGCCATCGTCCAATGCGCCTGATCTTATCCCAGTCCCACCCTAAACTGGCTGCCTCCATTGCTGCCCCTATTCGAAAGGAGTGTGTACCAAAATTACATGCCTGCCTTCCCAATCGCCTCAGGGCCATCCTCAAAACACAAAACAACTGAAAAGCTGTAACCATGGTGCCATTCTTGCGCTGAAAAACCCAGGCACCCCGACTTTCACTGCATGCTTTAAACTTGTCCCATTTTCGTACTGGGCAGGCTTCCGCCACTTCCCCTTTCTCCAACCCAAAATCCCCTTAACCTTACCCAACTGATACGTTTTTGAGCGCCTCAGCCATATCCCCAATCTGCCACATTGGCGCTGCACCTCACACCTCTTCACTCCATACGCTGTGCCTACCCCCAACAATTCGGACACTCGAAAAGCCCAAAAAAACATCCATATCATGCATAGCCAGAATAACGCAACCTCATTCGCATTGAAACAATTTACTGGCAAAACGTGCAATATTTCCAACAACTCAAAAGTAATGGCTTCCCGAACAAAAACTGAACTAGAGTGAACCCTCCCCCAACCCTTCCGCATTTTTCCCAGAATATCCTTCTTTGCCGGGTCCCATCCAAAAAACAACTTCTCATAAAAAGACACCCGCCAACTTGCCTCCAATTGTAGTGGGTAATAAACCTTTCTGAATCAAAAACAGAACAAAACGCATCACTCGCGCCTCCAGTACTACCCGCTCCGGACTCCAAAATTGCCCCTTGTAAGCTTCAAAGTCCTGAAACTCCAACCATGCCAGGCGATAACTCCTAAGGGAGGATTCTGCTAGCGACCTCTCCATCAGCCTCATGACCATCATGCCACCCACTCCCAAATGTCCGCAAGGTCCGCTGTCTTGAATTCGTTCGCGCCGGGTGCCAACTGTCGGAAATGCTGCCACTGCAAATGAGGTAGGGATTCTGCAATGGAGTTGTTTACCCCAGGAATGTGTGCAGCCTTAAATATTATGTTCAGAGTCAAACAACGCAACATAAAAATCCTGAGCAACTTCAGTACTCTCACATCCCTTGCTTTCTGGTTGTTAACCAACTACACCACTGTCAAGTTATCCACATGAAAAATCACCGTCCTGTTAGCCAGTTCATCTCCCCATACCGCCAGTGCCACCAAAAGAGGGAAAAATTCCAGGAAAACAATGCTCCTGCCTTGGCTGAGCCATTGCGCAGGCCATGTCTCTGGACACCAACGCCCATTCCAGAACAAACCAAAGACAGCTGCGCCAGCTGCATCAGAAACAATTTGCACCTGTCACACAGAGTCCTCCTCTTGAAAAGTCATTGAGACCCCGTTAAACTGTGTCAAGAACAGTTCCCATATCCTTATGTCTTCCCGCAATCCTACCGTCAACCTTAACCTGTGATGCGTGAGCAATGCCCCTGACATAGCTAGGCCCATGCGCCTACAAAACGTCCTGCCCCCCTGAACCACCCGACATGCAAAATTTAGGAAACCCAGCAGTTGTTGCGCCACCTGTAGTTCAATTTTGCACCTCACCCTGACCTCCCTCAAGAAAGACAGAATCTCCCTCACCTTCTCCGCTGGTAAGCGAGCAATGAAAACAATCCCCAAAAAGGTCAGAACACAACTGGGGCCTTCCGTTTTCTCCGACGCCATAGGCACTCTGAAATCCTGTGCCATCTGTTCAAAAAGCCTAAGCACCCTGCCACACAAGTCTAACTGCGCTGTCCCCACAAAGAGAAAATCATCCAGGTAGTGCGACACCGTTCGATGTCCACTCAACTGACCAAAAACCCACTGCAAGAATGTACTAAAAGCTTCAAACAGAGCACATGAGATCGCGCACCCCATGGGCAGGACTCTATCCATATATATCGCCCCTCCAGCTGCATTCCTAGCAAAGAGAAGTTTTCCGGGTGAATCGGAAGCAGCCGAAAAGCTGCCTTTATGTCACATTTTGCCATCTCCGTGTGTTTCCCACCCCCGAAAGATCTGTATGGCATCATCCACTGTGGCGTATACCACCCTGGTGTCTTCTGGTGCGATGAAATCATTCACCGATGCCCCTTCAGGCCAAGACAAATGGTGTATCAACCTAAATTCCCCTTTGCTCTCTTTTGTTACCACTCCCAACAGTGAGATCATCAAGTCTTCCAATGGCCACCCGTAAAAGGGGCCCACAATCCTGCCTTCTGCAATTTACAGTCGCCGCTGCCACGCCCTGCGCCGCCCCGTGCGGCACGCACTTCATTCCAACCCAGGCCTCCTCCAAGACGCCCGGCCGCAGGAGGTCGCCGCGTCCCGCCTCTCCTAAAATGCCTAGTGCGGCCCTTATGGCCTTAATATCATGGCCGCCGGCCATGATGTGCGTCGCAATACTCAGTTCGCGTGTGTAAATAGAATGCACGCCCGTCACAATAGTAAAGAAAAAACAAACAAAAAAAAACACCGCTGTCGCGTGGGCAGTAGCGGGGGCCTGTGCGCCCTCGACCAAAACCTTGGCACGCAAACTAAACCCCACTCTAAAAAAAACACCAGATCGGCCAACCACTGTGCAGCCTGACTTGCTGGTGCCGAAGAGGCCGATCCTCCCAACCCCACCCCTTTTGTAATCTTTTAACATCCTTCCCCTGCCCAGCAAAGCAACCTATCCCTTTCAAGGCTGTCTGCTTCCGGCCCGAGAGTTCCAGCTATTCACGGGGCCCTATTCTTAATGATTTCTCTACTGTGGCTGGACATACACCCGATGTCACAACATTCAAGTTCCACGGAGCCATAGCGATAATCGTTAGTTGCCGGTCCTCAATAGCCAGTTATGTGTATGCTTTTCATGACGACCGAAGTGAATGCTGAGATTTAAATATATAACAAGCTGCCACGTACTGCCAACAATCCCCAACAGCGGATTAAACACTCACACATATATATATATATATATATATATATATATATATATATATAAAGATATATATAATCCTTTGAATTTAACCAATTTCATCACCCCACTCCAACTAATTATATGCTGTGGACACGCTTGTCAACAGGCCAAACAGGAAAGGTTCTTAGAAGCCAAATGAAGAGTAGTATAAAAACACAAATCATGTTTTGCCAGAGCAGCCACTAACCAGCAACAATGCAACCTACTCCTAGAATTGTTTGGTCATCATACCCATAGTAGATCAGACACCACCTAGGTTCTTCCTGGTATCACAGTAATAACTGTGCCACTTCTAGTCTGTTGTCTCTTGCACTTAACAATGAATAAACACTTGTACAATGTTCAATGCTCAATACACATTTCCTAAGTTACCCTCCTGGTTTATTAACTGATTTACTATTAACTATCAAATTTGGTAGTCATTTTATCTACCAAGGACTAATGAAAGTTTAAGTCATACCTACATGGATGAACACGTGTGCAAGGTAGATGGCATAAATATCTTTGGAGCACTGTGCTATCACACCATAAAAACAAGAATCTTGTAAAATGGTAGTGTCCCATTAAGGGTAATCTGTTCAAGAAGCAATGGAGCACGTATGGTGGATCTGCAATGATCTGTAACCCAGAGCTAATAATCTAAAACAGCATAACATTATATAAATTCCATTATGCTAGTCATGCCACGGAAGCAGAATCCTCACAGCAGTAATCGTATGGGAACCTAAACGATGGAACCCAGTTGCTTTACCTTGCAATCGTATCATACAGAGCCTTTGTAGGATATTATGCTCTCTTTTGTGAATGAAAATGTCAGCATTTCATCATAACATTGCCTCCAAAACCACTGTGACAGGTTCCATCATTCTTTTTTCATGTTTAGATCGTAAGTAGGGAGCTCTTCAGAGCAGGATCCAGGGGCCCTTAATTTTAAATCACTTTTGCTCCTCCACAAATTCTTTGTTCCACTACATCTGCAATAATGCTACTCATCACTCAACTGAAATAAAAAAACAGTGTCTGAACAATTGTACTTTGCCACCATGTTATTTTTAAAGCATGGTCCAACTTCAAGGTTTGCTTAACCCACTCCTGATGTGTATATTTGTACGTATGCATGTAGTATTTCTATAGTGCAAAACTAGCCAAAAGGAAGTGGAGAACTGCATTTTGCCTATGTTATCAATATGTTAGTCCTGGCCAATATCATCAATATATAATTTATTTCTGACTAAGCCTAATCTAATCTTAAAAAGCTTTTGTTACACCTCTTATGAGGAAGCCAACATTAGCTCCAGACCTCAGCTTTTCTTACTCCAAACTATGGGCCATATTTATAAGGGAGTTGTGTCGCTCTTGCACCGCGCAACATGGTGCATGTGTGAAGCAACTACAAAATGCAATTTATCAAGCTACACAAGGCCACCTTGCGTGGTCCTGAGTGACTTGATAAATCAATAGTAACGCAATGCAGCACAAATCGCTGCATTGCATTACCCTGCCCCAGGGAGGTGTTCCATGGGTGTTGCCTGGGTGTTCCCACGCAACATCCACTACGTCTCTCAATACACTTCTCAGACATATCCATACCTCTCACTACCATCACCAGAATGGATTACCATGTGCCAAAAATGGGGTTCTATATCAAATTCTGATCTTAGGGCTAGATTTATCAAGGTTTTGCATCACCCTTGCACCATGCAAAGGTGGGCAAGGGTGATGCAAAACCAAAGTGAGATTTATCAGGCCATGCAAGGCCACCTTGAGTGGCCCTGCATGGCTTTATAAATCCAGAGTAACACAAGGCAGCACAAATTGCTGCCTTCTGATACTCTCCCCAGGGATGCATTCCATGGGGAAGCATGGATGTTCCCACTCATCCACCCATGGATTTTGGTGCATTCCCAGATTTACCATTAGTGAAAGACTTGGCAATGTGTCAAAATGCTAAGCCTCTCCAGGGGAGGCGTAATGAGGAGAAATATGTTTATTTCTTTCTGTTTTGTCTTCTTTATACTTGAGGTACATTCTGCAGCACACCTTAAAAGAGGAAAATGCCTCTCAGGATTGTTTTTGTGTGCAGGAAGGTGCCCCTGTGCAATATGTATCTGCTTAAATTCATGTACTTGGTTCAGATTTTCTGAAGTTGCACCAACAGTACTGCAAATGATTATCATCTGGTGGCATACTCTACCACTTCATTGGGTAAATCAAAGCAGTTCTGATACTGCATGATTATAATATAGGATCCAGTGGGCTTTATTCTACTGATGCATAACTAATGCATAAGTGAAATTATCATTACCAGACAACACAAAGACAGATCAAGCTCATATTTAGGACTTACCACCTTTTGAACAATGCCTCTATCCAGCTTTAAGTGTTAAAAATTGTGGGTGGTAGGGTAGTGTTTTATATGAAATTGTCCTTTGTCATTAACATTTTCAGTCCAATCGGACTTTTACCACTTTTTAACATTCAAACACATTTTCTCTCTTTGGTCTATCTGCAGTGAGTTAGAACAGTCATTTCATATGTTTTATTTTTTTTGGATTGTGAGTGAGATTGGTCTAGCACTTGGCCCAGAATGCAGTGGTGGTTGGTAATTTGCCTGAGCAGGGGGGTGGGAAGGCCACACACTCAGACACATACACACATCTACATGCATATTAACTCACGCTCATCCATTCACAATCATGCACGCAAACACCTACCATTCGCAAGCACATACACACATCCCGACTCATTCACAGCATGCATCCACAGATACCTATACATATACATTCATACATACACACATGCACCCATCATTAAAAGAAAAATACATCTGGTGGTGGAAGGGAAACCTTAGTGGTTCGTGGAGGATTGGGGAAGGGACTGCCGCGTCCTCTCATTAGGTGACCTTGTCATGGGTCAGCCAATGAGAGGAGGACCTCCCCTTACTTGTCAAAGGGCAGGAAGGAGTCAGTGAGACTTGCTGACCCTATCCTACTCTGTGATGAGGCTCACTGATGAACGGTCAGCCCTGGGCACTTCAGGGCATTAAACTGTAGCACTTAGCTCCAAGTCTCTTGGTGATGCACCCCCTTGTCATGAGGGGGAGAACCTTGTAACTCTTTGCTGGGCTGAGGAGGTCATAGCCACAGGGTGGTGAAATTTTCAGCCAGGAAATGTTTGGCTCAGGCATCTGGCCCCCTGCGCACGTAGCGCATGCACAGTACCTGGTTCCCCGACCCTGACTCAGTTTGACAGACACCCGTCATGTTTGAAAAAAGGTGGGAGGTTGGGACTCGTGCACTTAACGATGGGCCATGCCTGCTACAGGAATTCCTCCTGGCACACATGCTTCTAGTTTGTTTTATATGCTATAGTGCATTCAAAACATATGCAAGTTAGACTGGCCTACAACCTTAGTACACCTCACTGTGTTTCGAAACATTTTGTAGGTTTCAGTGGCTCCCTGTGGCACAATGCATTCATTTCAAAGATCTTCATAAAACATGCACCTCCATCAAAAAAGGTCTCCAAACACAAGAAGCAGGAAAAGGCTACAAAACAAAAACAGACTTTACCACCTCATTCTCTTGTTCTTCCTTCCACCACCATCACCCACGTATGAAATGCAGTTTTCACCACAGACATCCTCACTCTCACCACACAGGGATGACCTTAGTGATTACCAGCAGGGTATGGATATGAGGATTGGAAAATGTCAGCCTCTGTAGAAGCAACCCACTTGCCAATTGCATTTTGAAAAAAAATGAACATTTAATTTCTCCCTGTTACAAGTGCCACCTGTTTCCTTACGAAAACAGCTATAGAATAATCTGCAATTCTTTGAAAAAAAAAAATATATATTTTGGGGAAATGTATTTTTGTATTTATTCAAGAGGAATATTCTGACCCCGCCTTAAAACACAACTACACAAGAAAAAGTCAATTGGTGGTGCATTGTTCTCTGTTCAAGAAGCCAAACCATGCCTTCAGAAGACTACTCAAGAGTTGACTCTTTCCTTCATAACCACCATATTCAAACAGCAAAGGACTGCATATGCCAGTGTTGATAAATATTTATAATCTGATTATGTGTATATTCTAGATATGTATAGTTCTTTAAGAAATATGTATAGTTACTATTTCATAACAATAAATTATACACATACTCTTTAAGCCTGTTTAACAAATGTATATTTACTTATGGGTATATATACATGTGTGTGTGTGTGTGTGTGTGTATGCATGTGGGTATATATATATATATATGTGTGTGTATATACATATATATGTGTTTTTTATTCTATGCCTTACAAGTTCATAGGCCATTGCATAGCTCCTTGATAAGTTGTTATATTAGATACTTATGAATTCCTGCTTTCTTTTTTATTTCACAAAGAGCAAATGTTTTCTTAACTATTTAACAGCAAGCATTTTGCTATTAAAAAAATGAGTAAAGATAAATTAATGTTATAAAAGTGCACTTATTACTTAACATCAAATATTACAAATCTTGAAAGTCTGTGATTATACAATACAAAATTACTTCTCATATTATTTTACCCATTATTATTTTCCTTGCACTTATATTCCCTTACTATGTATTTACATTTCTATGTATTTATTACTCTAGTCCTACTGTAATAGAGAAAAAATAAACAAATATAAATAAAATAACATCTATATTTAAAATTCAAAAATAAATAATTAAATTAAAAATCCTCCATACCATTCTGCCTCATCCTAAACCTATTCTACTACTTTGATCTCCGAATTAACCCTGGCTAAGTTCTTCCCTCCTCTACTGCATCTAGCTCACCCCAAACATCAGTTTACTACTGTGATCTACCAACCAACCCTACTAAATTCTCACCTTTGACTCATCCAAAAACCTTTCTGTTACTATGATCTACCTAACCCCTTTCCACAGACTCTTCCCTCCTCCATCTCTCCTTTACTCATCCCAAGCCTCATCCTATTCCTATAAACTCCCAATTAACACTTCTGGATTCTTCCCTCCTCAATCCCTCCATTACTCTAATCAATCCAACTAACAAACTCACATATTCTCTGCTCAAATTAACTCATACCCATATTTCCCTATACTAATCCACCACTAATTCCTCTTGGGTTACGGAGTAGCGTGCTACTCACCAAAAAACGCTTTTACGTCTCATCAGGGGTATTAAGCCCTATACAAATACAATTTTAACTACAATTACAATTACAATAAACAAAGTTAAGATATTGGAAATACGGCCATCAGCTTCAGTTTCAGACTTTGCTGTTAAGTTTCTAGAAGCTTTTTACACTCAGGGATATTACTTCTTCTATTTACCTGTTTTAAACACTCTAAACTGATGAGTCCATGGCCTTTTCAGTTCTGATCTCTCAACCTTTGAATCAACTGGCAATTACTCTCCGCAGTAGCGTAAAGCACAATCATGAGGCCCTCTACAGTAAGTGATGAGGGTCCTTTGAGTCTGTCATACCTCACAAATATTTATTGGCCTTGGACTGAATGGGAGAAGCCCTTGCCACAGCGGATGCAGTGACTTGCAGTAGATCCATGACTCTCTGTCTTTTTTGTCAAACTCCATTTTTCTAAACCTGCAACAGTTTTATTGTTTTTGCTTCTTTTTCTGGTATTGCTCCATTTTACATTTCTCATGTTTTAGGCTTTACAGTGCTAGTCCCAACATGCAGCTAGGCAAATGTTGCCATTACAAATACCCTTGTGATTCAGTCTCAGATGCAGCCCCTATAGAATGTGTCTGAGTGATTTTGATGTGATAATGCACATCACATTTCAGAGGCGGTCAGTTTTATCAATCCTGTGTACTGTTGCTGAGTCATAAAACGCTGATGTAAATCAGTCAAAAGTGCTAATTTGTTATTTACTTTCCAGCAGAAAACTTGATTTGCTCTCAAATGTTACCCCAAAATGTTGTAAAGTACAACTTTGCACTGATTTGCACTACTTTGCTTCAAGCGGGAGTCCTATGTTTGGTGTATGGCATTTTCTCGCTACCACCAAGAGTTTTTATAATGCACAGCCTTATCCACTAACAATACTAGACAGGCTTTTAACCAGAAAAATTACACCTCCTTGGGACAGGCGCAAAGAATGAGAAAAGTTATTGTTCTCTGAACTTTTCGAAGTTTGTATGTGTGCTGCTCTGTACAGCACAGATATGAGGTGGGAAAATGTTAAAGTTAGTCGAAGTATAGAACTTTGTACTGGAAATACATCCTTCCAGTTCGAAACCTGTCCTAGACATCACACACACACCTTTGCACTGTGGTGCAACAGTCTGCATGACCCTTAGGATCCTGATTGTGCGGCAACACTTGGAAAGAGAGTAGCAGCACCATGTCTTAGTGGATATGCCGCTGTCCTGTTCTCTCCCATACACACAACACAACACAACACAACACAGCAATTTTAGTAGCTGTGCTGCATTGCATGATATATTAGTACATTTTTCCAAGGGAGTGCATATTTATTACCCTTCTTTACCAGCACTTGCTTACACAGGCTGGAGGAATGGGTATTACATTTTTCTACATTATCTCCTGGAGCTACTGTCTCCAAGAATCACCCTTTCTAATGCAGAGGCTTTTTCATTATGCCCAAATAGGCCCTTCTGATGTTCCAAAGCCCTTTCATTTTGAGTTTTGTTGGAAAGTATGATATTTCATCTCATGGCCCACTGTCTTTGGCGATCCCTTCAGCAGGAGGGGTTAAAAAACAAAACATTATTCGAAAAGCATTTAGAAATATTGCTTTCATTTGGATTACAAGACATGCCTTTATGTATTCTCACCAAAGAGTACAATCCAAAAATCAAAAGAGACCAGTTTATGGTGGTAGACAGCTACAAAGAATTCAACACATAATAAAAACAGCCTACGTTTTATACTTGACACCTCTCCCTGTAGGGGAGCAAGAGTGCCATCGGCTCTAGTGCAAGCAAGGAAAAGAGTCCCTCTGAAAACTGGTGTGATATTATAATACAGCAGCAATCAGTGTTCAGGTGGCCCCTCAGGTCACTGGCATTGGCACCGCTGCACTTCATACACCATTGATAGTAACATCCCTGACCTCCCCTGAAACACATGCTGATGAGCACAGAAATAACAAGGGAGCGCCAAAGGTTCTAGAGTGTGTTATTAAGAGATGACCTCAGCTGCCTTTGTGCGCTACCTAAATTTAGAACAGGAATGAGCCAAGATTAGGGCATGATAAAAACGTTTTCACAATGTTCAACCCAACTATAACCTCCAGCCCCAAACCCACTGTCTCCCTCCCCGAGAGAAGAATCTACAGCAATGTTTCTCAAACTGTGGATCCAGACCCACTGGTGGGTTGCCACCCGATTCATGGTGAAAGAGCAATAAAAAATGCCTTTACACATTTGTTGTGCTTCAAAGATAGTGGTCAAATGTCAGGCTGCGTCCTCTGAAAAATTGTTGCTTATTCTTTTAACATGGGATTGGTGTTTGCTTTTCTTTCTGTGCCTGCAAAGTGAGAGGAGCTTTTAAAGTGAACTATGAGACAATATTGCTGGGGAACAGGGAGTTTGAAAGGGAAGGCTGTGAGGTGTTGTTGTTTGTAGCACACTACACATTTAAATACCTGCGCATTAACTGTGAAAACATTTCAGTATATATCAGCAGTTAGGAAAGCAAAAATAAATCACATTGCTTTGTAATTTTGAAGTGTTATGGAAAACAACCTATGCAAGTATCCCCAAGCAATACAACAAGTGAACCTTTCAGTATTTTTTATTACTTTTTTCTAACTTCACAAAGCCATTTCAACAGAGAATGTCCTCACTGTATATGATCATACAGTTATCCCATATGTGTTTGACTTTCACACATAACTTGAGAAATATGGATGAGGTCTATGAGCCAGAGCTGCTGACTATGGATCTGGTGAACCAGGTTTAAATTCTGCGTTTGCTCTGGGCAAATCACTTCACCTTCCCTGCTTAAGATAAAATGAATCAGACCCTATGTAATCTAATGTGGTGCTCAGCTCACGTAAAGCCTGACAATGTCTTTGGGCAGAGTTTGTGCTTTATGAAACTGAACTGTATATGTATGCAGAGTCCAAAATGCAGCACTTAACCTTTGTTATAACGCAAACATGGATGAGGCTTAATCCTTTACATCAGAGCAATTTTTCAAATTTGCTAAAATCACTGGTATCAACACCAAGATTTTTCAGAAGTCCTGTGATTTTAGAAAATAGGTGCCACAGGTTATCACCCAATTCAAAAAGGTATTTCCGCTCCAGTGCAGTCCACCATCTGTCACTGTAATTGGCAGATCAATTTCTTGGTCACAGTTTGATAAAGACATGTTGAAGGTGTGGTCAAAGTTGCAACGTTTTCAAACAATTACTTTTAGAGAGAAATGCAAATAAATGTAAAGAGTGTGCTATTTTGGTAATATACAGCATCTTAAAAGCATGTTTTCCATTAAATTAAAAAAAATCGCCCCACAGCATGCTCACTAAACCTAGGTGGCCCATGAAGTTTGTCAATATCAAAATGGAGTTGTACTTCTGAAAGGTTTGGGAAGCACTGTTGTATAGCCTAGATTTGTGGCTTCCACTATTTAGGCACTTCACACTCCCTTAGCACCCACAGTTTTAAAAACGTAAAATCATGTGAGGGCAGGAGGTAGGATATAAGCTAAGTAAAGCAAAGATTAGGAAAAAGGTGGTAAACCAGTTCAATAACTGCCAGAGCGACCAGGCAAACATTCTAAAAGTTAGGGTTGAAAGCCACAAACAATCAGGACTTGTTAAGCTGGTTAGTTTGAAAAATCTATGAAAGGTGACGTCCTACATAATAAAGCCTTCTGGGAGATGTGAGGGTACAATGTAAAGGAGACAGAGGCAACCGACAGCTTAATTCGCAGGAACGCAATCAGACGTTGGAGTTTGAAGGTCAGGATTTTTGTCAAATACCGTCACAGTCTCTTGTTGTTGAAACAGTAGCAATGGAAGGAAACTGTGCCTCTTGTAAGGGAAAGTTTATTAGGTGTGTGTCTAAAGTGCAAACACAACGGAAGGCATCTCAGAAATGCAGTCCGGTAAGTTAGTCCTGTTTGGGGAGCCATTTCACTCAAATCATCTTCAACTAACTACCTCACTCATTGTTAGTGTTCTATTTTCTCTCAATCAGAAATTTCTGTAAGTACATTGGAAAATCTAACGAAACGTGCAGAGAACAGCTGTGATATCGTTGTGTATAATTCAGCATCACACAACCCCTTCAAACTTAGCATATACATATTTGCATATATTTGATGTCAGTGCTACAATCTTGAGATAATATTGCATATTCAGTAGAGAGAAATGTTTGATTGTTGCTACTCAAACCTGTGAAGATAAATGTCATTAGTTTCTTTCTACATTTACTTGACGGTCGGAGAAACCTCTAGTTTTCTCGTGCACTTCCCTAAAAAAATATGTGCAATAAAAAAATGTATATTTATTTTTCAATCTAATTACCTTCTGGCAAAGTATTCAGTTTGCTCATTTTGCCAGTTCTATTTTGTTTACAATATTGTGCCCGATTAAACAAAATATGCACCTTCTGCAAACAGTCAAGAACTGGGCGATAAAATAGCACCTGGGCACGAGCTTAGCTTCTTGTGAAAGAATCTGTATGTATAGCCTACTTTGGATGTTGAATCGGCTCCAACCGTGTCTAGAACTGGAACAACACCAGATCTCATAATGAGCGGCCGGCAAATTCAAATGGGCTCATTAAAGAGAGTTCCTGGGTTCATCGGAATTCAAAAATGTTTTTTTTTCTCCATCGATAATTCAGCTCTGTGTGAAGCCTGTGTGATACATATGCTGAAATCAGCATGGATCTAAAATGTTGTAATCACTGCTATTTCCCCATCACTGTCGGTAACAGTAATTCTGAGGTGGGAACATAGGATGGATTTTAAACGACCACTCATAAAGAGGGCCCTACCGAGAGGCACTCTTACCATTAGATTTCACGGTAGATTTAACAAGCATTGTCAAAGCCAACAGGTCTATTCTTTAAGGCCTATTGGCTTTGCCAATGCCTTTTATCAATGCTGTACGACACTCGCAAGATGCTGCGTTAGCCCAAGGTATTAAATAAAGTTGGGGCTGCTGACCCGGCAGTTCCCCGTACAGTTATCCATGTGTTCAGCTGTCTTACTGACTGGGGCAAGGGAGAGGGGGAACCTTACATTGGCAACAAAGGATGGGATACAAAAAACAATTTCGGAGCGGTCTGGTACTTCAACAGCGCTCCCACACGATAGATTCTGTCGGCGACCCGCCCCCCCCCCCGAAAGCGTGTGCACTGTGCGTCTCACGATATGGTGTGCGAGCAACTGCAGGGGCCTACCTGCATGCAGCTGGAGCTCACTGCCACGGGGAAAAGAAGGCGCGCTCACTAGACTGGGTGAGGTGTGAATGAGGAGCGGTGCTGGCACAGTGCCAGAATCGTCGATCTAGAGACGGCGTGAGACGCAGCTGCATTGGAAAAGCCGGTCAGCCGCGAGGACCCAAGAAGGTGTCCGCTGCAGTGCCTGCCCGACACGCGATTGGGAGCGAGGCAGATCCAGGCTGCTCCCCCGAGGTAATAGGCAGCACTAGGTGCATGGGGCACGAAGGGACAACACCCACGGCTGCACCCCAGAGAGAAAAAAATATATATATACAGCTGTGAAAGAAAAAAAAAAGAAAGTCAAGGGCACAGACAGTACTCACTATAACTGCATGAACAATTAAATAAGAGGGCTCTGCAAGGCTACTATGAAATAAACATTGGAGAAGGACACTCTGTAATGAAAAAATACAATACAACACATAGAAGTGAATTGAACTGACTAGAGGGATGGGAAACATGAGTGCACCACAGCAGAGCCCTGAGCAGCAACCCATACATGCCCCTGCAGGCATCCACTCATCGGTGGCTGCGCTGCCCCCATTTAGCCAGCTAGCAGACCCTGCCACAGCAGCACCACGATGGCGCCTCTGGCTCGGCCGCTTAGAAAACTACTTCTGCGCAACCAGGAAAACAGACGGTGCAGTGCGCAGGTCATTGATGCTACACATGGGAGGCGATGAACTTCATGAACTCTTCGAATCACTCCCCAACACAGGTGACGCTGTGGATTATGACACTGCTGTGGCGGTGCTAAATAGATACTTTGACCCCCAACTAAACCCCCATTATGAGCGCTTCAAACTGCGTCAGTCCCAGCCAACGGATGTAGAATCCATAGACATGTTCTATGCCAGACTGAGGAAACTTGCCAGCACGTGCGTGGGTCTAAACCATTATGAGGAAATCCATGCACAAATTATCCAAGGGTGCTGGTCCAACATGTTACGGAAACTGATCATGCTGCAGCCTGGTATCTCCCTGGATGAAATCCTGATCCTGGCGCAATCCTATGAACTCTCAGCCGTCCGTGCTGATGCCATGGTCGCCGTAAGGGGGCAGTCCATTTCAGCAACAACAGTTCCCTGTCAACCGCCTGTGAAAGAGGAACAGGTCGATGCCATCCAAACCCGCCAGGTTCCCGTGCGACATCCGAGCACCTCGAGACAAGGAGAGGGGACATGTGGCAGCTGTGGCTATGAACACAAGACACCGGTAGGATGCCCGACGAGAGGAAAGTTGTGAAACAAGTTTGGAAAGGGGAACCATTTGTCAAGATGTGCCGGATGGGGAGAGGAAGACAGAGTGAGTCAAAAGGGAAGGTGGCCACTGTAAAGAACATAAGTGCAGGGGACAATATGCCTCAAGGGTACATGTACGCAAAAATGCCGCTATATGAGGAGGATGAGGAAGAGGACATACTTGTTATCTCATTCACAGAATGGAGACAGCACAAGCGGCGACCACCATCATGAGCACAGTTATGATCATCGATACAGGCACTTCGGTTAATGTGATGGACAACACAATGTATCAACAACTCTCTCCCAAACCAAGCCTATCCCCCAGCAACACGAAAATGTACGTGTATGGAGGGCGCAACCCGCTTCCTCGGTAAAGGCACCATAGAAGTGTCCATAACCAACGAACAGCATATCACCAATGCCAAGTTCTCTGTGGTCAAAGGAGACTGAGGCACTCTGCTGGGGTGCCACACTGCTGAAGACCTGGAGCTCGTTTTCTTTGTGCACCAGGTATATGAATCACACACTGAGTCCCTCCTTAGCGAGTTCCCACAGCTGTTCACAGGATTGGGGAAGCTCAAAGGCAAGTGTGTCAAGCTGCATATCGACCCAGATGTGACAACAGTGGCGCTGCAACACCGGAGAGAGCCTTTTCATCTAAGGCCAGCAGTTTAGAAAGAACTACAGATGCTGGAAGACCGAGGGGTGATCGAAAAGGTTGATGGGCCAACCCCTGGGTCTTGCCATTAGTAATTGCGCCGAAGCCCAAACAGCCCAGAGCCGATGCTCTGCGTGGACATGTATCTACCCAATCTCGCCATTAGGAGTGAGCGTCACATTACACCCACAATGGACAATATAATTGGAGACCTGAAAGGAGTCCAGTGGTTCTCAAAGTTAGACTTAAATTCTGGCTATCATCAGCTAGAGTTGGACCCCAATAGCAGGAATATCACCACGTTCTTGACCCGTGTGGGGTTAAGGCGTTACAAGCAATTGAGTTTTGGGTGTCCTCGGCGGCGGGAGTGTTCCAAAATGTCATCAGAGAAACACTCTTGGGCCTGACGGTGTGATTAACCTGAGCGATTACATCCTGATCTTCTCAGAGACACATGAGGAGCATCATCGCCGTCTGAGGGCCACGCTGCAGAGACTCTCTGACGCTGGCCTCACACTTCACACGAGAAAGTGTGCGTTCTATCAAACTTCAATCGACTTCTTTGGGTACATCTTCTCGAGGGAGGGGCTTCAAGTAGACCTGAGAAAAATAGACACCATTCTCCAGGCACCGATCCCTAGAAGTGCAACAGAAGTCAGGAGTTTCCTGGAAATGGAAACTTACTATGGCCGGTTCATTCTCCAGCTAGCCACAATGGCAGTGCCATTTCGGCAGCTCACGAAAGCGAATCATAAGTGGGATTGGAGCCCAGAGGCCGACAAAGCTTTCCAGGACGTAAAAGGGGCACTGCTAGACAAAGTGACCATGGCGTACTTCCACCCAAGGAAACGGACGGAAATGGTGGTGGATGCTAGCCCCGTAGGACTGGGAGCCATCCTATTACAAGAGCAGCGTCACCAAGAATGGGCCCCAGTGGCATATGCCAGCAGGGCGCTGTCTGCTGTGGAGGCCCGATGCGCTCAGGTGGAGAGAGAGGCGCTGGTGATTCGATGGACGTGTAAACATTTCAATCTATACCTCTATGGCCATGAATTTCAAGTAGTGATGGACCACAAGCCTCTAGTATCACTGTTTGCTGGATCCATGCGGTTGGCTTCCCCAAGGATTGAATGCTGGGCTGTCCTGCTCCAACCCTACCAATTCAAAGTTATCTACCGGCCAGGTGCTAACAATCCAGCGGATTATCTGTCAAGGTACCCCTCAACAACTCCACTCAATGCATCTCAAGAAGGGGAGGAAGAAAACACAGAGCGCTTCATAAACATGGTAATACAGTCTGCCTGTCCCATGGCCTTAACAGTGACGGACATCGCTGAAGCTGCGGAAAGGGACCCTGTCCTCAATCACGCCAAAAAGGCGCTGAGTAGGAGACAGTGGAAACATTATCTAGATGGGGTGAGGACGAGAAACGCATCACACTTCAAGCGAGCTGGTGTATTGGAAGCGACTGAAGAAGAAGATGGTGCCATAGGAGGAGGAGAATATGGGGCAGAGGAGAGGCCAGGCACTCAAGAAGTGCCGTCCCCCGTAATGGTGGGGCAATCAGAGGAAGCCAACGAGGAGGCGTTGGGCGGTCAGAGTGAGAGGTATCACCTCCGGCCTAACCCTGTGCCCAGCCAGACACTTAGAGATTTTGCCTGGTAAAAGAGATGATCGGGTGTGGAGAACTCTGGTCAACAGGAGAGTGGGTTGGGGGCACCCACAGTGTGATGACCTGATGTCAGAAAGGACTTTCATGCTAAGTGTTCACTCTAGGGGAAGCTCTTTCTATATATATACACTCCCCTGTTTACATTTTCGTTTGCCTTTCACTCTTGTTTCTTTTCTTCTCCTTTATTAAAGCCTTGGAGGGATGTAGATAGCCACCCGGGCTCTCCTATACTTTGTTGCCCTGTAAGGGCATAAGGGAGGACATTAGCCCGAGGTATTAAATAAAGTTGGGTCTGCTGACCCGGCAGTTCCCTGTACAGTTATCCATGTGTTCGGCTGTCTTACTGACCAGGGCAAGGGCGAGGGGCAACCTTACAACAGCCACAGTAGCTAGCCACTCCATTTTGTAGGCGTACACATGCATGATGAAGTGTGCACACACATGCATCATTATGCATGAGCATGCACAAAATGACGCAGGTGCTGATTTTTTAAACCTACCTGTCCAAAATGAATTGGTAAAGGAAAAAATAGTCACATGCGAACCATGAGGCGGAGGGGCTGGCAGCAATTTGCAATTTGCTGCCTGGTTCCACCCAAAATATATAAATACATAACAAAATATTTTTGTTAATTAGATTGTGGGCATGGAAGCAATTGAGGAGCAGCTGGAGGAAGCATTTGGGGATGAGTAGGGGAGCGGAAACACAGCACGCAAGGAAAAGCAACATGAGGCAGGGTTGGGTGCAAAGCACATGTGCAAGAAAGCAGTGACCAGAGTGGGGGAAAGTTTGGTAGGGGAGAAGCACATGAACGAATGAGCTGGCAATCACATCTGTTCTCATGGAGTGCATAAGCAAAAAGAAAAAAAGTATTTCACTAAAAAGGAGCATTGAAAGGATAGAAGCCAGCCATCCAGAGAGATGGTAAATAGGCTGTGCTCCATGGGAGGGACAGACACAAATGGATAAGATGGAGCAAGGAAGGCAATTGAAAAAGAAGAAAGTAAATGTGAGTGACCATAAACTCAATCAGTGGTAAGCAATGCAAAGCTGTAAGCTCCTGTAAGTTACTGATAAGCCCACAAGAGTTCTTTTTCAACCAGACAGCTTATGCTGTCTAGTAGACTTGCACTAAAAATTGGGCAATGTGCCAGGAACTGTACATATCAAAGTATAACTTCTAAATGATTATCTCATAGGGATAAGACCACTATGTTGTCTTGGCCTATAGACCTATTTGACATGCCAGTGTTTTCTCAAGTGTACCTTTGATGATTTTGAGCTCTAACTACACGTCCTGACAGCACAGGCACCAGTCCTGTATCAGACCTTGCCCCAAGTAACCTGTCCTGTGACCTGACTCCTGAGATGGTGTTATGCATAGCCTACAACACCTCACAATAAAACATTAAAGCACTGATTAGAAACAAGCCCCAGCTTGATTGTTGCTTCATCTCAGTACTAAAAGTCTCAAAAGGGATAAGTTCATGGTAAACATTGAGAAACAAGCAGCCTGTAGCACAATATTGGCACACAATTTGCATTTCGAGCTTTCACCAATGCTGGGAGTGAAAGACCTCAAGAGCTGGCATTAAAGTACTTCAAACCATTCATACAGGATTTGGCAGCCATGCCTTTGGCCTCCAAATGTGGAGAGGGAATTTTTGATTGAATCAAACACTACTTTATTTGGGGTCACAAATGCTGGAATGGAAGACAGGGTGCTCCCCATTTTGACTGTTGTAATTAAGGCTCCCGTGAGCCTCTGAGCTGACGAGCTCGGGTGAAGCACCTGTGCGCCTTCTTGAGTGGTACTTAAACCTGTGAATACTTTCAAGGCGGCATTTCAAGCAACCCCACCAGCTACACGTTGCTCTTCGCTGATGACGGCTAAATAGCCAGAAACACGTGTCCGAAGATACGGCACTCGCCGCACCAACTTATGGTGAAAAAAACTTTCAAAACTCTATTCAAATTCGTGCTAATGACTGCATTTACCATGATGCCTAGCGGTCACAAATGCTGGAATGGAAGACAGGGTGCTCCCCATTTTGACTGTTGTAATTAAGGCTCCCGTGAGCCTCTGAGCTGACGAGCTCGGCTGAAGCACCTGTGCGCCTTCTTGAGTGGTACTTAAACCTGTGAATACTTTCAAGGCGGCATTTCAAGCAACCCCGCCAGCTACACATTGCTCTTCACTGATGACGGCCAAATAGCCAGAAACACGTGTCCGAAGATACAGCACTCGCCACACCAACTTATGGTGAAAAACTTTCAAAACTCTATTCAAATTCGTGCTAATGACTGCATTTACCATGATGCCTTGGGGTCACAAATGCTGGAATGGAAGACAGGGTGCTCCCCATTTTGACTACTTTATTTATATTAACATGTGTAAGAAATTAGGTTAGTAGGGTGAGAACCTCACTCAAATAATTAACACAGTCCTAGCCAGGGCAAACCACAAACATCACCAGATAAACCTGTGCTTAACCCTCTGGTAGCTTGGCACAAACCAGTCAGACTTTACTTAGATTCAGTGTGTTAAGTACTTACGCAGCACTCAAACAGTAATTAAGTAAAAACACAACACAAGAAAAATTCCAAAGGAATAGAGTACATTTTAGTAAGTAAAATGATACCAAAATCAAACGACCAATTGGTTGAACCGTAGTTATGAATTTATAAAGTTTTAAGTAAAAAAGCACCAAGGCACACAAAGTGCCACTCGTGGTTATCTGGCTGCACTGAACTGGGAAAAAATCACAAATTCAGTCCAACTGCAATCATGTGAAGGGTGGACAGAGGGGCCATGCTCATCCTAGTGGCATGTTTATCCCAGTGGAAAGTTTACCTTTTCACAGTTAATTTCCATGTGAAGACCTTCAGTCAGAGAATCACCATGGCAGAAGCTGCAAGGAGACCCACAAACAGCAGGGTGCTCTTGAACTTTTGAATTGGCAGGAGATGTGGGCGGTCATTGCTGACGTAAACAGCGGGTCATTATCAGAGCTTTGTGTTGGTTCAGGAGCTGTAGGCAGATGTTTGCAGTCAGGAAAATCCTAAAACGTCTGGATTTTCACCTGGAGTCCAATTCTTGCAGGGTGCAGGATGAAGCAGTACACTTTGACACAAGCCAAGGGTCCAGGCCCTGGGGAGGCACCTCTTGAGGGTCAGGACTCATTCCAGCATAGGCCAGAAGAAGGATCTAGGTAGGTCTGGTTGGTCCTGGTCAGCTGGGTAGCTGCAAGGAAGGCCTCTGGAAGTTTGTTGTGTCCCTGTAGTTTAAACTGCTGACCCTTGGAGTCACTCCTGGGATCCTGGTTTCAAGGCTAACAGGTACAGCCTTCCTTCTTAAGCCAGCCGGACAGTCCTTCTGAATTTTCACAGGTTCAGGAGTGTTCTGGTGAGAGGTCCTGAGAGTGCCAGCCTGTGTTTAGCGGGCAATCCCTGACCTTTCCCAAACTAGTTATGGCCAGACTGATAAAGCCTTTTGCTTTATCAGTCTAACCCATACAGTGTCAATCGAGTTCAACAATTGTTTCAATGCTACCCTCCTAAACCTTAAACCAAAGAGAGACAACAACAGCCTGGTCTAGAATTATTCTGGTAGGGCCAAGTCTTCAGTATACTCATAAAGGACAGCAACCAAGGAACAGTTCCAAAAGAAGTTGATAGAGCATTCCAATTCCTAAAGGTTAATGCTGAGAAGTCAGTTAGACAAGGCTTGACCCATTTGTAGTACCTGCTGCTCACACTGCAGTCCCTCTCAAATTCAATAAAAACATATATCTGTAGGTAGTTATAGTTAGGACCTAGTTTCCATAGGAAAAGCATTTTTTGATTCACCAAAAACTTTGGTGCCGTTTGATGAATCGTCACAAAATTTCAAAACTAACACGACAGTCGGTTCAGCTGCTGTCTTGAATGTTTTGAGGTGATCTGTCTAGCTGGGGTCGAGAAAAAGGAGGGTCCCAAAATATATTTTCCCCATGCATTTTCCCATAGGGTCTTTAGACACGCCTACAGCCTGAACTGCTGAACAGAATTACACTAAATTTGGCAGAACGCTAGATCAGAAGTCTTCAATCTTTCCCAGCCTCATTTCTGCCTGGAATCCAACACGTCTTCGTTTTGGGACAAGAGAACTGTTAAGTTCAGCTGAATTGTCATTCAGTGAATCTCCTCTTCTGTGAAAGCAAGGGATGGACAGAGAGCTAAACAAGCACTCCCGCAAGGGCGCCTGCTAGCCTGAAAGAAATGCAAATGTATGCTATGAGTTAATCTACAAATATAAATGTTGATCTGCAAATGTAAAGGATGCTTGGGAGCCTCTCCTGGCTTTATTAGATCAAATCACTGGAAGCTTTGTGATGACAAAGATTTCTACTTCTTGAGTGTTAGAGGAAATAGTTAACAACTGAGTGAAGTGTGTGCTTTTATTGTAATTCTATTTACATAGCACATACTACACCTGAGGTGGTGCTGAAGGGGCAGTTATGTAATAAAATGTATTATATACTGTTTAGGTATTACTAAAATCTATATTCTGTAAGCACCATTTTATCGAAAAACGTTTTGCACATTTTGTAGCAGTCTCTCCTATACTGTGTGTAATTCAAATTTAAATTAATGACTTACATATTCACAGTGCTTTCTGTCACAGGCTGTGACCTTGTAGCACAAAAAATACACAAGTCACTATTCTTTACTGTACCAACCAAGATGTAATTATGTGGCCCTCTGATTACACACAGATCTCTGCAGTCTATTACCTAATAAAGGTTTCATAATGTACTTTAGTGCATTTCCCACAGAGTAACAACTTTTTGTATTTATTTTTCATTTAAGCTGCCGATACTTTTATATGTAGCTACCCGGCGATTAAAGTCCTAAAAACTGAAGTCAACAACAGTAGCAAACTAACTAGGAGTCAGTTTTTGCTAAAATAAAAGTGTTGTTTTAATAATGTTAAAAATAAAAACCTTTTTAGAAAAACAATTAGAAAGATGATTAAGGGACCACTTCCTCTCCTGAAATTAAAGAAAGCATCCTACTTGGACCTTAGAGTTCATCATTATTGATTGTAAATGGTATGTTTTAATTATGATGAATGATGTTTGGCAATCTTCAGTTCCATGCAACTGTAAAAGCCAAGCCATCAGCATTCCATGAAATACAGTATGGTTTTCCTCAGATGGTGTGTACTAAAGTTGCAGCCCATGCATTACAGCCATTATACCCAGGGCCACTGGAATTATGCGATTGTGCAGCTGAGGTGACTTTCGCATAGTTAAAGATTTGCCACATTTGCCACATAATCCATTATCTGCCTCATAATCTGCTGATTTTGTTAAAAAAAATGGTTTAACACTCAAATGGTTCAAAGGTTACTAAAAAGCAGTGACTCAGGTTGCCACGCAGTACAAGGCCCTTTCCAAAGCTAGACTGCACCTTTTGTTGCTTATTGCTATATTTGGGTGTTAAACTGGTACTAATGAGGTGCAACCACAGACTGACAGAAAAACAGACACAGCCAAATACGTTTTGTCCAAATATCTTTTGTTTGAGAAAAAAAAAGCACTGTTTCGCATCTTTGGGTAATTCTTTTTGGAGACTTTTTGTTTGAGCTGTGTGGTAAACCTCTGACACGGAACCACAGACACCCATTAACCTTTGGTTTGCTAAACACTGTTTAATATTATTTCCCCACCGTAAAAATGATTTTCTGCGGGAATTGGGGGGTGTTTATGGTCATTGATGATAAAGGGTACCAGGTTTTAGATTTTTTTTGTCAGGAGGGGGTCATTGAGCCCAAAACGTTTTGACAGGAGGGTCTCGGCATCAAAACGTTTGAAGACCTTTGAACTAGATCCTGGTCCGCAGATTGTGTGTTTTGCCATTTGGTGTAAACACATTCAGTAGTTTTAGAGATATTAAAAAAGGGAATAAATATAGATATCTAGGGACACGGATCCTCCACGGATCCTATAGTCTGTGAGCTGATAAGTGATTGGCTTCCAACACTTCAACCAGGAAGTGTTGGCAGCCATTTTGGGACTCAGCTTCAGTTGAGTCCCCACTCAAAAAAAAGAAAAGGGGGCAGAGTAGGAATACCCTAACCTTCTTGCCATGGTTCTGGGACCCCCTAGTACTCCACCATGGCTGAAAAGTAGTTTTTGTTTCATCATTTTCAGCAAAATCAGCAGATTGATCAGTGGATTTTGCCATTTTAAAAAAAAGCCCTGTCTATGGCGCTTCTAATTCATTTTGCCACCAGGTGGGCCAGTTCCAGTGGGCATGTATAACATAATAATAAAGGAGGGTTGTGTATGGGGCCCCCTCCTAGGGCATTTAGAAGCCACAGGTACCACCACCTCCCCGGGGCTATGTGGGATAAATATGCAGGGGAGGCGCAGACCTCCCTGAGCCCGAGGGACCATTACCTCCCCGGGGCAACAAATGAATAATAGTTAAGGAGGCAGCGCAGACCCCCAGTGCTACATTTTAAAAATAAATGAAGGGCATGGACCCCCGTGGTTTCCATGGACCACCACCTCCAGGGGCTACATAGTACATATTGTTGTGGGGCTGCACGGACCCCCTTGGGCCTCAGGGATTGCCACCTCCCTGGGGGCCACAATCAACTTTAAAAAGGGGGTCTACATTCCATAAGGCAGGTCTGTGCCAAAAAACAGGAGGGGGCTGCACCCTTCTGGAGCCATATATGTCCATGGGGTCGCCACCCCACTGAGCTGGCTCCTGCTACCTCCTAAGGTGCCCATCCTTGGGAGGTAGCTGTTTGCTTGTGCTTGGTGGGATCTGTGACAGTTCCAGCCAAGTAACAGCAAACATAACTCTGCTCCCAGCAAGCCAGAACAGTAAAACTGCTCCCGCTTGCTGGAAGAGGAGTTTTCATCTCTTTCCCTGCTTGCTGCAGAAATGAAAAGATTGCTCCTGCATGCAGGGAGCATCATTTTCAGCAGGTTCCTGCGTGCGGGAGCAATGCCGGCTCCCACAGGAGGTGCAGAGCCAGCTTGGACCTCGGGAGCCTTGAGGCTCCCCCTGTAGTCCTTCACCAATATAAAAAAAGACTCCTGCCCCGCGTAATTATGATAAGCAAATACGCAGAGCAGGATTCATTCTGGCACAAATCTCATTCGACAGAAATGAAACTTAAATGATGAGCACTTTCAGATGAAAATAAAGCAGGTGCCAAATCCAACCATCCTAACTTTGTGCGCATGGCCCAAGGCAAAACAGGTGTGTTTTCTCTGCATTTCCACCAGGAAAAGCTATCTGTAATCCTTTAAGGAGGTGTTTGTATCCTTGCTTTTTTGAAGTGCATATTTCATGTAGTGACTGTAACAAGTGGGTTCTTTCTTGTCATCTGCTGCTGAGTTCAGATATCGTGTTATCCCTTTTAAAAAATACAACTATGTAAAATGGCCTAGAAGCCCCACCCTTTTGGCCCGCCCCATATACATTAGTGATAAGCAATGTCTTCCCCCATTTTCCAAGGAAGATTGGCAGCTTACTAAAAGGACCCCCCAGAACGCTTTTCCCACCGATTTTGGAGACACATTCTTGATGCACAGGAATATGATAACATCTCCACCAAACAAAGAAGCACCCCATGAGTGCCATGGTGTAGGCTACAGAGCCTGGCCCTGTGGCCAATCCCCCCATGCACACAGCTTGTGTGTGGCACAGGTTTGGGTGGATATAAGTAAATTCAGAACCTAACAATAACATTACTCTACCCTTTGGCTTTTTCAAGTAAAAATAAATAAATATATATATATACATAAAACAAACACTGAAAAAAACAAAGGTTACTGGGACGTTATAGTTAGGAAATAGAATATACAAATTCCCTTAAAAACCAAAAGTTACAGGAATGTTATAGTTAGGCTCACATGTTAAATGTACAAAACCATAGAAATTTACCAGTTTTAGTTAGAGTTACCTCAAGTAACTATAACTCACTCCCTAAGGAAACTATAACTCATGCCCTATCGCATATCTGCGTGCAGGGAACAGAGATGAAAGCTCTACTTTTTAACAGCAGGACCTATTTGACAGGTCCCACTGTCAAAAAGAGGAGTGTTTGCTGTGACTTGGCTGCAGCAAACTAAGTCACAGCAAACAGCTATTTCGCGGGAATGTGCAGCCCGGGACATAGCAGGAGCTGGCCCTGGTATAGACCCGGAATGTGGTGGTCCCTGGGGCTACAGGGGGTCGGAAACTGACCCCATTCACTTTTTTAATCTTTGTCCTACACTGAACACTCACAAAGCCCCAGGGAGGTGGCAATCCTCGGGGCTTTGAGGGAGGCTAACAGGCCTCCAAACGCCAAAACTGAATTTAGCCCTGGGGAGGTCGTGCCTGGGGAACAGGGGGGCAGGCGGCCCTCCCGCACTCCAATAAAGGAATGCCCCTGGGGCTTGGCTCATCCCGGGGCTTAAAAAGGACGAAGCAAGGGAGCCTGCATTTGTTTCTTTTTATTTTCACCAGATCAACCACGAATGATGGTGAAAAATTTAAAAAATGCCCTTGAGCCATGGGGTGGAGGGGGGAGGATCCCCCTGGGACTCCAGCCCCAGAGCTAAGGTAACAGGTGTCTGTATTCTGGCCCCTTTTGTTTTTTATTTTTTTTTCTGGGATTTCGCTGCTGAGTTCCAAAATGGCTGCCAACACTTCCTGGTTGAAGTGTTAACAGGCAATCGGATTTCAGCATAAGATTAGGAGGGGTTGCAAATCCTTTGCATCCCTATATATTCAAATTTGTTTAACCCTTAATTTCTCAAAAACTACTGAATGGAGTTACATGAAAACAAAGCAAGCTCGCTTTTGGAAACCACAACCTACCTTTCTGCCAAATTTGGTGTAATTCCATTCAGTAGCTTCAGCGCTATCTCTGTTCAAAATCCCTATGGAAAAATGAATGGAGAAAAAGAGTTTTGGGCCCCCCCTTTTTCTCTGCCCCCACCGGACGGATCACCCCAAAACTTTCCTCCAGACAGCAGCTGATGTGACTGACTAATTTTTTTGAAACGTTTTGTGAGGATTTGTCAAGCAGTGCCAAAGATATAGGTAAGTAAAAAATGTTTTTTACGTAGAAACTATGCTGTCATATTATAACTACCTAGTGGCGACTCGCACAAAACCTTGGAAATTCAGCAGCTACAGTTAGAGTTATTTCAAGTAACTGTAACTCACGCCCTAAGGTAACTATAACTCGCGCCTCATGCATGAGCATGAGTTTGAATACAGTGGGTGGTTTTTTCAATTTTTCTCTGGATTTGTGAATTCTCAAGTGGATTCATGAATCCAGGTTCTTGGATCCGTGCATCTGTGAATCGGGCAAAAAAATAATAATTGGCCTGGCCAATTTTTGACCATGGGGGGCCCCTCTATGTGTCTTATGGGGTCAGGATACCTGTATCCTGCCCACTTATCTGTTTTTTTCTCTCTTCTTTTTCCACCCCGAGCCAATGCGACAAACAAAATGGTGGCCTTTTCTGTCAGGATGTGGCCAGGTAATCAGGGTCTTCCTTTTCTGAATCGGAATCCTCAGTGCGAGATACCTATAATTGTTGCCCTTAAATTACTCCAAAACTACTAAACAGATTTACACCAAACCAACAAAAGTGTGATCTGTGGAACAGAATCTAGCTTTGTGCCAAATTTGGTGTAATTCCGTTCAACGTTTCGGGCTGTAGGCGTGTCTAAAGAATGGAAAATTCCCATAGACGCAGAATGGAGAAAACATGTTTTCGAACCCCCTTTTATTTTGGCCCCCACTTCATTGATCACCCTGAAACTCAAGACAGTAGCAGAAATGACCAAAGTATATGTTTTGAAAATTTTGTGAAGATTCGTCAAGCGGTGCCAAAGTTATTGGCAAAAATAACTTTAGCACCGCTTGACGAATCTTCACAAACCTTTGCTCTGGCTATAGAAAAATTGGTCCTAACTATATATATCTATATATAGATATATATATATATAAATATATATATATAAAACATCAAGGTAATGCCACTGCTCCAGCCATTTACTCACGGTGTCACAGCAGGGTGGCAACCCCTTCACACATAAATACAATGTCGATCCCACTTCAAAGGAAAGGAGAATCCCTCGACGAGGAACAAACAACCGTGACAGCAAAAGCGTTGTTTATTGACAAAGGATTCCTGACGCGTTTCGGAGCACCCGCTCCTTGATCACAGTTTTATATATATATATATATATATATATAAAATCCTTTTTCCTGAGAAAAACTTCCCCAGCCCCGGTCTTTGATTAAAGAAATGTGCGTTTTATTTCATATTCATTTCCAAAAAGTGCAAAGTGTGAGATACTGCAGCCAAACTGGCCTTATGTTCACACATACAACTTCCTCTGTTCAAGAAGGACACTGGCTGTCCCATTATCAAACGGTTTATATATGGGTTGGGCTTACTTCGTCAGCTTACTTTTGTGCATATTTACCCATTTTATTTATTGTGCTTATTCCTCATCCCTCATGTGTGTGTAGGCAGACACAGACCATGGAGACCTTTGGTGGGGGTCACTGGTTAAGTAAATAAGGAATTAGTATATTGCATGTGCAGATATTGGACTGTGGCGATAGTCTTTATGACTCTCATTAGCAGGGTTTATGTTTACTGAATCTGTAAAACTATTTGGTGCAAAGGGTGGCTCAGTAGCTCTTGCTTGGGACCTGTTTACTATTCTGGGTGCTGTCTGCTCTGCTTATGTGATCAGTGCAAGATGTCCAAGAGTAAGACATTACCACCCCTGTCCTTAGCACATCTTCTGTGCCTCCTGGAGATTGATAACTCTTCCTCACTTACTTCGTATTGCAGCCCTTCCACACTGAGCAGACAGTTGTTTCTGTTACTGTAACCAGCTGGCCTGATACTTTCCTGTGGACTCAGGCCTTTCCTTCTTGTGATCAGCAGTCCTCAGAAACCAGACGTGAAATCAGACAAGATCACCCAACCATTAAATCTGCTGGTCTAAAATAAAGGCACCACAGCAACTCACCTGTCCCACAGGCCACCCTCCTTCACACTGGAATGTCTGACACTAATTTCTAAGGTAATTCTTCAAGTCAAAGCAGTATAACGAGCCAGTGGCTTGCAGCCGCCTCGGTAGATTAGGAGCACCACAGACACCCTCCTCCACGTCAACCTCCAGGCTTCAGGTTCACCAATCCACTACCAGGCAAGCCGGGTGTCCATGAAAATGACACAAAGCAGCTACCCAGCCTCTGAAGGAGAGTATAAAGTAAGCCAATAATCCCAAATCACATGAACCTAAGTAAGGTGCCAGAAGGGGGAAGATCAAAGGATCAGAAATTACTTTATTTATTACAGGAAGTCTTCTTTCCTACATTTCTACATTTCAAATAGCACATATACTCCTACATTGTTGCTACTTTGTTTATGAAACTACAAAAAACTGAAAGACATTATGACAAAAAAAAGTCACAGGACTTTTTATCAACATTAATCCTTGCATTAATTATATTAGTGTTCTAAATCTGTGATGCTGAATCAATGAAATAATATTTCACAGAGAGTCTCCTGGGACATTGCCTTACTCTTGTGTGCAGTGTAAATTTGATTTCTCAGTCTTCCTTCCGTTGGTACAGTTGATGCAATTTATGTCACTCATGAAGTGGGGTAGTGATGCTTTTAGTCCCTCAGTCCAACAGCTCATTTAATTGATAACCACCAGGATGCTGTCTAATGCTGGTCAACAATGAAAGAAGCTGTTAAAGTTGTTCCTTCATATGACAGAAGGCAATGTTATTCTCTCTAATAGCTGGGCACTCTAATCTTATAAAGCCAATCAATAAGATGCATTAGATGAATATAAAGCCATAGCACAAGTCAATAAGATCAACTTTTACCCACTACTATCAAGCTCCAATGATGCCATCAAACGTCTTCAGGCCCATTCAACATATTTGTAACTCTAATCCTCCTACTGTCAGCAAGTGAACATCCAAGCTCTACCAGGAAGCCCTGTAGGGCTAGCAATCAGGAGAAGAATGTCAACATAAAGGTGACTGAACCTTGATAATGATGTGTATCTTCGACTTGCCATTCTGGCACCACAGCATCATCTGCCACGTAATAAAGGCATAAATCTTATGTTGGCCATGACAGGAGACTGGCATGGTCATGGCTTTGGTCGCATTTAGGGTGGTGTGGTGCCTCCATGAAGGTGTAGAGAGGTGCCTTAATTCATGAGATAGAGTTTCTTGAACCAGCTGTCAAACTCCTGGTGCAGCACAGGAATTTCAGCGATGGTGGTTATTTTTGGACCTGCAATTGTTTATATCTGCACTTTTTCACCATCACCGTATAATGAACTCCTAGCCCCAGATTCATCTCTGCTTCCTCACTTTTGACTGTGCTGCTCCTCCGTGGCTCCAGACTTGCTGCCTTTCTATGTCTTGTGACTCCAGCCTTTTTGGTGCCTTGCAGCCCCCACTCCTAAGACCTTGTGGGTCCTGGGAATTTATCCCACAATTTGGGTACACTGCCTAGGCACATATTTGGAATACTTTTGAAATGCAGGTAGTTATTTGAATATGTCAAGGATATATTCAGCTATTTCAACACAAGGACACAAGGGTTCATAGTTATGTACAGAATGACACCTACAGAACTGGTAATAGACCCTCCACTCTAAATCTGTCTTTCAACCCAATATCATATAAGCTGGCATCTTGGCCACCGCTTGGGAGTAGCTCTGCCATTGGAACACTGTCCAGTGGCGTAACAAAGGCCCGCGGTGGGGGGGCTCAGAACTCCAGGGGGCCCCCTCAGCACAGTACACTGTGCATGGACGGTAGGCCCCTGACTGAGTCCAGGGGGAAAGGGGCCCCCATAAGTTTTGTTACACCACTGACTGTCTTACCACTACACCAAAAGAAGCATGTCAAAATAGGGGATGGATAAGGCATGAGCCATTTTTCAGAGATGTCCAATTACCTTCCTCTAAACCAGACTTTTAGTTGCTACCTCAGCAATTGTTTACTGTCCTTACAACAGCCAACATCTTAAAATGCGTGCACGTTGCATCAGTGTCTTTCCACCCATTTTCAACAGGAGGTCGTGGCTGCACAGCAGGGCTATGATAATGCTGACAAACCCGTAAACATCTCAGTCTCAAGTACATGCAGCTCCTTCTAGCATAATAGTGAGGAAACACCTCGGGAGGAGAAGTACAATAGGCAGGAAAATTAGGTTAACACTAAAGACAAAACTTCATAAATGTATCAATTAGGAAGGAATGAAAAAGATGCAAACTAAATAAAGACACCATCAATGACCTACCATTAATCATCACCCCACATACAAGAAGAGCATGCCATAACAGCAGATGCCCAGTTTGCACTTACTCTATGCTGCTATGCCATTGGGCATGTAGTGGTCTAAAAACGTTTACACCAGCACCTACTGGAGCATCTGTTGAACACTGGAGGGTGACACTGGAGGGTGACAGTAGCGCATGAGATATGCAGCAGACACAACCATGAAAGATCCTCAGAAGCATGTAAGACTTTAACAGAAGTGAAAGGAGTAGTAGAAATGCTTTAGGATACCCTTTCTGCAGCTACTATAAATATGTACATGTCCATACCACCCACTATGGAATCTGTTCACCACAACATCGCAGATATTGCACTGGGCCAATCCAGTGGTGCTCGCAAAGGGGGGGGAAGAGTTCAAAAGAAGATACAGTGGCCAAAAACTCACTACTTAACACAAGCAGACACTTTGGAAGATGGTGATGGAAGTAAGTGGTATTAATAGCTAATATTGCCTATATATGACCAGTTGAAGCATCCCCCTCACGGTTTACACTGTTATCATACAAAGTCCCAGATTTGTTTACCAGAACGGATACTGAGGAAAATAGGACACTCTTATCGACAGACAATTGGTGATGTCTGGCCTTACCCAAGTCTCTCTGCATTGATGGCCAGAAATATTTTTCAGGTACAAAGCATGATATATTTGCTCCAACGCCAACAGTCCTTTCTGTTGTATTTAAATACTGTGTAAAACACCTGTGCACAACCACTGTGACTCAAACAAAGCTGACTGCTCGTGCTGCATCTCTTAGCATACTGTCTCCTGTGAGTCCTGCAGTTCTTGCTACTGGTAAGTCACATGACTCAGCATACCATCTCTCTACAAAATCACACTTGAGGTCTTCCTGATTCTGCCCACAATCGGACCCTGAAAAGCCTCATCACCCACATATCAGTGTCCTCAATCCACGTCCAACACTTAGAGGCATTTTAGGTTCTAGACCCAAGCAACATCTCCCAACTGAAGAATTAGTGGTGGTTGTCTCTACCTCATACTGTGCCCGACCCTGAGACTGTGTGGCCATTGAAAGTGCTACATTGTTGATTTCATGATTACATCCCATTTATCAACTCAAATGGACAGAGCCCTCCCATTTTCCTTAGCCAAGGTCCCACTATGAGCTCTGTCTATAGTCCCGAATGTCTTTTCTATTTTACAATGAACCAATCATTCATTCTTGCATTCCGGCACATGTTTAATGATGATTTAGCTTGAAGAAGGATGAAACTGTGTGACACACTGTGGCTAATTGTGAAAGAGACAAGTTGCGCACAAACCAAGACTTTAGCAAAGAGCAATAGAAATGTTCATTTACGGCCCAGTACTTAAGTACTGGTTTACCTTGTTGATGTATGATTAAGACAAGCATGTATATTCATGTAAATCTGGTTTGTGGCATAAACTCTCTGACTGCACTGCATCAATGCAGTAGTGGGTAATGCTATGGACAGGTTTGTTGACTGGTGAGCCAGGATTGTGGCTGGGAATATCAAATCCCAAATATCAACAGAACAGAATATCCTTACAACGATATCAAGGGACAAAATATTGAAAGGAAAGTGCACAGATGGAGGTAAGGATTCAGTATTCTCAACTGCACATCCTGAAGATATGTATATCATCAAGGTACGCATATGTGGAGTTAAGTATAGGAAATATGTAGAAACTGAACATTCGACATTTTGTAGCTCAATATTGTAACAATATTCTGTCTGTTAGTGTTCGGGATTCGATATTCCCAGTCTATTCCATAAACCAGTATTCAAAGTATAGTAATTTACACTTAAGGGCATATTTATAGGCCCCTAGCACCACCTTGTGCCACATTAACTTCATTTATTTTTAGGTTAATGTGGCCCAACTAGGCCAAAATCCCCATGCCCTATTTACAAAGTGGAGCAATGCATGCATTGAGCCACTCTGTAACCCTTTGTGCTACATTGTGCCTATAATCTATGAGATTTCCTTGCACCATTTGTTATGGCACTTTTAACGCCTGCTCAACAGCAGGCATTAAAAGGGGGCTTCAGTTCTTTAGAATGGGCCCCTATGTACTCTGCAGGAGTAGCGCCAATACTTTGGCACTACTCCTGCAGAGGACATCAATAGCGTCATAAAAAATGACACTATTGCCCCTTACTCTATGCCATGGTGTGCTGTATTTTAAATATGGTGCACACATGGTGGCGATAGGGGGTGCTAAGGGGTGCAGGGAAAGTGGCGCTGGACTCGGTGCAGCATCACTTTCCATAAATCTGCCCCAGAGTGCTTCTCAATCAGCATAGCATGTTCAGTTGCAGTTTGGTGTATGTGGTACTTAATTAATCTCTTAACTGCCCTTTTGATGTATGATATCGTATAGCCAGTAAGCCCTTATACTATTTGTATATGTCATGTGCAAAAGCACATAGCACAAGCACACGTGTCCTTCTAATGTTTGTTCAAGATTCGTACAAACACTGGAGAAAGTGCCTTCCACAGGTGTATGCAGCCACCAAGGCAATCAAGAGATTCATTTGAGTCAACCTTCTAATCCTGCAGCTCTTAAATGGTCATGTGCGGCTGAGCCAGACTTGCTTTCAATATAGCCTGAGACTGTATATGGAGGAAGATGAGCAGATTGTTTCAATGTGATGTATAGTTACATCCAGTACTTAATGTGACAGGCATTGTTGTCCTGAGATATGGCCTTCTTAGGCACACTGGAATAACATCACAGCTAAAGGACCACTGCTTGGAGGAACAAAAACTGAGTGTGTGTATACAGTGCATCCTCGATCTTTATTTGTGGCCGATGATTCCATCTTCTGTAGATATTGCTGTAAAAATTAACATTCATCCACGCATGAACACTATCCAGTTGGTAACTCAAGTATCAAGGGAATGCAAGACCACCCAACGTCAAGTCCTCCATCTTTTGCATATTTTCATGTAAATCATCATGCTACTCCAGACCCATGCAAGTGAAAGCTCCAACATTTTAGATCCCAGGAAGCTTGATTCACAAAGGTAAACATACTCCTGTGTAAGTTTACTATTTTTTTGGGTATTCATAAACTACGGGTTGAATTGTACTAATAGTAATTTTACAACTGCTGAGACTGCGTGCATAAAAAAAACTGCCTGCCCTATTTTTTTATGTGCAGAGTCCTTTGCTCTGACTGTGGAGTATCCACATTTATAAAATTACTATTAGTCGAATTAAACTGGTAGTTTGTGAATACCAAAAAATATAAAACTTACACAAAAGTGTAAGTTTACCTTTTTGAATCAGACCCCAAAATTTTACTTTGTTTAGACTAAATACCTGCTAGCTTCCCATGCATCTGACTTTGTAAATTAGTTTAATCTTTGATGAGTCCTCCAGTTTGGCCCCTGCTCAGTCCGAATACCATGTCATCCCATTCAGTCATTTCAATGGAGGTTTCTGGTGAAATCACAGTGAGTGTCATCCGTATCAATCTCAGAACAAGTAATTTTGTCTCTGGTCATACCATCTGGTGGTATTTGGAGTTTGGATGTGCTACAGTTCTACTGTTTTGTTACTGTAGGAAGAATCACATACCAGGGGGCGTAACACACGCCCTTGCAGTCCCCGTGGCAGAGGGGAGTCCCCAAACCTCTAGAAGCCCATCAGCCCTCTAGCTCTACCCCCCCATTCAACCCAAGGCCAATGAACATCTGTGAGGCTAAGGGCCCCTCTTATTATTCTGAATAGGCCCCCCTCATTTTGTGTTACGCTATTGTCAAATACATATCTTGTCACATATACATTTGCTAGAATAGTAAAACAGTGTAACTTAAGGTTGTGATTGTAATTGCAATTGTATTTATTTAGTGCTTACTACTCATGGTGAGGCATTGAAGTGTTTTTCGGTAAGTAGCACACTTCTCCGAAACCCAAAGATAAGTGGTCGATCATTATAACAAAATATAAGTTGGTAATTTGAGTAGTGGACATGTGGGTCTTTTAGTTCATTTGAATAGTATAGAGGAGGGAAGAGTCTAGATAGTGTTCTTTGAGAGTTCATATTAGTTAGATGAAGCTAGGGATGAGTCAAAGGAGGGATAGAGGAGGGAAGAGTCTAGAAAGGGTTATATGGAAGACTGAAGTAGAATGGGGTTTGAGGTGAGTAAAGAGTCAAGAAAGGATCTTAGGGGGATCATAGTAATAGCATGAGGTTTGGGATGAGTCAAAGAGTGGAGGTAAAGGGTATATTGAGAAATTTATAGGATGAGACATAGAGTAGTTAATTGGAGGGAGTTGAAGATTGTTTTTTTGCCTTGTGCTACGATCAGCATTGCATCATTGACACAGTCAGACACCTTGGTTGCCCTCGCCCATCTGAGCTTGTTGTCCTTTGTGAGTGTAGTTAAATGTTCATCCCTACTTGTAGACCTGGAGTCTTTGGTGCTGTTTTCTCTGCTTACAGTGCCTTGCTTTTGTGTCCCTTTAGACAGTAAAATATGAAACCATGATTTACTAGTTTGTGTGCATGTGCAAAGAGTCAGTCTCCTTGAGTTCTCGTCCAAGTTGTGGTTTGACTGTGACAGGCAGCCTGGGTAAAGTTTACTACTGGAGAATTATTGCTCCCAGAAAAATCTGTTTTCCAGGATGTCATCAGGCCCACCTCCTAGGTGAAGTGCTTTTGGAATAATTGGCTGCATTATATCTGTCCATGCAGGCAGTGCCTATTTTGTATCATAATAAGTGGCTGTTGATATCAACGGTCAGCTGCCAAATACCAAGGCTGGGTAGTCTTGATGCCACCTCATGCCTCTTTAATTCACCACTAGAAACTCCTATCATCTTTATCTCAGTCTTTTTTTCATCCATGTTTTCTCCCTTTGTCACTGTCTTTCCCCAGTTTGTGTTTTTCTCTCTCTTGCACTGGATCAAAGTTTGTTGAGGAAAAGGTCAAAATAAGTTCTGGGCCCAAAAATTGAGTGTGGGTGGACACCACCTGCAACCACCAGCTCAAATTAAACATAGCATGCTGTATTTTTGCATGCACAGCATTGTGTCCTGAATGAGTTAATAGTGGGGGGCTGTAAATATGGGGTTTGCTGCTTGTAACTGACAGATGTGAAATAGGTGGAATTTAGTTCTCACGGTCTGGGACACCTTGTGCAGCCAACCAGTGTCCTCCAAGTCAAATTTGCCTTTCAAATGGAACCTTTAGGAGTTTGCAGGGTTGCACAGATTCAGGCACCTCAAGAGAGCAGAATGAAAATTATTTTGGAATTGAGGTCAGGGCAGCCTACCCCATTTTAGCTGTTAGCAGATCCCCGATTATCCAAGCTAGGTAGTATTGGTATGGGATTGCTGGGTTTCCCGTGCAGTGATTATGAAGGATGTTTTTAGCACTTTCCATCACTAGTTGGATTGATGAAGCACAATGTACTATCTGTTCACATGCAGTTCTCTGAAAGTTGTGTTGCAGGGATGCCATGTAGCAGGGCCAGCGCTGGTGGTGGTTTGGGTAAGTAGTAGTATTCAGGGGGTCTGGATACATTATGCACTGGTTCTGAGTACACTGATCGCCTCAGTGTTTGTGTGTGGCTCCTGTTTTCTGGTGTGGCTTGTTTTGCCATTGTCCGTCCAAGAATTCTTTTGATGGGTTTGTTTTAGTTTTTTGCCTTGATATTACAATGACATTTATTTGCTCAATGGGTGGTCAGTGTCAGAACTGACCAGGATGAAATGTGTTCTTCTTCCTACATTCAGTCACAGAGGCAGCATGGTCCCACAATCCCCTAAAAGCATCTGATGGCCAGAAAAAAGAGTCAACTGAGTATCAACTGATACTCATAGGGGAAGGGTATTTGAGAACAAACAATAAACTAACAAAACCAACTAAAATAACAACCTGATGGTTGGATTTGCACTAGTATGAATGAGGTACTCAGTAACACAGGTGAGGTACTTAGTATCACAGATAAGGTACTCAGTATCATAGATGAGGGGCTCAATGGCACAGATTAGGTACACAATAACACAGGTGAGAAAAGACACTGTACAGTTACCTGATCTTCTAGAGGCAGTAATGATTCACTGTTCATGTCTGCTCTACTCCTTGGAGATGCAACCTCTATCTTGATCTGGCAACCTACAATCTAGATTCCTCACCCAGTTATACCCCAGCTTATACGTGAAGAGGCTCCCTGTTAAGGTGTCACAGGGAAACAAGAGTAACATAGGGGGAGGCATATGCTGCTGTAATCACCTTGAAAAGATGGAATACTAATAACAATGACACAATTACACACCCGAACACACTTTTCCAACACACTGTTGTCACAGCACACCACTAGTTCCAAAGGCCCCTGCTTAACAGTGATGTTCATGTAGTCAGAATTGTTCCTTGTAGGCCCCTTTGATAATTATCTCTCCGTTCTGCACACCAAATGGTTCAAGTCCCCTTTGTGGAAAATATCACACCAATAGGAATACAGGAGGTATACTGTTACACTACAATAGGCCCGCTCAAGGCATGTTTCACCAAGTGGTCATTACAACTGTCCAGACAAGAGTGCCGGGAATGCCCTGGGGCTGTACTCATGAAAACACTATGTTCTGGAGTCTTCACCACCTGGTAGCAAGAGAGGGCTGCCACTAGGCTCTGGACCACCAAAAGAAATACTCACCAGATTGGAGGAAATCAGCTGTCAACTCTGCTGCCAGGAAGCTCAATGCGAAGCTTTGAGCACATCATGGATGGGGATTAAATACCCTTGGATCCAAGATGCCCGCTGTGACTTTCCAGTGCGGCCTCAGGAGTGAAGGCCCTTCTGGGCTGCAAGGAGCGCAGCCCCAGCTGCTGAGGGCACCTGAGTTACGATGCTCCTGCTACAAAGGGCCAGCCAAAACAAAGTACTGTTCCAGCAGCAGCAGTGAGCAAACACTTCACTGGGCTGTCTGTCCTGCAGAGCTGGGAGCCTCCTAGGGAATCTTCAAGGGAGTGACTCCTCACCTGATGATCCACAGGAGGTATCAGGATGGTAACACAGGTAAGGAAGAATAGAAATACAGTGCAGCCTACCCGTGTATCCCCTAGTGCACCACCACTCTCAATGCGCATGCGCCATTCCCTAGTGTAGTGTGGATAGAATGTATGGTGACGGAGTCCATGATGGAAGAACCTGTAGTGCCATGCAGTGGAACAGGATTCCCAGACTTTGGCAGGGTAATGGGTAATGCAGCCTATTGTTCGGACACATTTCCTGACACTTAGCCATGTTTCGTCTGTGACTCTCAGATGCTTCTTAATGTGGTTAATAGGTTTGTTCAAGTGCATATGGCCATATGAAGGCATATGTGTATTTACGAGTATGTGTGTATTAATAATGAGTACATATTTTTCTGTTCTGGCACTGTTGCACCAGTATTTTGGCATTGTTTTCACTACTGCTTTAGGTGAGGATTATAGTCCATTGTTGCAGCATTCACATTGTTTTCTGAAGGTCATTTGATAATGGAACTGGTTGTGTAATAACCCAATACCCATATATGGTTTGATGTGTGTTAGTTTGCTGTTTAGTAAGGCATTCTGATGGTGTGTTTGTTGGTGTCATTGGGAATTAAAGGCTCAGCAGTAGGTGTGTGTTAAGAATACGCTTTTTTTTGTACAACACAATGTTAGTCTTTGATGCACAACAATGATGATGAAATCTATACAGATGTATACCTGTGATCTACATCGTTTTTTAGTTTTTTCTTCTTCTGGAAACACTGGGGCATATTTTCAAGCCCCTTGCACCACCGGTGCATCACTTTTAACAATGCTCTGACGGCGCAGAGTGCACACTCATGTCTACAAAGTCACCCAAAGTAACTTTGTGTGGCTTTTCATGGCCTTGTAGATGTGGTGTGAGGCAACGCACCACAAGTCAAAAGCCTTACACTGCCTCAGGGAGGCATTCCATGTGCATCACAGTGGGTGTTTGCACAAGGATCTGTAAACCTGGGAATGCATGAAAACTGTACACCTCCCCAAGGGCAGGCGCAACAAGCAGAAATATCGCTGGATTGCTTTTGTGCAGGAAGATGTCCCTTCCTGCACAAAAATAATCCTGCATGCAACGCAGGCAGTCTTGCACCATGGTGCAAGGATGCCTGCATTGGTGCTATGTAGTAAATTGTACACCAGCACAGGAAAGGACAAACATTCACTGTATTTTCTAAATACAGTGCATTTCTGCCCTTCTTAATTGGTGTAGGGTAGCGCAGCAGACAGACTTGCGGTCCTGCCCTATGCCAATTCCTTGAAAATGTGCCCCACTGTTCCGAATGGAGAAACCCCATCCTATTTACCCCTGAAAAAAATGGCCACTTGAGAACGTATCTACAGAGGTGGACTGGCCATTCTGTCACTTGGACATTGTTCTGGTGATTTGCAGGCTAGGATCTACTTTCAGAGAATGGTAGGCTGCCTTGACCCAGCCATTCCCCTGTGTCCTATTGTAGTCAGGACCTCCTGGGTGTGGGGCTGGTTTGAACATTTTTGGCAGGGCTTATTCTGATTTATAGTCTGTCACTGAACATGTACTTCATGTACTTGCAACATTGAAACTATTTGATAAAGTTATTGCAAATATCTGTAATTACGCATGTTATAACATTGAGGATAAGCACCACATCTGAATTTGCTATTCCCTAGACCAGCACTGCCCAAACTGTGGGCGAGTCGAAAGACAATTATTTGTGGGTCGGGAAAGTCAAAGTAATAAAGATGCCTTTGAACAGAGGTCTAATGCGAGGGTATCTTCTGACAAATTGCTGCTTATTTTTTTTAATGGGGATTGGTTCTTACAAACTCCTCCACTTTGCACTCAGAGAAAGAAACCTAAAGTGAACTATGTGGCAGTCTGTCTGGGTTACAGGGAGTGTGAAAGGAATAGTTGTAGGATGTAATTGTTCTGTAACACACAACAAAGTGTAAAACTTTGTAAATGAACTGTGTATGTTCAGCAGTTAGGAAAGCAAAAATGAAGCACATTTTAAAAAAAAAAAAATATTTTTTATTGATTTTATTTTTCAAAATATAATACAAATTGTTCAGTTTGCAATCACAGGATAAACCAATACAATAACTAATATCTAGGTCATTTAACAATCACACACCCCCCCATTATGCACTTCACGGAACACTTCTAGTTTTACAGTATCATTTCTGGCTGCACCCTCTATGGGTTTATCCTTTATTATTTATTTTATATAGGTATTCGCTCATGACCAGTGTGGGCCTTGTTTTGCATGCATGAATTCCCTGGCTGCCTGATGAGGGTGCCATCCGGATTGGTGTTTGCAGATGGCACCCCTGATTTCCTGCTCCTCACGTGTCGTTGGTGGCGAAGGTTTGACAAACAATTATTACTAGAAAGATGGAAAGAAGTGATATACATACGCTGTGGTGCCTGAGTGCCCTGTGGGTTTTGTTTCCGTAGCGGGGGATGCAGGGGGATTTATGTTGTGGTTCTCGCGAGTATATGTACCCCAATTCAAGGAGGCATTTCATCGTTTTTGGCCTCCAGTTTTGTTACCAAACCCTCCAAGGTGGAGCATCCTGTGTGTTGTCGCCCTTCACGCACCATTCTTTTTAGTACCTGGTATTCAGTGTGAGCCCAACGTATTATTAGAGAGTACCAGGATTTCAGATCGGGAGCTTTGGGGGCTTTCCAATGCATTGCTATTAATCTTTTGTACATTAAAAAGGCCAAGTCTATAAATTTGTGCAGGTGTCTCTGTTTTTTGGGTCTCTTTCTCAGCCCCAGCAGGCAGGACTCAGGGTCTGCTAACAGTGCAAGACCCGTTAGCCTAGATACCTCCCCTACCACCTCCGCCCAGACCGTTTGTATATTAGGGCAATCCCATACCATATGGTAGAAGGGAGCTGACGGTGTTTTGCATCTGGGGCATATTGGTACTGAATCAGGGAACATGCGCTTTATTCTGGATGGGGAAAGATATGTTTGATGCGTGTAATTGAATATGGTATATCTAAATCTGGGATTCCTTGACACACCTCTAATGTGAGACAAGGCCTTAGGCCAGTCTTTCAGTGGGATCGGGGTGGGGAGGACTGCATTCCATCTATCCCATGCCTTCCCTGCCTGTACCTCGGGCGTCTTGTTGAGGATTATATATAAATTGGATATTATTTTTGTTTGATCACTGTGTTGTAGTAGCTGGTGGAGCACTGGGGAGGTCTCTGGTTCCGAGGTGCCTATTCCCCATATTTTTCTAATTTCGTGGCATACGGCATGATATGTCAGGAACTGACCCGGATTTATCTCCGTAAGTGTCTGGAGAGCCTCGAACGTCATTAATTTGCCGTCTTCAAAGCAATCTCCTACTGTCTGTATTCCTGCATCACTCCACAGCTTTACAGCTTGCATTCCTGCTGCAGTCCCCGCCGATAGATAATTTAGCGTTATGTGTGGGGAGTAAGGAAGCTTATCCGCTCCTTTTTGCACATATTTAGCCCAACACGCATGCGCGGTTGCGAGCAAAGGGTTGACCAGTACCACTTTGGGGGGCTTAGACGTCAGCCAGTTTATGAGGGGGGTCCCAGACTCATGGGCTCCGCTTGCTCTGGTCTGTGGATCCAATATTGGACCCACTGAAGTTGTGCGGCTGCATAGTATCTTTCAAAATTCGGAGTTCCCAGGCCGCCATTGTCTAGTGGGCATTGCAATGTGGTTAGCGCCACTCGTGCTCTGCCACCTCCCCAGATGAGCCGCAGCAGTGCTGTATTTAAATTGCCAAAAAAACTTTTGGGAATGGTTATCAGCAGGGCCGCAAAGTAATATAAGAGCCTAGGTAGAATCAACATATTGGCAATCGCCACCTTACCGGGTGGCAAGAGCGGGAGCTTGTTCCAGAATTGTAGGGAGCCTTTAATGGAAGTTAGCGCCTTCCCCAACTTCCCGTCTCTTAAGTCTTCTGTGGCATGATATATATTTATCCCAAGATACTTAAATGTTGTCGGGCACCACTTTAGGTGCCCTACCTCTGGGGGGTCCTGATTGTTGGAGGCCCTTTCTGCCAGGGGGAACACACAGGACTTCTCCCAGTTTACCACAAGGCCTGACAGGCCTCCAAATTCAGCCAATAAAGATATTACAGGTGGAATAGCTGCACAACCATTCCTGATATATATCAAAGCATCATCTGCGTATAGTGAAATCGTGTGATATAACCCATTCCTAATAATTCCCCATTCGCGTTCCATGAGGCGTATTTTTGCCGCTAACGGTTCCATTGCTATGGCAAACAGTAGCGGGGATAGGGGGCATCCCTGCCGTGTCCCCCTGGAGATCGGGAAGCTATCAGAAATCACCCCGCCTGACTTCACCCTCGCACTTGGATTAGAATACAATGTCCTGACCCAGCGTATGTAATTAGGGCCTATTCCCATACGGGCCATCGTGGCCATCAGGAAGTCCCATTCCAGCGTATCAAAGGCTTTTTCTATGTCTAGTGAGAGCACCATTTCCTCTTGTGCATTCTTGGGGGTGTCACCTATTATACTCAGCAATCTGCGGATATTTAGGAAGGTGTTACGCTTTGGGATGAAGCCATTTTGATCTACATGGATCAATAAGTGCATGAGGGGAGCCAACCTATTTGCTAATATTTTGCAGTCCGTATTTAACAGCGATAGTGGTCTATAAGATTTAACATCCGTATGGTCTCCACCCTGTTTAGGGAGTACCACTATCATAGCTTCCCTTTGAGATATAGGTAAGCTTTCTTTAGTCCACGCCTCTTGGAACACTCCTAGCAGATGGGATTTCAGACTGGGTAAATAGGCTTTATAATACTCCGAGGGGAAGCCATCTGCACCCGGCGCTTTGTTCCTGGGCAGCTGTGCAAGGGCTAGTTCTATTTCTTCTATTGTTATGGGGGTCTCAATTCCATCTCTATCTGTTTGTGGTAGTTGGGGTAGGAGGGAGTCCGCCAGAAAAGCCTCAAGTTGTGTAGCTGTGCACGAGGTACGTTTAGTGTATAAGTTTGAGTAGTAATTCCTAAACGTCTCGTTTATTTCTACTTGTGTAGTAGCCATCTCACGTGCGCCCACCCGGACAGCACCTATTGGAGCTTGCTGTCTGTCTTCACGGAGTAGCCATGATAGCATTCTACTTGATCTATCTCCTTCCGTTTGCAGCCTAGTTAAGTAGTAGTTGTAGTCGTGGCAGCGGAGCCTGTTATCTGCCTCATTGTATTTTGAGCGCTTTTCTTTGAGGACAGTGCTAGAGATTTCCCCCAACGCTACCGCTCTTTCCGCAATCCTTAGCTCCTTCTCTAGTTTGCTAATTTCCGCCTGTAACGAGCGTCTCACACCCCACATAGTGGACATGCATACTCCGCGTGCTACTACCTTGTGGGCATCCCATTCTATCGCCCGGGTTGTTGCAGTCATAGCGTTTATTTCCCAGTATTGGCCTATAGCTTCCCCCAATATTGCGGCGAATGCTTGATCAGAGACTGTCTTTGCTAGGTATTCAGATTCAGTGACCAGCGCCCCTATTTCACGGGTGCCCCATACTATGGCCCTCATTCCAACCCTGGCGGTCGGTGTTAAAGCCGCGACCATACCGCCGACAGGCTGGCGGTCCAAAAAATGGAATTCTGACCCTGGCGGTTACCGCCAACAGAGACCGCCGCTTCAACACTCCGACCGCCACGGCGGTACAAACAAACAGCCTGGCGGTCACCGCCAACAGCCCGGCGGGAGACAATGTACCGCCTACCCGATAACGACCCACCAATCCGCCACCTTTTCCGGGGCGGGAGCCCCGCCGATAAAAACACGGCGGAAACAGACTACAAACGGGAAAACGCTCACCTCCACATACTCCACGCGAGATTCCGGCAGTATGGAACCCGAGTTACAGGTCATCCCCGCACTCCTATACCTGCTCCTGTACCAGGAGCACGCCCGGCGGCGCGGAAGACATCGGTGAGTACTGCACCTACGACACAGGGGAGGGAAAAGATTACCGGCACACACCCACCCACCCACACCCACTACAACACACACATCAATGCATTCCCACAGATCACTGTCACAACCCACAAACCCCCCCCTCCGAAATAATGCAAAGACCAAAAGAAGAGATCTTAAACGGGCAGATATATTGAAAAATGGACAGCAGTAATCCAAATAAATAAATAAACTATGTACAAAATATATACATCTACTATATGTAGTCCAACCACTGTCCGTGGACCACAGGGGTCCTGAGCAAAGGGGCAAGGCCCAGTCCCACGACAAGAACTCCACGGAGAGAACACTGCAGGGGCATCAGAAAGAAAAAAGGACAGGCACCTCAGGGGGAAGGGAAGGGGGGGCACCTCAGCCACTTGAGTACACGACGCCAGATCCACAAGGGGACTCCATGACCACTGGCCCATCCTGGGGAGAGCAAAGCCACAGTCCATACAGTCCATACAGTGGGTGGCCTGCCCACTGGGCCATCCTGGGGAGTGCAAAGCCACAGTCCATACAGTCCATACAGTGGGTGGGCTGCCCACTGGGCCATCCTGGGGAGAGCAAAGCCACAGTCCATACAGTGGGTGGCCTGCCCACTGGGCCATCCTGGGGAGAGCAAAGCCACAGTCCATACAGTCCATACAGTCCATACAGTGGGTGGCCTACCCACTGGGCCATCCTGGGGAGAGCAAAGCCACAGTCCATACAGTCCATACAGTGGGTGGCCTGCCCACTGGGCCATCCTGGGGAGTGCAAAGCCACAGTCCATACAGTCCATACAGTGGGTGGCCTGCCCACTGGGCCATCCTGGGGAGAGCAAAGCCACAGTCCATACAGTCCATACAGTGGGTGGCCTGCCCACTGGGCCATCCTGGGGAGAGCAAAGCCACAGTCCATACAGTCCATACAGTGGGTGGCCTGCCCACTGGGCCATCCTGGGGAGTGCAAAGCCACAGTCCAAACAGTCCATAACAGACTCCACTGCCACTGGAGGAGGCATGTTGGCCAGAGGACATCCTGCAGCCCTGCCCGAGACAGATCCTGCCCTGCCACGTCTGCCAAAGGGCCAGCGGTTCTTGCCTGGAAGGGCCCAGCTCCGCGGTTCTTGCCTTGAAGGGCCCAGTTCAGCGGTTCTTGCCTTGAAGGGCCCAGTTCAGCGGTTCTTGCCTTGAAGGGCCCAGTTCAGCGGTTCTTGAGATGGCGGTCCCCAGCGGAGCGGTGCTGGAGACGGCGGGGCCCAGTTCAGCGGTTCTTGCCTTGAAGGGCCCAGTTCAGCGGTTCTTGCCTTGAAGGGCCCAGTTCAGCGGTTCTTGAGACGGCGGTCCCCAGCCGAGCGGTGCTGGAGACGGCGGGGCCCAGTTCAGCGGTTCTTGCCTTGAAGGGCCCAGTTCAGCGGTTCTTGCCTTGAAGGGCCCAGTTCAGCGGTTCTTGAGACGGCGGTCCCCAGCGGAGCGGTGCTGGAGACGGCGGGGCCCAGTTCAGCGGTTCTTGCCTTGAAGGGCCCAGTTCAGCGGTTCTTGCCTTGAAGGGCCCAGTTCAGCGGTTCTTGCCTTGAAGGGCCCAGTTCAGCGGTTCTTGAGACGGCGGTCCCCAGCGGAGCGGTGCTGGAGACGGCGGCCATTCTATGGCCAACTGCTCATTGCCTGGTGGTGCCCTCCTGGGCAGCGGGGATGGTGCTCCTTCAATGCCCACCTGGGCTGTGGGTGGTGGGGCCCTCCTGGCCAGCTGGGCTGGGTCCTCCCTGGGCAGCGGCTATGGGGGTGGTGGGCTCTCCCTGGGCAGCTGTGACGGTTCCTCCCTGGGCAGCGGCTATGGGGGTGGTGGGCTCTCCCTGGGCAGCTGTGACGGTTCCTCCCTGGGCAGCGGCTATGGGGGTTGTGGGCTCCTCCTGGGCAGCTGTGACGGGTCCTCCATGGGCAGCAGGCCTGCTGCCTGACTTCTCCGCCTTGCTGCCCTTGCCCTCCTTAGTCGGGAGTCTGTGGCCCTTTCCTCCCTTTGGAGCTGTGGCTGTTGACGGTGGCTGGCTAGTGTCCTGGGGGGATATAGAACCCGGGCTCCTGCGGCGGCCCTTCCGCCTTCTGCTCCTCTTCCCAGGGGGTGGGCTGCCTGTCCCCTTGCTGCTGGGCGAAGATCCAGACATGCGGGCTGGTGGGCTCCAATACCCCTGCACCCTTGTCAAGGGGGCTGCAGGGCTGGTGGTGGCTGAGGTGCTCTTCTTACCCCGACGAGAAGGAGGGGGGGGCTCAGGGTCAGGAAAGAAGTTAGCAGTAGCGAGAAAGATTTTCTTGGGACAATGGAGAGTGGTAGGTACAGTGGGAATGGGAGTGGAGGGAGAGGATGTGGTTGTAGGTGAGTCACGTTTGCTGTCTTTGGGTGCAGGTGCAGGAGGGATAGGCTGTCGTGAGGTGGATGGCTGTTGGGTGGGTGGGTGGCTGCGTTTGTGTGGTGTGGAAGAGGGGGTGACAGACACAGTGGGAGAGGACACGGGACGTGTAAATGGCAGTGGGGGTGGTGACTGCACGTGTGCGGACTGTACTGGAGGGTGTGCTGGTGATGGAAACACTGGCTGATGGTGAGGTGAATGAAGGTGTGAGTGTAGACGTCACAGGGAGGGAGGAGGGAGACGAGGAGGTGGGGGTCACAGAGGTGGTAGTGACTGTTGGCATGTCTGCATCGGAATGTTGCTTGTGTGAATGTCTGCGTGATCTGTGGTGCTTATGTTTGGATGAGCTGCTCTTGGGTGTTGAGGTGTGTGCAGGCTGGTCTGATGGTGTGGGTGGGACAGGCAGAGGAACAGGAGACTGGGAGGAGGGAGTTAGTAGAGGGAGGCAGGAGACAGGGACAATGGCTGCCGTCAGTGCTGAGGCCAGAGACTGGAACGATCGCTGATGGGCAGCCTGACCCGAATGAATGCCCTCCAGGTACGCATTGCTGCGATGAACCTCCCTCTCCACCCCCTGGATGGCATTCAAAAGGGTAGACTGCCCAACAATGAGCGTTCGGAGGAGGTCAATGACCTCCTCACTGAGGGCAGCGGGGGTAACAGGGGCAGGGCCTGAGGTGCCTGGGGCGAAGGAGATGCCCGGCTTCCTGGCAGAGCGGGCACGGGGCGAACGCTGAGGGGCTGCTGGGAGGGCGGAGATGGTGCGCTGGGTGGCGGCTGTACCTGTAATGGCGGGGGGCACGGATGTTGCCCCCCGCAAGGGAGCTCCCTTCCGAGGACGTGTCCGTGTCGCTGCAGGCTCCAGTCGTCCCCGTTGTGGAGCTCCCCTCGCCCTCCGTCTCACTGGTCCAGTCAGACTCTGTGGCATGGCCCTCCTGGGCCATGTGAGATGCAGCTCCCTCCTGCCCCATGCCACTTCTCCTCCGCCTGATGATGCTGATGCACACAAGCACAGCAAGACAAACAAAAAGGGGGGGGAGAGAGAAATAAAGAGATTTTGAGTATATGGATCACCGGTACAGTTAGCGGACATGACAGACACAGATGCCCCCTGCACTAAGTTGCGCACTTGGGGTCCGCTACGCATTCCGTGGAACATGCCCTACACGCCTAGAGTTGACAACTGCACCCATGGATGACACGGCCCAGGGATGGCTGTACTGGCACACTACTGAGGGTGGTGGCTGGGGACACAGGGGCTTACGGGGGTGCCCAGCCTACAGATATCGCCCTGGCCTAGGGGGACCCTCAGCCCTCCTCCCCCACCCAGACACCTCCACTGCGCGACAACGCATGAGTAGATTATGCTTGTACTCACCCCCTTGTGTTTGCTGTGCTGCCCTCACGCGCCCATCCAAATCAGGGTAGGCCACCGCCAGGATCCGGAACATCAGGGGGGTCAGTTGACGGCAGGCACCCCGCCTACGTTGGGAGGCCATCCCCAGCAGAGACTCGGCGGTCTTCTTGGTCCCGCGGCGGATGTCCTCCCACCTCTTGCGGCAGTGGGTGCCCCGTCGATGGTGGACTTCCTTGGCGATGGCACGCCAAATCCCGATCTTCTCATGGGCGCGGACCTATGTGACACGTACAGGGAGGGAGAAATACCACGTTCAAGTTTGTCTGCATTTTCGTTGCCAGTGGCCCAACGCCCCCCATCCCCGCCAGGCCCCCCACCAGGCCCAACATGCCCCCCATCCCCGCCAGGCCCCCCGCCATGCCCCCCGCCAGGCCCAACATGCCCCCCATCCCCGCCATGCCCCCGCCAGGCCCAACATGCCCCCCATCCCCGCCATGCCCCCCGCCAGTCCCCCCGCCAGGCCCCCCGCCAGGGCCAACATGCCCCCCATCCCCGCCATGCCCCCCGCCAGTCCCCCCGCCAGGCCCCCCGCCAGGCCCAACATGCCCCCCATCCCCGCCATGCCCCCCGCCAGGCCCCCCACCAGGCCCAACATGCCCCCCATCCCCGCCATGCCCCCCGCTAGGCCCAACATGCCCCCCATCCCCGCCATGCCCCCCGCCATGCCCCCCGCCAGGCCCCCGCCAGGCCCAACATACCCGCCATGCCCCCCGCCAGGCCCCCCGCCAGGCCCCCCGCCAGGCCCAACATGCCCCCCATCCCCGCCAGGCCCCCCGCCAGGCCCCCCGCCAGGCCCAACATGCCCCCCATCCCCGCCATGCCCCCCGCCAGGCCCAACATGCCCCCCGCCAGGCCCCCAAGCCAGCCAGTGGCCCCAAATCCATATTGAATTAAACTCACTTGTTGGTCTGGAGGACCGTAGAGTAGCGCATACTGGGGGAGGACCCCATCCACAAGTTTCTCCAACTCTTCTCCAGTGAAGGCAGGGGCCCTTTCCCCAGTCGCAGCAGCCATTGTCCCTTCCAGACCGAGGTCACAGCAACACTTGCAGTATAGGTCCTCTCCTGTGAAAGTTCAAGTCGCGAGTGAATAAGTAGATAGAAAATGGCGGTCACGCCCGCGGCGGTGCGTACCGCGGCGGTGCGTACCACCACCGCCGGCGCACTTCGCCATTGGCTCCTGATACCCATAGGCTTCAATGTTATCCAATGCAGCTTCGCGCCGCGGTCTTCGACCGCCTACCGCCACGGTGTGCCACGCCAGCGCATTGACCTCACATCCCATTGTCACACTTCACAGGTCAGGCAGCCGCCATTTCGAGGGTCCACATGGCTCAATTTCAACTGCGTCACACAGGCCTAGGTCTTGCATAGCCACTCATACACGCCATTCACTGCATAGAGAATCGTTTACTGTGCAAGCTGTGAGTACGTATCTGTGGGTTGCTTGACTGTGTGCTCCATGTTGTCCTTCCTAGGCACCGTCCGCTGGGTTTGGCGAGGAGAAGGAGGAATCCTCGCGTGTACAGACCGCTGGTGGACCTGTCGACAATGGAAGCACGCCACATTATCCTGACCTACCGGCTTGACCGTGCCACTATACATGAACTGTGTGCCCAGCTGGAGCCCGACCTGATGTCCCCCATCCGCCAACCCACAGGGATTCCCCCTCTGGTGCAGGTCCTGTCAGTACTCCATTTCTTGGCAAGTGGGTCATTTCAGACAACAGTGGGAATTGCTTCTGGGATGTCTCAGCCCATGTTTTCGAAGGTGTTATCCAGAGTGTTGTCTGCCCTGATGAAATACATGAGGAGCTACATCCTTTTCCCTGAGGTGGGCGAATTGGCTACAGTGAAGGGTGATTTCTATGCCCTTGGACATATTCCCAACGTCATTGGTGCCATTGATGGGACCCATGTGGCTTTGGTTCCCCCCCAAGAAAGTGAGCAGGTGTACAGGAACAGGAAAAGTTACCATTCTATGAACATCCAGGTGGTGTGTTTGGCTGACCAGTACATCTCCCATGTCAATGCCAAATTCCCTGGGTCAGTGCATGACGCCTACATCCTAAGGAATAGCAGCATCCCTTACGTGATGGAACAGCTAGAGAGACACTATGTATGGCTATTGGGGGACTCTGGGTACCCCAACCTGTCGTGGCTACTGACCCCAGTAAGGAATCCCCGGACCAGGGCAGAGGAACGGTACAATGAGGCCCATGGGCGTACTAGGAGGGTGATCGAACGCACCTTCGGCCTCCTAAAGGCCAGGTTTCGGTGCCTGCATATGACAGGTGGATCCCTAATGTACTCACCTAAGAAGGTGTGTCACATCATCGTGGCCTGCTGCATGCTTCACAACCTGGCTTTGCGCCGCCAGGTGCCTTTCCTGCAGGAGGATGGTCGAGACGGTGGTGTTGTGGCAGCTGTGGAACCTGTGGAGAGTGACGAGGAGGAAGACGACGGGGCTGAAACAGACAACAGGGACAGAATCATTGCACAGTACTTCCAATAGGACACAGGTAACAATTCAAACATAATTTAGTAAATGTAAACTACTCTCATGCATCTCTGCTGCCTGTCTATTTGCCCCAGTGTATGATGACTGAGTTGTGGCTTTTCCCTCCCTATTTCAGATCTGGGGTCCCCACTACGAGTCCTGTGCTTCGTTTCCCCATGGACTACAGCTTTGTGGCAGCGGTTTGTTGACTTCACTATGTACAAGGACATATTTGCACTGTCATGTCAATTACAATATTTTGAAATCACAGCCAGACTCCAGATAGTTTTGTGCACAATAGGTGTTTATTTCAGTGCTCAAAATGGGATGGGTGGTTTCAAGTGGGTGGGGGCTATGGTTAAGGAATGTCCATGGCAGAGTCCAGAGTAACAGTCACACAGGTGCATTGTCCATAGGCCTGTGGAGAGATGGAGCATGGGCAGTTCAAGGATGGACAGGGTGACAATGTGGGACAGTGGGATGACATCAGGTGGTATCCTTTGCTGGCGGGGGTCTTGACATCCTACTCTGTCTTCTTGCGAGATCTCAGGGCCCTCTTGCGGGGTGGTTCTTCTCCTGCAGGAGGTGGGGGTCTGGTGGGCTGCTGTTGTGCGGGGGCCTCCTGTCCACTAGCGCCGGCGGAGGTGGTTGGCTGTTCTTGGTCCAGGCTAGTGGCAGGGGCCCTTTGTTGTTGTTGAGTGTCCGTCCTGGTGTTGATGAGTTCCTGCAGCAGCCCTACCATGGTAACCAGGGTGGAGGTGAGGGCTCTGATGTCCTCCCTGTACCCCCGATAGTGTTCCTCCTGCAGTACCTGGATCTCCTGGAACCTGGCCAGTACCGTCGCCATCGTCTCCTGGGAGCGGTTGTATGCTCCCATGATGGTGGTGAGGGCCTCGTGGAGAGTGGGTTCCCTGGGCCCGTCCCCCCCCTGTCGCACAGCTGCCCTCCCAGTTCCCCTGTTTCCCTGGGCCTCTGCCCCCTGGCCAGTGTGCCCACTACCACTGCCCCCAGGTCCCTGTTGTTGTTGGGGTGGTGGGTTATCCTGGGTGCCCTGTAGTGGTAGACACACCGCTGATTGACGCGCCCTGGAGACAGAGGCATGGGCCCGCTGGGTGGGAGCTGTGCTGGTGTTCCCAGAGGGGTTTGGGTCTGTAGTGGCCTGTGGCTGTCTGAGGGGAACCGACTGTCCAGAGGTCCCCGATGGTCCGGGCTGGTCATCAGTGTCCAGGTCGACAGAGCTGCTGTCATTGCTGACGGCCTCTTGGGTGGGGGGTGTGGAGAATTCTGGGCCCTCCGTGGCGGTGTGTTGGCGGTCGGGTCCTGCAGGGGTATAGAGGAATGGTTACAGTTTCAATGTGTGCCATATGGGTGTATCTGTGGGTTCCCGTGTCCCCAAGTGCTGGCATTCGTGTGTGGGGGCTTTGGTGAGGGTGGCATGTGGGGGGGATGTGTATATGCATTGGGCATGCTTTGGTGATGGGTGTCCATGCTTAGTGGACGCATGCAGGCCTAGGTTTTGGGATGTGTGGGTTGTGATGGTGAGACATTGGCAGGGAATAGGTGTGCTGGGGGTGGGGGTGAGGATGGTGGTGGGGGTGAGGATGGTGGTGGGGGTGAGGGTGGGGGTGAGGATGGGGGTGGGGGTGAGGGTGGGGTTCGAGGATGGGGGTGAGGGTTGGGGTATGATTTGGCATGCAGGTGGGGGGGAAGCAGTATTGAAGCTTCAACTTACCAGAATCCATTCCTCCGCCGACTCCTGCGAGGCCGTCAGGATGCAGGATGTTCAAGACTTCCTCCTCCCATGTTGTAAATTGTGGGGGTTGAGGTGGGGGTCCTCCGCCAGTCTTCTGCACGGCGATGTTGTGCCTGGATACCATGGAACGCACCTTCCCCCGTAGGTCGTTCCATTGCTTCCTGATGTCTTCCCGATTTCTGGGGTGCTGTCCCACAGCGTTGACCCTGTCGACAATCCTCTGCCATAGCTCCGTCCTCCGGGCAATGCTGGTGTATTGGACCTGTGTGTCGAAGAGCTGGGGCTCTACCCGAACGATTTCCTCCACCATGACCCTGAGTTCTTCGTCTGAGAAGCGGGGGTGTCTTTGGGGTGCCATGGAGTGGTGTGTATGATGTGTGGGGTGGAGTATGTGTAGTTAAGTGTGTTGAGTGTGGTGGTGTGTGTTGTTTTGTGTGTGGATATTGTGTGGGTGATGGTGTAGTGTGCCTCTGTGTGATGGTGTTCTATGATCGCTGCTGTGTCTCTCGGTGCTTCTTTTTGGATTTTGGTCGAAGGGGTTTGTGGGTGATGTGGGTGTGTGTGGGAGTGGTGTGTGTATGTGTATCAGGTGTGTGGAATTCAAATCGTCCAATGTTGCTGAGTTTTGTTTGTTTGTGTGTATTCTGACCGCGGCGGTGTGTACCGCCAATGGAAAACCGCATTTGAAAGACCGCCGCGTGGATTCGTGGGTCAGAATGGCATGGGCGTATTTCTGTTGGCGTGACGGTGGAGGTTTGGTCACCTCCACTTTTCCGCCGACCGCTGGTCTGGCGGTCTGTTGTGGCTGTCGGATTTTCGGCGGTTTGGCTGCTGCGGGTCAGAATGACCGTGGCGGATTACCGCGACCGCGGCGGAATTATGGAGGATTTCTGACCGGCGGTAAGCGCCTTTTACCGCCGAGGTCAGAATGACCACCTATGTCTATTCTAGTGTGGGTGTTATGTGGGACCGAGTAAAATGAATATTCTTTTTGCTCTGGGTGACCTAATCGCCATACGTCATGAAGTCCCATAACATTTGCCCATTCTTGTAGGGGACTTACGGGCTTCCTACTAGTTGGTGCGCTCGGGTGGGCACTGGTTCTGTCCATTGCTGCTGATGGGGTGCTATTAAAATCCCTGCCCCAGATAGTTAGGGGCATGGGGTGGGACAGCAACGTTGGGGTGAGAGTGGTAAGAAAGCCTGTGATGCCACTATTTGGGGCGTATACCCCGACCACCGCCATTTGTCTGCCGTCTAGTCTGCCCTCCACCACTACGTACCTCCCTCCCTGGTCTATCTTGTGTGATGACATGAGGAATGGAACTCCTGCCGCTATCCAAATCAACACCCCTCTTGCAAAGGCCGAGCATGTTGTGCCTATCAACTGGCCTCCCCACTTCGTGCGCAAGTCGCGTAGGTCCCCCTCTAGCATGTGTGTCTCTTGCAAAATAGCGATATGCACTCCTAGTCTTTTAAGTCGAGCGTACACTCTAGCCCATTTGCTCAGCGCCCCGAGGCCCCTGATGTTCCATGTTAATATAATAGACTGGTTTTTCATATTATTTCGGGAAGACATCATATGGGGTCCTGGGGATGTGTTGCTGTGTTGTGGGTCTGGGCTTTAATGGTGGCCCGCCTGGTCTCTACCTTTTTGTAGCTGAGATTTAAATATAGCGGGTGCAGGTCTATTTTTTGTGTATTAAGTAGTTCCGGTCCTTGCATTTCTACTAAACTGTTAATCCCCTCCCCCCTAGTTAAACCCCCTATACTACTAACAACTACAGTGAAACTACAAAACTTAAAAGTGTGTGAAATAGTTCTTATCCGGCTGGATTTGCATAGTGGGATTCTCATATCGTACAGATGTGGCTCTTGTAAGGGGCTCACATCGTGCCGCAGACTTAGTCTGCCAATATCGTCAGGCGCCCCCCCTTGGCATAAATCTGTTCCCTCTGGCCCCGCTCATCCGCTATGTACCGCCTTCTTATGCCCCCAGTCACTTAGCTTAGCATTTACAGGGAGTGCAGAATTATTAGGCAAATGAGTATTTTGACCACATCATCCTCTTTATGCATGTTGTCTTACTCCAAGCTGTATAGGCTCGAAAGCCTACTACCAATTAAGCATATTAGGTGATGTGCATCTCTGTAATGAGAAGGGGTGTGGTCTAATGACATCAAGACCCTATATCAGGTGTGCATAATTATTAGGCAACTTCCTTTCCTTTGGCAAAATGGGTCAAAAGAAGGACTTGACAGGCTCAGAAAAGTCAAAAATAGTGAGATATCTTGCAGAGGGATGCAGCACTCTTAAAATTGCAAAGCTTCTGAAGCGTGATCATCGAACAATCAAGCGTTTCATTCAAAATAGTCAACAGGGTCGCAAGAAGCGTGTGGAAAAACCAAGGCGCAAAATAACTGCCCATGAACTGAGAAAAGTCAAGCGTGCAGCTGCCACGATGCCACTTGCCACCAGTTTGGCCATATTTCAGAGCTGCAACATCACTGGAGTGCCCAAAAGCACAAGGTGTGCAATACTCAGAGACATGGCCAAGGTAAGAAAGGCTGAAAGACGACCACCACTGAACAAGACACACAAGCTGAAACGTCAAGACTGGGCCAAGAAATATCTCAAGACTGATTTTTCTAAGGTTTTATGGACTGATGAAATGAGAGTGAGTCTTGATGGGCCAGATGGATGGGCCCGTGGCTGGATTGGTAAAGGGCAGAGAGCTCCAGTCCGACTCAGACGCCAGCAAGGTGGAGGTGGAGTACTGGTTTGGGCTGGTATCATCAAAGATGAGCTTGTGGGTCCTTTTCGGGTTGAGGATGGAGTCAAGCTCAACTCCCAGTCCTACTGCCAGTTCCTGGAAGACACCTTCTTCAAGCAGTGGTACAGGAAGAAGTCTGCATCCTTCAAGAAAAACATGATTTTCATGCAGGACAATGCTCCATCACACGCGTCCAAGTACTTCACAGCGTGGCTGGCAAGAAAGGGTATAAAAGAGGAAATCTAATGACATGGCCTCCTTGTTCACCTGATCTGAACCCCATTGAGAACCTGTGGTCCATCATCAAATGTGAGATTTACAAGGAGGGAAAACAGTACACCTCTCTGAACAGTGTCTGGGAGGCTGTGGTTGCTGCTGCACGCAATGTTGATGGTGAACAGATCAAAACACTGACAGAATCCATGGATGGCAGGCTTTTGAGTGTCCTTGCAAAGAAAGGTGGCTATATTGGTCACTGATTTGTTTTTGTTTTGTTTTTGGATGTCAGAAATGTATATTTGTGAATGTTGAGATGTTATATTGGTTTCACTGGTAATAATAAATAATTGAAATGGGTATATATTTTTTTTTGTTAAGTTGCCTAATAATTATGCACAGTAATAGTCACCTGCACACACAGATATCCCCCTAACATAGCTAAAACTAAAAACAAACTAAAAACTACTTCCAAAAATATTCAGCTTTGATATTAATGAGTTTTTTGGGTTCATTGAGAACATGGTTGTTGTTCAATAATAAAATTAATCCTCAAAAATACAACTTGCCTAATAATTCTGCACTCCCTGTATATCAAAGATGCAAATTGTTGAAGGCTCTTTGTCCCCACGTCTCGGCAGTGCCGCAAAGTCTCTGCAGATCTTCAAGTTACGGGCATCATCCCTGATAGTCTCAGTGGGCCTGTACGAGTAGTTTAAAGTTCGTCAGCGGTTCTTGGAGTGACCTTCGGCCCGCTTAGTTCTCCTGTTACTGTGGATGCGGAGCTGGCCGTGTCTGAATCTGATCCCAGTTCTGGAAGATTGCTCGCAATTGTACTGCGACTTTGCATGTGTATTGGCGTCTCTTTTAGCACTTTTGCTCTTTCCTCTGCTGCTTGCCAGTCATTGGGCTGGCCTCTGGTGCGCCGTTTGGATCTTTTCCTTGCAGCGGGTTTTTGCCATTTCTCGTCCCCCTCGTCGTCCTCCCGGGGATGTGCAAAGCCCTTGGCGTGGAGCCATGTCCAGGCATCTTCGGGGTTGGTGAATATATGGGTACGGTCCTCCATCACTACCCTTAGCTTGGCTGGGAAGAGCAGGGCATATTTTATGTTCTGTTCCCGTAAGCGTAGCTTGATTTTAACAAAAGAATTGCGTTGGTTCTGCACCTCTTGCGTAAAGTCTGGGTAAGCATTAATGTTTGAGTTTTCATACTTGAACGGGCCCTTACTGCGGAATTGTTGCAATATTGCATCTCGGTCTCTGTAGTTCAAGAACCTGGCATTCAATGGCCTGGGGGACTGGCCTGGGGCCGAAGGTCTGCCCGGGATTCTGTAAGCCCTTTCAATTGAGAAAAACTTGGATGGAGCCCCATTTAACACCTCCTTGATTAGCCACTGCTCTAGGGAAATTTCGGATTCCGGTAGACGCATACTTTCCGGAAAGCCCAAGAACCTCACGTTGTTTCGGCGTGCCCTACTCTCCATTTCTTCCGATCTTCTCCAAAGTATCTTCAGCTCCTCATCCATGCGCTGAATCTGCTTTTGGTTCCCTTCCACTATTGGAGTTAGGTCGGCAATTTCAGCTTCAGTTGTTTTCACTTTTTCGGCTAGGCTACGATGATCCACTCGTAGTAGATTCAAGTCTTGCGCAACTGCATCAATTCTGCCTTCCAGAGATGACTTAGGGGCATATTTATACTCCGTTTGCGCCGGAATTGCGTCGTTTTTTTTGACGCAATTTCGACGCAAAACTAACTCCATATTTATACTTTGGCGTTAGACACGTCTAGCGCCAAAGTCCATGGAGTTTGCTTCATTTTTTAGCGTGGACACCTACTTTGCGTTAATTATATGCAAGGTAGGCGTTCCCGTCTAAAAAATCGACTCCGAGGCATGTGCGTCGGATTTATACTCCCGGGCAAAATTCATGCCCGGGAGTGGGCCTGTCAAAAAAAATGACGTACGCCCGCTTTTGCGCTGTTTTTTAGCGCCTGCAAAAGGCAGGCGTTAAGGGACCTGTGGGCTCTGAAGGAGCCTAGAGGTGCCCTCCCATGCCCCCAGGGACACCCCCTGTCACCCTTGCCCACCCCAGGAGGACACCCAAGGCTGGAGGGACCCATCCCAGGGACATTAAGGTAAGTTCAGGTAAGTATTTTTTTTTTTTTTTTTTGTGGCATAGGGGGGCCTGATTTGTGCCCCCCTACATGCCACTATGCCCAATGACCATGCCCAGGGGACAGAAGTCCCCTGGGCATGGCCATTGGGCAAGGGGGCATGACTCCTGTCTTTGATAAGACAGGAGTCATTTCTATGGGGGTTGGGAGTGAAAAACAATGGCGCAAATCGGGTTGAGGCGAAAAAATTGCCTCAACCTGACTTGCCCCATTTCTTGACGCCCAAGCCCCATATCCCCCTACGCCGGCGCTGCCTGGTGTACGTGGTTTTTTTTAACGCACACCAGACGGCGCCGGCGGCTAACGACGGCTAACGTCATTCAATAAATACGGCGCCCGCATGGCGTTTCAGAATGGCGTTAGCCGGCGCTAATTTTTTTGACGCAAAACTGCGTTGGCGCAGTTTTGCGTCAAAAAGTATAAATATGGGCCTTAGTGTCCAGTATTGCCTGCAATACTTTCTCGAACTGAGCAGCATGTGCAAGAAGTGTGCTTTCCAGTGACTGTATGGATGGGCCAGATAGTTGGTCGGTGGGCGTTATCACTTGGGTGATTCGGTCTGGATTCTTGGTTGATTTGGCTCTGCCGGCCATTTTGGCTGTTCTGAGATTACCTCCCAATCTGCAGGGATTACGCACTTTGAATCTTCCTGATTCGTTGTTTTAAACTTTTACTGAGTGGCCTGGGCATGGAGTGCACATCCGGCGTTAAGAGCGTGAGACTGGCCAGAAAAGCAAATGGACAGATAGTCTTATTCAGGCTTATTGTGTATTATTCAATGACAAATGCTGCAGTCATTAACGAATTCAATGTTCCAGCTTTGAGTAATAGTGGGGCTGTTCTCCGGGCCCACTGGAGTATGCGAAGGGTGTAAAAGCTGGGGGGGGGATCGCTCGCTTCCTCCTTTGTGATGGGATGGCTTGGTGCCAGAGGCTTCCTCAGATATAGGGGAGAAATACTTGACGGTCGGGAGAGACGGCGACACTCGGGAGAGATCGCGGGTCAAAGCGATCACAGGGTGCCGCAGACAGGCTTTGTGCAGCTAGGCACAGTCGCGGCAGGGACCCACCGTAGGGAAGTCCGGGGCGGGTCACACGTCCGCAGACCAACCCAGCCGTCCATTCTGCGCTGGTTGATTAGTCCGAGCACACAGGAGCACGCGGTCCACATCAATCTTGCCCTCTTTCGTTAATGGAGTGGCGAGGTGAGAGGGGGGTTGCCCATGTTCCAGGAGTCTTTCCCCACAGCTTAGTTTTGGTGTTCCCCCCCCTCGCGGGTGCCCTCCTCACCTCGTTCCTTTGGCGCTGCACCCGGACCCCCGCAGCTTGCTGGCCCGCCGCCACTGTGTGTCTTCTTTGGCGGGCTGGAGTGCCCCTTCTTTGTTCTTCTGCGGCTTACACACGCGGCTGCTGCCGTGGCAAAATTCAAGATGGTGCCCCAGCTCCTCCGGCCGGTACCAGCTTCATGAGCCCCGGGGCGCCCAGCGAGATCTTGTCGTGCGGTCCACTTCTGGTCGCGGCTCTATAGCCCCCCCGGCCACGAGCAGGCTTGGAAGCGGGAGGCGGCCGCGCCAGGCAAGAGCGCGAGCGGGGCCGTAGTCGCAGCTCCTCCCCCTCAGCGCCTCACCCATCGCAGACTCGGAGTCTCAACCCTGCTTCACCCGCGCACCGAGGGGCGCCCGCGGCCCGAGTTGGACGCCCCAGTCTCCCCCCGGTCGGACCTCCGTCCCGGCCGTCGATACCAGGCCGCGGGGGGACGCCTTCCAGGATGTTTCGAGGTAGCCGGGAACGGAGCGCTCAAATCAAGCGACCGTCCCGGCCGCCATTTTGGCTCCTAGTCCAAAAATTAAGCACATTTGTTTTGCAATTCTAATGTTTGTTGGAAAAAAAGATTTTAATAGGATTATACCAAATCAAAATACTTTACTTGGTGATGCGCAAATGATAAATATTCACTAAAATCCAATTTCCAGGCATTCTAATTTGTGTGCAATATAGTTTTATTAGTAGCACTGTGTGTCGGTGCAAATTTCGATGAAACATGTGCTGTCTGTAAATGACAGTGTGCTAACACATGATGCTTTAGTTACATTAAGGTCCAATAAAGTTAGGTAGGTTGCAAAAGTTTGTTGTCCTTAAATATGGGTTGTGGTCCTAAAACGTTTGGGGAGCACTGCTCTTGACTTTTACAGGGTACCTCCTGTTTTCTTGAATTACCCATACTGACATCACATTGCACCCGCCAGGCAAGAGAAATAAAGGGATCTATCTAGAACCATATAATGTTTTTGTCGGTTCAGTTGCCAGCGAACCCTCCTCTCCGCCTCAGTGAGCTATTTGGTCACATCTCGTCTCTAAATGAAAAAAAACATAATGCCACTTGACCCTAATAACCAGTTAAAAAATTTATGTTGAATCAACAGAAATGTTCTTCGTGGCAATAAATGTCAAAAATCCATACAACAAGAACTATATGCAATAGAAAACACGTGTGACTAGTCAACAGGAATTCTCAACGTGGGGCGGGGGGCTTGGGTGAAAAACGAATTCTCTTAATAAATTCCTGTAATTTATGCACACAAAAGACTTTAGCTTGGCATCGAGTTTGAAGATAAAAACAAGTCAAAGCGTGGCTTTTTTGCTTCTGCCACGCTAACAGGAAATTAAATGCAGCTGCTGATAGTAAAATGAATAGAATCTGCCCCTAGTCTGTCAAATACTTTCAAAAACATAGGTTGGTGCATTGTGCGCCTTTTCATTATGATTATATCGCGCATTGGCCACACCGGTGGGCCTCTTGTTGAAGACGCGTTGAAAGGAAATAATCCTTCACAAACATACAAGCACATAAAGGAAATTGAGGAGAGGAAAATGTTTTTTTTTTTTTAACAAAAAGCACGTACTGGGCTGTAGAGGCAGTAATCTAGATAGAAAGTGTGCAGCAAATATGAACAATGAAAGAGAAAAAATGCATTTTACCTTTTATTTTGGCTGTTTTTAAGGCTGGCCTAACAGTCAGCATATTATTTATTTGATGCGAGACATATTGTTAGCTTACAGTGGGCTTATAATTGCTAACCATTGGCTGGCTCCATTTTCACTCTCATTTGCTTGCTTCCTTTTGGTTAGTTTTTGTGGGCTTTCGTTTTTCTTCTTGTGTTTGTCTAGCCCATTGAACTTGGATGCATTATTTGACTCCTTCCACGGATAATTTTTCTTGTGCTCATTTTCCTTTTTTGTTTAGGCACTCTATGCCAGTACATGTTTTCCAACTGTCTCTGAAGCGTGCTTCTCTTCTTCCCTCCACACTCTATGTTACATTCTCTCTGTTGTTTGTGTGCTTCTCCCCTGCCAGATCCTGTTACTCTCTCACAAGTTTTCTTTCCCTCCCACTGCTCTGCATGGCTAGAGCCCCTTGTTTGTTTTCTTCCCTCTACACAACTCATGTTGCTTTCTTCCACCTGCATTACTCCATGTTGCTTCCCCCACCCTGCAGCTGCTTCCCCAACTTCCATCAACTGTGATTCCACTGACCCTCTCTGTATCTCATCTATCCGTCCCATGCTCCACCCATTGCTGTCTCTCATCTTGCTTCTCCATTTGCCCTTTGACTTCCAGAGAAAATGAGTATATTTGGATCTGCTTTGCAACGGAGCATGTGATCTGCTCATCTTTTGGATTAACTTTGTTGGGAACAAATATTGCAGCTCTACCTTTAAAGGGCTGTGATGGCACCAAGAGCTGGCTACCTACATTCACGGCCTGGGGTGTCATGGTGTAGGATTCAGGCTTTCTGCTTTCTCTCACAGAAGTGCATGACTACTGAAGTGCATGACTTCCCCCTCTGACACTGAACACCTTCGCTCACTGAAGTGCATGACGTTCCCCTCTGACACAGAACACCAGCTGTCCTCCTGCCCTTTGAGAGAAGCTGAAGAGTGAGTGCCCCCGAGGAGCAAGGTGGTCGCTCCTTGTTTCTCCTCCTCATGGTTTAGATTTGGTTTCAAGGACTTCATAGTTTTTCAAAATCACAATTTTTAGTTTTTGCCTATGAAACAGCTTCTAGCAGTTTATAGACAAAAGCCTATTGTAGGCCTCAGTACTTTAAGTAGGATGAAAGAGGTGGGGGGTCTTTAAAATAGGAGTGGCCTACATAATTAAGGGCATGGTGTGAACTACAGTCCTTTGCTTTACATAACATGCTGTCTGACAAGCATTTAGGTACCTCTTTGTGAGTTTTTTGCCTCTGCAGACATATCACACAACAAACATATGACTAAAACAAACCAGACCTATTGGCTTTGTGATTGCTTGTTGGCAATTTGATAGAAATGAGCAACAACAATGATTTAGTTGTAAATAATTAGAATTGGTAATTACTAATGCCACATATGTTGTCATCTCTATGTGTGCTCTTGAGAGAGAGACCAATTATTAGATGAGCATTTGACCTGAACAGTGTTATGGCCTACTGTCTCAAAGGACGTGCAGCTTGCGCTCTCAGCCATGCCCCATTATGGATACTCTACCACAGTACAAATTACCTGGACACCTAAATGGTTACATGTACCATGCAGGCAAACATTTGTAGGTTTGATCTGCCGAAATCTGTCCGGGCAAAACAGGTGAGGTGTGATTATTAATTTAATCCTGAATGTGTCATTCGGGTCTTAGGGCCTGATTTAGATCTTGGCAGAGGGGTTACTCTGTCACAAAGGTGATGGATATCCTGTCCTCTGAAATCTAAATACCATTGTTTTTCTATGGTATTTAGATTTAGGCAGAAAAGATATCTGTCACCATTGAGGCAACGTTCCCCTTCCGCCGAGATCTAATTCAGGTCCTAAGTGTGTCTATTTGAAGATGGGTCAAGGTCATGCTATGTAAACCATTACTAGGTGAAGGGACAATATACATTTTTATTACGTGGTTGGCAACTAATACACGGTTTGCATTGCAGAGTAATTTTGGTAGTGGAAGTGACTGTGAAGAAAGCCTAGAAGGCCTTAAATGATTCCATGTACAAGTACATAGTAAGTGTATCCCCCTCTATTGCTGCTCAGGAGGTTTCAAGGCTATTAGTCTATCCTGCTTTTTCTGTGGATCTTATCAGGAGAAAATGACCTTGCCATGGAACTGAAGTTTGAGAACATCACATCTGTATTGGCTTTTCAATATTATGACATTTCAGGCCATAATTCCACTGGTTCAGATGGTATGTTTATGATTCTAGCTCGCCAGGGTGCTTGTTTTCAACCCCCCTACGCATCACCACCACGCAGGATTTCTTAACTGTGTAGTCAAGAAATTGCACCAGCATTTCACAGTCTGGCCATTCAGCCTGGCACTTGTCTAATGAGTGTTAACTAAGTTATTGGCATTGATATGGGTTGTGCTAGAAATTTGAAACCAGGTTTTCACATCCTTGGATATTTAACCCTCTTTTTCCAAAGCAAGAGATTATGGGCCTCATTATGACCCTGGCGGTAGAGAACCGCCAGGGCCAACGGGGGCGGGAGCACCGCCGACAGGCCGGCGGTGCTCCCTTGGGCATTCTGACCGCGGCGCTTTGGCCGCGGTCAGAACGGGAAAACCGGCGGTCTCCCGCCGGTTTTCCACTGCCCCTAAGAATCCTCCAAGGCGGCGCAGCTCGCTGCGCCGCCGAGGGGATTCTGACAATCCTTACCGCCATCCTGTTCCTGGCGGCTCGCCCGCCAGGAACAGGATGGCGGTAAGGATTGTCGTGGGGCCCCTGGGGGCCCCTGCAGTGCCCATGCCAATGGCATGGGCACTGCAGGGGCCCCCGTAAGAGGGCCCCGCTAGTATTTCACTGTCTGCGTAGCAGACAGTGAAATACGCGATGGGTGCAGTAGCACCCGTCGCACCTTCCCACTCCGCCGGCTCGATTACGAGCCGGCATCCTCGTGGGAAGGGAGTTTTTCCCTGGGCTGGCGGGCGGTCTTTTGGAGACCGCCCGCCAGCCCAGGGAAAAACTCATAATACCCTCCGCGGTCTTCTGACCGCGGAGCGGTATTATGGAGGGCGGCATCCTGGCGGGCGGCCTCCGCCGCCCGCCAGGGTCATAATGAGGCCCAATATCACAGTGGTGTGTGGAATTTGGCAGTTACACATTTTTATCATCAGATGGACCAGGTCCCCTCTTCATTTCACCTAATTTCTTTACCTCATCAGGATCAACTACAGAAAAGTGTCTTTCAACACAACATTCTTTGCATTTCTCTTTTTTATTATTTGTCTGTGATCATACTTTAATAACCATGGCAATACCAGCTTGCCATGTTTTCTACATAAGAATAGTGTAAACTAAAGGATTGTAGGTATCTTCTTCTTGTACTTCCTGTTGTGCTTCTAGAATTCCCAGAAATTAGTTTGCTAAGACCTCTGTCAGACATGCTCAGTCTCCAGACTGTAGCAACTCACAGGTAAGTCAGTGAGGGCCCTTCATATATCTCTTATCTGCAGACTCACACATCTTGGGGCAATAGAGATATACTGAGATAGGTGAAAACCTGCCTCCCATCAGAGGTCCTGTCTGCCTTGCCTCTTGGACATCAATAAGACCTAGCCAGTTAGTGATAATGTTTGTAGATGAAGATAGCAGCTTTTATGGATGTGTTTCAGTGGCCAGGGCCCTACTCCAAATATTTGGTTAGGCCTCCGCACTTGCACTGGACTGTCCCTTCTTAGGAATAGTGGGCCCACCATCTGGCATGCTCACAACTTGTGTCATATGAACTCAGCACTTTTTAACACGTCACCCAAGGTATGTCCAAAGTCATACAGTGGACACAAAGTAAGCTGGAAACCCCTGCATAGGTTAGACTTCCAGCTCATGTTTGGAGGGCTCTGCACATATGCAGATTTTCCAGCCTTCCCGGTGCCTGATAGGTCCTGTAAGAAACCTTTGATGCAATTTTTTAGAATGAAAAAACGAATGAAAGGATTTGTAAAATGCTAAACGGCTTCACGCCACTCAGGCTAAAAAGGTACTACTGCAAAAAACTGTCTGCATTAGAGAGCTGTGAAGAACCTTTTTTTCATTTGCTTTCTGAATAGCATCTCATTATGGTTTGATGGAGATCAATACGAAGATTATTTCAAGCTGTCAACACCAGAAGGATGAAAGAGCAATTGCCGCTTCTGGCACTTCTTACCTAGGCATCTTCAGTAGATAACCATCTGAGTATCTCAGGGTTCCAGAGGGCTGTAAAGCAAAAGCCTGTCAGTGAGCTATATGGGACATGTAAGAGTGGGTGGTGAGGATTTGCTGGCCTTAAAGCACCCCCTCCTCCTCAGTCATACCCACCTCCTCCAAGCCCGTTCCAAAGTTTCTTAGGCAGTGACAAACTAAAAGACAGTTCTGTGTCCAGGGAACAATGCCTCAGGTATCCAAGGTCCTCTCTTTTCAGACTCACGTGATGAACACGTTTTCAAGGTTGAGACATCTCATATAAAATATCCTTATCCACATGCATTCGCACCTACAGGTAGATGGTCTCTGACAATATAGCATTGCAAGTGTCCCTGTTAACCTATGACGGTATTTGTCACTCAAGAGGGTGATGGGGGCTGACTCTCTCAAACACATCTTGAAGAGCTATGAAAAGAGCCAAGTGTGTAGAGATTGCCTTTCTCTGGCATCAGTGGCCTAAATGATGTTGATTCAGAAAAACAGCATCTAATCAATCCTAAGACAATGGAGAACAAGCAAGAAGACCAAATTAGGAAGCCATTCTCTTAGGCAGTGAGTTAACATCTTCATCTACTTATTTACCAGAATGTTTGATCAGAGATTCAGACTTCCGAGGTTGACCTCCTCATGTTAAAGGACAATTCACTTGATATCAGTGTTTAAGTCGAGGCCTCCATTTCCTAGAGTCTAGAAAGGGGACACACTGTCTTTCCAGGGACCGGTGAGTCTTCTGTTTAACCCCTGTCTAACTTAAGCTGTTCATAAAACTATCTGGTACTACGTGTGATGGGAAGTGAATAATAGTTATCTATAAGCAACAAAGCAGTAATTGTTTCATGGAAAAGTCATGTACAAAAGTCTAATTGGTTCAATTTGCAAATTTTAATCAATACATGATATTAATTCCTATACTTTTGAAACATATTATTCTGTAAAAACACAAATAATCACAGCATTTATGTTACAGTGCAAAATCAGTTGTTGAAACCAACACATGTTTTGGAGATTACTTCTTCCGCTTCTTCAGGATTGGTAGTTATCTATGAGTGCCAAGAACAACTCATCATTTAGATCGCAATCTCAGATTGATTCATGTTGCAATGAAATGCCTTCTCTACAGTTACACAAAAGTCACCAGATACACCCTTCATTGGCATTCCCAGTTACCCATAGTTTTACTTAGTATTCTCCTTTTGTTTTCTAGCGTAAAATCTAAAACTCCCTTCACTAATGGATTGATGTGGGGTCACTTAACTTGAAATGCTTAAAAGACACTCACATTCAATTTCAAATATCGCAATGGTGATTGGCTCCTACCAAGTCAAAAATCCTATGGAAAATCCAGGTGGAGGTTCACATCTTTCTTATTGCTCTTTGATTTCTGACATGTGAATATGGTCAATGAGAGGTATTAGATGACCTCCATATCTCCATCTCCTGTCTTACAATCTGATATGTCTCATCTGTCTTTCAGTTGGTTTGATTCCTGCTTGAAATTTAGGAACACATTTTGCAAAGATGCTCCAGAGAACCCCCAATTTGGGTCCAGGGATCTGATAACCCTTTGACATAAACTGTGTATTAGCCCTAATTTGTTACCCTCTGGGGACACGAGGGTTAGCCAGGATTTATGTTTTACAGCATATTGTGGAATCCCCAAAGCATATTCGCAATGACCCTGTCATTCCTGAAATGTCAATGGGCAGCAGTGAAGATCAGTAGATGCCAGGGATTTGATTTCCAACTGTTTCATGTACTTCAATTATAGCAACTATTGATTTACTCACTAGTAACATCCTGGGGTGTTGTGTTGAGTTTGTAGATCAGTTAGGTCTACTTTCTGAATATTCTTGGAGGTGGCATTAATTGTTTTTTTTTCAAATATGGTGGTCTTTGTGGCTTCAACCTCAGTATGCAGAACTGTGAAAGTTTGCATCCCGGTAGCTGTACTTGTACATTTTCTTGTATTGAGTCGTTTGTTGCACAGGGTGGTCTGTTCTCCTATATCATTGACCGGGCCAACAGAGATGTGTAGAATTAGCTGAATGCATAAAATTATGAGAGGGTGCTTCATATGTATTTAGAAAAGATTTCTGGAAGTCAAATAATCTTGGTGTCTCCTTCAGGGAGACAAGCGAGGTCAGGACTCAAGAGTAGCTATTTTGTCCATAGTTTATATTTTCAATTACCAAAGGTTATGCTCCGGTCGCATAGACATACATTCGTTGGTGCAAGGTATTTCACTTGTGTGATCTCATCCTCCTGTGTGGAACCCATAAATGACATAGACACTGATACCTTCCATTTTCATTTAGCACTAAATGTTTGCACTCTAATTGTCTCATTTTGGTGACTTTGAGTCATGGTTACTGTCAGCTATTGACCTTTGTTGTGTTTGGAGGTTAACATAACAAATCCTTTGTATTGCACTATTCAACAGTGTTTTTTTCCAATCTGATAATTAGTGTATCTGACGATTGCTTGTTTAATCCTAATACTAGGAAAGACTTGGATAAGGTACAAGTATGACGTAACAAGACCCTAATAATATTAATTACTGTCAGTTCTGTTCTCCCTCTCTACAGCCCTTGAGTTTCCTCCCTCCCATTAGCCTATAGATTATCATGAGGAACTACCTGAAGTGTCAAATAAACTGTGGGGCTGGCAAAGGCGTCCTTTGCACATAAAGAAGAGATGGGATATTGTGCACTGTGAAAAAGATGGAAAAGATTGACTTTTGGGTCGCCTGCCTATAAAATAATAGAGCGTGCTCATGCACTTTGGACTGTACTAACAATGAAAATAATTTGGAGTAATGTACTCCATGGATAAGTAAGTAGGTTATTTGCCACTAGGGAGTTCGATCAATTGATTAAATCTCTGCCAATACATTGAATCAGAAGCATGGTGAGCCAGGCTCTGAGATATTTTCACAAAATTATGGTGGAAGCTTGGAGGTTCCAGATAAAGGTGCAGGAAATGACATAACTCTGCTACATAACTTAAGTACTTTCTACATTATAGCTGAGCCAGGTAGCAATGTGGAAAGCAAGGGGAGATACTATGAAATTTCAAGATGGCTAGGTTCTTTTCAGTTAGTGAATGGGTAATTTCTAATTTTGATGGCAGTGCCCAGTTGCTATTCCCTTAGATATGCAAATTATGCACAGTACATGGTAATATGATGTGTTGTTCAACAGCATTCAATAAATCCCTAGTTTTTCTGTCCCAGGAAAATGAATCCTCTGCCTTAGATGACCTCATTGTACCCTAATATCCAGCACATACATTTTTAACAAGTGTGTTTTATTTCATTTAGAGCAAAGAGCAAGAAACATTTTAGGTTAGGCAAGATTTGCAGTACATCAACAGGGATAGCCATGAAATAGTGCTTGAGACAAAAAGGAAGCAAAGAGAAATAAAGGAAAGGCAAATGGGAGACGGGGATGAGGTTGGAGACCAGGGCATTGTTGGGAGTAGGACTATAGCAGTGATAAAGAGGGGTGGGGTGGGGTGGGGTATCCGATAGGACAGAGTCACGTGACTGGAGGCAAAACTAGAGGAAGCAAGAGGGTTCATTGGAGGAGGGGAAGTGGGAAGCACCGGGCTCGGTCAGAGAAAAAGTAGGTGAGACACAGGGAAAAGTGTGACATGAGGTTCATGGATAATGGGTCTTGAGTGAGCTTGAGGAAGTGATCAAAGTTGATATCCAGCATATGCATGACCGTTTGCCTCCATCTAGTGAAATACTACATGCTCTGGGGTTTATTTACTATGGTTTTGCACATGTGGTGATGTAGCATATCCATTGCATTGATTTACTTACCATTATAAAAGCCAGTGGGCGCAGTGCAAAATTACGCTGCACCGCGGTAACATCTAAATAACCTTTAGTAAATAACCCTCTTTGTTTATGTGAACATTACAATACCCTTGTGTGATGAAGTAAAAAATGCATATACCAACGTGCAAGGATATGATTGAAGAGCATCCTACTACTTTATAGGGGTGTCATTTTTTTGCCATTTAAATTGTTTTAATCTAAACGCTCCCTTCCCCTTGCCAGCTCGGTGCTGCAGGCATGCACATCTCACAGCAGCAATTGCACGCTGGAAAACTCCTTGACCTAAAACCGTTATAACGACACAAAAAGATGATGGACGGAGTGCTGAAATTTTTCACTCACTCACCCCCAGTCACAGATCTAGGTTTTCCTTTTGTGTTGCTAAAACGGGTATAAGACTGTCGCTGCTTTAATAAAAGACTTCAGCCTCCTGAATGTCATGCATGTACATCAATAGGGTAGCATAGGCAAAGGAGAGGTATGGCCAGGGTGACTGGAACTATGCAGCAAGAATGGACCAAATTTTGCATCAGAGTTTAGTAAATTATGTCTCAAGAAAATACAAATTATGTGGCCTAATGGGGCACATTTTGAAGGAGTGTTACTTCACTATGTTCTCATTTTTGTACACGTTAATATCAGGTTACCACCTAATTACAGCAATCAGCAACTGAAAGATGATGTGCATCTACATGACAAATGGTCTGTCACCTGCCCTTCAATATGTGTGGTTGCCCGGGTCAGACTGAGACAAAAAATTGACCCAGGGAATCAAAATAAAATGGACCTCCCTTCACGAACCAGATAGCCAAAAAAAGTGACCCACATCTGCAATCAAGCCAATTTTGAACTTTTATGACACACCCTATGGGTATTTTGCAAGGAATGTGAGATTGCATACATTTGTGTTTGTGGTACTATCAGAGAAATAAGTAGTAAAAACCAGCCCACAGAGCCATAAAATAGGTCCACAATCTGCCAAAAAACTGGGCCCTTCACAGATCTGTCAACCCAGCCCATTGGGCATTGCCTGATTACCCTACAGGCTCATTCGACCCTGATGGTAGCGTTTGGAGCAACCTTTGATCTGTTTGAACAATAAGCAGTTTTTTTGTCAAAATCTCCAAATTATGGAAAGTAGATAATGTGGCAAGTGAGGCAAATTCGTAATTACACAGAAAACACTGCAGCTGCCAATCAATGTAATTGCAGGGACTCTAGGCATGGCACACTGCACAAAACTACAAAAGAAGTATGTTAGGTCTGACAGCCTTAGGGTGGTCTTCCTCCAACATTTTGCCTGTCTCCCTCCCTCTATTTTTCCATCTCCTTTTTACTCGTTCTAGGACTTTGCCCACTTTACCACTGCTGACCACTGTTAAAGGGCTTGTGCTTGCTCCCCTAAACATGGTAACATTGGCTCATACCCAATTGGCATATTTAATTTACCTGTAAGCCCCTTGTAAAGCATACTAGATGTGTCCAGGGCATGTAAATTAAATGCCACTAGTGGGCCTGAAGCACTGATTATGCCACCCACATAAGTGGACCCTTAACCATGTCTCAGGTCTGCCATTGCTAGGCCTGCCTTCTGGGTTTTCCACACATCGTCTCTGGGTGTCAAAATATCCCTGCATCGGAGTGAGGAACCAAGGCTGTGCTTCTGGAAACCAAAGCATTGCCTTGCAGCATGGAAAGCATCGATGCATCACCTTTGCCGTGCAAGAAAAATCAACGCATCACTTTACTTTTCGATGCATCTCCTTCTCTGCAGCCCCTCTGCGTCATTATTTTTGATGCATTCGGGGAGAGGGGCTCGCAGATTCCAATAATGATTCTGTGCGGATTGCCTTCTGGTTATAGTAATGGTTAAGTAGGGTTCACAGAAGTCAAAAGGTTAAGAAACTCTGCTTTAACCCATTATCATTTGTTCACTGTTCAGAGTTTGTCTGTCTATTCTCCTGGTTTCTATATCGCACATTGTTCTGCTTGAAGTGCTCCAAAACAAAATCTCTGGTACTTTGTGGCTTCCAGGGTGACCTAAAGGAGGCCTGTCTACAACCAGGGCTATTTGAGTTGAGCAATTTGGTTTACACTGTGCATTTCACATAATTATGAATATGGTACAGGTGGCACATTCTCCGCCTTCTATTACGATTTTAAGAACAATGTTTGAGTTCAGAAACAGTACACTTTAGAGTAGAATGTTACATAAAGAATGCCGTTTGACCTATTTATGTTGTACTTTGAAGTAATAATATTAACCATTCATTGTTTTCCTCAATGCACGTTGTTTTTTCTCTACAGCAATAAATGAAAGACAAACGTATATATATGTTTCAAAATAGTGACGAAGTTATTCATTTCTTATCATGAAATTATTTTGTTTCACTGTTAGTGCCAATATATATTTGCACTGCTAAGCTCTTTAAGCACCAGTTACCTCAAGAGGGTGCTCAATTTTGTGTCTCTCCACTTGATGTCTGCTGTCCTAAGGTGACTCACAGTCCTTACATGTTAAATTTGTGTGAAAAACTGCTTCTTTGTGAAAATATCTGCTTCCAGAAGTTCTAGGGTGTCAGCATAGAGGAATCCTAAATACTCAAGGAGGCATATTTTAAATCACAGTGGGATGTGAAGAATACAAGAGGTGCCTGTTTTATTATTACAAAACGTGTGTATGTACATTTATATTTGTGTTCATTGTCTGTAGCTTCATTAATGGGAGCACAAACATTTTCACTCTAGAAAGTATAGAGGACTGTATTAATAACATGGGGCTCTTGAACTTCCATGAAAATCAAAATCATTCATTCTGAATGTGATAAATTTGGTTACTGGTTGAGGTGGGATGAAAATCCAACTCAAGCAACAACCACAACCCGTGTTAGGGAGAACCACAAAAGTCACTAAATAAACCCTCTGGTAGGTTGCCTCTAAAGCATTCAGGCGTAACCAGGCCACTGAAATTATGCAGCAAGAAAAAGCCAATAATGCTGCATAATGCAGCACATTTCATAATAGTGTTACTTCATTATTTTGTCACTTTTAAACGTGGTAACATTGTATGGGCATTGGTTGCACTTCCTTAGTCAGTTTAACATCCAAATATAGCAATAAACAACTGAAAGTTGACCAATCCAGCTTTGCGAAGGGCCTTCTACTGTTTGGTGACACGTTTCACTGCATTTTTAGTAATTTTTGGCCTGTTTAAGCCAGAAACAATTTGTTTGTTAAAATGTGCAGATTATGTGGCAGACTGTGAACTATGTGGCAAATGTGGCAAATCTATGATTATGCGAAAATCGACACAGCTGCCCAATGGCATAAATCCAGTGACCCAAGGCTTAACTTAGAGGCAATGTGTAAAGTGTAAATACAGCACACATACAGTAATAATGTAAAAACACAGCACAAGAAAATCCTAAACCACCTTAGAAGAGTAAGTTTTAATAAATAAAATGATACCAGAATGACAAAAATACAACCAGTAGAACCAGAGATATGCAATGTTAAACTTGTTATGTAAGTATAGCACCTAAAAGCACAAAGTGACACTTGGAGTCGCCTGGATGTGCTAGACCGGGGGAAAATCACAAGTTCAAGCCGACCACGATGGAGCGCAGGCCTTATACAGGAATGAGGTTAATCCTGCTGAAAAAGTTACCTTTTTACAGTCTGCTGCATAGAGTTCCGTTCATGATGGAGGAAGCCGCAAGGGGCAGGAAGAGCATTGTGGATGGACATTGCTGTAGTACGAAGAGCAGGCCTGACTTCGCTGGTGGGCGCTGCTATAGCCATAAGATCCATTTGGGTGTCCTAGAAGGCCGTTGCTGGAACTTCACATTGGCTGTCATCAGCGACTGAGTTTGCTGTAGTGCGGGAAGCAGATCTCACTTTGCAGTTGTTGCTGACTGTTGCTGTAGATCAGAGTCTGGGTCACCAGAGCATTGCATTGGCAGTCGTCATGCCTGCAGAATCTCTGCACAAACAGGCCCATATGTGGTTGTGAAGAGCTCAGGACTTCAGGATTTAACACTTCTTTAGAAAGGAGTGCACTCTGTTACCAGCTGAGGGTCCAGGGCCTGGAAGGCACCTCTTGGGGATCAGGGACATAGTCTAGCAGGGGCCAGCATGGTTCCAGCAGGTCCAGTTGCAGGTCTGGTCAATGGGGCAGATTCAGGACAGGTTTCTGTAGTTTGTCATGTTCCCTGTGGGTCACAGAGAATAAAACTATGTAGTACTTGGAGACACTGTGGTGGTCCTGGGTCGAAAGAGCAGGTCCAGGCTTCCTTGCTCAGGCAGTAGGACAGCAAGGCAGCAGGGCAGTCTTTTCAACAGTGCAATCTTTCTTCTGAGTCTTCCACAGGTTCAGAACTGATCTCATGAGCGGCTCGGTAGGTCCAACATTTATACCTGGTGACAGCCTTTTAAGTTGGGGGACTCTCTTTACTAACCCCACATATGGTTCTGGAAAGTTCTTTCCTTCCCCTGTCAAGGTTCTGAGAAGACTTGGGGTGACAATGCTAGTGTCAAATTCCTTTGTGTGTATGCTGGAGGCAGCCCTTTAAAATGTATGTGAAGCAGGGAACAGCTCAGCTGCAAACATCCTGGGAGGATAGCCGTCTTGCCAACACTTACTTCCTCTCTGTCTTACTGTCTGGGAGGAATACACAAATGACAACTGACATGCACAGTCATGTGACCCAGGGCACAGGCAGCAGGCTCCAAATGGTTTGGGCAAGAAAATGCCATCTTTCTAAAAGTGGCATTTCTGAACTGTGACTTGCAATCCTTCTTTACCATTAAAGATAATTTTAAGTTGCACTGCAGACATCATTTTCCTATCTGCTCTTGAACTTAAGATGTCACTTAAGAAGTATAGTAAGGCAATCCAGTGTTGTCTTATGGGGGAGAAAGGTCTTGCAATCATGAAAAACATCTTTGGGAGTTTTTTACTACCATGTTAAAATTTAACCTACATGTCCTACTTTTTAAATACAATGCACTCTGCCTATGAACCTCTAAGGCCTACCTTATGGTATGTATTGAAAAGGAAGGTTTAGCCCTGGAAAAAGGTTTATTTTGCCAGGTTGAATTGGCAGTTTTAAAACTGCACTACATTCTGCAAAGGCAGAACTGAGACATGTTTTAAAGTGCTGCTTAAGTGGGTGGCACAATGAGAGCTGCAGGGCCACCAGTAGCATTTAACCCCGGATACCTGGAGTACCATTTACAAGGGGCTTACAAGTAAATCAAAAGTGCCAAATAGGTGTAGGCCAATCACATCATGTTTGAGGGAGAGAGCACAAGTACATTAGCACTGGCTAGCATTGGTAAAGAGCACAGTCCTAAAGCCAACAAATATGAATTCAGCAAAACAGGAGGGGGATGGCAATTAGCTTAACTGTGGCCCTGCAAAGAGGGCCAAGTCCAACACTGATGAATGTGCATAATTATCTTACTTTTATGTCTTCTAAATACCTGTGATCCATGGTATTTCAATGCTGATGCTCCTTGACAGATATATAAAAGTGCCACCGAATGACATACAGAATATGCTTTTGAAAAGCTTCATTGATTCAGACATGATTTGATACTACAGAGCCATGTAATATCCTTGCCTAGTATGTAGAAAGAGATATACACCCTCATTATGACCCTGGCTGTCGGTGATAAAGTGGTGGTAATACCGCTAACAGGCTGGCAGTAAGTACTGCCAAATTATGACCATGGCGGTTATATCTCCGAAAGACAGCCAATGTACCACACCGACCGCCAGGGTGGAAACAACAGTCACCACGGCGGTAGCTGCCTACAACCAGGCGGAAGACAAAGTTCCACCCACCATATTATGACATGGCAATCCGCCACCTTTTCCAGGGCAGTATCAATGCCATAAAAAGCCTGGTGGAAATACTTCACAGAAGTGAAAGGACTCACCATTGAAAGACACAGGGAAGAACCATGCCGCTATGGAACCAGAACTGCATGTATTCCCTATGATCTTCTACGTTATGCTCCACCTGGAACACCAAGCCGGCGAAGACAACGAGGGTGAGTACAGCCGCCTAGCAAACAAGGGAGGGGGGAGGAAAACGAGAGTGACACATACATGCACCACACACCCCATACACACACACCATACACACAACCAGCTGCACAAGAAAAACAATTTATCCCCGTAAATCAGCAGAATAATGCAAGGACCACAGGAATTGACAAAAGGGATTGTAATAAGATCAACACAAAATTAATAATTTGATTTGGCAATGCAACAGATATGTACAAATATACAAAAAAGGGACACTGCCCAGTCCTCAGTTCACACAGGCCACATGGCCACAGGGCAAAGTCCAAGGCAGCACTCGTTCCCTGCACCAATACAGAGAGAACACTGCAGGGGCATCAGTTGGAAAATAGGCAGGCACCTCAGGGGGACGGGGTCACTTCAGCCAGATGCTGAAATAAGACCACTGGTTCTGGAGGGGGCAATATGCCCATTGCTCTTTGTCCTGGGGAGTGAGAGGCCACAGTCTCTCAGGTGGGTGACTTGCCCACTTGTTCTGGAGGGGACAACATGCCCATTGCTCTTGGTCCTGGGGAGTGTAAGGCCACAGTCTCTGGAGTGTGTGACGTGCCCACTGGTTCTGGAGGGGGCAACATGCCCATTGCTCTTTTGTCATGGGGAGTGCAAGGCCGCAGTCTCTGGAGTGGGTAACTTACCCACTGGTTTTGGAGGGGGGCAACATGCTGTTTGCTTGATCCTGGGGAGTGAAAGTCCACAGTCTTTCAGGTGGGTGACTTGCCCACTGGTTCTGGTGGGTACAGGCCGCACAGCAGCCCATGAAGGCTGGATCATACACCATCCACCGGTGGTGACGGCTGCACTGTGGTGGTGGTAGTGGGAGGCACCTGCTCAGACTCTGCACCCTCCGATGGCTGCACTGTGGTGGTAGTGGTAGTGAGAGGCTCCTGCTCAGCCCATGCACCCTCCGATGGCTGCACTGTGGTGCTGGTGGTAGTGGGAGGCTCCTGTTCAGCCCATGCACCGTCTGATGACTGTACTGTGGTGGTGGTGGTAGTGGGAGGCTCCTGCTCAGCTCCTGCACCCTCCGATGGCTGCACTGCGGTGGTGGTGGTGATAGTGGGAGGCTCCTGCTCAGGCCCTGCACTCATTGATGGCTTCACAACCACGGCTGCTGGTGGGGGCTCTGTGACAGCTGCTGGTTCAGGCTCCTTGCCCTTTTTCATGGCTGGTGCAGGCTCCTTCCCCTTTCTGCTGGCTGGTGCAGGCTCCTTCCCTTTTTTGATGGCTGGTGCAGGCTCCTATCCCTTTCTGCTGGCTGGTGCAGGCTCCGTCCCCTTTTTGATGGCTGGTGCAGGCTACTTCCCCTTTTTGATGGCTGGTGCAGGCTCCTTCCCCTTCTGTATTTGTGGCCTGGAATCCTTTCCACCACAAGTAGGTGCTGATTGAACTGGGCCCGTGGACTGTTTGGCTGAGGTGCTTGGCTGGGTTCTTGATACCCTGGCCATATGTGCAGGATGGGGGAGGGGTAGGGAAGAGGTCAATGGTGGAAAGGAAAAGCTTTTTAGGGACATTGGGCGGGAAGAGGGAGAATCAATTGGAGTGGAGTGCTTGTTGGAGGTGTTTGTCTGCTGGATTTGGGTGCAGGCGCATGGGTTGTATGCTGTTGTGAGATGGATGGCAGTTGGGTGTCTGAATGCTTGCGTTTGTGTACTTTAGGAGGGGGGACAGACACGGTGGGAGAGGACACAGGGGATGTGTGCATGGATGTTGTGGAGGTGTCTGCCAGTGAGGTGTGTGTTCTGCTTGTTGTGGTAATGATGCAGGTAGTGGATGATGATGTAGTGCATGCAGGTGTGAGTGTGGATGTAACTGGGTGAGAGGTGAAGGAGAAGGGGGAGAGTTGTGGAAATAGTGGATGTTGTTGTGTCTGCAAATTAATGGTGTTTGTGTGAGTGCCTGTAGGATGAAGTGTGGTGCTTGTGTTTGCCTGTGACACTTTTGGGTGTTGTCCTGTGTGCATGCTCGTCTGGTTGTGTGCTTGGGATGGGTTGAGGTTGAGGAGAACGGGACTGGGAAGTGGTAGTTGGAGGGGGGACTGTTGAAACAGGGACAATGGCTGTCATCAGAGAGGAGGCCAAAGCCTCGGTTGATCTCTGTTGGGCAGCCAATCCACTGTGAATGCCCTCCAGGAATGCATTAGATTGCTGCATTAGGTCTGCCACCCCCTGCATGGCATTCACAATGGTTGATTGCCCTGAAGTGATGGATCTCAGGAGGTCAATAGCCTCCTCACTCAGGGTAGCAGGGCTCACTGGGGCAGGGCCTGAGGTGCCTTGGGTGAAGGAGATGCCCACCCTCCTGGGTGAGCGGGCACATGCAACTCGCTGAGGGGCTGCTGGAAGGGCAGTGCTGGTACGTGGGTGGTGGCTGTACCTGTAGCTGGGGTGGTCAAAGAGGTGTCTGCCACCACCAGGGAGCTCCGATCGGAGGAGGTATCTGAGTCTGCCATGGTGCTCCCCTGACCCTCTGTCCCACTGGTGCCCACATCGTCGGTTAACTATGCCTCCTGGGTCCTGTGGGATGCAGCTCCCTCCGTCACTGGTGCCTGTGCTCCTCCACCAGATGATGCTAATGCACATAAGGACAGGATGACAAAACAAGAAGGGGGGGAGAGAGACAAAGGATACACTGGGTCAATGACTGCACCACACCACTGTTGTCATACACAGCATCCTCACACACAGGGTACAGGTCTACGCACTATGCATTGCACTACCAGGGATATTGCCAGCCACCAAGGCATGAGGAGGAGCACACACCACCAACTGCAGCACACCTGGGACCCACGCAGCCCTGACCAGTAGTGGATGCTATAAAGCTAGGCAGGCAGTATTTTCCCTTCAGACCCTTAGCCACCAGAGGACCTACGGTGCTATGTCTGGCATGGACTAGGGGCACCTACTGACAAACAACCACCACCCAGATACCACCCCTCCTGACGTTTCCTTCAATGATGGCCACTGTACTCACCCCCATGTGGCTGCTGTGTTGCCATCAAGCTCCCATCCAGCTCTGGATAGGCCACCGCCAGTATGCGGGCCATCGGGGGGGGTCAAGGTTCAACAGGCACCCCTTCCTCGTTGGGAGGCCATCCCCAGCTGGGCCTCTGCGGTTTTCCGTGCCCAGCGTCTCAGGTCCTCCCACAGTTTGCGACTGTGGGTGCTCCGCCTGCCATCGGCCCCCAGGGTCTGCACCTCCTTGGCGATGGCATGCCATATACCCTTCATTTGATGGGCTCTGACCTGCAGAGGCAATACAGACAGGAGAACACGATTAGACAAACAGTCCAGCCAGTCACACAAATGGCCCACCATACCCGTTTCCAGCACTATTGGCACACACATAGCCCAGCACTCAGCGTGTACCCAGCCAGGAGGACATCCCTCACCCTTACACAATGCCTTCACACACACCTCCATACATGTGTGCCACATGCATCGTGCCCACAGTGTACTCACCTGTTGGTCTGGAGGCCCATTCAGAAGTCCGTACTGGGGTAGGACCCCATCCACCACTCTCTCCAACTTCTCCAAAGTGAAGGCTGAAGCCCTTTCCCCGGTCACACGAGCCATGGTAGGTTCCAGACACAGGTCACAGCAGCAAATACAGTGTAGGTCCTCTCCTATGGAAGGTCAGGAAACAAGTGAGGAATCAGATAGAAAATGGCGGTCACGTCCGCGTCAGTGCATACTGTCACCGCTGGCGTAGATCACCATTAGCCACTGTACCCCATAAGGCCCAATATTAACCAATGAGGAATTGCATGGTGGTTCTCGACTGCCTCCTGCCACGGCGCACAGCGTCAGAGGCATTACTTCACTTCCACCTGTCCCTCCACACAGGACAGGTGGATGCCATTTCGGGGGGGGGGGGAGCCCTATGGAATAAAGAGGCATCACAGGAGAAATAGGGACATACTGGACAAATCACACTGACCCATTACATGCTTACAGATTGCAAACTACTGTTGTGGCTCCATTTTTAAGTTTGTGACAGCCTCCTCACTCTTTTGTCCCTTAGATTCCTACCGCTGTGGATGAATAGGAGATGGAAACATACCCCTTTGTACAGACACCTGGTGGACTTGGCTACACTGGAGGACAGGCACATAATACTCACCTATAGACTGGACAGGGCCACAATCACAGAGCTGTGTGCCCAAATGGAGCCTGACCTGATATCTGCTATCTGTCATTCCACTGGGATCACGCCTCTTGTGCAAGTTCTATCAGTGCTCCATTTCATGGCAACTTGTTCTTTCCAAGTGACAGTGGGCTTGGCAGCAAGAATGTCACAGCCAATGTTCTCAATAGTGCTGACAAAAGTATTGTCTGCCCTGATAAAACACATGTGCAGCTGCATTGCATTCCCCCAGATTGAGGATTTGGCCACTGTGAGGACCGAGTTTTATGCAGTGAGACATATCCCCAATATAATTGGGGCAATTGACCGAGCACATATTGCATTTGTTCCCCCCGCCAGAATGAACAGGTTTTCAGGAATCATAAGAATTTCCACTCTATGAATGTGCAGATGGTGTGCTTGGCGGACCAGTACATCTCTCACATCAATGCTAAGTACCCTGGGTCAGTGCATGATGTCTTTGTCCTGAGGAATAGCAGCATTCCAAATGTGATGGGCCAACTACAGAGGCACAGTGTGTGGCTAATAGGTGAGCCCTGGTTCCCATCCAGTATATGTTGGTGTATGGGTATGGTGTTGGCCATATAGGATAGTGTGTGGCTAAATGTTGTCCATCAATATTTGCAGGTGATTCTGGTTACCCAAACCTATCATGGCTGCTGACCCCTGTGAGGAATGCCAGGACAAGGGCAGAAGAACGTTATAATGAGGCACATGGGTAAACCAGAAGGATAATTGAGAGAACCTTTGGCCTCCTGAAGGCCAGGTTCCGGTGCCTCCATCTGACAGGTGTATCCCTGTGCTACTCACCCAAGAAGGTCTGCCAGATAGTGGTGGCATGCTGCATGTTGCACAACCTGGCCCTCAGACGCCATGTACCTTTTGAACAGGAGGAGGAGACTGGAGATGCCCTTGTGGCAGCAATTGACCCTGTGGACAGTGAGGATGAGGAAGCAGAGGATGAGGATTAACAGAACAACTGTAATCTGTCAGTACTTCCAATGACACACAGGTGAGACAGTGTAACTTTACATTTCAATGGCTTTGGTTGTATTCTGTGTGGCATTGGCATGCTGGTATTTCCCACTTCTATTCCCACTTACTGTTGCCTCTGGCTATTCATTTTGCAGATGTTGGTGATTTGACAAATGCTCCTGGTGTGATCACAACAGCCAGCTACAGGTCATTAATTCTATGGCCTTTCTATGTACAGTTCTTTTGCACTGGTTGTACCTGTTTCAATCAATACATATTTGAAATACATGACATACACGAAATTGATTTTTATCAAAGGGTGTTTATTGAAGTGCTAACATATGGGGGAAAGTGCAATGGAATGGTGTGATGATGGAGGAAAGTCCAGGGTATTGTTCCCGTCTGTTTGTAGCACAGGTGCATTGTCCAAGGGGACATAGGAAGGGGAGCAATGGCAGTTCAAGGTGAACAGGGTGACTGAGTGGGACACAAGGGGAACAATCAGGAGAGTCTCATTTCCTGGCAGGGGTCTTGTAAAGTGTCTCTGGCTTGTGTCTGGATCGCATGGAACGTTTGTGGGGTGGTTTACCTTCTGCAGGGGGAGGGGTGCTGGTGGCCTGAGAATCCTGTGGTGGGACCTCCTGGCCACTGGCGGCAGCAGAAGTGGAAGGCTGTTCAGATTAGTGGCTAGTGGCAGGGGCCCACTGGTGTGAGACTGCCTCCCTCATAATGTTGGCTATGTCTGCCAGCACCCTTGATATGGAGATCAGGGTGTTGTTGATGGCCTGCAAGTCCTCCCTGATCCCCTGGTACTGTGCCTTCTGCAGCCGCCTGTTTTCCTGCACGTTGTCCAGGATCTGGCCCATCGTGTCCCTGGAATGTTGATAGGCTCCCAGGATCTCGGAGAGTGTCTTCTGGAGAGTCGGTTCTCTGGGCCTGTCCTCCCCCTGGCACACAGCAGTCCTCCCAATGTCCCTGTTGGTCTGTGCCACTGTCCCCTGAACCGTGTGCCCACTGCCACTGACCCCAGGTCTCTGACTGTCTTGGGTGCGAGGGGTAGCCTAGGGACCCTGTATAGGTGGGCACACTGCTAATTGATGTGTCCTGGGGGGAGAGGTTTGGGGACACTGGGTGGGTGCTGTGGTGTTGGTTCCTGATGGGGGAAGCTCTGTGGTGGTCTGTGACTGGGCTTGGGTCCCTGGTGAGCCAGGTAGATCGTCCAGATCCTGAAGTCCAGAGTTACTGTCATCACTGTGGGCCTTTTCTGTTGGGGGACTGGATAGTGCTGACACCTCCCCTCCGGTGACATTAGCTGGGGTACCTGTGGGGATGTAAATGATGTGGTATGGTTAATGTGTATGACATATTGTACATCCCTGGCTTCCCCTCCATGGTTGGTGTTGCCCTGCCAGCTTTTACTTGTGTATGTTGGTGTATGGTGGGATTGTTAGTTCTCTATGCTATGCATGCTTTAGTGGTGAGTGTCAATGCAGGGCTGTGAGGGATGTCCATGCATTGGTACAGCATGCAGGGCTTGGCATTGGGATTAGTGAGATGTGATGGTGGGTTCTATGAGATGGAGTGGAGTGATGGGAGTGAGGGTGAGGGTATGTGATGGCATGCAGGTAGGGGGGTGATAATAGTAGAGCTGACTTACCAGAGTCCAGTCCTCCTCCGACTCCGGCCAGGACCTCAGGATGCAGTATTGCCAAGTCTTGCTCCTCCCATGCTGTGAGTTGTGGGGGAGGAGATGGGGGTCCACCGCCAGTCTTATGGATAGAGAGCTGGTGTCTTGCTGCTATGGAACGTACCTTCCCCCTTAGGTCATTCCACCTATTCCTGATGTTGTCCCTTTTTCTGGAGTGCTGTCGCACAGCGTTGACCCTGTCCACGATTCTCCGCCATAGCTCTATCTTCCTGACTATTGATCTCTGATGCACCTGTGCTCCAAATAGCTATGGCTCTACCCTGACATTTTCCTCCACCATGACCCTTAACTCCTCCTCTGTGAAACAGGGTGGGGCCTTTGTGGTGCTATGGGTGTTATGTGATGTGTATTGGTGAGGGAGTGTTGGGTAATGTGCTGGAGTGTGTGAAGTAGGATGCGTGAGGGATGTATGGGTGTGTGTGGTGTGTGTATGTAGTTGTGTCAGTGGTCTTGGTGTCAGTCTCATGCCAATGAAATGTAATCGTAAAGGGTTGTGAGTGGGTGTTTTATAGTGGTGTGGGTGTGGTGTGTGTATAGGTGCCAGGTGTGTGTTGTTTGAATTGTCCAATGAGGTATTGTTTTGCCTGTGGGTGTCCATTGTGAGCACAGCGGTATGTACCGCCAATGGTTTACCACCGTTGAATGTCTGCCGTAGTGATTCTTGAGTCATAATGTGGTGGGCGTTGTTCTGTTTGCATAACGGTGTGGGTTTTGATACCACCAGTTTATCACTGACCTTTGGTCTGGCAGATTTGTGTCTGTGGCTGAATTCTGTTGGATTGGTATGTGTGTGTCATAATATAGTGAACGGATATCTGCCGCCGCTGTAAGCTGGCGGCTGTCAGCGTGGCGGTAAGCGGGATTTACCACCATTGTCATAATGAGGGCCACAATGGGAACACTAAGCTCATCAATACAAAATTAAAATGGGTGGTTTTGAAGCTTTACTCTAGTGTCTGAGGTGAGTAAAATAAGCCTTTGGGATGATCTAGCCCAAAACGTATTGTAGCAGTGGCAAAGCCAGGTCTGGGGTTGGTTATCAGCCTTTCAGTATGTCAATGCTAGTTTTGTAATGGTTTTTGCAAAACTTTATTGTTGAGAAGCTGTCTGGTCCTTGTCAATCTCAAAAAAAGCATTCTCTTAAAGAAAAAAACAAAACATTTTTTTATCTCAAAAATCCCACATTGCCATAGTAGACCTTGGCACTGAAGGAAACTGCTTTGTGTGTGGCTGTGGTCCTTGTGAAAGCAAAGAATGTCATCATTCACATTGAAGCTAGCAAATGGCTGAAGTGAGCTGGCTCTTTGGTCCATGCTGTATTCTGAAGGGAATGGAAGAAAAATGTGAATGACTCAATAACAGACCAAAGGATGAAAAGGGCTGGTTGAAAGTCCCTATAAGTAAGTGTGGTAGTGAACCCTGAGCCCCAAAATCCAAGAAACCCTACATTTAGATCACCAAAGTTTACCTCTGGTGGTTCTGCTTCAGAGTGGTTTTCACACTAAAAGGCACCCTCCCGAATATTAAACAGCAGAGCTGCAAATAATTAATTTGGAGCACTCAGGAACTGCATTCTAGATCAGGAAACAGTTAAAGGAAATGGCTTTATTACAAAATCTTATAAACATGTTCTACAGAGTATAAGTTAAAGTGACATGAAGGCTCAAATGCAGAATACATGATCAGAATTATTCTTAGCCCTAAATGAACAGCAAAATTATTAGGAATCAGACATCATCTCTAGCTATAAGTTCATGAAAATCTCATAAATGAACGACATCCCTAGTAGAACAGGAAAGTTATCTGACTCACTCCCAAAAGCAAGGGGTTCCTATACAAAATTCTTGTATAGAAAAGTAACTAAACCACAGATTCAGCATGGTATCATGCCCTATATCAATTCTTTAGCAAATCAGAGAAATCCATATCAATAAAATAATTTGACAGCACTAACCAATTTTTGGAGAAAGAATAGAGCATCTTTGATGTCACATTATTATAGGAAGTTCAACTAAAATGTAAGATTTCTAAACAATTTGCTATACACCAATGAAAGTGTTTTTGTACAAAGAAAGGGAACGGTGGTAAGAATGTTGCACATTCCTGTCCTCAGAGCATTGTAGTAGAATGTCAATGGTGCTCATAATGCTATTGCCACATTTGTCGCCACAATGTGTCCAAGCCAGACCCTGAACCATTTATCATAGCACAAACCACTTGTAAGAATATTGAATAGCAGAGTACTTCAAATGAAAATAAATTGTTCAGTTCTTACTGCAAGCACCCTAACTATAGTTACTATAACCAGTCTGCTATGAGACAATATTCTCTCATTTTTCAATGTTAAGTCAAAAAGTAATCCAAAACTCCTGATAGTATAGTAGGCACGCTTTTTACTTCTTCAATACAGTTCAGACTAATGATTACAGATGTTACATCCCTGAATAAAATTCTACATTGCTCCTACTAACTTTGTTAGGCTAGAGGTGACAAATGGATCCTTTTGGTGATGACAGAGACAAAGGCCCTGATTATGAGTTTGGCAGTCTGAGGACTGCCAAACTTGCGGTGGAGGTTCAAACTCTGCACTCCTGGCGGTTAGATTGCCAGATTATGATCCTGGCTGTTGGACTGACCGGAGACCACTACCTCTATCGGGATCACGGGTCCCGATGGATTGGTGGCAGTTGGAGTAGTGGTCAGCTACGGTGGTGCTGAGTTCAGTACCACCATGCTGATCACAACTCTACTTTCTACCAGCCTTTCCATGGTGTTCTCATCACTATGAAAAGGATGGCAGAAAGCCAGTGCTGGGGACCACTGGGTGGGACCCTGCACTGTCCATGACCATGTCGTGGGCAGTGCAGGGGCACCCCTGCCAGTACCCTCAGAATGGGCACTGTCTGCTCTGCAAAGAGTGCACATTCCAAGGGTGCTTACGTGTGATGGCATTGGCCTCGGCTCCCTAAGGAATCTGAAGCCAATGCCTCTGCAATGTTTCCATCAGGCTGACCGGCGGAAATATTGTAATATGATGTTTCCGCTGGTCAGCCCAGCTGAAACATCGTAATATGATCGAGGGTGAGGCCGCCGGCTTGAGGGCAGCCTCATCCCCACAGCTTTGGCGGTCCGAAGGGTGGACTGCCAAAGTTGTAATCAGGTCCAAAGTATTTTGGGAAATGTTATCAAGCATGGGTGACAACTGACCCATTACAGAACAAGAAATAAAGCAACCGGAGGGTATGAAAAAGAAGTATATCCGTGTGGAAAAAAATAGGAAACAGGAATTGTCCCATTGGTGGGACGTTACTGTACTTAAGAAATATATTACAGATAGAAAGGTGCCAAGGGAGCTAAAGGTTGTTGTTTTTCCTTATTTTGATGACCTTTCACCAAAACATATGTCTGACTGGGAACAACTACTTTTTGGAGCATCTAAGGGCATGATGTTAATTTTGATAGAAATGGGGAGGAGAAAAGGAAAAGTCTTCTTAAACGTCTTCAAGATCTCAAGCAAGAAATATTGGCACTTAATTTCCAGGATGTCAAGTAAAAAATTTACAAGGTACTTAAGGAAGTATTAGACAAACATCAAGCATATATTTTTTGCAAAAATGTTATTTATTGGGTTCTTCATAACATATAGAGAAATACAATATCCTTTTATTGCATTTGCATGGAGAAACGTGAGAGGAGATAAAAGAAAAATAGTTAAGCAAATAATGTAGTTGGCATGTATAACAAATGGCTGAGCAAGTCTCCCCAATAGAATAACAAAAAAACAAAAACAAGAAGGGGAAAACTGAGACTGTTTGGGGGTAAGGGGTGGGGATGGACGCATGTAGCTCTGAGGAAATATTAAGTAATGCAGATGGGGTGGCTGAAAACGAAGTGTCATGGGAGAGCACATCTAACGTACAATGTGGTGAGCTGAACAGTTAGTGTGGAGTCACCAAGAGTTTTAAAAATAACAAGACGGTGAGATGTTTTAGCTGCTCATTTGCAGGAGAACAAGATGGGTTGTGAAGTAATGTGAGTAATAGAGGATTAGACAGTGGGTTTCGGTGCTGGAGAGTCCAGGGGAAAATCATTTGGTGTGGTGAGATGGACAAACAGCAACATTAAGGCAACATTAAGGTATCCAATCCTGGAAAGATGGGGCGGCTATGGATGAAACAGGCTTCTTTGTAGCCAAGAGCTGTGCCCTCCGCAGTCCCCCACTTCTTGAGTGAGTCCTCCTATGCATTCAGTAATGGGGCTTGTGGGTCCTTCCAGTGTATCGTTAGTGTTCTTTTAGCTAATAGAAGGGTTAGACTGGCAAAGCATATGGAATGACGTGTTGTTTCCTGCGTTTAAAAATTGCAAGATCACAGGACTCCCAGGAATTTAAATCTGTGATTTTGGTGATCTCCTGCAGGACACTGTATATGCCTTGCTGTAATCATGAAGGGTGGGGCATGACCATAACATATATCGTAGGTCTTTGGTGCTTGACTGACATCTGGGACAGGCTAGGTTGTTGAAATGTTGATTAAATTGCATGGGGGTAAGGTATGCCCATTGCAAAGTGTGAAGCTGTATGCTCTTAAATTTCACATTCCGAAAATCGCTGTGTGGAAAGGCCAATGCTTGTGTCTATTTCTTGTCACTGAATACTCTCTCATTATTGTCTTCCCATTTGGTGTGTTGGGAGACAAGGGAATACCAATGTGGGCTCAGAGAGCTCTGTATAGCCATGTGATAAGTTGTTGTCCCTCACCCATGGTAAGTATGGTTTGGAGTACTGAATGTACTGGGGAACTGCCCTGCTGGGATGCTGAATTCTTCCTGGAGCTGCTCAAATGTTAGAAGATGGCCATTCAAGTACAAATCTCCACTTGTAGTAATAGAGCAGTTGTGCCAGCTTTGCAAAGCAGATGAAGAACAAATGCCTGGGTGTTTTGGAAGTCCTACCAAGGGGAACCCTGGGGCCTACGAAAGAACTGCATTTGGAGGTGACACAGACTTGGAGTGAACGAGGGGGGTTGGGTGTCTCTTGAGGGAGGAAGAGATTCCTAATTGTGGTAGGGGTTGGGTGCCTTCTGAGGGAGGAAGAGATTCCTAATTGTGGCAGGGGTTTGGGTGGGAAATGTTGGCCGGTTTCTGTCATTATGGCCGGCAGTCCATGTGGCCACTCTTTGAAGTTGGGCTGCAAGAAAATACATCTCTAAAGAAAGGGCACTCAGTCCTTCCTTCCCATGAGCAATTGCAATTTCCGCAGTGTAAATCAACAATGGCCATTTGCCCAGAAAAGCTCAGTAAGTAAGGAATTAGGATCTTGAAAGAAGTTGTATGGTGTGATCACCTGGATATTAGTAATGCAAGAGGTGGAGCAAAATGATCATCTTCAATAATGCAAGTGGCCAGGGGTAATTTGGTCCAGAAATATACTAATGATTTTTATGATGTCAGAATACGGCGTAGATTGCCGTCAAAGATGTCTTCTGGAGTGTGGAATGGACGGGATAGCTAAGTAAAGTACTGCTGAATTCTGCCATGTAAGAGAAATGCCATCTATTTGAATGTTTATCGGAGGCACGTAATTGTGTAATGGATAGACAGAGGATTTACCCCAGTTAACCTTCAAACAGGATACTTCTGCAAATTGTTGTAGTACAGTTTGAATGGGAATGGGGTCTGTTCTGGTCTTATAGAGATACAGAAGAATATCATCAGCCTAAAGGGGTATAACGTGTGTCATATCATCGAGGGAGACACCCCAGTGAGTTCCATCCTGGTGGAGTTGAAAAGCCAGCGTTTCCATAGCAATCATGAACAGAAAGGAGGCAGCCCATTCTGACTCAGGAGGTTGGGTTCTTATATAAGAGTTTAGTGTAGGCTAATACCCAGTCCCCTACCCCCATAAGTGTAAGTACTGAGAAGAGGTAAGTCCCCTCTATGGTGTCAAATGCCTTCTTCATGTCCAGCACCAGGCAAGCCACATATGGCTGAAGTTTCTGTATTTGGTCCTGAATTTGGAGGAGATGTTGAAGGTTCTGGGAGGTGCTTTGGGAGAAACCCGTTTTGGTCTGAGTGGATGAGGTCTGGTAGGTTCTGGGTGTAACGAGCAGATAGTATTTTACTTAAAATCTTATAATCTACCCCAAAAACAGAAAAGGGGTGGTAAGAAGCCACATCAGTCGGGTCACGGTGAGGCTTAGGATGGGTACTAAGAGAGATTCTCATAGAGAGAGTGGTAGTTTGCCTATCTTCAGGGCTTCATTATTCGTATATGCAAGGCGAGATGCAAGAGTGTCAGCGAACGTACTATATTATTCTACAGGTAGGCCATTGAGGCCAAGTGAGTGTAGTGGTGTTAATGCTCGATATGGCAAGGGTGGAGACTCATGGCTCAACATCACAACTCCTATCATATCGAGGCACTCTAAACATGGTTGAGTAATAGCTGTGAAATTCTGCTAAGATGTCATATATGAAGAGTCATTTCAGAAGAGGAGTGGAGCTCTAAAATGGTGGTGTTCCTTTGTTCCTGGCAAATCAACCAGGCAAGGAGTTACCCTGATTTGTCACCCTCAATGTTTGTCCTAACCACATATGCAATGAGATTGAAACAGCACAGACATTCAAAAAAAGAGGCATGGTTACGCTTAGCCTCCACCAAAGTGGGGTGATGAGAGGCATCTTGTTCTGCCTGGCACTCTAGTAAAGGCAGATGTTGTTCTGCTTTGGTGATTTCCTTGTCCAGTGTACAACACACTCCCATCACCTCCTGGAGGCAAACTCCCTGTGTGACAACCTTGAAGGCATCCCACTTGAGGAGCCTGTTTGAGGCGGTGTTGGTGTCCTCTGTGAAGTAGTTGCGAATATGGGTTCTTTGGGAGCCTGGGAAAGCTTAGTCATCCAGACATTCGGGGTAATGCCTCCAGTTGGGAATGGGAGGCGATGGGGTCTCCCTATGTACGTTTATAATGTGTGCAACATGATTGGGCACCACCTGGCCAAGATAATCCACTGAGTGGAAGGATGAGGCAAGAGAATGTGAACACACTATGCGATCTAGGTGCACAAATAGGCTGTGGGGTTTTGAGTGAAACAAGTATAAATGTGGGGGGAGCACGGGAGAGGACGATGGGACCGATATGAGTGGAGGTCAAGAACACCATTGTAGTCACCCCAGAGTATCCATGGGTGGTGTGGCTTGTGTGATAAGTGGCCTGAAAGTGTTATCCAGAAGGAGTCTTGGACCATATTAGGATATAAATGCTTCCAAGTAACTATGGGAAAGCTGTTTAGGCACCCCACAAGCAGAACAAAGTGTCCCTCCTTATCAGTTATTGTGGTGATGGTCTGGGAGGGGACCACTCGTCTGATACATATTAATGCACCCCGGCGTATGCAGAAATGTAGTAGTGTATAATGAGTATCACCATTTTTTCTGAAGTCTAGGCAATTCTGGACTGGCAGTATGAATTTCCTTGAGGACTATTATGTGTGGGCAATGCTGTTTAAGGTAGTAAATGGAATATCACTTCTGTGCAGTATGCACGCCTCTGATGTTGAGGGTGAGGAATCTAGTGGAGGCCAAAGGTCCCATGTAGTGGAGATTGAGAGCATAGTGACCAGGGAGTCAGCAGTGTGTCGGGGGTCAAGGCCATTTCTGTACATCTCCCCTACAGTGGTGGTGACAAAGTGCGTGCAGCTCATGCCTCTGTGTAATGGAATCGGGGAATGGCTGGGAATCTGAAAAGATGTGGAACTAAGAACAGATAGTGCGTGATGGCCATGACATCAAACTCGATCAGGCATAACTTACCACCCTGTTAGCATGTGGTGGGCCTGACAAAGTTATGTAGTGGCTGGATTACTAGGGATGGCGGCACTTAGAAGTGGTGTTGGTACAATGGAGGTTAAAGCAATTACAAACATCAGTGAAGTGCAGTGTCATGTAAGAACCAAAATCCCATACAAATGAGACAGAAATTCAAATTTTTGTCTCCGTAGTCTGTGGTGTCATCAACGGGAGGACCGGGGAGAAGGGAGTAAAGGCTGGAGAAGAATCTAATTCACAGTCTGTGGAGAAGATGTGGGGTCCATTGTCAATGTTGGTCAAGGCTGCCTCCGAACTCAGGTTTGCAGCAGCTTCAGGCACCTGATGGTGGTCGTCACTAATTTGCTCAAGTGCTGGTTGTCTCAGCAGAGGTGGTTTGATTTGGAGGGAGGAGGATCTTTGCCTGAGTGGTTGCTCAGTCTTTGTTTTGGTCAGAGAGTTCTGTTGCCATCCCTACTCAGCTGAGGAGGGGCATTCCCAATGTTATTGTCTATCCACTCCCATATTCCTTTGGGATCAGTGAAGAATTGGGTCTTTTCTCCATGAATAACCTTAAATTTAGCTGAATACAACAAGGGGTACTGAGCTCTGACCTGTTGAAGGTTCTTGTTGGCCTCCAAAAAAGTGCTCCATCGGTGTTAGACAGCAAGGGTGTAGACCGGGAAGATCATGGTGTGTTTATCCTCTAGGTGGAGAGTGCCATGGAGGTGACCCGAGTGCAGATGCCATCCTGGTTGCGGTAGTGAAGAAGTTTGTCCAGTATAAATCGTGACCTCTGGGGGGGGGGGGGGTCGCCTTGCAAGGACTTGGTGCACTCGCTCCAGAGAGAAGAGGCATTGAAGTCCAAAGCAGGATCAAAAGAGTGAAACCAGTGGTTGAGGAACTGCAGGGGGCCTTTACCTTCTATTCCTGCGAGAAGGCCGAGAATCCAGACATTGCTTCTTTTGGAGCGTCCTTCTTCATTTGTAGCCTGCTCCTCCAACATGTGGACCCTCTCCTGCAGATTGCAGATGGCTTGTTGATTGTCCAAGATTTGGGGTCGAATTACTGGTACAGTCTTCTCCCTGTCAGCAACCTGGTCTGTAGGTATGTGGTGTTCATCTCTGCGAAAGCTTAGCTCTGTGACTGAAGATCCCAATGCACTTTCCACAAATTTGTGTGAGCTTTCAATTGCTGCAAGAACTTGGTTAAGCTTGTCTTGTGGAGATTGTAGGGGAACTGCAGGCAAATCCAGGTGAGGAGTGTCAGGTATGAAGGAAGGGTGACTGACTGCAGCAGTTTTGAGGTTGGTACAGGGGTTTTCGGGCAACCCATAGTTGACTGAGGCAAAGGAGGCACGAGGTCGCCAAGGAGCAATATGTCTGCAGTATTTCAGATCAGGAGTGGGTGCGCCTTAGGCTGTTAAGTGAGAGGGGCCCTCAAGAGGCAGAAAGGATAGGGAGGAAAGTGTTTTGCAAGGCAAAGTGGTGGACAGCAGTCAGAGCCCGGAGACGCCACTGAACTTGAGGTAAGTTTGTGAGAGGATTATCGAGTGGTTTCCATCGGTTGTGTAATTTTGAAGAGAGTTATGGGTCGTGTCATGAGAATGACTGCTTCTCCGTGCCTGAACATAAGAACTGAAGGGCTCCCAGTGTGGCTCCCCCAACCAAGATGGAGAATCCCCTCCACTACTAAATCGGTGCTGCACTCTGAACTAAGCACCAAGGATCCGAGCCCAAAAGCTCTGCAGCACCAGAGCGAAGTAGGCAAATTGTCACCCAGGCCAGACCTGCACCCCTCCTTCAAGGAGCAGGCCAAAACAGGAGGCTTAGGACAACAGTGCGGAACAGAGATCAACAGTCCAGAATACACCATCCGCAAGCAACCTGTGTAGTGGAAGAGGCCAAGGACACAATAACCTTCTATGGTAGCAGAGTGAGATGAGTTGGGCCCCAGGTGTTAAATCAGCGTGGGTCTGGGGAGGGAAGGGCAAAAGCGCAGGTGAGGTGAAAGTAAGTCAGTGGCCTTATCACAGGCTGAATGCCCGTGGATCGCTCAGGCCTTAACTACAAATGTTAAGGGTGGGGCCTTAAGATAAGGAAATCTAATGCAGGCCGCCTCAATGCAAGTAGATAAAGGCTTCAATGAGGAGTTAGTCCAGGAGAATGACTGTCCCAGTGAATGGGATGTATGTCCAACCCTCCGAGTACACTGACCTGAGTCCTGACATAGGGGCAACTGTGCGGGCCTCCAGAGAGTAGATGGTCAATGTTAGACTTTGCATCCTTGGCGTGGTCTCCCCTAACCTTTTGCCTCTGTTTCCCAGGTTGTTGATGTGTGCTGGATTCTGTTTTTGCTGTTTTTGTTACTCTGGGCACTTTACCACTGCTATCCAGTGCTAAAGTGCAAATGCTCCTATGTAAAATGTATGTGTAATTGGCTTTCCATGATTGGCATATTTGATTTACTAGTAAGTCTCTAGTACAGTGCACTAGAGGTGCCCAGGGCCTGTAAATCAATTGCTACTAGTGGGCCTGCAGCACTGGTTGTGCCACTAACATTAGTAGCCCTGTAAACATGGCTCAGACCTGCCACTGCAGTGTCTGTGAGTGCATTTTTAAACTGCCAATTGAACTGGGCGAGTGTACCCACTTGCCAGGCCTACACCTTCCCTTTTTATACATGTAAGGCACCCTTAAGGTAGGCCCTAGGAAGCCCCATGGGCAGGGTGCAGTGTATGTTAAAGGTGGGACATGTACTTATGTATTTTACATGTCATAACAGTGAAATACTGTCAAATGTGGTTTTCACTGTTGCAAGGCTTATCTCTCTCATATGTCAACATGGGGGCTGCCTTTAAATATTATTAAAGCACAGATTCCCTTTGGGAGCAGATAGACATGTGAAGTATGGGGTCTCTGAACTCACATTTTAAAAATGCATCTTTTAGTTTAGTTGTTTTTTTTTATTGTGTGTCTGGAAATGCCACTTTTAGAAAGTAGGCATTTTCTTGCTTAAACCATTCTGTGACTCTGTCTGTTTGTAGATTCCCTGTCTGGGTCAGTTTGACAGTTGGGCTGTTTGCACTTCTCTCTAGACGGTGACACAAAAGGAGTTGGGGTGTAGCCTGCATATCCTGATGAGCCATCTGTGCTAGGAGGGAGGGAAGGAGTGGTCACTTACACCTGAAAGGGCTGTCCCTCACACAATGCAGACTCCAACCCCGTGTTGTGTGTCTGGGGCCTGGCCTAAGCAAGGCAAGATCTTACAAACAAGAGAGACTTTCCTTTGAAATAGGACTAGCTCAAAGGCAGAAAGGGGTACAAGAAGAGCCGCCAAAACCCCTGAAAATTAGATCACTTCTGGAATTAAGATGAAACTCTGCCAAGGAGAAGAGCTGAAGAGCTGAGAAGAAGTGCTGCCCCTGCCTGTGACTGCTTTGTTGGGCTATCCTGCAGTTTCTGCTTTTGCCTGGGAAAGGGGACAAAAACTTGACTTTGTGAAATATACCTGCTTGAGAAGAATTTCCAAGGGCTTGGACTGAGCTTGCCCCCTGTTCTGAAACCTCAGGGCTATCAAATACTTCCCCTACCAGCACCTGGACTCTCTGCTGAGACTCCTGCCCTGACAAGTGGTGCCAGATCCAGTCCCTGGGACCTTGAAAGGAGATGCTGGTGAAAATTCAAGAAAACTGACTTCGGACGACTCCAGACTGACGCCGAATCCCATGCCGCCACCTGCAACCGACTCTGTGGTCCTCACTGGAGTGTGACGACCCCCCCAGGCCTGACATTGCTGCAGCCCCACCAAAGTCCATGACTCTGTGGAAGCCGCCACCCCACGTTGTGACTGGCGGATATTGACTCCTCCTGAAGTGAGCGATTCAATGCTTCGCATCAATGCCGTCTCACCTCCACCACTCCGCCTCAAGGACCCAATGCCTCTTCGTGGCACCTCCGCTCCTTCGCCCTGCAGCACCAGAACCAATGCCGCCTCATATCTAGTGACGCCGCGATCCCCGACTTCGTGCACTGGCTTGTTTTCACATTTTACTAAGGTAATGTACCTTGGGGTCCGTGTGACTCCGTACCCGGCGCCATTGGTGTCGGATTACTGGGAACGACTCTGTCAAGACGCCGTGTTATCACCTCATTGAAGCACTTTGTGTTTCTAAGCGCTATTTTTGAGTTTAATCTTAAAAAATTCACAACTTGACTTGTGTATGTCGGATTTTTGTCATTTTGGTCTTGTGTTGTTTAGATACATATTGGGTATTTTTCTAAACCTGTGTTGAGTCATTTTGTGGTGTTTGTACTATAATACTGTGTGTGTTGGTACAAATACTTTACACCTTGTCTCTGAAGTTAAGCCTGCCTCCTCGTGCCAAGCTACGAAGGGGGCGAGCGGGGGTTAACTGAGGGTAATTCTCCTTTACCCTGACTAAAGTGAGGGTCCTTGCTTGAACGGGGGTAACCTGACTGCCAACCAAAGACCCCATTTCTGACAGTCAAAATGCAGAAGGTACTCTACCATGCGGGCTCCACCGGGACCAGAAGCGGGTGTGCTGCAAGCCAGGACATACCGCAGTCATCAATAAGGGCCCAGATGCAGCTTTGCTGCAGGTCTTGTTGTTCAGTCTCCACAAATGCCCCAGTGGCGCTTGCCAGGGTCCCGGCCCAGTGCTCCATCACATTAAGAAAAGTTGCAGCCCAAGGATTCCGCTACCATGGCCAATCCAGGCAGTTCTTGGCCACAGGGGGAGATCCTCAAGCAGACCATTGCAGGGCTGCACCATGCTGCCCAAGCAGAAACCAATCGGGAGCAGGGTAGGGCAGGGGTCCAGACCCACCCAGTACAGCTATGGGTAGGGGTAACCTTCTTGAGGTCCCACGGGTCCTCTGCCCGAGTTTCAGACAACCTCTTTGTGTTCAGCATGCTGCCATTTTAGCCTTGAGGCTGGCAATGATGTCGGAGAGTGTAGCGGCTCTCCGATGAAATCTCAATCTGGTTGCAGTGCAGGAGGCAATCACTGCCACAGGTTCCCAGTGAATGGGCCCCATTGAGAGAGGGTGCAATGCCAGGCCCCCAACAGAATTACTTGAGGATTTAGGGTAGATGGTAAGGAGCGATTTTAAAGGACGTCTGCCATTGTTGCCTGCTTGGCCAAGTTACCAAGCATCAAGCATGCATTAAGAATAAAAAATGTATCAACATACAAAGGTATGACAATGATTATAAGAATGGCCAGATTTACACTTTCACCAAGAAATATGATGGTATTTCCATAAAAGTCACTAATACTAATATGGGCATTCATCAGCATGCCTCGGAAAGGGAGTCTGAGATATTTATATATTACGGCTGTTGAAACAGGGGAGGATGGTTCACTTAGTGTCTCAGCCAGCACTGGCTCCAATGTAAATGATACTCCATCTTCTTGTTTTTTATGGGAGGCACAAAGATTCAGATTGGGCAACAAGAGAAATTTTACACAACAAACAACACCAAAATCACAAAGACCACAAGAAAGGGCAAAAGGAGGAATAGAACCAAAAAGTTCATCTGAAGTACAAATGAGGGTCTGAGCCAAGAATCAAAACACTGAGGGACAATATCCTTTCAGTAGGGGAGTGCAGCTACCAATAACATTTTGAATCGTACTATATCAATTATCACTCTTTTGAATCATGTGCTTACACAACTTGAAATAAACATATTGAGTAAAGGTCTAGGTTTTTGTCCAATGAATTATTGAGATATGACTCATATACATGTAGACCTGTTTAAATTCAAGAGATAATTACAACTCCAAAAATGATTCTTGGAAAAACAGGATCCACAATCAATTCCTGTAATAAATTTGCCAATCAGTGAGTACACCATTAAAAATATACAAGATATTCAGCTATTGCTATCCTTTAGTACAAGGTAGGGTGATAATTTCAACAACCAACAATTATTACAGGCTTTAACTGTCATACAGGATGTAACTTTAGAAAGTGGACTTAAGTCTAAGTCTACATTTACATCAATGTTATAGGCAGCTAATGTTATTGACACTTTTAGTAAACACGTAACAAAGGATTTTTATGATCTTGAGAAAAGATGTAGAAAAGTATATCCACAGGCACCACAAAATATAACAGCAAAAAGAAGAGCATCGCTGAGAGATGTTGGTACTGGTAAGTCCTGATCATAAAGGAAGCTGATAAGGGTGGCCCTATGGTCATCCTGAATAGACAGGATTATGTGGATTAAGTCAATAGACAACTGGCTGATACGATGGCATATGTGAAATTGAATGGCATCCCATGGTCTCACAGTTCCGGGTGGTTCTGTCTAAACTCTGGTTGGGGCACCCCTTGAGGTCACAGAATATCTCCCTATGGGAATAGTGTACCGAAGCAGAAGAGCAGCTAAAGGCATACACTGGGAAGGGACAGCTATGGTAAGGCAGAGAAACAGGATAGTGAAGGCAGAACAACCTTAGTGTGAACAAACAGGGAACAAATCAGTAATGGACAACCACTCTGGACTTACAACTAAGGTTGGAGATAGGTAAGGATCAGAACTTCCCACAGCAACAGGGAATATCAATGCCTCTGTGCAGATTACTCTTACGGATAGTCACCCGGCAAGCCCCACAGAAACAAAGCAGCAGAAGTGATTCTGTCTCTGGACCCTTAGGGCACAAACTAGGATTCTACTTACAAACATGAGACAAGCTCTTGTGGGTCCAGCTGGAAACACAGTGGCAATTCCTGGAAAACAGCAATAGCACACTGTCACTGTTAGGAATTTAAGACTACATACAACACTAGACAAAGGATGGGGCAGGAATTGGGTCCTGGAAACCAGGAGCCAACCCTGGTACAAAGGAAAACACTTTTACACAGGTGAGGACTGATAGTACAATTACCAGACAGAATAACCAGAGAGGAAACAGAAACAGAAGGAACAAATTAAGAGGCAAAAGCGGGAACAGGTTCAGGCTGAAGCAAGCAGGAACAGGGCTGGGAAACAGAGAGGAGTCTCTGGCTGGAACAAGCAGGAACAGTTCTGGGAAACAGGGAGCAGACACTGGCTGAAGCAAGCAAGAACAGGACTGGGACACAGGGAGGTGGAACAAGCAGGAACAGGGCTGAAATCAGAGAGTAGGCTCTGACTGAAGCAAAGCAAGAACGGGGATAGAACACAGAGAGCTAGAACAAGCAGAAACAGGACTGGGAAACAGAGAGCAGGTTCTGGCTGAAGCAAGGCAGGATCAGGACTGGAACACAAGCCAACAAGAGGTCTGGTACACAAAGGAAACATATTCTAATGCATGATGAGGACCTTCAGGAAATGGCAGCTTATAAGCAGTTCCAGGCAGCAGCATGCCCAAGGCGGAATCACATGGCTGGGCTGCACAAGAGTGATCACAGGTGTGTGCAGTTCCAGTCTCACACAAGTCCTGGAGGAGAGAATCCAGTACAAAGGAACAACAGGACTATTCCCATTGGAAACAATAGATAGCAGAAGCCAGGTCTTACTGACTACCAGTCAGTGCATTATGGGACCTGAGGTCCATGGAAGAAAATGTAGTCAAACATTAGCATACCATATTGACATGGGAAGCAAAAATGGGTCAGAAAGGGACTCTGGATGAGTATTAATGGCAAATCCCAGGCTGCAGCTAATCCATTTACAGCACCCCCTAGAGATGGGATGACAGAGTAGTTAAAGTATACCACCCCCCACCATTCTGCTCAAGAAGAGAAGGCAATCCTGAAACAAGTTGAAGAGGAAAAGCCACAGCATGAAAATCCAACACCAACCTTGGTGGATAGGTTTACAGTCCCGCCACTGGTGAATCATCCAATGAGCAAAGCATGTATTAATACCCATATGGGCTCTGATGACTTTTCTCTTGATTGTTCAATCGATATGGAAGAAGTGCATGGAGTTGGTTTCTAGTAAAGTGGATTTAGAAGCAAACAGATCTGAAATGGCATTATGGGCGACACTCTATAGAACATTAGTTTCCCGAACAGCACTTTCTTCTTTGGAGAAAACAATTAGCATATTAGTAACAGCCAGGTCTGTAACACCTTCAGACAAGCACAATGTCTCTGTTTCCACAGCAGCATTTGCATTGACTGTGGTCTGAGGCTTGCAAAGCATAGAAACTTGGTAGATATGGTTAACTGGTGTTCTCAAGGTAAACATGAAAAGGTCAGATTTTTCTTCAGTTTTAGATGACTTGAGAGTATTGATTACAGGATCAACAAGAACTTTCAAGTCTATAGCAACTGGATTGACAGCTGAAAATGTAGAAGTCCCAAAAATTAACTCTTTCGGGTGATCTTCAGACAAGACTGAGATTTCAACATTGTAAGTGCTCTGTGGTGTGTTCATGTTATCAGTAATGGTTTCTTTGCAAGGCGTTACTACCACTGGTCGCTGATCTGCAACTTTCTTGACATTGAAAGGTTGCACTTCGGAAAGAAATAGAACTGGAATTCCCTCAGGAGTCGCCTTTGCATTGTAATCTATTCAATTCAATTCAAATACTTTATTGCACGATTAATAAAAAACATTGCAATATAAGACATTGCCACATGCTACAAATAATAAAATTGACACTTAATAGTAAAACAGGTAAAAACTTGCCAACTAAAAGCCATTTATAATCATGAAAAAACATTTAAGTCAATTCTTTATGAATTATCCTAAAGCAATTTTCCCAAGTCTGCCTTATCCAGTTTCTTATGAAGTAGTTGTAAAACTTATACCCCCCTATAGCAAAATTGAATTGATTCTCCCTTAAGCCAGTTTATTACCACAGGTCTACATGAGCGGATGTTATTTCCAGGATGGACAATCTTCTTTTGGTGTTGAAAAATCCCATACGATATAACAGGAATTGATGTTTGATGCAAACCTAAAAGTGCTCAGCTAAATACCCTTGTGGGGACAATGTCGAGTAAGACCCCAAGACTGCCCAGGCATGTCGTGTTTTGGCCAGAATGGCTTTGTTTGTAATAAGCGAAAGTGAGCAAACAGTAATGTTGACTAGTCTACTAAATTCAGACTTCCCCATGTTACATTTCCATGCTTCTTCCATTCCCAGGTTGATGATAACCTGGCTTAGGTAGCTTCCCCATGTTCCTTTCCTGTTACCGAGTTATTGCACCTGTACTTCTTGCCAGCAGGAGTAGAGTAGGGAGGAATTCTCTGCCGCTCGCAACCTCCATGATGCTTTAAGAAAGGCACCCCGAAGCTGGAAAGTTAGATTTTTTAAGCTTCTCTCCAGTCTTACCTGGGCCGGGGAAGCACTGTTTGGGATATTAAAAACAGCCTTGTATGTTTTGACTTGACTGTTGTTCAATGCATAGATCTCCCAGCCCTTCAATATTTCGGTTCTATAAGAAATGGCTGGAAACAGCTGTGCTGACATGTTTTTGAGTAGATGGGACCAGTTGGAACAATCCAGCTTCTTTTAGAACAGGTTAAAGCTATATGGTAATGAGATGGCCTTTGCCTTGATTGACTATAAATGGCGCTTCCATTTCAGGTGAGGTTCAAGATGAACTCCTAGATATTTATACAACTGCACCATCTCCACTTTTTCCTCTCCCAGGTTCCAATAAAATTGTTTATAGTTTGTCCCTAGGAACCTTATCAGTTTAGTTTTATCCAGATTTATTTCTAGGCCTTGCTCGGCCATAAAGGTGTTGAGTGCTGTTATACTCTGTTGCAGACCTTGGGGGGTACGACTCAACAGTATGATGTCGTCTGCATATCGTGAACACCCAATTTTCTCTGAACCCAACACCAGTGGATGACTGTTCACTTGTTCTAATGTGCCAGTAAGACCCGGCAAATATAGGTTAAAGAGGATTGGTGCCAGAAAACAACCTTGCTGTAGGCCAGATTTTGTCAGTATTCTATTTGTTAATCTTGAGCCATCTCCAACTTTGATCTGAACCCAGGTATCAGTGCAGACATCTATAATGGCCCTCAGTAGGTTGTGAGGGATACCCCAATTAGCCAGCTTAGCCCACAACCTTTCCCTGGGGACCCGGTCAAAGGCTGATTTGAGATCAATAATGCATAAAGGCCCAGCTTCCTATGGCAGGCTTTTTCCACTATAAGGGAGAGAGCGATTACATTTGATGACGTTCCCATGCCTGCCCTAAAGCCTGTTTGAAACCTCAGGAGTAGCTTGTTTTCATCAACTCAGGTCTGGAGGTGCTGCAACAAACATGAGCCGTAGAGCTTGGCTTCTACATCAGTGAGGGCTATCAGCCTATAATTTTATGGCAGAGCGCAATTTCCGCTTTTATAGACTGTATGAATTATACTGCCTCTCCATGATTCTGGGATCTGATTGATGTAGGCGATAGAGTTGAAGAGTGGCAGAAAATACTGCACCCAATATACTGGGTTGGCTTTGAAGATTGCATTCGGAAGGTCATTTGGTCCAGCTGCCCCTTCAGACTTCAGCTTCTTGATCAGGCCGACTAGTTGTGCAAGCTCCCAAACTAGATTTTGGTCTTCCTTCTCTGCGATGCCCGAAGGGTTACCCTCGTCTTGAAGATTTGGCAGGTGATTGTTACTCATAGATGGTTCAGTCCCCGTAAGTACTAATGGGAGCCTAGCTCTGCCTTTTGTCAGCCTATTTGTTAGTCCATACAGACTGCTGACATGGCTCTCCCAGGCGGCTCAGTTTATCCCACAGTTGTGGTGTCTGTTCTTCCCCAATGCCAGGTCGTTCACTAACCCCCAAAAGAGTTTACTATTTGGCCTTCAGCTTGCCCACAATCGTTTTGACCATGTATGTTCCTGAAAGCTTTTCTTTGTGGAACAACAATCTAAGTGAGACTTTTTTTTCATGGCCCATAAGGTGAGTTTCTCTCCGCCTTCTGCCCGAAGGATCACTTTTACCAGTTTCCTGGTGTGATGTGCAATGTGTAGTTTCTGATTGCGCAAAGCTTTGTTGAACCAAGGTTGACTAACACAGATGTGAAGCATAAGACGATCCCTGGGAATTCGAATAGGAGGTGGCTGGACATTTTGTCAACAAGCTGTGACATAACATGGCTCAGTTTTCATTCCAGTCCACTTTGAGAGTAGGCTCCTTTTGTTGCCCGTCCGCAAGAGATTTTGGGGGTGATTCTCACCCTGGCGGGCGGCGGAGGCTGCCCGCCAGAGTTCCCCCCTCCAGAATACCGCACCGCGGTCATTAGACCGCTGCAGGTATTCTGGGTTTTACACTGGGCTGGCGGGCGACCGCCAAAAGGCCGCCCGCCAGCCCAGTGTAAAACAACCTTCCCACGAGGACGCCGGCTCCGAAAGGAGCCGGCGGAGTGGGAAGGTGCGATGGGTGCAGTGGCACCCGTCGCAAATTTCACTGTCTGCAATGCAGACAGTGAAATTCATTGTGGGGCCCTCTTACAGGGGCATGGGCACTGCAGGGGCCCCCAGGGGCCCCACGACACCCCATACCGCCATCCTGTTCCTGGCGGGCGAACCGCCAGGAACAGGATGGCGGTATGGGGTGTCTGAATCCCCATGGAGGATTCAGAAGGGCAGCGCCGGTTTTCCACTTCTGACCGCGGCCGAACCGCCGCAGTCAGAATGCCCTGCGGGGCACCGCCAGCCTGTTGGCGGTGCCCCCGTCATTTTAGCCCTGGCGGTTGACGACCGCCAGGGTTAGAATGACCCCCTTTCTCTCTTCCAGGGTGCCGGCCAACTGGTACACCTCGTCCATCACTACCACTGACCCTTTCTCACACCATTTTGATCTCTTAAGATTAAACATCACTGGAAGATTTATTAAGTCATTTCAGGGCAGCAACAACTTAGGTTTATATGCTAGCTCCAATGATTGTGGAAAATGATCGCTCTTCGTTCTGCATTTAATTTGAAAACTCCTTACCAGAGCCCTCGCAGAAGTATTTACCAGGGTGCAATCAATAGTTGAGCTTTTTTTACCACTTACAAAGGTTATAGATGCCGGAGAATCCTTCTCACTGTTTCCATTGAATAAAGCTAGACCTAGTTTCTCTAGCTGTTGCCTATAAACACTTGCAACTTGGTTCTTCACATTTCTTCCTTTTGGGGGCAACAGATTAAGATTGAAATTGCCACTAATAATAAATGTGGACTCCTGAAATTGTCTCAGCATGCTTTTGATGAATTTACCCAGAGTTTCCTTTTTCTCCCCCTTTAGAGCTTTTTTTGGGTGAATGTACACATTTATGAGGATTAAGTCTAGTTGGCTGCACAGAGGTCTTCCTAGTGTGATCTTTGTTGCCTGGATCCAGTTTGACTCTACAGTATGTCAATTGAGATTTTGTGGCATATGAGGGACGTAGAGACCAGGGTTGCCAGGCCTCCTTTTGCATGACCATATTTGCTATTGGACCTTCCTGGAATATGTGAGACATCGTACCCAGACACCGCAATTGTCTCTGTGCTCCAGGTTTCTTGGAGTAGCATGATATCATACTCCTGGAAAAAAGAGTGTACTTCAGGATCATGAAGAAGCAATTGGATGCCATGGACATTCCATGAGCAAATTTTGATTTGACATATGGACTGATTGCACCTTGGTTCTTGACCTTTAGACTGTTGTCAGGGACATTTTTGCAGTATAAGAGACAGGGAGTCTTTGGAGGCACAGAGAATGTGGCCTAGTCCTGTTTCACCATCGTGTTTCACCATCGCGTTTCACAACTGTTAAATTTCCCATTGCCAAAATGGTTGTAGCTGCCCCTGTTGCCCCTCTTAATACTGATTTATTACTGGTCCTGTGGGCCCGTAGGGGACCTGGATAGCGGGGACGGTCTATTTGTCGTATGTAGGAGGCTGGACTGGCTTGTAGTGAGTACCAAGGGGTACTTACACCTTGCACCAGGCCCAGTTATCCCTTATTAGTGTATAGGGTGTCTAGCAGCTTAGGCTGATAGATAATGGTAGCTTAGCAGAGCAGCTTAGGCTGAACTAGGAGACGAGTGAAGCTCCTACAGTACCACTTAGTGTCATATGCACAATATCATAAGAAAACACAATACACAGATATACTAAAAATAAAGGTACTTTATTTTTATGACAATGTGCCAAAAGTATCTCAGTGAGTACCCTCAGTATGAGGATAGCAAATATACACAAGATATATGTACACAATACCAAAATATGCAGTAATAGTATTAGAAAACAGTGCAAACAATGTATAGTTACAATAGGATGCAATGGAGACACATAGGGATAGGGGCAACACGAACCATATACTCCAAAAGTGGAATGCAAACCACGAATGGACCCCAAACCTATGTGACCTTGTAGAGGGCCGCTGGGACTATTAGAAAATAGTAAGGGTTAGAAAAATAGCCCACCCCAAGACCCTGAAAAGTGAGTGCAAAGTGCACTAAAGTTCCCCAAAGGACATAGAAGTTGTGATAGGGGAATTCTGCAGGAAAGACACAAACCAACAATACAACAACGATGGATTTCCAGTTGAGGGTACCTGTGAAACAAGGGGACCAAGTCCAAAAGTCACAAGCAAGTCGGAGATGGGCAGATGCCCAGGAAATGCCAGCTGTGGGTGCAAAGGAGCTGCTACTGAACAGTAGAAGTGTAGGTTACTGCAAGAACGACAAGGGCTAGAGACTTTCCCTTTGGAGGACGGATCCCTCCCGCCGTGGAGAGTCGTGCAGAAGTATTTTCCAGCCAAAAGACCGCCAACAAGCCTTGCTAGCTATAAATTGTGCGGTAAGGGTTTTTGGATGCTGCTGTGGCCCAGGAGGGACCAGGATGTCGCAAATTGCGTCAGGGGACAGAAGGGACGTCGAGCAAGACAAAGAGCCCTCTCAGCAGCAGATAGCACCCGGAGAAGTGCCAGAAACAGGCACTACAAGGATGCGTGAAACAGTGCTCACCCGAAGTCGCACAAATGTGTCCCACGTCGACGGAGAACAACTTAGGAGGTCGTGCAATGCAGGTTAGAGTGCCGCGGACCCAGGCTGGACTGTGCACAAAGGATTTCCGCCGGAAGTGCACGGAGGCCGGAGTCGCTGCAAAAGTCGCGGTTTCCAACAATGCAGTCTGGCGTGGGGAGGCAAGGACTTACCTCCACCAAACTTGGACTGAAGAGTCACTGGACTGTGGGAGTCACTTGGACAGAGTTGCTGGATTCAAGGGACCTCGCTCATCGTGCTGAGAGGAGACCCAAGGTACCGGTGATGCAGTTCTTTGGTGCCTGCGGTTGCAGGGGGACGATTCCGTCGACCCACGGGAGATTTCTTCGGAGCTTCTAGTGCAGAGAGGAGGCAGACTACCCCCACAGCATGCACCACCAGGAAAACAGTCGAGAGGGCGGCAGGATCAGCGTTATAGAGTTGCAGTAGTCGTCTTTGCTACTATGTTGCAGTTTTGCAGCCTTCCAGCGCGGTCAGCAGTCGATTCCTTGGCAGAAGGTGAAGAGAGAGATGCAGAGGAACTTGGATGAGCTCTTGCATTCGTTATCTAAGGAATTCCAAGAGACAGAGACCCTAAATAGCCAGAAAAGAGGGTTTGGCTACCTAGGAGAGAGGATAGGCTAGCAACACCTGAAGGAGCCTATCAGCAGGAGTCTCTGACGTCACCTGATGGCACTGGCCACTCAGAGCAGTCCAGTGTGCCAGCAGCACCTCTGTTTCCAAGATGGCAGAGGTCTGGAGCACACTGGAGGAGCTCTGGACACCTCCCAGGGGAGGTGCAGGTCAGGGGAGTGGTCACTCCCCTTTCCTTTGTCCAGTTTCGCGCCAGAGCAGGGCTAAGGGGTCCCTGAACCGGTGTAGACTGGCTTATGCAGAAATGGGCACCATGTGTGCCCATGAAAGCATTTCCAGAGGCTGGGGGAGGCTACTCCTCCCCTGCCTTCACACCATTTTCCAAAGGGAGAGGGTGTAACACCCTCTCTCAGAGGAAGTCCTTTGTTCTGCCATCCTGGGCCAGGCCTGGCTGGACCCCAGGAGGGCAGATGCCTGTCTGAGGGGTTGGCAGCAGCAGCAGCAGTGAAACCCCGGGAAAGGCAGTTTGGCAGTACCAGGGTCTGTGCTACAGACCACTGGGATCATGGGATTGTGCCAACTATGCCAGGATGGTATAGAGGGGGCAATTCCATGATCATAGACATGTTACATGGCCATATTCGGAGTTACCATTGTGAAGCTACATATAGGTAGTGACCTATATGTAGTGCACGCGTGTAATGGTGTCCCCGCACTCACAAAGTCCGGGGAATTGGCCCTGAACAATGTGGGGGCACCTTGGCTAGTGCCAGGGTGCCCACACACTAAGTAACTTAGCACCCAACCTTTACCAGGTAAAGGTTAGACATATAGGTGACTTATAAGTTACTTAAGTGCAATGTAAAATGGCTGTGAAATAACGTGGACGTTATTTCACTCAGGCTGCAGTGGCAGGCCTGTGTAAGAATTGTCAGAGCTCCCTATGGGTGGCAAAAGAAATGCTGCAGCCCATAGGGATCTCCTGGAACCCCAATACCCTGGGTACTTCAGTACCATATACTAGGGAATTATAAGGGTGTTCCAGTAAGCCAATGTAAATTGGTAAAATTGGTCACTAGCCTGTTAGTGACAATTTGTAAAGAGAGAGCATAACCACTGAGGTTCTGGTTAGCAGAGCCTCAGTGAGACAGTTAGGCATCACACAGGGAACACATACCTATAGGTCACAAACTTATGAGCACTGGGGTCCTGACTAGCAGGGTCCCAGTGACACATAACAAACATACTGAAAACATAGGGTTTTCACTATGAGCACTGGGCCCTGGCAAGCAGGATACCAGTGAGACAGTGAAAACACCCTGACATACACTCACAAACAGGCCCAAAGTGGGGGTAACAAGGCTAGAAAGAGGCTACTTTCTCACATCGTAGTTCGATGCCCCTTGAATAAAAAGTGTTAGAGTGTGATATTAGTTGATGCACAAGGTCTGTTGTGGACCAAGTGATAAGTGTGGCCTCTCGATCACTCCTGAGTGGATGGTGCTTAAATTCAACAGAAATTAGATCCACTAGTGAGATCATCTGGGCTAGGTCTGGGATAGGTCTCTTATTTCTCCTATTAGTTTTAAAATGTTTCCTCTATTGAGGGTGTCAAAATTCCCCTCTGATTTAAAGTGCGGAATGAGGAGCAATTTAGGCACTTCTGTATGCGCCGCCCTTAATGAGACTTTCGTGAATACTTCAATGCCATAGTTCAATCGCTTATGACCTTTTTCCTGTTGGTACTGCAATAGATAGTTTAACTGCAAACTAGTGCTAGAATGACTCCTTTCTTTCCTTTTTGGCCCCTGACCACCCTCTCGTGTTCCTGATTGATGACCTTTGGTGGCGTATGCAGACGTTCTACTACACCACTAGACTTTGTGATTGGTGGTAAATTCTCTGGCGTACATTCCCTGTGAACAGGACTTTTGCTTATCCACTTTCTGGTTGAATACAACACTTTTGCCACATTGTTTTTTGTTCCCACCATTGTTTGTTCAAAAAAGGAATTTTGTTCCTTACATCTTTGACCCCCGACTACCGGGGGTGCATGAGCTCTTTGAGAATTTGAGCCTGAAGTGGGACTTTCTTCAATAGCTACGGCTTGTTTAGTGTCAGATGTTAAAAGAGCATTATCATTGGGATTACTGATGTTCTGTACAAATGTCTGCTTCTGCCGCGTAAGGAATTTACATATGCCTTTCTGCTTAACTGATCTTGCTTTTTTCCTTGCTTTCCTTTGCTTCTTCTTTTCCCTTTTTGACCTTAAATACTCTGGGTTTTGTTAATCACTGTGGAAGGCATTCATTTCCGTTGTTATAGTAGCACTTAGATTCTTGCTATGATTCTCTGTATGATGGACTCGTTCATGTGGACCGCTGGGTGAATGTCCGAGGGAATTGCATTAAGAGGTTCCCTTGACAAATTTTCAATTACAATGTTTTTTTCTTCACATTTCTCTGGTTCATCAAATTCTGAAAAGCAGAGTCTTTCCCTTGCACTTAGGGCCTGGGCTCTAACTTCCACTAATATATGATTAAGAATGGGGACAATAATCTGAGGATTATTCCCTGAAAGCGCACAGTCGCATGCAACTTGTTGGACGTAGTTATTTTTTTGGGCTCTCTGGATCAAGTCGTTCAGGGCTTGCAGCTTAGAGTCAATGCCCACAATATATTTAGCCATGATGTTTAGCAGGTCAACTTGAATATCTTGTTTATCTGTCTGATGCTTTATTGCAGCTGCCATACCGTTCAATGTCGACAAGAATGAGCCCCATGTGTTGGCAGTAACATCCGATTGGGGCTGGGAATTGAGTGTACAATCCTGAAATGGACTTAGGGAAATGATAGTATGCCACATATCCTCTTCATGCTTTTTACTGGATTGATGAGGTAGAACTTTTTTCCCTTGTGCCATGCTTGTGTCACCCTCAAGGGAGTCCACGTCAACCAGATCTATCAGGGCATGGTCGTGAATACCACCAGAGCCCGGTGAGTCCATCTCCTTCCTTGTCCGAGGGCTTAGGGATTGATCTTCCCAGATGCTAAAATCTGGGTCTAAAATTGACCCAGAACAACCTGTACTGTCAATTTCAACCTTCGAGCTTTCCTTATAGGAGTCTAACCTCTCAGGCTCTTTTGAATTAGAAGACTGATTTCCTGGGGGGAGATCTTTCTCAAAATTATGCCCTGTTATTGCATCTGTTATCGCATCTGTTGGTTCTATTAGTTTTTTTATTTTCCTGCGATCCTAAATGCCCAGTAGTAAAGAAATCTGTGATTTTGGACTCAAGGTTTTTGCTGACAACATGGATGATAATTCCAAATTGATTTCCCTCTGTTCCATGGGCTGTGTCCCTTCCATTCCAGAAGTGCTTAAACTTACTGCTGGCGGATTCACTGAAGAACAATGCCTTGTTCATTTTTGGGGTCTTATCCTCCCTCCATTGGGATCCACCTGCAGCTTGCCAGATCGCATTATGCTAGCTTACCTGCTGACGTTGACCAGGGCAGCAGCAATGATGAGATTTATTGAAAGTAGTCCTCAATTCTCCAAGTAATCTGGATTCACTGCTTTCGTGTGTGCTTTGTTGATGACTAGATTAATTCTGTAGCCTTGCTGACAGAGTTTCCCAGCAGACTTGAAGAGGGCGGAGGGCTCAGGGGTACCCTCTAGGTGGGGAGGTTAACAGGTCTCACTGATGATTCACAAGCCGCACCCAGCCTGGCTGGGCCGCTTCTTTGAACCCACAGGGCTCACACTCATCAGCAGCTGCGCTCGTCCCCCACCTGAACCAAACACGTGTGCTGACTGGAGGCCCTGTCCTTCTGCTACTTCTGCTACTGATGCTCCTACTGTTGATGATCTTTTAGCGTTCATTGTGTCCACTTCACTCGCTCTACTTCACCTCTCTCATGCAGCCTGCAGCCTACTGCCACCCCGACTCCTTCCACCTTGAGGGTCAGCCCGGGCGAACTGGAATTGGGCAGAAGGTAGGGAAAGAAACTGGAAGAGCAGAGGCAGAACGACGGGGGTAGGAAAGAAGAGAAGTGGATGCTGACGAAGTAAAAGTGTCCCGATCGGCCCTCCCCTACCGGAGACAAAACTACCATTGCAGCGCTGCGGGACTGCAGGACTGCGGGACTGCGGCACTGCGGTTGGGCTCCGGTTTTGATGGGTGGGCTCGGGGGTAGAAAGTTGGGACCAGGCTGGGCTCCACTCCACTCCATTCCACTCCACTCCAATTGGCAGGAGTTTCGGGGCTAGGGTTTCGGTACCGTTTCGGCCCGGGGCTCCGCGAGCTCCTCTTCGCAGCCTCAGGCTCTGCTTCACTCCGACTCAGCACTCTGCTCAACTGCTTGACACTCTTTGAGGTTCTACGTCTCCACTCCGCACCTGGAATATGAAGCTGCTCCAGTTTAGCATTGCCATCTAAATTTTCAGTTATAGCCTTTGGACTGATGATGGCTTCTTTGCAAATCGTTTCTACTACAGCTAGCTGATCTTCAGCTCTGTTAACACTGAAAGGTTGGCCTTCGGAAATAAACAAGACAGGAATCCCTTTAGAAGTCAACTTTGCATTCTTATCTTGATTTTCAGCTCTAGTCTTCAAATTGGTGATGATTTATTGCAATAAAACACTGAGTACAGTACTTATCATCAGATCTTCAAAAACAAGATTTGAGTTCAAGTCCTTAATCTTGGTGGGAGACTTTACATTTTTCAGTACTTGAGCTTCTGTTTCAGATTGCTGGTTTTCAGGAGTCTTTCATTTCAGGGACCCAGCAGGTGGCATTGGTGTGGCTGGTTTTACATCAAGATCAGACACCGGTAGGTTAAGAATCTGTTCTTTACTAACAATGGAGCTTGAGACAGGAAACACAGGGGCATGGAATAGTAAGTCAGGATCAGTGGTTGAGGCTGCAACTATGTCCGGTTCTAGGAGGAGGCTATCATTCCTTATGACATGCTGGTCAGTCTCAGATTGCTGGCTTTATTCCTCATCTGAAATGTCATGGTTTGCTTTGGCACAGAAGGAAACTTTAGACTCTCAGAAAAGTCCATCACATTCTTAGTAACTGCAAGTGTTTCTTAACAGTGTCATAAAAATCCATTAACTAATTTGGAAAAGGAACTGTCTTTTCATTGCCTGAAAATTCCATGATATCATTTGAAAGACCAGGAGTAGCGTCGCCATCAGAAAATTCTGGTGTCTGTCTTTTGAACAGCACTATCTGTAGGTTTGTTCCCCGCAGGGCATGAAGTACTGTTATCACTAGATTCAATTTCTTCAACACTGTTGCACAACTTGCCTTTTATCTCTGGTAAAGTCATATTTTGCCTTCTTACTGTGAAGCTATTTGAGTCTGCATCAGAACTCTCTTCTTCTTTTAGCTTTATTTGTTCTGGTAGAGGGGCTGAGACGCTTCCTTCTAATGACTCTGATTCATCCTTTGAATCAAGAAGTGTCACATCTCCCAGAGATTTCAGAGAGCCATTCAACTGTGCAGGGATATTCTTTAAAGTATTTCTAGCTATAAAGCTCTGAAGAAGTGGCTGATATATTGGGAACTGGACTGGTCTTTTGACTGTAATTAATGGAAGGGACAATCTGCTCTATAGTAGTCTTTGGAGAGGCACATTAAATAGCATAATGTTCTTTGAGCCAAAGATGGTAATCATATTTTTCAGGTCTTCAAATTGCCTTGCAGTAGTTTCCATCAGCTGCTTTGTTACTTCTTCAAACCTATAGATAGACAGGATGTCTGCTTCTGAAAACAGTGAAATATGCAAGACTCAAAGAGTATGTAACAACATATTCATCATAGAAGTCCAACATCTGCCTTTTAATCTGCCAGAACTGCTCTTTTAGTGTGTGTATGTCCACATTGTTATCAAACCCACTCACAATAGAAAAGGGTTTAGCAGAGCTTTTGGGGATTGAGACTGGTGTACTATCATCAAGTTTGGGAACAGTACAAGCCATTTGAGTTGAGCTAAGGAATCCCACTGTCTGTACTGATCCCTTAGATACAGGGTCTATACTGCTGACTTGAAAGCTCTGAGGGACTGATAGGTCTTTATAAGAGTGAGCACAGCACTTTGAAGTCTGAGGAACTGACCTAGACCGTCTGAAGCACGCTTCAGAGAATAAGGGAATCCCTAGTGTTGCCTCTTGGACAGTGGCAGGGTTCTTTGTTATAGCAGAGTCTTGGAAGTGAACTTGGGATACATTAGCATGAGGCAAGGAATTAGCAGTTTTTTCTTGAGACTGAGACCCTCATTACAACAGTGGCGGTATTGACCGCCTATCGCCACGGCAACGGCCGCCAACATACCACCGCTGTGGCTACCAGCCGGCAACGCATATCATGACCGCCGACGGTATTCCGCCAGATATCTGGCGGAACACCGCCCCGGTCATGGTGGCAGACGGTGGTAAGGCAGTGCAGCTGACAGCAGCACCGCTACGCCAGCAAAACACCACCGACCGTATCATGAGCAATGATACGGCCTGGCACTGTTTTGCTGGTAGACGCTGCTGCTGACAGCAGCGCCGCGGACCATCTCCAGCCGAAGGACCCGCTGCTTGGTAAGTCGGGTTCTACGACCGGAGAGGGGGTGGGGGTGTTGTGTGTATATGGGGGGGTGTGCATGTTTGTGTATGTTTTGGGATGCGTGCATGCGGGTGTGAGTTGCGTTGGGTGCATGAGTGAATGAGTGATTGTGAGTACTGTGTGTTGTGGATGCATGTGTGTGACAAGGTATTTTGGTGTGTGTTGTGGTATGTGGGTATGTATGTGTGCATGCGTGGGTGGAGGTGGGTATGCTGGATGCATGTGTGTATATGGGTGCACGTGTGGGTGTGTATATGTGCGGGGGCAGGAGCATGGTGGGAGACGGTGGGGGAGGACTCTGGGGAGAGGGTGTGGGCGGGGGAGACCCCTATCAGTGTCAGGGAAGGAATTCCCTTGCACTGATAGTGCCTACCTCCATGGTTTTCGTGGCGGTCCAAAACCACGAAATTCAAGGCGGTAGGCCGGGTCGTAATCCCGAGGGTGGGAATGTGATGGCCGCCGGGCTGGAGACTGAAGTCTCCAGCCCAGCAGCTGTTACCACCCTGGAGGTCGGTGTGTTAAAGTGGCGGTGTTGGATGGCGGTAACCGCCAGGGTCCAAATCCCATATTTTTTACCGCCGGCCTATTGACGGTATTACTGCCGCTTTAACACCGACCGCCAGGGTTGTAATGAGGGCCTGAGTGTCTAGTACTAGTAGAATCTGCAAAAACTCATTATCGCCTTATAATTCTTCTACAGACCAGTATTGGGGGTCATAATCACATGTATCATAATAGTTCATCATTGATGGATCAGCAAGCCACTCAGTGTAGTACTGAGCTTGCAATCTTTAATTTTCTTTAACAAGTCCATCCTTTAAACTAAGGCCTTTTTTAGAGGTCTTCAGAGAACGTGTAGGTTTAGAAAGGGGTGTCTTAACATGATAGGACAACATCTTAGGTCTGTGTGTGGCTTTACTGCCTGTGGAGCTTAAAACTTTTGGGTTGTGCATTTTGTCACAGTTCGGGCAGTTCTGTCTGGACTCTGGTTGGGCACTCCTTGGGGTCACAGAATATCTCCCTATGGAGATAGTGTACCGAAGCAGAAGAGCAGCTAAAGGCATATACTGGGAAGGGACAGCTAGGGTAAGGCACAGAAACAGGATAGTGAAGGCAGAGCAACCTTGATGTGAACAAATAGGGAACAAATCAGTAATGGACAACCACATTGGAGTTACCACTAAGGTTGTACACAGGTAAGGATCAGAACTTTCCACAGCAACCAGGGAAAATCAATGCCTCTGTACAGATTACTCTTACAGATAGTCATCCTGCAAGCACCATAGAAAGAAGGCAGCAGAAGTGATTCTGTCCCTGACCGTTATGGCACAAACAAGGATTGTACTTGCGTACAAGAGACAAACTCTTGTGGGTCCAGCTGGAAACACAGTGGCAATTCCTAGAAAACATCAATAGCACTTTGTCAGTGTTAGGCACTTTAGACTACATACAACACTAGACAAAGGATGGGAAAGGACTTGATTCCTGACAACCAGGAGCCAACCCCAGTACAAAGGAAAACACTTGTACACAGTTGAGGACTGATAGCACACTTACCAGACACAATAACCCGAGAGGAAACAGAAACAGAAGGAACAAACTAGGAGGCAAAAGCAGGAATAGGGAACAGGCTCAGGCTGAAGTAAAGCAGGAACAGGACTGGAAAAAGAGAGAGCAGGCTCTGACTGAAGCAAGCAGAAACAGGACTGGGAAACAGAGAGCAGGCTCTGACTGAAGCAAGCAAGAACAGGACTGGGAAACAGAGAGCAGGCTCTGGCTGGAACAAGTAGGAACAGAACTGGGAAACAGAGAGCATGCTCTGACTGAAGCTAGCAAAAACAGAACTGGAACACAGGGAGCTGGAACAAGCAGGAACAGAGATGGGAATCAGAGAGCAGGCTCTAACTGAAGCAAAGCAGGAACAGGGCTGGAGCACAGGGAGCTGGAACAAGCAGAAACAGGACTGGGAAACTGACAGCAGGTTTAGGGTGAAGCAAGGCAGGAACAGGACTGGAACACAAGCCAACAAGAGTGTGGTACACAAAGGAAACAAACTCTAATGCACGATGAGGAGCTTCGGGAAATGGCAGCTTATAAGCAGTTCCAGGCAGAAGCAAGCACAGGGCGGAGTCACATGCTGGGATGCATAAGAGTGATCACAGGTGTCTGCAGTTGCAGTCTCACACAAGTCCTGGAGGATAGAATCCAGTACAAAGGAACAACAGGACTATTCCGATAGGAAACATTGAATAGCAGATGCCAGGTTTACTACCAGGCAGTGCATTATGGGACCTGAAGTCCATGGAAGCAAATGTAGATCTACAATAGCATACCATATCGACATAGGAAGCAAACAGGGGTCAGGAAGGGACTCTGGATGAGTATTAACAGTGAATCCCAGGCTGTAGATAGTCTGCTTACAGCGCCCTTTAGAGATGGGCCCACAGAGTCGTAACACATGGAGGAGATTACAACACGCTTGGGGGATTAACTACATAAATGACAGGAATCATGTCTGATTATAGAACTGGAATTTATATAGAAATTCGATCTCACTCTAACAGCGCAATGCATAGATACACTACCAAAAATTCATAAGAATATGGGAACGCCTATTTACTTCAGGTCGCCAATATAAATACTATCTGAATATGTAGATGGATTTTTACAACCATTTGTGAAAAACCTTGCGTCTTTTCTACAGGACACCAAAGATATACTAAACAAATTGGAAGAACTACAGTGGTCATTCTAAATGACATCTGTAATATTGGATGTAAATTCACTATACACACATACCCAAGAGCAGGGATTTGGACTCAATATCACATTTTCTTTCTATCAGATCATCTTCTTATATGAAACATACCAACATGTTGAAAGACATGATAGAATTCATACTGGACAACAATGTCTTCACCCATGAGGGACAATGGTTACGACAGGCCCAGGGAGCAGCTATCGGCTCACGTTTTTCACCATTGTATGCAAATCTCTATTTTATTTTTTTATTTGATACATATGTGATGGGATGGTCCTCAACATTTGACAGAACACATTTTCTTCTGGGGAAGATACATTAACAATATACTCTTAATTTGGCCAGGGTCTGAGTCACTGCTGTTGGATTTTTGTGTGTACCTTAATATGAATAATTACAGCATACCGATAACTTTGAGTTTGACAAACAGTCCATCTGCTTATATATTAGGAAAGTAAGGTCAATACAAAAATTTGCCGTAAGTCCACAGCATGTAATACCAACATGTCACTAGTGCCCATCCAATTGCCCAACTTCAGCAATACCTTATGAAGAAATGGCAAGGGTAAAAAGAAAGTTAGTGAGAAAGAGTTGGATGAATTAACAGGTAGATTCCTACGAGGGGGCTATCCGAAAACAGTCATAGCAGGAGCCAGGAGGAAGAACTCAAAAGTATCTAGAGATATTCTGTTGAGGAAGCAACATAAACAAACCACTGAAGTGAGATGTACCATGATCCTTTTCTGTACACCTCACAGTCATAACAGCAACACAATTTATAAGATCCTGTTGAAGCATTGGCACATCCTGAGTATGGACAAGATACTGACACTGTCATGTATCATTCCATCTTAACCCAAAATGTTTCACAAAAGAGGTACAACAATTAGAGACATGGTGTGCAACAGTTATTTACCACCTATAATTGCAGAGACCAATACATGGCTGCCCATAACACCCAAAGGTTTTGTCAAGTGTAGCACCCGCACTCTGTGTAGTCTTGAGATGCATAAAACATATAGGCCCTCATTACAACCCTGGCGGTCGGTGATAAAGCGGCAGTAATACCGCCAATAGGCAGGTGGTAAAAAAATGGAATTATGACCACAGTGGAAAGACAGCAACTTTAACACACCGACCGCCACAGCGGTAGCAACAAGCACCGCGGCGGTAACCGCCAACAGCCAGGCGGAAGACAATGTTCCACCCACAGTAATATGACACACCTCTCAGCCACCTTTTCCGGGCCGGTTCCAACTACATCAAAAGCATGGTGGAAACAGTACACAGAAGGCAAAGAACTCACCTCTGGAGACTGAAGGAAGAACCACAACGCCATGGAGCCCGAGTTGCACATCTTCCCCATGCTGCTATACCTCTTCATGCATTACGAACATCAACGCTGGCGAAGATGACCACGGTGAGTACTGCCGCCTAGCACACAAGGGAGGGGGGAGAAATAAGAGAGTGACACACACACACACGCAAAACACAACACACAACACCCCCACCCCCAACAGCATGCACACAAACAGATGCAATAACATCACATATTCCCCCGTGCCCCTCAGGAATAATGCAAGGACAAAAGGAATTGATTAACGTGAGTGTAATAAGATAAATAAGAAGAAATATGTGCTTCAAAATCAAAACAGTATATACATATATACAAATGGAGGGACACTGCCCAGTCCTCAATGTCCGTGGACCACAGGGCCACATCACATAGGCCAAGGCCCCACCTCACTCCTGCAGCAACACGGAGAGAACACTGCAGGGGCATCAGGTCGAAAATACACAGGCACCTCAATGGGATGAGGAAATGGGGGGCACCTCAGCCGGAAGATGGTACAACGCCACTGGTCCTGGAGGGAGCAACATGCCCATCACTTTGTCCTGGGGAGTGCAAGGCACAGTCTCTCAAGTGGGTGACTTGCCCACTGCTTGGACTTGGGGAGTGCAAGGCCACAGTCTCTCAAGTGGGTAACTTGCCCGTATGCTCTGGAGGGGGCAACATGCCCTGTGCTTGGTCCTGGGGAGTGCAAGGCCACAGTCTCTCAAGTGGGTGGTTTGCCCATTGCGTGGTCCTGGGGAGTGCAAGGCCACAGTCTCTCAAGTGGATGGCTTGCCCACTGCTTGGTCCTGGCGAGTACAAGACCAAAGTCTCTCAAGTGGGTGGTTTGCCCACATGCTCTGGAGGGGACCTTGTGCCCAGTGTGCTTCATTCTGGCAATGATGGGGTGAGTGGATGGCTTCTTCCAATGGTTCTGGAGGGGGCCTTGTGCCCAGTGTGCTTTATCCTGGCAAGGAGGGGGTGAGTGGATGGCTTCTTCCACTGTTTCTGGAGGGGGCCTTGTGTCCAGTGTGCCTCATCCTGGCAAGGAGGAGGTGAGTGGATGGCTTCTTCCACTGGTTCTGGAGGGGGCCTTGTGCTCTATGATGCAGCCCTTGCAAGGTCACAGTCTCTCACCTGGGTGTCACACTTACAGGATTTTCAGTATCCAGGAGGCAGCACAGTCCCTGGAGGCAGGACTACACATTGCCTGGCGGCGGTGCTGGCTGCTCAGTGGTGGCAGTGGCGGTGCTGGTGTCGGGATGCCAGTGGTGGAGAGAGGCCCCAGCCCTTCCCCTGCAGCCTCGTACGGGTGCCCACTGGGGTTGCTGCTGCTGGTGGCGGTGCTGGTGGCAGTGCTGGTGGTGGTGCTGGTGGCGGTGCTGGTGGTGGTGCAGGCAGTGGTGGGGGAAGGCTCCAACCCTTCCTCTGCAGCCTCGGACGGCTGCCCACTGGGGCTACTGCTGCTGGTGGCAGTGCTGGTGGCAGTGCTGATGGCGGTGCAGGCAGTGGTGGGGGGAGGCTCCAGCCCTTCCCCTGTAGCCTCGGACGGCTGCCCACTGGGGCTGCTGCTGCTGGTGGTGGTGCTGGTGGTGATGCAGGCAGTGGTGGGGGGAGGCTCCAGCCCTTCCCCTGTAGCCTCGGATGGCTGAACCACCATGGTTGGTGGTGGGGGCTCAGAATCAGTCCAAACACCATGCCTCCTGTCTTCTGGCCTGCCCCTTGCCCTTCCCTTTCGCAGCTGGTGATGCCTCCTTGCCCTTCCACTTGGCAGCTGGTGGTGCCTCTCTGCCCTTCCCCTTGGCAGCTGGTGGTGCCTCCTTGCCCTTCCCCTTGGCAGCTGGTGGTGCCTCCTTGCCCTTCCCCTTGGCAGCGGATGGTGACTCCTTGCCATTCTCCTTGGCAGCTGTTGGTGCCTCCTTCCCTTTAGCAGCTGGTGCAGGCACACTTTCAGTGCTGATGGCTGGTCCCCTGGAGCCTCTCCCACCTGCAGTAGCTGCCGACACTACTGTAGCCATGGACTGGGTGGCTGATGTGCTCGCCTGGGTTCTGACCACCCTGGCCCGATGTAAAGGATGGGGGAGGGTTAGGGAAGAGGTCAAAGGTGGAGAGGAAAAGCTTCTTAGGGACACTGGGGCGGGAAGAGGAAGAAGGTTTGGGAGAGGAAGAAGAGGAAGTGGTTGTAGGAGGTGTATGTCTGCTGTGTTTGGGTGCAGGTGCATGGGCTGGATGCTGTTGTGAGGGGGATGGCTGTTGGGTTTCTGAGTGCTTGCGTTTGTGTACTTTGGGAGGAGTGGGCACAGACACAGTGGGAGAGGACACAGGGGACGTGTGCATGGACGTGGGGGTGGTGACTGCCAGTGAGGGGTGTTTAGTGATAGGCGTGATGGTGATGGAGATAGTGGATGAGGACGTAGTGCATGCAGGTGTGAGTGGAGATGCTACTGGGAGGGTGGTGGACGAGGAGGAGGAGGAGGCACAGTGGAGGCAGTGGATGTTGGTATGTATGCATCTGGATGGTGTTTGTGTGAGTGCCTTTGGGATGATGTGTGGTGCTTGTGTTTTCCTGAGTCACTCCTGTGTGTTGTCTTGGGTGCATGCTGGTCTGAATGTATGCTTGGGATAGGTTGGGGTTGAGGGGAATGGGACTGGGTAGAGGAAGTTGGAGGGGGAGGCTAGAAACAGGGACAACAGCTGCCATCAGGGAGGAGGCTAGAGCCTGGATTGAGCTCTGTTGGACCGCCATGCCAGAGTGAATGCCCTCCAGGAATGCATTTGCTTGTTGCAAATGGGCTTCCAGCCCCTGGATGGCATTCACTATGGCTGACTGCCCAACAGAGATGGATCTCAGGAGGTCAATAGCCTCCTCACTCAGGGCAGCAGGGCTAACTGGGGCAGGGCCTGAGGTACTTGGGGCGAAGGAGATGTCCACCCTACTGGGTGAGCGGGCACGCGAAACACGCTGAGGGGCTGCTGGGAGGGTGGAGCTGGTATGGGGTGGAGGCTGTACCTGTAGTTGCGGTGGGGACAGAGGTGTCCGCCACCACCGGAGAGCTTCCATCGGAGGAGTTATCACTGTCAGAACTGTCCCCTCCTGTCTCTGCCTGGTGCTCCCCTCACCCTACGTCCCACTGGTGCTCTCACCATCAGTGGATTTGGCCTTCTGGGCCCTGTGGGATGCAACTCCCTCCGTCGCCGATGCCTCCGCTCCCCCGCCCGATGATGCTAATGCACAGAAAGACAGGGTGACAAAATAAAAAGGGGGGGATAGACAAAGGATACACTTGGTCAAAGGCAGCAACAACACCACCATTGGCGTACATGACACACACACACACAGGGAACAACCCTTTGCACTAGACAAATCACTACCAGTCACAATTCTAGTCACCAGGCCATGGACAGGAATACCTAACGCCAATAGCAGCATACCTGGCACTCACAGACCCCTACCCAGTAGTGGATGCCTACTAGCTTGGTAAGTTATGGTGTTCATCGGACCCTGCCCAACATGGGACCTACCCTGCAATGTCCGGCCTGGCCTCGGGGCACCCACAGGCCAACATCCCCCACCTGGAGACCACCCCACCACGCGCAAGTAGTATATTGGGAAACTGTACTCACCCCCTTGTGGTTGCTGTGATGCCCTCAAGCGCCCATCTAGCTCTGGATAGGCCACTGCCAGTATGCAGGCCATCAGGGGGATCAGGGTTCGACGGGCACCCCTTCCTAGTTGGGAGGCAATCCCCAGCTGGGGCTCCGCCGTCTTCCTTGCCCAGCATCTCAGGTCCTCCCACCGTTTGCGACAGTGGGTGCTCTGCCTGCCGTAGACCCCCAGGGTCCGCACGTCCTTGGCGATGGCATGCCATATACCCTTTTTCTGATGGGCGCTGACCTGCAGGAAAAGAAACATAGAAAAAGGTATCAGTCATACCGTTCGGCCTGTTACACTCATGGCCCACCATAGCCCTCACATCCCCTTATCCACAGACACGGCCAAACATACATGCAGCACGCTGTCCAGAACCCTTCCACCAACCCCCCCTACATGAGGCCCTCACACACAGCACTCCATGCATTCATTCCCCTTGCATCATGCTCACACTGTACTCACCTGTTGGTCGGGAGGCCCATACAGCATTCGGTACTGTGGTAGGACCCCATCCACCAGTCTCTCCAACTCCGCAGCGGGAAGGCAGGGGCCCTTTCCCCAGTGACACGAGCCATGGTCGGTTCCAGACACAGGTCACAGCAGCACTTGCAGTGTAGGTCCTCTCCTGTTGAAGGTCAGGTAGCAAGTGAGTGAACAGATAGAAAATGGCAGTGACATCCACGGCGGTGTGCACCATCACCGCCGGCGTACATCACCATTGGCCACTGTAACCCATAGGGCCCAATGACAACCAATGAGGATTTGCATGGCGGTTCTCGACCGCCTACCACACCGGCGCACAACGTCAGCGGCATTATCTCATTTCCACCTGTCCATCCTCACAGGACAGGGGGACGCCATTTCAGAGGTGGGGGCAGGCCATGGCACCTAACTGCGCCACAGTACACCTAGGCACCATTTGGGCCTATCAAACAATTTACTGTTACAGTCACAACACAACATGCAATGCAGTGTAGGGTTTGGATATGTGGAATACTGACCCGCTTCTCACTGTTTTGCCCCTGAATTGCAACCGCTTCGGATGAATAGGAGATGGAGACATCCCCCGTGTACAGACCCCAGGTGGACTTGGCAACAATGGAGGAAAGGCACATTATCCTCACCTATAGACTGGACAGGCCTACAATCACAGACCTGTGTGCCCAATTGGAGGCAGACCTGATATCTGCTATCTGTCACCCCACTGGGATCCCCCCTCTTGTGCAAGTCCTATCTGTGCTCCATTTCTTGGCAACTGGCTCCTTCCAAGTGACAGCTGGCTTGACAGCGGGAATGTCTCAGCCAATGTTCTCAATAGTGCTGACCAGAGTGTTGTCTGCTCTGATTAAACACATGTGCCGCTACATTGTTTTCCCCCAGGTGGAGGATTTGGCCACAGTATGCAATGGGACATATCCACAACATTATTGGGGCTAGTGAAGGTACACATATTGCATTTGTACATGTGTTCAGAAATCGAAAAAGCTTTCACTCGATGAATGTGCAGATAGTGTGCCTGGTGGACCAGTACATCTCCCATGTCAATGCTAAGTATCCTGGGTCTGTGCATGATGCCTATAACCTGAGGAATAGCAGCATCCCATATGTGACGGCTCAACTCCAGAGGCACAGAGTGTGCCTAATAGGTGAGCCCATGGTTCCCACCCAGTTGGTGTTGGTGTATGGGTATGGTTTGGGCCATAAGGGTTAGTGTTTGGCTAACAGGTATCCCTGGATATTTGCAGGTGACTCTGGTTACCCCAACCTCTCCTGGCTACTGACCCCTGTGAGGAATCCCAGGACAAGTGCAGAGGAACGTTACAATGAGGCACATGGGCGAACAAGAAGAATCATAGAAAGAATATTCGGCCTCCTGAAGGCCAGGTTTTGTTGCCTCCATCTAAATGGTGGATCCCTGTACTACCCCTGAACCGTATGCCCACTGCCACTGACCGCAGGTCCCTGATCGTCCTGTGTTTGTGAGGTTGCCTGGGGTCTCTGTAGTGGTGGACACATTTCTGATTGACGTGTTGTGGGTACAGAGGTATGGACCCACTGGGTAGATGCTATGCTTGTATTTCTGAGGGGGGAGGCTCTGTGGTGGAATGGGATTGTGCCTGGGTAAACAACTGTCTGGAGATCCCTGATGGGCCAGTTTGGTCATCCAGATCCAGGTGTCCAGAGCTGTTGTCATCACAGTGTGTGTTATCTTGTGCGTGGGTGTGTTGCCCGGTATGGTTGTGATAGCCCTGTCAGCTTTGTATTGTGTGAGTAGTGATTTTGTGGGCTAGGTGATTCTCTCTAATGTGCATGCTTTAGTGATGGGTGTCCATGCAGGGCTGTGAGTGATGTCCATGCATTGGTGGTGCATGCAGGGCTTGGTATTGGGATGGGTGGGTTGTGATGGTGGGGTGTATGTGAGGTGGTGGGGTGATGGGGTGAGGGTAAGGGTGGGGGTATGTGATGGCATGCAGGTAGGGGGGGGTGAAAGTATTAAAGAGTTGACTTACCAGAGTCCAGTCCTCCTGCTACTCCTGCCAGGCCCTCAGGATGCAGTATTGCCAAAACTTGCCCCTCCCATGTTGTTAGTTGTGGGGGAGGAGGGGGGTCCACCGTCGGTCCTCTGTACAGCTATCTGTTGTCTTGCTACCACAGAATGTACCTTCCACCGTAGGTCTTTCCACCTCTTCCTGATGTCATCTCTTGTTCTTGGGTGCTGTCCCATGGCGTTGACCCTGTCCAGGATTCTGCGCCATAGCTCCATCTTCCTTGCAATAGATGTCTGCTGCACCTCTGATCCAAATAGCTGTGGCTCTACCCAGATAATTTCCTCCACCATGACCCTTAGCTCCTCCTCAGAGAACCTGGGGTATCTTTGTGGTGCCATGGGTGTAGTGTTTGTATGTGTGTGAGGGTGTGTGAGGTGATGTGTTGGGGTGTGTGCTGTAAGGTGCGTGGGTGGTAAATGGGTGATGGTGTTCTGTGGGTCTGGTTCTCTGGGTGGTCTTCGTGTCTCTCTCTGTTGTCAATTTTTTTGAGTCATAAAGGGTTGTTGATGTTGTGTGTGTGTGTGTTTTATAGTGGTGTGGGTGTGTGGGTGTGGTATGTGTATGTGTGTCAGGTGTGTGTAGTTTGAATTGTCCAATGTAGTTTTGTTTGGTATGTGTGTGTCTATTTTGAGCGCGGTGGTATGTACGGCCAATGGTTTACTGCAGTTGAATGTCTGCCACAGTGATTAGTGGGTAATAATGCTGTGGGCGTAGTTCTGTTGGCGTAACGGTGTGGGTTTTGCTACTGCCAGTTTATCACTGAGCTTTGGGCTGGCGGACTTGTGTGTGTGGCTGTTTAGTGACAGATTGCTATTTGTGGGTCATAATATGGCTAATGATAAACCACAGCGGCAGTGTTATGTTGGCGGCAGTCGGCATGGGGTAAGTGGAACTTACCGCCAATGTCATAATGAGGGCCATAGTGTCAGTTTTAAGGAAAGTAAGACATTTAATTTAAGACGTTCATAAGTTACAATACAAAACTTGTTGTCTATCTACTGATATATACATGTGGGGCTATAAATGTGGGAAGTATTATCTGTGTCCTTAAAGAATGTATACAAGAACATATGCGATCAATAAGATAATAATCTGACATCCCCATTAGTGAGGCACATTTGAGAGTCACACTCAACCTAATAAATTCCAGCTATTAAGTTGTTTGGTATCAGTCAGACCAAAACGATCCCAAGAGAGGGAAATTGCATGGCCAAGCTAAGGACAAACAAGGTGCGGTAGAACATCAAATTATAAGCAACAGAGGTGGTCATTATGACCTCGGCGGTCTTTTGAAAAGACCGCAGAGGGACCGCTGTGCTGAAGACCGCCAGTGGTGGTGGTTTTCCGCTCGGCGTATTATGACTGTTGGCAGCTCTCTGTCCTTTTTCAGACGGAGAGCCGCCAACAGCCATACTGGCGGGCGGCGGGGAAGTGGAGGTTGCTCCACCTCCACCGCCGCGCCAACAGAACATCGCCCACCGAATCACGTCCTGTGATTCGGCGTGGCGGTGTTCTGTTGACGGTGTGGTGTCGGCGGAGCAGCCCCCATGGCTCCCGTCCCCTCCCGGAGGATCGACGGACCAGTTAAGTCTATCGTCCGTTAGGGGAGGGGGGTGTTGTGTGTTGTGTGCGTGCATGGGGGTGTGCGTCTGTGTATGTAGAGGGGGTTTGTGAGTGCGTGTATGCTTGCGGGGTGTTGCGTGTTTGGGAATGAGTGCGTGTATGTCTGTGGGTATGTCTGTGTGGATGTGTGCGTGTATGTTTGAATGTGGGTGTGCATGTCTGACTGTGTGTGTGGATGTTGGCATGTATGTCGGTGTGTGTGCGTGTATATGTGTTGGTGGTGCCTGCGTGCGTGTCGTGTGTGAGTGAGTGATGTGATGTTGGGGGTCGGGGTGAGGAGGGGGGCCCTGCCACCTTTGGGGGGTGGCAGGGGTGGTTGGGGGGTTTGGGGAGGGAGTTGGGGTGGGGGAGACCCCTATCAGTGCCAGGGAAGGAATTCCCTGGTACTGATAGCGCTTACCACCATGGATTTCATGGCGGTTTCAAACCGCATGAAATCCATGGCGGTCAGCCGGGTCCAAATACCGCCGGCGGTATAGTGACGCCCACCGGGCTGGAGACCCAGGTCTCCAGCCCGGCGGGCGGAACGGAGAACCGGCGGATGACCCATGGCGGTAACCGCCATGGTCATAATTCCAAAAAAAAGACCGCCAGCCTGTTGGCAGTCTTACCGCCGCTTCTTTGCCTTCCGCCAGGGTCATAATGACTCCCAGAATTTGGTATGAATCAAGATAATGAAATGTATTATTTTCTGACTTCGGGTGACCTACATAAATGTTTCACCGCCTTTTATGTATGAGTATTGCAACTGTAAGAGTGAAATGGACAGGATTTGGAAATGTTACATGAGAAACTAAATGCATAATGTACATTATGATAATTCTTGAGAACCATTTCTCATGCAGTGTATACCTTTGTTGTACCTTGTGTAACAGGTTGACAATTGATATTGTGTATAGTAGGAGTCAATATAGTGGTTGAAGTTTCATTCAATGTGCTGCCTGTTTGGTCTATGATTGTCACTGGGTTATGGATGCACATTTGGAAATGTTACCTGTGGAACTAAATTCGTATGCAAACTATAATGTTTGTTGAGAACCTATTCTCATGCAGTTTATGTTATTATGTTGTACCTAGTGTAACAGGTTGACAATTGATATTGTGTATAGTATCAGTCAATATATTGGTTGAAGTTTCATTCAATATGTTGCCTGCTTGGTCTATGATTGTCATTAGGGTGTGGCTACACATTTTAATTAACCAACTCCAATTTTAACCATTTGGTTAACCTATTTTAGCTTTTATTGATACACATCGGTACTCATCTCTTGCATGTAAACACCTTTTTGAGCTATTTATAAGGACCACCTATATTATAGGCACAAGCTAGATTAGATAATTCTTCTATTGTTTTACTTTCTTTCTGGGGTACTTCTCTTTCTTTTCCATATATGCTTCTATGAAGTTGCTTTCACATCCCATCAAATGTAGTCTTTGTTTGGCAATCAAATTTAGGTGAAAGAGTAACGTCTATTAAAAATGGATCGAATTTTTACATGAAGCAGGTTGCCCACACACTTTTGGGTAATCTATTTGAGGTAATTTACATGTGTGTAAGCTCTAATATGGTTTACAAATACAGGCGCTGACATTAAGAAATGGCAGAAAATCATGGAAGGTTCACATAACACAGACATAAGGTTTGTCCTCTTTCAATTTCCGTGGTTCATCGATGGTCTAGAGAGTGCTGGTAGAATTCGTGGTGCGACATTAACATTGTATTTGCTTCATTTCTATTACAGAGTGAAATGTGGCACCTGTTTAAATTGATGAGGGCGACAGCCGCCATTTTTTCAAACATTTGCGGTGGAAAATTCTCTTGTGCGGCATGTTATGGTTACAATTTGGTGAGTGATGTGAGACTTTGGCAGTTTAGAAAGATGTGGCATTATGTGGTTGGAGACAGTATGATATCGAGCAAGATAGCAAAGGGAAGACGGATACTTTTATGAAACTCATTCATGATGTGTTATAAAACCTTCAGGTTGCTTAATTTAAGTTTGTGACGTGTTTGGTCAATATACTTTTAGGGAGACAACAATGACTGTAATGGCATAAACTTATGATTGCACTCAATGCCTGAGGTTTGTGGCAGTGACCATTCTGACAACTGGATGGTGTGTTATTTATTTACATTATAATGTTTGCTGTGGAATTTTCATATATGGGAGCCAGAGGGTATTGTGTACATAGTGGGCTGCATCAGGGGTCATCCATGTTGTCTTATAGTATTGTAGTGATTTGGGAAGAGGTCACAGTGCATGGATAATTACCAGCAAATGGGATTGTGATGATGACTATATGATTTGGTGACTTTTAACAGGTCTTGTCTAGGACATATCATGGGCCAATATAATTTTTGCAGCACTTTTATAATTATTGAATGTCTAGGAGTAGGTTTTTATGAGGAATTTGTTCCGAGCATCTTTATCTTCTTCTTGTATATGATTGTGATTAGGAATACGTTTTTTTCAAATTATGCTGTCCATGTGCTCATTCATGTACAAGTAATTTTGCAGGGCTATTATGATTCACATAGTCTGTATTAAGTCTTGTTATTACACAACTCTATGGACTTGATTCTTGTGGGTGATATCATCCATCTATGTATTTACTGTGTTGATTGTAGGGCTGGTTGCTGTTTTCAATTAAGTCAGCTTGCATCAGAAGAGCGACAACTATTTCTAACCTACTACCGGAGTTATTTCTTTCATGCTTCGTTTGGATTATACAGTATAAAGATAAGGTTGGTGCAGCCCTTGGATCTCATAATGGGTTTCATTTTATCAGATGTGTTTTGTCAGAATTGTAAACAGTAGGTTTGTTGATAACCTTTGATCTTTTTAAAATCCCAGCCATTTTGTTTGTCTTCATTTAAGGTCGGACCATTAACCTTTAAGGAATGAAAAGACTTGATCTAGTCTGAATCGATTTATTGTTGGGGCTCACAGATTTAGGTAACCATTTTTTAGGTCTCTGCATCTCATGCACTTCTCGGTATTGGGGTCTCTACTACCACACCATTTACTAACTATACCCTCCTTTGTATTACAGTTTTTCTTGGGTTTATGTTTTTATGGTTATAATGGGGTGTTTGTCACTGTGTTATGCGTTGGTAATGGGTGTTCTGATCTCTGCTTCTTGGTAGAATATATGGCATTTCTTGTGGTGTCAGGTAGGTGTAACATGGTGTTTCTACGTATATTTGTTCTTGTTTTCTTCCTCACTAGATCTACCAGGTGAATGACTGCTCTTATTCAATTTCTATCAATGATAAATGTTTTTGGTTTATGGTTTCTTCTTTTTATATGTGCTACTACATCAGCCTTGAGAAAGCCCTATGTTTGGGACAACTTGAAGTATCTACTCAACATCATCATTATAACATCTGTAATCAATAGTCTGAATTGTGCTGAAGAAGAAGTAAAAAACATACCTACTATACCATATGGAGTTTTGGATTACTTTTAGACTTAATATTGAAAAATGAGAGAATATTGTGTCATAGGAGGCTGGTTATATTAACTATAGTTAGGGGGTTCGCAGTAAGAATTGAATAATGAATTTGTCAAGTGCTCAGTCCAGCAACGGAAGGACCATGAACATTCGAAACAATTAAAAACACTAGAAAGTCCATTCACAAAACGTTCTCAATAGAAAAATTACAATTACGTTTGCTTGTCTTCACTCTGCGGAGCCGGTGAGGAGAGAATAGACGTTGGGGGACGAGATGGGAAGGCGAAGAGGGGAATGAAACTAGTGGCATCAAAACAGAATCCATGTTAACTAATATGGCGATTTTGTGAAAATGTGGCACAAATAAATTGCATTAAAACACTTCTTTAAGTCAGATTTAACGTGTTTCAACTACAATCACAATAATTAAATATTTAGAATGTTGGTCCAACATAAAAATATTATTTATCATCATCATCATTTTTTCACGAAAATATATGTATAGGAAACATGGCCCTACTACTACTAGCAAATGGCTGAAGTGAGCTCACCCTTTGGGCCCGTGCTGCGAGTTATGCTATGTGAAAGACACGTCAATGATTCCATAACAGACCAATCAGTGACAAGGGCTGGCTGATAGCGCCTGTAAGTAAATATACACATAATTTTAGAAAATCAAACGGTCTTGGCCAGCACCAGACCAAAAAAAGTAGAGATCATCATAAACAGAGCTTGCAAAAGCAGGATGAATAAAAAGTACACATTAAGCGGAGCTCTAAAGGTTTCAGATGGCCATCTACAGATTCTCCTGTCAAGATGAATGTGTTTGATGAGTAGATGAGGCATAAATGAAACCAGAGTAGGAAGATAAATTAAATCCAGAACACAAACGACCTGGATGAGAAATGTCAAAAGTGTAAAATCGAGGTGGAATGCAGCTTGTAACCCAAAGAATTGTTGAAGAAACTGGTACATATGTCTAGGGGAGGGCAACTGAGGACAATTCATGCTTTCCAAGGAAGCAGGGTCAGAAAGTGCCAGGAATAGTTAATTGTGAAGACAACTCTGGAGTGGCTGATTGTCTCAGTCTGAACAAGGCCTATACTCAGTAGAACGTGGTTTGTCAGATACATCACTTTTTATTTCAAATAAGGCTATAGATGTCTCTACTCCTACTAGAAACATGTTTGTTTCTGGTTTTGACAGACATTTTTGCTCTCTCTTTCATGCACTGCCTCTATAAAAAGAGGTGCTTTTGTACATATTTTCCTGAAGAGAGCATACTTTACAAAGCAATGCCTTACTTTCTCACTTGACTGACCACTTGCTTTCTCCAAAAACAATCCTCTCCTGGTTTATGTACCCTTCTAGTTGTGCAGTATATGCTTCGAACTGGCAATTAGCTGACTGCTGTGTACAGCTGTGTAAATGCTCATGCACCATTCAAAATGTTGAAGTATATAGGTAAATTATTCATCAAGATGCTTTTAGCGTGATTCAGATTTTGTTGGTGTCCATCTAAATGGATGATTGTGGAATTTACGTTTTGCACACTTGTGCTAAGTTGTTTCACTCAGCAGCAGTTACTGTTTTCTGGGGTGGGCGTTGCCATGCGTCAGTGTTAGTAAAGTTGGAGCGTTCTCTCTTGTTAGTTTTGGCGAAGTAACGATTGTGTCAGCTACTTCCCTTATGTTCTGTAACTGGACACGTTTGAAGGAGACAAAACACTGAGGCCCATATTTATAATTTTTTAGCGCCGCATTTGCGTAAATTTTTTACGCAAAAGCGGCCCAAACTTGCAAAATACAATTGTATTTTGTAAGTTTGTGCCGTTTTTGCGTCAAAAAGCGGCGCAAATGCGGCGCTAAGAAAGTACAAATATTGGCCTCAGTAGCCCTAGGAGGGAGGAGACGTGGGGTAAGGTAAGTCCTTGAGATTTTTTTGCTATGTGCTTTCATACGGCTGTAACTTAATTTCCAAAGACCTTTCAGATTGGGCGGTAGCACATTGCTTCTGAGTTGATATGCTTGCAGAAAATGCAAAAGGCAGGTCTGACTGGGAATTGAAAGCAGCTCACTCAAAAATTTTCAAACTAGCCCTACTCACATCTTCCCCGCTCTTTCTTTCTCTCTTTCCATTGACTCTTTTTACGTCTCTCGTCGTTTCCCCTCTTGCTTTCTCCTCACCATCCCGCTGATCTCTCTCGCTCTCTTTCTGCTCTCTCTCGTCCACCTCTATCTTTCTTTATGTTCTCTCTCTCTTTGCTAGTGTGTGCTGCAATAAAATGACAGACTGCCAAGGCAGTCATAGGACATCAAAATCAGCCCCTGAAAGCCCCAGCCTCTGAGGAAAAATCCCTGAATAATGGCCAGTCCAGTCCTGGCTAAAGATCTCCCTTAATTAGTTTGGGGTCCTTTTATACACTTGATGCAGTGCACCCATTTTGCTTTGTTGACTGTTCTGTAATATCCTTTGCTCTGCAATGTGTTTCATCCTTGTGGAAGTGATGTCATATTAATTACTGTGCTTTCCTCTTGGTGTTGCCTAGCTTTGCATTATGCCATTTGTTGTATGTCCTAAATTGTTATATATTTGTTCCTTTTTGTGGAGGCAATTGTTAATGTCCAATATATATTGTATTAGAAGGTGTTTAGGCTTTGGATCTTTGGCATCTGTTGACCAATTTATATTCTTGATACTTGACATCTGATGACCAACTCTTTACAGTATTGTACATGTGTTGGAATTGGGCTTAATTTACATTATTAATTGGTCTGTTGTAGATTGGTTAGATTGATTTAAGTGATGGGGTGGAACTTGTTCCATGTTAGAAAGGTATTGTGGGTTATATTACAAAGTGGACTACTTCAGGATTATGAGTCAAAATTAGGCCCAGTGTATGTCTGACTGCATGGGTGGAGCCCCTAACAAGTTGGTTGAATTCCAAGGCTTCAAATCCCATTCTAAAATGTTTTCTCTCTGACGTCTAACTTCCTAAGCAATAATATGTTCTCAAAGAGCCTCTGAAAGAGAAGCTTTGCCTTTGGATTTCAACAAGTTAGGGACTGCTGTCGCCTGGTGTATTGTTCGTAATCACCACAATGGATTCACTCACTTAAACACATTGTGCATTTTGTTGCTGTGCATTCAAGGGGCCTGTGTAATTATTTGGATCCCCTCCATGGCATGGCATTTGACTAGTACCACCACCTCTGTGTCAGTTTTTCTAATTTTTTTGGAACGCTTTTATATCTGTGTCTGAGTAGTTTATGCATAATGGAACTTGAAGTGCTTCTATACCAGGTTGTGGGGAGGCCCATGATGTGCTACACTTTTTCACTGAATGTAGTCACAACTAATGTGACCTTTCCACATATGCACACAGATCATGAACCGGTTTGAATGAAAAATATGCCAGGCATTTTTCATAAGTCTTACAATGAATTACCACGAACAGTCAAGGTGCCTTTTAGGTTTTTGACTTCACTCTCTGCTTTTAAGTGGCATTCTGTTTATAGTCCTCATCATCAAACCTAGGTTTGATAAATATATATATACACCCAGGATCATGTAATTGGTATTCTAATCTTTATTCTAAATGCCTTAACAATAACACCATTCCTTTACTTCTGGGAAAGCCTGTCTTTATTTGTGCTTCTCCTTCCCTGTACTGCTCAAGACTACTGCTAGAAATTGGGTTTCTGGTTGGCAGAGGTATGCACTCTGTCCAAGCAGAAACCACAATCCTAAACAGGGTAAGTCAGATACACACCTTAAATTAACATTGTGTGCACTCTCTGGTAGTTTGACACAGAGCAGGCAGGCTGAATTTAGTAGACAATGTGTAAAATATTTGTGCAACACTTAAAGCAGTAACAAAGTGAGAACACTACACAAAAATAATTCACACCAAGTTAGAAAAATAGATAATAATTTAATAAACAAAACAAGACCAAAACAACAAAAATCCAATAAGTAGAAGTCGATGAATTGCAATTGTAGTGCTTAAAAGCTTAAAGCGCCAACCGGGGCTATTCGGTCGTTGTGGACTGCGGAATATCCAAAGCTCAGGCCAACAACGATGGAGTGAGGGAAGGCTACAGGGACCAACCTTGTCCAGCTGAAACAGTGCCTTGTGTGAAGAGTTGCATCGACATTCAATAAATCAATCAAAAAATTTATAGAGCGCGCTACTCACCTGTGAGGGTCTCAAGGCGCTTGAGGGGGGGGGGGGAAAGGATGGTCACTGTTCGAACAACCATGTCTTGAGGTTCTTTGTGAAGAGCAGGAGGTCTTTGGTTTTGTGGAGGTTGGTGGGGAGGGAGTTACAGGTTTTGGGGGCGAGGTAGGAGAAGGACCTGCCTCCTGTGGTGGTGCGTTGGATGCGGGGGACTGTGGCTAGGGCGAGGTCGGCTGATCGGAGGTTGCGGGTGGGAGTGTGGAAGTTCACTCTGTCGTTGAGGTAGGTTGGGCCGGTGTTGTGGAGGGATTTGTGTGCGTGGATGAGGATCTTGAATGTGATTCTCTTGTCTATGGGGAGCCAGTGAAGGGATCTGAGGTGTGGCGAGATTCGTTCGTGGCTGGGGAGGCCAAGGACGAGGCATTCGGCTGTGTTCTGGATTCTCTGGAGTTTGCTTTTGAGTTTGAGTGTGGTGCCGGCGTAGAGGGCGTTACTGCTGCTGATGAGTGCATGGGTGACTGTCTTCCTGGTCTCTGGGGGAATCCATTTGAAGGATTTTTTTAGAGTGCGGAGTGTGTGGAAGCAGGAGGAGGTTAGAGCATTGATTTGCTGTGTCATGGAGAGGGAGGGGTCCAGGATGATGCTGAGGTTGCGTGCGTGGTTTGCGGGGGTGGGTGTGGGGCCTAGGGCGGTGGGCCACCAGGAGTCGTCCCATATGGTTTTGTTGGGGCCGAAGATGATGATCTCGGTTTTGTTGGAGTTAAGCTTGAGGTAGTTAGTTGTCATCCAGTTGGCAGTGTCGAGGAGAGAAGCGTGTAGGTTGGTTTTGGCTGTGGTGGGGTTGCGGGTGAGGATGAGTTGGGTGTCATCTGCATAGGAGAGGATAGTGATTCCGTGTGATCGGAGGATGTTTTCTAGGGGGATCATGTAGATGTTGAAGAGTGTGGGTCTGAGGGAGGAACGTTGGGGGACTCCGCAGATGATCTTGGTAGCGGTGGAGTGGAAAGGTGGAAGGCGGACTCACTGGGTCCGGTCGGTGAGGAAGGAGGTGAGCCAGTCTAAGGCTTTGTGGCAAATTCCTATGTTGTGGAGGCGTGTGTGGAGTGTGTGGTAGCAGACAGTGTCAAAGGCTGCGGAGAGGTCTCGGAGGATGAGTGCAACGGTCTCGCCTTTGTCGACTTTGGTCCTGATGTCGTCAGTGCATGCGATTAGGGCGGTTTCCGTGCTGTGGTTCTTGCAGAACCTGGATTGTGAGGGGTCAAGAGTGTTGTTTTCTTCGAGGAAGTGGGATAGGCGGGCGTTGACTAGTTTCCCGGCAACCTTGGCGGGGAAAGGGAGGAGGGAGATGGGGCGATAGTTGGAGAGGGTCTCCGGGTCGGCTTTGGTATTTTTTAGGAGAGTGGTGATTTCCCTGTGCTTCCAGGGGTCTGGGTAGGTGGCGGAGTCGAAAGAGAAGTTGATGATGTCGCAGAGTATGGGGGCGATGGTTGGGCTGGCTTTGTTGTGGATGTGATGTGGACAGGGGTCGGAGGGGGATCCGGAGTGGATAGAGTTCATGGTTTTTTCGGTTTCTTCGTGTGTAGTGGGGGCCCAGGTGGTGAGTGTGGTAGGGGGGTCATGAGTGGGGGTTGAGTTGGGTGAGTGAGGGGTGTGTGTGGTATGAAGCTGTTGTGGATGTCCAGGAGTTTGTGGTGGAAATGGTTGGAGAGGGCGTTACATAGGGGCTGTGTGTGTGAGGGGTGTATGTTGCTGGCTTTGGGTTTGGCTAGTTCATTAATGATGGTGAAGAGTTCTTTGCTGTTGAAATTTTGAGATTGAGGATCCGCTGCGAGGAGCAGTAAAGACGATCGCATGTGATGCATCAGTTCCAATCCACACAGTCAGGGGATGTGTAATCATCGAGCTGTGCAGACGGCGATGCGATGGTGATGTGCTGAAACTTATGGTGATGCGTTGATCCTGAGCAGTGAAATCTGCGATGCGAAGCACTCATCTGCAGCGGCAGTGCATTGGCATCAAGGAGTGATTCGGCAGTCCGATCTGCGCAGTGAGGGGGATGCATAGATTTCCATTTTGCAGAACCCACTTCCAAGGGCCCAGAACACGTTTGGCACCACTTGGCAGGATGGGACTCACAGTTGGGGGAGTACAGAAGCTGTAGAAGAGGTGAGTGAAACCTTTGATGTCCTGAGACTTTAGAACAGGAGGCAAGCCAGCAAGCACTTGGGGTCACTTTGGTTCTGTGGATGTATAGATGCAGGGCCAGTCCTTCTCACTCCCAAGCAAGGAAGGCAGCAGGCAGAGCAAAGTAGGAGGCCAGAAAAGTCCAGCAGAGTTCAAGCAGAGTAACAGTCCCTTTAGCAGCACAGCAGTCCTTCTTCCTGGCAGAATGTCCTCAGGTCCAGAAGTGTACGATTTGGTGGGGTTTGGGGTCCCATTCTTATACCCAGTTGTGCCTTTGAAGTGGGGGAGACTTCAACAATAGGCCTTTGAAGCACACAAAGTCCCTGATCTTCCTTCTCTGGTTCCAGACACACCACAGGGGTTATGCAGCTTTTTGTGAGGGCTCAGGACCCAGCCTATTCAGGTATTCAGGTATGTCAGCTCATCTTGCCCATCCTGCCCAGGAAGATCCATCAATATGTTAGTGGCCCACAAGGATGTGGGTGGCCCATCAAGCACACATATGCTCCCATTGTGTTTGGCTGTCTAGAGGGAATGCAAAAAGCTCAGCTGCCCCCTACCCAGAAATGTATTCAGAGACAGGCAAAGGCATAGAATTGGGAAAGTAAGAAAATTCCACATTCCTAAAAGTGGCATTTTCAGACTTGCAGCTTAAAATACAACTCCACCTTAAGTTGTGATTTTAAATTGTGAGTCCAGAGATGCCAAACTCGAAACATCTATCTAGTCCCAATCAGAAAATAAACTTATAAAACGTATGAAGGCGATTCCAATGATAACCTATAGGAGAGCTAGGTCTTGCATTGGTGAAAAAATAATTTTAGATTTTTTCACTACCTGGACATGTAACACTTAAAGGTACATGTCCAACTTTTTAAATACACTGTACACTGCTCTTAGGGCTGTCCAGGGTCTACCCTAGGGGTGACATATGTATTAAAAAGGAAGGTTTGGGCCTTGGCAAGTGGCTAAACTTGCCAGGTCTTCATGGCAGTTTAACACTGAACACACAGGCCCTATGATGGCAGGCCTCAGACATGTTTAAAGGGCTACTGAAGTGGGTGGCACAATCAGTGCTCCATTCCCACTAGTAGCATTTAATGTACGGGCCCTGAGCACCAACAGTGCACTTTACTGGGGACTTATAAGTAAATTAGATGTGCCAACTGTGGATAGGCCAATATTACCATGTTTTACTGAAAGAGAACTTGCACTTTAGCACTGGTCAGTAGTGGAAAGTGTCCAGAATCCTAAAGCCAGCTAAAAAAAAGTCAGAAAACAGGAGGTCAGAAGACAGAAAGTCAGGAGAAGCCACGCCAAGGATGTCATATCTAACAACTGTCTTTTTCTTCCATTGATATTCTGTCCAATTCTTTGGAAGTACCTTATTTGTAAACACAGGAGGATTATGTGATCATTGTGCCTCACTGTCCCTTCCAGGACACAACACAGATATTCAGGTCTTCCAGACATTTGGCATTATATTTTTTCAATGACCAATCACTGTCATTGTTCCATGTACAGGAGAGTTAGAATTAACCAAGAGATTGATATCCAATGTTATCACTTAAGATACATGTTTAACAACATAAACATCATAAATAATTGCAATCTGTCCTGTGCAGATGTGCTGTATCTTTATTCACTTTATTTATAAGCTTGGGTAGTATTTGATGAAATAACCAATACATGATTTTTGGACTCTGCTGTGAATCCATCATATTAATGAGGTCTTACTCACAGTGAGATTCTATTTACTTATGTTTAAAATTGTTTTACGCTGTAAACACCAGTGCCCTCTTCTTAAAGGAAGATCCACTGCTGTGAAGCTGGGTGTAAGAGGCTCTGCATGGGTTATGCCTGAACAGGTATACAAATGAATGTGCACACATATGTGCAGGCTGAGCGCGGAAGATTGTTGTCTCGCAATAACATACATTGTGGGAGCGTGGAAGATTGTTGTCTCACAATAACATACATTGTGGTTAATGGACCCCAAATAGAGACCTATAATTTTATTGAAAATTCAAACAGAAAGATTTGCTTTCTTTTTGGCTAATGTGTAAAATCTGTAATGTTTAAACTATTTTTACACCTTTGCTAAAATCTGTCTATTTCATAATGTTTGATTGACATGAGGAAGGAAGGCAATCGACATGCCTTTCACTGCAAAATTGGGGTCCAGGTTGTTATCAAGAGACATACAATAATTTTTGTATTTTAAAATTTGGGACATTTCCCTGAGACAGCCTTAGTGGAATTCAGGCTTTCCCCAGAGACAACCCTAGTGGAATTCAGGCTTTGTGCTACCCTTGGTGGCCAGGGTATTTACTCTCTTGGCAGTTTAAAGTTCCACCTCAACAATACACCCGTCATTAGGGTTTAGCCTTTTCCTTGGAAAGGATCAGCGTGGCACATAACTCTCCATAAAGGAATTAACTGCCTCTCTCTGACTGGCAGGGACCTTTCAGGGAGGACAAAGCCAGGTCAAGCAGACACCTGTCTGCAATCAAAACAGGAAGATTTATTTTAAGCTTTAAGGAAAGAAACCAGACCTTGGCAGTCAGAGCGTGGCTCTGACAGATAGACCTTTTCCAATGGTGCTTCAGACTGTTGTTTCGAAACTTCCTAGGGTGATCTGAAGGGGTTTGAATGGCAGGTGGCTGCTCCCTGGAAGTGCCAGTAAGGGGTGGAGGACTGATACAGCAAATCTGTAATGAATAGGGAGTGCCACCACTTAGAGGCCTAATTCTCAATTTTCAACCCCACCCCCTGAAAATGGAATATTCTTTGAGAAGCTTAGGTGAACCAGAAGAAGAAGGAAAAACTTATAGTGAGGATGAACTTCTGTCTGGAGTAGAGGGTCACTCTGGACTTGTACTTTATGGACCTTTGTTTCACTCTGTCTCCAGATCTTATGACATCAGTTCCCCACCCGATCCTTAGGGCCAGTAGAGTATGACCTTGCTGGTCAACTTGAAGGAAAAAGGCCTTCTTTGATGTCTATGGGCTGGTCCTGGCTGTAGTTGCCCCTATGAGTATGTAATACAGGCACCTACTGGACATAGAATCGCCATGCAAGTGTCTGAAGGCCTTTGTGCTTGAGACGTGTAGGGAGAGAATGTGGAATGCTACTGCAGGAAGACCACATATCAAGATCATAACCATGGAATGAAGAGAAGGGCAGTCCCAGAGCTCTTTCAACCCACTGCTGCTAGGAGGAAGCAAACGTGCATAGAGGTAGCAATAAACAGTCAGAACCTCAAGTAAAATACCTCTAAAGTGCAGGGCCTGAAAGGAGCACTCCTGAGGGCTGTAGTGTGCTACTAGGTCCATGAAGCCACACACCCTATCCTAAACACCTCACCAAGCCAGCAATATCTTCATACAATGATACTCCTTATAAGTGCCTCTCTTGTGTTTTCAGCAGATCCCCTGAGACATGTAGGGCTGCGAAGATGAGACAACTCAAACCTCGAACATTGGTTCTCAAGATATTCTTTGGGGAAAAGTGGCCAGGTAGGTCTTCCTGCTAGGTTACAAGTAACCAAAGTGCTATGTTCTTTCAAAATAGCCACATTGAAGGTTGAAAACCACAAAAGCAACTGCCACCAGCATGTGGAGCCCCGGACGTGTCTTGATTGGGCCCTTGAAGCAGCGTGAGTTTTTCCCCAGGCCCTGGATAGCCCTGGATGTGCACCTTTCTCCACAGGATGTACAGGAGGGGAGCAACAGGTGCAGAGGGAACATTGAGGTACCCTGGCCAACAATGACAGAGTAAGTGCTGGGGCAAGCTGAGAGCAGACATGGACTGCATAGCTCAAGGGCTGCCAATCTGTTCCACCAGCCTGTGTGCATGTGTCCCCATGAAGGTGCAGCAGGCACTCAGAAATAAAACGAGAACTGAGTGCAGCATCAAAGTAAAATAAAGGATAAAAAATAAAGAATCACTGACACAGTGAACAAACCAAATACAAGCCCTCAGGGCTAAAGGCATGCCCTTATAAAGCCTATGGATGACCTGAAAATGTGCATATTCAAATTTGTGTTACCTCAGGAGGGGCAGGGGCCCCGCCAGAATCGTTTTGTATAGTATGGGAGCTGCTGTGCCACATGTGCACAAGGTCCTACTAGAGCACCCCTACAATTCTTTGAGAATATGCTACCATAAATCTTTTGGAGCCTTGAATTATTGTCCCCAGGAGAGGCTGAGGAAGGATCAAGTGCTGATGAGACTGATTTTTAGTTTGTTTTAGAACTGCCTTGACCCACTGAGTTTCTGGCTTCGCTATGAATGCTAAAGAACTTGCTTCGTAGTATAAGAAGACCTTCATTTCAAAGCTTATTTTATTGTGGTGTTTGCCATGAAGAGTATATCGAAGCCTTTTTCGTATGGCGTTTTGACAGTTAAAGTAAAAATAAATCCACACCCGAAGTTCCATCACTAACTTGTTCAATGCTGTTGACATGCTCATATTCTACTGCTGGATCTGTAGTGACAAAACCAGTAGGCCCAACTTTTTATAATTATTTAGTAGGGAATTGTTGGCTTATGGACTACTGGTGATTAAACCACTAAAGGTGCCTCATACATAACGGGACTAGTTTGCAATTAGGGGGTTAGTTGGTGATTGCGATCTTTCCTTAAAGTGTGCCCCTGGAGATTTGAATATGTGTGCAATCTTGTGTAGTATTTAGTGTTGCATGTGTCATAGTACTCATCAAGAAAACTCTTTGGACATTGATTTATTTAGGGCTATTTGTAGTGTTTCGACTTCTAATTTTTTAGTCCACAGCACTGTCCTGAGTAAGCCTTGGACTGCTGTGCCTCGTGGGTCAAATCCAAAAAAGGAGCACTTGGTTACTAGTTTGGGTATCCGCGGACACCAGGAGCTAAAGTCTTTGATTGTTATAGTTAGGGCTCAGTGTCTTCTGATTGCTCTGGGAACCACTAAACCATTTCCCACAGAAAGTCAATATATTCGTATATCACTGACCCAAAATGTGATATTGTGTATGAGAAAGGCATCTTAAATGCAATAGTAACAAAGGGTAAAGGCTTTCTGATCGCCACAGGATCTCTTCCGAGATCTCTAAATTACACTAGCTTATATTCAGTCCAGACTGGTATCTTAGAATTCCTAATGCTCTCTGTTTAGTAGACGCTTGAAGGAGAATAAAACCTCAATGTGACAAAGGCCTGCTCTCAGTGCTTAATTTGTAAATAGAAAGGTGCCGGTGCCCAAAGCCCTCCTCTTAAACACGCGGCTGCTGCAGTTAAATGTGCGAACACAGAATACTGAGGCAGCGTAACCCTGAAGCCATCTCGGACCTCTTCAATCCATTTAAAGCCATTGCCTGCCCCTTCAACTCACACCTGCAGCTTTCTGCTTTCTCCCTTTGTGACGCTTTTTCGTTTTTCTCTTCCTCAGTCTGTCCCAAACGTGTCTTTTGCTCGCTGCAAATGCTTGAGGCAGTAGACTAAGCGCTGGCCCTAAAAAATAAGTACCGGTGTTCAGCACCGGAAATAACAAGCACAAATTAAGCACTGCCTGCTTTCCATGTACCTCACAGAGAAACCTTTAGGCAACAACACTGCAGACAACCACTTCTCAGTGGAAGTATAATCTGGCACTGTTTGATTAATATCAAACTCCAGGAAACATCTGTCATGGGTTTATAACCCAGCAGTAACTTGGATCTGTTTTGATAGCAGATATTAGTTCACACAGCTCTTCTCATCCCTTCTTTTCTCAACTCCTCGATTGTCCATTGCCATTTAACCGTAATTAGAAATAGACTCTCTTCACTGAAATGCTCAAAAAATGGCGGCCAAGCACACTCCAACGAAGATTAAGACAGAATGAAATTGATTTTCATATATACAGCTGAAAGAGTACTTGACATGAAAACGCGTAATGTATGCATAAGCGTGTGTGGGCCTTAAACACCCCTTGTACATCGTATACATCTATTACTGTGAAAGGGAGTCCTTTGCATTCAGCTAATACGTGATCTTGGTGTACTTTAATATATCAAACAGTAACATTTCAAAGTACAAAAGTGTTCACCCTACACACTGAATTTAATGACAACCACAAACATTTGGCATATGATGGGCCGCATTCCTGGTAGCAGGGAAGTACAGTGCGGTAATTTTACACTGGGGAGAATCCAAAATTGCACCTTGCAGATTTTCCTGGTGTTAAATTACTGCACTATTGTGAGTTTGTGAATAGCATGCAGATTAATCACACCTAAAACTGCACTTTTCCCTCATTGCACATTTTTCGCAGTGGAAGTTTCACCGGGGAAGTGAACAACTGGAAAATTTGCACCTTATTCAAAATTACCAGTCGCCTCGTATTTAAAGCCTATGAAACCAATACTCACTGGTAAACTTCATTACCCGGAATAAGATCCTCCCCAACCCACTCTTACGGATTGGGGGAGGGCCTGCCTTCAATCCATACGACTGGAACAAACAGCCTCTTTTGTGTACCTTAAAATTATGCAATAACATGTCAGAAATTAGAACAACAGTAAGATCCGTTGCTATATCTTTACAATATTTATTTAGCAGCAACTGTACGACGTGAGTAGGCTGCACATTTTTCTCGAAACAATATTTGCTACAGGCTAAATACAACATTATTTTGAACCTCTGGGAAATGCCTAGTGTCACGTGGGAGCAGCTTCCACTGTAACGGTTTTAAAAAGTGTCACAAGGAAAACCATTTATCTTCAAGGGCAGCTGAGGCTATACAAATCAATTCTTTTCCGGTGTTCTTCTTAATACAATTTATTAAAGCAAAGGTTTTGACTTTGTGTCCTTGGCTCTTTTTCATCTTCTTAACCACCCTCTCCCCAAACCCTGGTTTCTAGTGACTTCGCATAATGAATCATAGATTGTTGTGGTCATGGGAAAACAATATTCACTCCCAGGAACTCCCAGGAACCCACTGTACAAGAAGAATGCAATTGTGTTTTGTGAAAGGAATGACTTATAGTAGTAAAGCTCAATTGTGCAAATGAATTTCTTCCTAATACATCTAGACATTTTCACAGTGAAGCTCATTGCACTTTGCTGAAGAGCATCTTTTTGTCGAAAGGGTTACTGACATAAAATGATACGAAGGACATTTTACCTATATTTTCCACGAATGAGTGTGGTCTGATACTATGCAGTTGCCTAATATGACAATTTGTGGTATGCCTCCTGAATATCGATGAATACAAATATTGAGGACAAAAAAATAAAATTCAAAGTATTGCAAGGTAAGTAGGTAAAGATGTTCTATATCTAGCTCCATTTATATGTACCTGGACGATATATATGTATATATCTCTAAGGTACGTAGTTATAGAGTGGGGAATAGTAAAAATACTTTCCCTTTATATGCATTTACCTTTCGATATTTTGGTTTTCGATATTTTATTGATGGTATTCTTTTATATTGATATTCTTGGCCCGATATTCAGTAGTACAATCGATGTTTATCATAAATATTGTAAGACTGCCATGTTTGTATTTTAATATATTATAAAAAGCTTTGCAAGTTGAATTTACAATTAAAGACTGGATGACCACAACAGTGTTACCCAGAGAATGGTAAAAGTGCTGTTAGAGAAAGAACCATGGGTAGAATCTACAGAGGTATTATAAAAATGCTGGGGCTCTGCTAAATGCACAAAATACATACATGGAATGCATAGATATTCTAGGCTGATCTGGAAATGCCATTCCTCAGTGGTGTATTGTAGGTCTTTAAATACATTGCTGCTCCTTGTGACCTTAAGATATTTGTAAATTTATAATGTAGTCAATCACAGAAAAAGTTTAAGGGGCGTTCAACAATTTTTGCAGTAAAGCACCTTCATGTTTTAAATACTTTGACAACTCAACAGACATAGACAGGTCTGCTGCCAATGACACAAATGTCTCAATTCACAGGGGAATTTTATTAAATACATGGATGTCAGGGAGACCAGATCCTCAGGGTCTGCGCACGTTCCCAACATGTCCACCACAAGACAGCTCCAAAACTCTGATAGAAATATCACAGAGCCTAAGAGAGTCCAAGTGGGGAAAAGGGGATTAGGTAGGGAACAGCTGGGAAGGAGACCTATAGGGAGCAAAAGGTTAAACAACACAATATCAGAATATAAACACATTGACTTTCATTAGACTATGGTTCTAAGCATTGTCTTACTGTAACCATGGATTGTCTACGAAGTGACTTTAACTAGATCTCAAGAGCTCTAGGTACTTGGAACAAATCAAGAATGATTAATGCAATGTTTTCATATTAGCTTATCATAAAATGTCACATAATGTCTAGAATTACAAGAACTTTCTAGAATACTGTTTTAGAACAAACACTGCTTTTTTAACATGAGGACAAAACAATCTCAAACATTCCCTGGAAAACAATTGGAATTGTACTACGGACTCAATGTGCACAAAGACCGTCCCATTCTGAATTTATCATCTTCACAGGAAACCCATAGGCTCAGGATAAATGTGTGTACTTCAACAAACATCACACATCAAAGTATTTACTTGTCATGAAATGATCGCGCACACTGTTGCCGATCTAAACACCAAGTTTTACATGCAAGAAATGAATCGCGCACACTGCTGATTCAAACAAGAATATGTAAATGCCATGAAATGATCGTGCAAGCCTTTGCCGATCCGAACACCAAGTTTTACTTGCAGGAAATTAATCGCACACACTGCCGATTCTAACAAGAATATGTAAATGCCATGAAATGATCGTGCAAGCCTTTGCCGATCCGAACACCAAGTTTTACATGCGGTAAATGAATTGCGCTCACTGCTGATTCTAACGAGAATATGCAAATGCCAAGAAATGATCGTGCAAGCCTTTGCCGATCCGAACACCAAGTTTTACTTGCGGTAAATGAATCGCGCACACTGCCGATTCTAACGAGAATATGCAAATGCCAAGAAATGATCGCACAAGCCTTTGCCGATCTGAACACCAAGTTTTACTTGCGGGAAATGAATCGCGCACACTGCCGATTCTAACGAGAATATGTAACTGCCATGAAATGATCGCGCAAGTCTTTGCCGATCCGAACACCAAGTTTTACTTGCGGGAAATGAATCGCGCACACTGCCGATTCTAACGAGAATATGTAAATGCCATGAAATGATCGTGCAAGCCTTTGCCGATCAGAACACCAAGTTTTACATGCGGTAAATGAATCGCGCTCACTGCAGATTCTAACAAGAATTTGCAAATGCCAAGAAATGATCGTGCAAGCCTTTGTCGATCTAAACACCAAGATTTACATGCGGTAAATGAATCGCGCTCACTGCTGATTCTAACAAGAATATGCAAATGCCAATAAATGATCGCTCAAACCTTTGCCGATCTGAACATCAAGATTTACATCAGAGCAATGATTTGCGTACTCTGAAAGTTTTCACTAGTAGGCCAAAAAACTCAAGAGTCTTTTAGAACGGGGTCGGGGGCCCAGCCTGACCTCTGTCTTACCACCCTGCTCAAGGATCACCAAGATAATGCGGGGCAGGCCTGGAACGTCAAGGAAGGCCTCCGGAACAGGAGCTCAGGAAATTGCTGCTGCTCTGCACCGGGACCTCTGAATAGTAAGCATGTGGAGCTGGGCAGGCTCCCTTATATAGAGTCTGGCCCACCCCATAAACCACACCCAGTCATGCTGCAGAGAAAGCTTCTAGAAGGTCCTAGAAAGGGACCACACCCTAACACAGTCAGTCAGTCTGCAGCAATACCTTACAAATGAACAGTTATTGCAAACACCATAAATAGTGTTTTTCAAGGTTAAGGTCTGCAATGCAAAAGGTTAGTATACTGCATATAAACACAATGCATGAATTATGCTCTTGCATAAAGGCTGTGTTTTTGCATTTTTGTCACCCGTAGAGCGCGCACTGTCCTGATGTTGACAATAGATCTACTTATCACTTAGTATGACCAGATTTTCCTGGAAGACTTCAGCCTCCACTTGGAAAAAGACACTCACTCATCCCCACATGCATGCTAATAAAACAATGACCTGTGCCAAAATTTCACCCGCTCTAGTAAAAAAAAAATCTTATTAGACGTGCTCTTGGCAAAAAAGGTCCTTTTACAAATTTTACCAAGGGGATTGAAACTAAAAAAGGCATTAAGCATGTTGACAAACATGTCCTAGAAACCCTAATGCACTTGGTTAAACTTTCAGCAGATCTTGCTGCTGAACCCGCTAAGCTAGCAGAGCAATATGATACTGAGACTTCTACCATCATTAACAAATTAGCTACTGCCACCACAAAACTGAAAAAGTCCACGTAAACCTCAAATTGACACAGCAACGATTGGAACAAGATGCAGAAAACCCTAAGAGAATATGAAAAGAAATAGAGAAAATTCCCTATATTTGTCCATGCCCTTTAACTGAAAATGCCCAGGAATCTTAAAAACTAAACATCATGCTACATTTTCCTTCCTCAAATTGAAACTTACACGTGCACCTAAATTCTTCAGATAACTTTTACAGTTCAGACAGAATCAAGTCATGGATTCAGTCCCTCCTTCACTCACAGAAACCTAATATTCTACTTCTTTAACAAAATCACAACAATTAGAAAGATTGCAGCCAAACACTGACCCTTATCTGGACCACAGAACACAAGCTTTGCCAAGAAAAATCTCTTGGCCACCTGGAGTGTCTTCACTTCCATTACACTTGATATGTTGAGGGATGAAACTATTTAACTTCAGATCCAATCCCTCCACGTTTAACCAAGGATCACAGCAATATCCTCTACCCTCTTTGAATACAAGTCATCAATTCCTCCTCGATTCCATGAACAAGGGTCTCTTTTGGATTCCCACAAGATGCAGACACAGATGTGCTATAATACTGTATGCCCATTACAGATATTCTTTCCATTTTAATGGTACAGGGGACCAGTGTAGCCAGTCATCTGGAGGACTACACTAGTATCAAACATCTGTTGGAGACTTCACCTGGGTCACAGCACTGAAACCTCCATCATCACAATTGCAACATTCTTTGATGAAGAAAACTCCTGCCTTTTGGTCCCTCCCAAACTGTCAGAGGCCAGAAGTGAATCTTGGTGCTGCACAAGATGGATGTGCATTTCTCAAGCTCTGAAGCGGTATCTTCAGATATAATGAAAACGGTGTACCTGTCAACTCTTCAGACTACCACTGGGCGGCGGGCTGTACATTGCATGTCTGAGGGCATAGTGGTGTTCCACTCACTGGTATGATGTACAGTGCTATGTCAGTGCAACGCCAAGTAGTACTCCGGGGCGAGGGATTACACTGTTGGGCACTGCCAGAGGTATCAGAGACATAGCATGTCCCTGGAGCTTTTCCCACTCCTTCATTGCACTGTCCCTGAGAGCTAGCCTCACTGTTCTGCCCTCCCCTACCCCAATGTCTTCAATAATAACAGAGATATAGTGAACTGCAAGCCAATGAAGACATTGCCATGGCCTGATTGTGCTATCCACACCCTCCCAAACACAGCCAGAGGGAAAGAAACCTGATACACTAGCAACACTTACTGTGTGGGAAGAAGGATTGCTCATGGTTTAGTGCACCAGTTATAGATCAGCTGGGATAGCGGAATTTGATGTTGGGGAGACATAAACTAAGAACTTGCTGTGGGCAGCAACGGTAGTCATCTCAACTGAGGGCAGTAGACTAATAACTCAAGGATAACACTTAGTACTACTTGATGTTTTACTCACTCACCATTAAGGCCTGGCTCCTGTTTAATGTCTTCTTACTTAATGAACTGATGTGGTTGAATTGAAGATCCTGCACGGCTTCAAATGGACGTCCCTAATTGCACAGCAGTGGGAAGTCTCAAATTCTCTCTTCCTTGCTTCCACCTCCTGGTTCTAAAAGGGGAGATATTTGAAGGGAAAAAGAGCACCACAGCTGAGTAGGTGAATTTCTACACTATAAACATGGAGGCCTGTCCACTATAACAGTCCAGTCCATTTGCAGATCCCAACTACTGCTCGTGATTCATACTGTTTTGGGGATCAATACAAACAGCCAGGATGAAAGCCATAAATATACGGCATCTGAATTCTTGAGCTGACACATCTCTTCCTTCCCATATGTCCACCCACAGTGCTGAATCTTCTCCCTAGTCATAGCCATCCATATTGAAGCAGAATTTGGTGAGGCAATTGCTGTTCTTTGAGACAGTGGCTCTCAAACCATTCTCCCAGGTCCACAAAAAGGTCAGAACTACAGGATCCTGCAAAAAACCACCCCGGATACACTGCTCAAGGGGAAAAAGAGATGAAACTATCCATATCTTCTGTTTACACAGCAGTTAGGAAAACAGCAACAGAAGTGCAGTCCTTGTTAACAAATATCGCAGACTTAAATAGTCCATTGGACTTAACAAAAAAATGAGTCACAGATCTCGAATTGCATCTGGACATTCTCCCAGAGTGGGGACCTGACATAAGGAAACTGCACAATAAAGTGATTAATTTCGACAACTGGAGCAGGAGAGATAACACATGAACACATTAAGAAAAGTAAGATATCTCAGCCTTCCTAGTACATATTTTGCCCACTTTACTGGGTATTAAGTTCAAAATACCCTTAGAGTTTTATATGGTGCATAGGGTATGCAGCTGATAACCCTCACAGAATTCGAATGTCTCAAGGCAGCTCTTGGTATGCTTCCTACGACACCAACAAGCACATCAGGTGTTGTCCACTGCCAAAAACACATGGTCGCCTACCTATATCGAAACCAGCAAGTATAATTCTCAGCAGACTTTTCGCAAGAAACCAACTATCATGAAAAAGGTTCCTGGCACTCAGATGGCAAATGAGGAAAAGGGACATTAGAAATGCCTCTTAGGGCCGGCCACCATGCTGATTACTATGGAGCGATGCACTGCTGAATACGATAAGCTGGAGGATCGGGAGCATTTTTTTAACTTTGTAGACCCGACAGGTAGGGACAGAGAACAGGAACCTCATCTAATTCCCAAATTAAACCTGCACCAAAAACTTTCTAAAATAGGATGCGAGGGAAGGGCTGGACTGATTATCCCATCATGGGGCTGAGAGTAGTAAGCACAGATTTGGGACATTCAACACCAACAGATACATTCTGTTCACCATTAAAAGGCTTACTTACAAGACATTGCTTGTGGCCAGTGTCTGGAAGAGTACTTTCACTTCTTCAAGTCATAAACCTCCTACCTCCTTCTGTATGTGACTCTGTGTGGACTGGAAATTGTGATACCAGACAGCCCCGTCACTCAAGGTTCTTTATGAGTGTTTTGTATTGTTGGGGGAGAATGCATGCATATGACCAGATGGTAGAATTGTACTCCCCATCCCCACCTCCAGCAGCCCCTACGTGGGGGACACATAATCTTGATTGTATATTTTAAGAATGATCTGATTACCTGAGGGTGGAGTATACTGTGTATGTGGGGGTGGGGTTGCCTGAAAAGGGAGCAGAGGGGAGGGTGGATCACAGGGTAAATGATGCTTTTTATTCTTACTAAATTATTGACCTCTTGCATATCTATTGTTTGATAGACAATTTTGGTTTTGTGCTGAGCTACATGCCTCCCCCCATAGTATGATATCATGGAACCATTGCTCTGGGATCCCAGCTGTGACCACTGACCTATTACTGCATGATCTACCCAGCTCGCCAATGTAAGTGCCTATCTACAGGTTAGAGCAGCAAAATATCACTGTCTGACAGACCCCAGGCCTATCCACACTGCCTCCCATTCAGAGGCCTCTGATTGTGAAATAAATCCACTTCTACACTGCACCACCTATCCAAGACACTATTTCTTGACACGCCTATGTTTTTCCACACTCTTTGCAAATGCCTGATCAGCCCCTCTCGATTGTATCCTTCATTGGCAATGGCCTGTATTATAACAAGAGCAACAAAAAAAACCTGCCCCTTTTATGATCCCAAAAACTGGACCTGGGCCTGACCCAGGAAACTCATTCAGCTTCAACAGGAATCCACAACCTGAAATGAGATTTGGTGGGTAAGGTGTTATGTACTACTGTTTGCCACACTCTTCACAGACACAACCTCCACCATTGAAGGAATTTGTAAATCCTTATCACTACGGTTAATACAAACTTGGAAAGATGATACCAGCAGATATATTTTTATAAAACTGAAACTTCAAGACGCAGAATTTGAGTTTTGCCCTGGTGAAATCCAAAACCGATTTTCTTCTGACCCTCTCAAAGTTCCTGGCATGTCTTGGCAAAAAGTAGATTGTGCTGAGGGGCGACGGTCATATAGAATTGAATCCCTTCCTAGATCGCTCAGCCTAACTTCCATGCAACATTCTGGGGATGGGAAATTATTGCACAACCTAATGACTGATCAGTCTTTTATAGATTCTTGGAGACCTTTGTTTCTCATTGACAGGAGTACATGGTACTCAGTGGAGACTGATTATTTCCTCCACTCCACCTCACTCACAGTGAATCGTGAAAACTTACATAACCCAAAACAGAATGCCTGACGATGACCTGATGGCGCTTAGCCTTGACATGTGGGTAGAAGACCCACCAACAACAATGTGCTGGACAACTATCGCCAGGTACAGAACTCCAGAGGAGAAAGTAAAACTGTGCTTCTTATAACTGACTTATATTTCTCTGAATGAGGGTTTGTTACCACCCTCCAAACCCTATGGGAGGTGGAACCTCTGCTAAGGAGAAGAGCAGAAGAGCTCAAGGAAGAGTACTGCCCCCTTTGCCTGTGACTGTGCTTTGCTGGTTTGGCCTGCAGTTATTGCTTCTGCCTGAAAGAGGACAAAGACTGGAATTTGTGGTATTTTCCTGCTTGTGAAGAATCTCCAAGGGCTTGGATTGAGCTTGCCGCCTGTTTTGAAGTTGCAGGGCCATCAAAGACTTCCTCTGCCAGCAACTGGACTTTCTGCTGAGACTCCCACCCTGCTAAGTGGTGCCCCATCCAGTCCCTGGGCCCCTGAGAGGTGAAGTTGGCAGAGCATGCAGAACACTGTGCATGGAAAATTTCAGTGCACCACCTGCAACACGGATGAAAAACAACACAACACCTGCTTTGTGGCTAAAATCGATGCTCCACCTGCATCACAGCTGCATCGTGGCTGGAGAAAAGACGTAGCACCCGCTTACGGCCGCTGATAATGACGCAAACCCCATGCAGTGCGCTTTTCCATCACCGTGCAGCCAGATTTCTCACACATCATTGCTAGACATCAAAAACCAATGCAAACCTGCACGGATCCAAGGTGCCCGTCCGGAAATCGATGCATTGCTCTCTTGCAGGAGAGAAAAACAACACATGGCCGACCAGACCAGAGAAGAAAAGACGCACAGCCTCATTTGTGAGTAAGGAATCAACACATTGCTGACTTTTCCGATGCACGCTCACCCGTGCAGCTTTATTTTTTAGGCAAATCAGGTACTTTATGTTTCCATTGTTTTCTATGGAGTAAGACTCTTAGGGCCTCATTACAACCTCGGCGGTCTTTTAAAAAGACCGCCGAGGCTGCGGGAGCCAGAATACCGCCAGTGCCGGCGGTATTCCTTGCTCCCTATTATGACTTTTCCACTGGGCCAGCGGACGGTAACAGTGTTACCGTCCGCTGGCCCAGTGGAAAAGTCACATCAACATTGCTGCCGGCTCATAATAGAGCCGGCTGCAATGCTGATGTGCAGCGGGTGCAGTAGCACCCGTTGCGCATGTCACTGCCCGAAATTCGGGCAGTGAAATGCGAGACGGGGCTATGCCTGGGGGCCTCTGCACTGCCCATGCCAATTGCATGGGCAGTGCAGGGGCCCCCAGGGGCACTTCCAAGTCCCCCTTACCGCCAGCCTTTCCATGGCGGTGTTTACCGCCGTGGCCAGACAGGTGGTCAGGGACTCATAATCCCCAGGGCAGCGGTGCTTGCACCGCTGCCCTGTGGATTATGACGCCTGGCGGTATGTTGGAGGGGCCGGTGGTATGGCCGTGGCTATTGCGCCACGGTCATAATAGCTGGCGGAACACCGCCAGCCTGTTGGCGGTGTTACTGCCAGCTTACCGCCGGCTGCCAGGGTCGTAATGAAGCCCTTATTCTTTTGAAAATTCATATCCTGACTTGTGTATGTTGGATTTTTGTCATCTTGGTCTTGTTTGATTTAGATAAATATTGCCTATTTTACTAAACTGGTGTGGTGTCCATTTTGTAGTATCTTCACTGTATTACCTTGTGTGTTGGTACAAATACTTTAAACATTACCTTTGACTGCTTGTGCCAAGCTACCAAGGGGGTAAGCAGGGGTTGTCTTAGGAGTGTAACTCCCTTACCCTGAGGATCCCTGCTTGGACAGAGTGCATACTATCTGCCAACCAGAGACCCTATTTCTAACAAATAGCTTTACACAAACCCCTCAGCAGTAATTAACTGCAGCAGAAATATCTTGGATGAGGTCAACATTTAAAAGGAAACTGTACAAGGTTTCCCCTTTGTCTGTTACTGTTCTCACTAGAGTTGGAAGGGGATATTCAGATCAGAAGCATACATTCTGCAGTTGGAGAACACGAGGCAATGTACTATGCAGACGATATATGATGACTACATCCTAGCCTGGCATCCCCTATTCTGGCCCTCATGAACCTCATAGATTCCCAAGTGGTGGGAGGCACATTCTTCCAGTGCATTCCCTCTTGCAGTGCATACCCTCAAATTGAAAGGTCTGGGCAGTTACCCTAATGCAGGGCTTGTAAACATGGTGCATTGCTAGACAAAATAATGCTAGATCTTAAACGTTGGTCCTCCTCGCAACTTTCCCTTTGGGGACAAGCCCAGGTTATTACAATGAATGTAGCACCTTGGTTTTATTACATATTCGTTATGCTTACTTGAACCATACTGAAGACTTTGGGCCTGATTACAACTTTGGAGGAGGTGTTAATCCGTCCCAAAAGTGACGGTAAAGTGATGGGTATACCACCAGCCGTATTACGAGTCCATTATATCCTATGGAACTCGTAATACGGCTGGTGGTATATCCGTCACTTTACCGTCACTTTTGGGACGGATTAACACCTCCTCCAAAGTTGTAATCAGGCCCTTTGTATTGCACTTTAGACCAGTGGTCTCCAAACTTTTTAATGCTGCGCCCCCCAGTTGAAAAATAAAAATCATTGTCCCCCCTCAGAATATTTCAGCATCTAATTATAAAGTTGGCAATGTTTAAATATGTCTAGATGTATTTAACCATTTCAGTTAAGTACTGTTGCCCTTTTAAAAATGCAATAACATGTTTCTGCTTCAACCACAACACTTATCTGTGTAATGCTTATTTTGGCCAGAGTCTGGCGCCCATCCTGCGATCACTTGAGGCCCCCCTAGGGGGGGGCTTCCCCCCCAGTTTGAAGCCCCTTACTTTAGGCCATGATATCCTTTGTCTGGAGCAGCCAAAGACCTGGGCTTAAGAGAGTGAAACTATACACCTTTACTAAAAGAGGGAGATTGAAATGACCAAATATGGAATCATACTGATTAGTGCCTCAAATTGTCTCTGCCAGCCATTTCCTAACAACACACAGGGAAACCCCGTTGTGTCAAATCGGAAAGAAACTCCCCAGGCACACATAGGGCACTGGGTGTTTAATACATAAGCCACTGCCAACCTGAACAGGAGGAAAACACCATTCTCCAGAGAAGCTCTGAACTCCTTTCTATGTAATTGTGACCTGTTCCATGTTAGAGAGAAAGCGACATCAGACTCTTTAAATGTTCCAACTTTCATGGAGAATGCGAAAAGGAGTACTATTGATTTTATTCTTATTGGCTCCCCAGATTATCATTTAATCTGTGATTTTAAGATAATTCCTCACTGTGCCAGTGACCACAATCCCCTGTGTATTAACCTAGATTTAAATATAGATCAGGTATCTAGGGATAAGGGATTGAGAAGAAATACAACCTTTCATATAAACTCTGGTCTACGTCTGAAGTGGGACAAAATAAATCCAACGACTTTCAACTAAGAAATTATAAGATCTAGGTTCGACTCCATTAACATATGTGTATCTCAGCAGTCTAACCATGACCATATAGTTCATGAATTTGAACTATTAAGTAATGCTATTTCGCACGCCCTTGTGGTGGACAGGCCTACTATGGGTTTGCCCGCACACAGATGGTTTGATTTTGCGTGTTCAACTGCTCACAAAAAACTAAAAGACGCCCTTAAATCAGTTCCTACTTCCCACTATTTAATTAAATTAGCTAGGGCTGAGTATAAGGCCACCTTGGAAAAAAGGAAATCAGAGATAAGGTCTAAGGCATGGGAAGAGGTACAGGCTGCGTCCGATCTGAAGGACACTTCAAAATTTTGGAAGGTGGTGAATCATTCTTATTTCTCGGACAGTAACACTAAGGTTGACGATTGCCTTATCGCAGAAGAAGTTTGGTTGAACCACTTTAGGAAAGTTTTTGACCCAGATAACGACTTTCTGACTAAGGAAGAAAATAATACCAACCCCAACATAAATGCCCTTGATATTTCTTTTGATTTACATGAGATCCTTGGAGCCATTAATCGTTCAAAACAAGGGAAGGCTCCTGGCCCTGATGGTGTTCCCATCGATATTTTTAAATCTGTGCCTAATCTTTGGGGTCCCTTACTTACAAATGTCCCAAGAAGTGTTGTTAAAGGAAACATACCTCCTTCCTGGAAACTGGCAATTATTATTCCTATTTTTAAAAAGGGTAATAGACAAGGGCCCTCATTACAACTTTGGCGGGCGGCGGAGGCCGCCCGCCAAAGTTGCGCGTCGTGAATACTGCACCGCGGTCGGAAGACCGCGGCGGGTATTCAGAGTTTTCCCCTGGGCTGGCGGGCGACCGCCAAAAGGCCGCCCGCCAGCCCAGGGGAAAACTACCTTCCCACGAGGACGCCGGCTCGTAATCGAGCCGGCGGAGTGGGAAGGTGCGACGGGTGCAGTGGCACCCGTCGCGTATTTCACTGTCTGCAATGCAGACAGTGAAATACAAAGTGGGGCCCTCTTACGGGGGCCCCTGCAGTGCCCATGCCATTGGCATGGGCACTGCAGGGGCCCCCAGGGGCCCCACGACAAGCCATACCGCCATCCTGTTCCTGGCGGACCGCCAGTTTTCCTGTTCTGACCGCGGCGTTACCGCCGCGGTCAGAATGCCCTGCGGGGCACCGCCAGCCTGTCGGCGGTGCTCCCGCGTGCCGCGGCCCTGGCGGTTCTATACCGCCAGGGTCGTAATGAGGGCCAAGATCCTTTATGTTACAGACCAATATCTTTGATCGATTCCACGGCCAAGATCCTGGGCAGTGTGATTTTGTCCCGCCTGGAGGATTGGGTGCTACAGACACAGATTTGATCTCCAATTCAATTTGGTTTCAGACCCGGTTTGGGCACAGTTGAGCAAGTATTAAACTTGAATCTTATTCTTAGCAAATATGTAACTGCCAAAAGGGAGTCAATTCATATGGCTTTTATTGACTTATCCAGCGCATTTGACTTGGTAAACAGGGAGAAGTTGTGGCAAATCATGGAAACCCTGGGGTGTGACGTGACTCTACTGGAACTTTTAAAGCGCCTTCATATGGACTTAAAGGTTTCGGTTCAGCTTGGCCCATTGGGACAGAGAACGGCCCCCATCCCCTCTTTTAGGGGAGTAAGACAGGGATGTATTTTGGCCCCCTTTCTTTTTTTAATATATATAAATGGGCTTTATGACTTTTTGATAAAGAATGGGAAGGATATGCCAAAAATGTGCCAGAGATTACTCCCAGTTTTGTCATATGCAGATGATGCTGTACTTATTGCACGCACTGCTAACGGTTTACAAGGCTTGTTGGACCTTTTTCTGAACTTTATGCTGGACCTCGATTTGAAAGTCAATTACTCCAAGACATTTGTTATGATATGTGGCCCCCGAAATACAAAATCCAAACAATTTATTATGGGGGGGCAATAATATTAATAAGGTGAGTGATTTCTGTTACCTAGGTATGCATTTAAGTTCTTCTATGCTTTGGAATACCCACCTTAAATTTAAGACTCAACAAATGGCAAGGAATATGGAAGCGATTTTTCGATTTGCTCGTAAACTGGGTCATAGACCATCTCCTCAGTTTATGACGCTATATACTTCTAAGTGTGCCTCAGCAGCTCTATATGGGGCTGGTGTCTGGGGCCACATCAAAGTACCTACTCTCCAACGTATCGAGAATAAATTTATGCGCAGACTGTTGATGGTACCTAAGTGTATAGCAAACATCATTATCCACGAGGAGTTGGGCCAATGTTTTTTAGAGGACACAGTTTCTATTGCCCCTCTTTTGTTGTGGATTAGATGTTGGACAAATCCAGCGGCGAGTCTTGTACAGGAATGTATTACTGAATGTATACAGCTGGCCAATTCGAACAGGATTCCCTGGCTTTCATATTTGCGATCGTCTTTTGATAAGCTGGGGCTTAAGTATATGTTTGATGAACCACAACTGCTAACCACAACTGCTAGGTTTTTGCTGAAATCACAATACTCTGAGCATACCTTAGACATAAGACTTCATAGCTGTCTGAAATTGAAATCTTTAGATTCTTATACCCAGATTGTTACAGCCTTATATATAGAACCCTATCTGACCTGGTTTTCATGTCCAAAAATGTATTCTCTGTTAATCTTTTTTAGACTGAATTTGATCCATTTTAAGGTGGCCTTTCCGAATCAGTGTATTTGGCAAAAAGATTTACTACCCTGTCCCTGTGATGCTAGTTTAAAGCAAAGTACTTCCCACTTTTTTCTTTTTTGTTCTCTTTATGCCACCCCGAGGAATGCTTTTATGTTACCTATTTTACGTACATTAAGACCGATCCATTATCAGGAAGCTTTGATACACCTTCAGAAATTATCAAATGACAAAATTTGTTTTCAGGTATTAAATGTTATCAGATCATCTATTGTTATTAGGAATAATTTTTGTGATTTATTAATCTATTTATGCTGACTCTTAGAACTTATTTCTGTTTTAAACATTTTTATTTTATTTTTGATATAGTATAGATTCTGCCACAGGGAGAAAGGTTTTTTAGTATATTTTAGGGTAGCTAAAAAGTTTTTTTGGTTTTATATGATATGATCTTAGTTAATGTTCTGATAAGAATACTGGAATATTCTGCGAACGAGGAACTTGGTCTAGATCACTTTGCTCTTTTTTTGCATAATATATGTAAGATATATGTAAGATATGATGTTATGAGCTGTTGTCTTAATCCCTTTTGTTTGTTTGTTTACTTGGATATGTGATTTTTATTTGTACTCATATGGCAAATGCCGAGTAAAGATCTTTGACTGACTGACCATTCTCCACACATTACGATATTCATGGAAAATGTGCACCTGTTATTTTAAGTACCAGCGTATTTTCATGGTACAACACCGATCTGGAGTAATACTGCTAAATGCATAGGTCACAACTATATCTATCTGGGATGTCAAGGAGATCAAGGACTTCGACTCAGTACTCACAGTGGGATGGATCCTTAAAATATCTGTGAGAGCACAGTAATGATCTCTCATTGCTGCGATCTTAATTCTGGTTATATTTACAACTCACCCCCTGCCTGAGCCCATTATTAATGAACGTTACTTGGCCACTCCTAATATCCCCGATCGTACCATATCCAAATACTAGAAAAGGATACTCTGGAACAGTGTCAGGACTGTACACCACTATATTTAGCAGCCTTTTCTCTTTAACAATTTCAACTGCTGGTGGAAAGCCAGACTAGTCACTCAGTTTGGTGACTGGATTGGGAAGAGCAAGTGGAAACGTATGACAGATTGCGTGTCTGAAATTTCAACTGCTCTTAAGTCTAGGTGAGAAGCCAGAAGACAAGGCACTCAATTTGACGACAATGATTTGGTATAACAAGTGTAAAATCATGGCAGGCTTCTGCAAGAAGCACGCCTGAAATTATCATACTATAAAATTCAACATAGGTGAAACTGGACGTCATGTAAAGTGCACAAAACAGGAATGAGTGCAAACGCTAACACCTTGCCGTGCAGAAATCAGGACAGTGACATACTACATGTATTATGGGACTGCCTGAGGATCACACACTATTGGGATAAGGTCTGGTCGGCGATGAGGCATATAGTTGAAGCACATATGCCATCGGATTACAGTCTCGCACTTCTACATGACATGTCTGATTTACTGACTGTGACAGTTTATCATAGTAGACTGCTGGCAGTGGAACTAACGGTGACCATTCTTTGTCTATGGAAATCTACAAATACTCCTATGTACGAACGTTGGCTGGAAGAGATGCACACTCTGGCCACTTAGGAATACCCCACAGACAAATTGAACCATAGACTCTCAGTTTGAGGAAGTATGGAGCGGATTCCTGAAAACACTGACCACAAGCACTGATTGACCATCAGGTAATAGGATTAGTAGATAACACTGGGACTGAGGGCACAGTTGACATAATCTGCATATAAATTGTTTTGTAAAAGTGCGAGGGGTGGGACATGATTGTTGGCAAGTTATTCGCTTGAGTAACTCCAGAATATGTTTTGTTGTAAAGAAACGTTGATATGTAGATGGGGTCGGAGGAAGATATAAGGTAAAATTTAATTCTGGGGAGAGTTATTTTCTTATCTATGGCAATAATGTGTCAGGTGCATGTACTGCAAAGGTGTTTGTTTATCACTGCGTCTTTTTTGAGATACAGAGGTGGTTCAGTATTACCATGTTCACCCTTGTTGGTTTTCAATAAAGGTTTTGAGAAAAAACAACTATCAGTGGCTGTTGGTACCACCGATGACTAACCCCTCCTCTAACACCTAAACAACAGCATGGATATTGAAGTGCTTGAATAGTTTAGGTTGGATCTTTTTGACAGAAAGCAGCACATCGAATAGGAAGTTATTTCTCCAACCCTATCAAATTCACTGATGGAGCCTCTCAATGTTTTATCCCTAACCCCCCTACTTTATAATCTCTAAGTGGAGCTGCTAAATGATGTCTTAACACAGTTGGATGTCGCTTGTCTATAATATGTGGATGATAAATATCTAAATATGGAGATCAATAGCCATATGTACTAACGTTAGGAATACCGATTTCCTAATTGTGATTCTCCGAATCGCAATTAGGAAATCGGTATTCTTAATGTATGAAACTCTTTTGAGTTTCATTAGTGATTCCCAGCGGGTCACAATAGGCCTACCTCTTGCACATTGATGAGGTAGGTCCCAATTTGTGACCCATTTGGAATGGCAGCTATCACAGGAATGGGGGGCCTGCTGGGGTCAGCACACCATTTCTGTGATTGCTTTTAAATAAAGTAATCTTTTTTTTTTTTAAATGAAGCCCATTTTCCTTAAAGGAAAACAGGATGTGTTTAAAAAGAAAAAAACGTTGAAGTTTCATTTTCTAAGAGTAAGGTAGTGGTCGTGGGACCACTGCCTACTCTCCAAAAATTTTATTATTTAAATTCTCAAAGGGGAAGGGGTTTCCGTAAGGGCCCTTTCCCCTTTGTGAATAGGTTGCCACCAGTTTTAAACTGGTGGGCAAGTATTAATGTTACTGTTTTGTAACCAGATTTTGGTTGCAAAACAGTAATACATACCACTATAAATACCGAATCATAAATGCAAAATGGGATTTGGTAACAAGTTACCAAATTGCATTTTGCCTTATGTACATTAAAAAAAAACATTTTCCACTTGCAAACGGCGCAATTCTGCGAATCGGGCCATTTGCGACCGGAAAAATGCTTTGTACATCTGGCACCTAATGCTCTAAAGACATTAGAATCATTAACTATGTCAGGTTTGAGGTAATCAGTACAGCATGTCTTTGTTGTCAATCTCAGTCTTCACCCTAAGTATAGCTAAATATAATTTGGAAAAGTTAGATCAAGCAGGTGCAACATATATAAAGAGGCCCAGAATGACTCAGCCTCTTTTCCACAATGGCTGCACTCTACGTCATGGCGAGCAAGATGAGGCTCTTGGCAGGTTCGAGGAGAGGGAGGAGGAGACAGGAGCGCATTTTTAGAGTACGCATTGCCCTTTTGGACCAGACAGAGAAGGAGATATGTGATAAGTACAGGTTAAGCTCAACGATGATATTTGACCTGACAGCTGATCTACAACCCCTACTGCAGTGAAACACACACAGGACCAATAGCATACCCACCCATGTGCAGGTATTATGCTCTCTGCACCTATTAGCCTCAGGGAGCTATCAAGGGGTCGTAGCAGCAGCTGGAGGTGTCTCACAGAGTGCGCTTTCCCGCTTCTTCAATGCATTCCTCAATGCCATGCTTAGCAAAATCCATCAGCACATAAGATTCCCCAACACCCCACAGGAATTGCTACAAACCAAATATAATTTCAACCAGATTGCCCAATTCCCACATGTCATTGGCTGCATCAGTTGGGCACATGTAGCTATCTGTCCACCATCGGCCACAGAGTATGTTTATCGGAACAGAAAGAGTACACATTCTATGAACATACAAGTCATAAAGGAATGTCTCCAACGTTATAACGGATCTTGTGGCCAGGTATCCCAGGTAGCACATATGACTCCTACATCTTCAGGCACAGTGGAATACACATGACTACTTGCTGAGGAGTTTGGCGACGGAAACCTACTTGGTAATGTAATAGTTGACAATGTTGCTTGATGTATATGTGATGTCACGGATAACAAATACTCATTTTACTCTTCTGTCATTCTAGGAGATAGTGGCTATGCTGTGCGCTCGTTCATACTTGCACACTATCTGAATCCTGCCATGCCAGGCAAAAGGATGTATAATGCAGCACATAGGACGACATGCAGCGTTGTAGAGAGGACCTTCAGCCTGCTGAAGAGCCATTTCAGATGCCTGCACAAGAGTGGTGGTGCACTACAATACAGCCCCGAAAACACCTGCAAAATTGTGGCTACATGTGCTATGTTGCACAACATTGCAACAACGAGGGGCATACCAGTGGACACCACATAGCCTGATTTAGATGAGGGTGATGATCCTTTGCCACCCCTTCAGCCAACAGACAGAAGCAGTGCAGCGGAGGGCAGACGTGCTAAGATCACGCACAACTATTTTTGATATAAGTAATGACAACACCACTTCAACATTTATGTATTGCTGTAGGAAGCATCTTTATTGCCTTGACTTCAGGTAATATATGTGTGATTAGGACATACGTATGCACTATACACAAACAGGTGCTAGTTACAGTGTCACACTATTAGCATCATAGTATCACTGCATTGCTACATGACATGCACGTCCCCTGTACCTCTCAGCATTACTTCCTACGTCCATGCACTCCACTTGAGTGCTCAGTGGTCTCGATGGCACCTCTTGTTGTGGGTTCCAAGTCAGTACTGTGTCTGGTACTAGGATCCATCACAGGGGCTGTGGGACTGCTGAGGCTAGAGAGCTCCTCGCTATACCCACCAACCAGTTCGTTGTTTGTAGCACTCCGTGCTGTCTGCATTGTCTCCAAAACATTGGTGATTTGCACCAATTCTTGTGCAACATCCCGACTGCAATGTGCCATCTCCACTTGCATGCCCACAGCATGTTGTGATACCAAAGCAATTGTGGTAGTGAGCCGATTGACAGATCTGCAGAACCCATCCAACTTGCCCATCAATTGGTGATGGCACCTAGGGTGGCTGACATGTTCCTGCTGCATCACAGTGCAGAGTTCCCTAATGGCATTTGTCATCTCCTTTGCATGTTCTGCTGCTGTTTTCTGTCCCTCATGCAGCTTGTACATGCTTTCGTTAAGAGACTCCAACTGCTTGTGCATTGATCCCATGTTTTCATTGAGTGACTCCAACTGCTTGTGCATTGATCCCATGTTGTCATTGTGAGATTCAAACTGCCTGTGCATTGCTCCCATGCTATGATTGATTGACACCAACTGCCTGTGCATTGACCTCATGTGTTTACATTGCAGGCACTGCACTTTCAGCATGGAAGCCTCAAGGCCACCAAACAGTGATGTGCCCTCACTTTCCTCTGTGCACTGTCTGCCTTCTTTGCGATGCCTCCTGAGGGGAGTGGACTGATGCTGGGGGAGGGACTGCTGTCTGCCGGTGCATCTAGCCTCTGGGGGTGGTGTGGGTACTTCATCCGGCATTTCAAAAGAGTCCAGGTTATACTCAGGGAGTGGAAGCACTCTTGCCCTCCATCTAGTTGGTGCTTGTGTGAAGGACTCACTGGTGTTTGAGTTGGAACGTGGCTGACTTTTGCTATCCCCCACATTTCTACCATCTGCTGCGTCAGGGTCGAGAACATCTGCAACAACAATGTGCAACATGCCATTCTTGGATATGTACTCACACAGTTGCGTAATAGGATTAAATTTACCCTGGCATAGTATCTTTAAGAGTCTTTTGTGTTGTGTATGTGTTTGGTTTTGCACTATCTCGCTATTAATGTGGTATTTGCACTTTAGGGGTGTGGACTACCACTCCCCTGATGCATTGTTGTGTTGTATGTAAGATGTGGACTACTTATCACACTGCATAGTGCCATAGCTATTTTCTAAGGGCCATTTATACATGCACATATGGGGAAACACATCATTACTGCCCTTACCTTTGCTGGTGCTGGGTGTGCCTGAGGTGTCAATGTCAGTGACAGCACTGACAGCTTCAGGAAGCAGTGTGGACTCCACCATGTCTTCCATTGGTGTAGACAGTGTCTGGGTGGGTGGTCCTCCTCTGGTGCTCCTTGCCTCCTTCAGCCGAACGCAAGTCGTGCCATCGATTGCGTATCTCTTCGACGGAGTACTGCGCAACACCCACTGTGCATATTTTGGCCTGGATGTCTGACCACAGTTTTCTCTTCTCACTTTCAGGTACCTGTATTGAGTGTTTTCCAAATAGTTTGTTGTGGTTCCTGACCACCTTCTCGGTGAGCACCTTCAATTCCTGCTCACTGAATTTGAGTTTGCGCTTCCTCTCTTTTTTCTCCTTCACACTCCCATTGGTAGCCATTATCCTGCTTGGTCCTGGCTGGCTCTCAAGACTGCCTCCCTGGTGCTTGGCTGGGTCTCTCTGCCTGCTCCTGTGGGTGGGGCTTCTGGAAAACAGCATGGACTGGCTCACTTCCTTGTTGTGATGCCATCAGGCTGTTCTAGTTTTCGGTTTTCGCAATTTGCGATTTGCAAATACCGATTCGCTATTTTTTGCGATTCGGTATTTGCAACTCGTAAATTGCGATTGCGAATTTTAAGAAATCGCTATTACAGACTCACAATTTTCATACATCCAATTTTACATTTCTTAAAAAGCGATTTTTTAAAATTCACTATTTGATAAATGCAAACCGGGAGATTGGTACACCTGGCCCTTAATATCTAGCAATGTGGCCAATACTCATTAGTTACTTTCATTTTAACTTTGGGACCAACCAATCATCAGAGGGGATGTACCCTGGGGCCAACCCATCCATACACTTGGTATGAATCTACGGTCCTGATTTTGAGTGTGGTGGAAATGAGAGGCATTTTTTGCACCCAGTCGTTTCCAATTCCTCACAATGAATTTATCTGGTTCAGTAAATATCTCTGATTCTGAGTCTATCAGAAACAAATGGGGAACTACATGCATAAAGAGAACCTTATCCCACCTATTTCAGCATGTATTTATGTTTTTCTCACATAAATTTAGGCAGCTATCACCTGCTGAAATTCAACATGGGAAAAGTGCAGCGGTGTGGACATTGCCACAAAACTCCTCATTCTGCTCTCAGCACAAACTCCTTTTTAATAGGGATTGGTGTTTTCCCCCGAACTCAAGAGAGCTTAAAGGCCCACTGTAAAGTAAGGTGGAGTGGGGGAACCTGCTCCACCAAACTATGAGTTGTGTGTTTCTGGACACAAAAATATCAGGTTCTCAAACTCTGGACTGGTTTCAACAAGTGCAATTTCATACCTAGTGAAATCAAATGGGAAGAGGAGGCAGGGAAAGGGATGCACGCACAAACACTCTTTGGCTCCTGCTTGTCCTCTGCAGCAACATCAGGAATTGGCAGAGCCCAAGACTAAGGGGTGGCTTTGACCTTATATCCCTGTCCTGACCATGTGAACAGGAACAGCCTGGCCATTCACACTGACCTGGGGCACACAGGGACCTCATGCAATAGCAGAGCCGGAAACAGGAGCAGGATATACTCCCCCAGCTGAGTTCTATCTTGGTCTGCATTTCTCCCATCCCTCCTTCTCACGGAACCACACCAGGTGGTCTCCGCACATCCTCACCCATTTACCACCTTCTCCAAACTGCTGGTAAATGAGTGCATAAGCAAGCCTGGTATTCAACCAGGATGGGGTAGAAACATGCAGATTTGGACCCAGTATTCTCCAGTGTGCATGATGTTCCTTATTTGGGAAGGTTAAACTCATAATAGTTGGACTTAGGCATAAGGATAATAGCCAGATATAGTGGAGCATATTTAAGAGCCCCCTAGTGCCACAGGAGCGTCACGTTCAGTGACGTTCCAGTGGCGCTATGCACTGTGTGGCTGGGGAATGCAGTGGGTGTTGCTGTGGGCGTGCCACAGCAACACCCATTGCATTTTGACGTTGTCCCAGATTTACGAGTTCTCATCAACCTGAGGCATCGCCAAATCTAACGTCACCCCAGGGGTGGCATTTTTGCTCACTCTATGTGTGCTGCAGAGCAAATCGCCATTTAAGATTGTTTTTGTGCAGGAAGGTGTCCCTTCCTGCACAAAACAATCTCCCCTTCAACGCAGCCATCCTTGCACAATGGTGCAAGGATGCCTGAGTTGGCGCAAGGCAGCAAATGCAGCTCCTGTGCAGGGGCAAACACATAGATGTGCTGTATTCTTTTAAATACGGCACATCCTTGCGTTTTGAAAATTACGGTGCGTGGCGCTGCCAAATTTGGCACAGTGCCATGCACTTTCATTTTTTGTAAAATCTGGCCCAGTATATCTGCCCAGACAGGGTCCCTGCAACTAAATCCATCTCACTGGTACCTAGGCGCTAAGTTGTATCTCTTGTCTTGCTCCAGGATTCTGTGTATAAGTGTCCAGGCAGGTGCACTGGTGATAAAAAGACTGCAAGCTTTGGGAAAGTGAATGTTTTAAATTATCTGAAATAGTCCCAGACATTTTGGGAATATCTTCAAGCTAATATTGCATTACCTTTGTTTACCACATATTAATGCAGAGAGGTGAAATATTCTACAATGTGCATAGTACTAATGGGTTTTGAAAGACAGGTGAACTTGAAATAATCTCTGTTTTCAAATGCACCTTTAGGTTCAACTAATAGAGGACACACTGATCAAAATACATTGGAGTCGACTAACAAATCTCTTTTATTTGAGTAGTTGTTTCTTTCCCTAGACTTTGGCATGATATACTGCTGAATTCCAAGACACTCTTATTCATGAAAAACACTTTGTGAATCACACTCAATATGAGGGGATGGCTGCAACAAAATGCACAGTATGCAACATTGCAAACAAAATGAGTGGGTAAAACTAGCAAAATTCAATTTTTATCCAGCAGAACTGTCATTTGTGAAAGATTTATGGGACATCCGATTATTGAGAAAGCTTTTTTGGGGCCTTAGAAGCAGCAGTGGGTTGTAGTCACGGAGTGATTCAGTCAAATTGAGGCATTTTATTCACTACATGTAATCGACATTTATCAACAATATGAGCCACAGTGGCCAGTAAATATGACGGAGGATGCCATTAAATGTTAGAGTGTTTGACTTGGTGTCTTTTTGCCTTATGACCTCCTATTTTTATGATATGCTGGACTCACTCTGTTTTTGCTAGTTTATTGTTTATTTAAGTGCAAGTGCTCCCTGTGTAAATTGTATTAGTGGTTGGGTTATCCATGATTGGCATATTTGATTTACTGGTAACTTTCTAATAAAGTGCACCAGAGGTGTCCAGGGCCTTTAAATTAAATGCTACTAGCGGGTCTGCAGCACTGATTGTGCCACCCACATGAGTAGCCCTGTAAACATGTCTCAGACCTGCCACTGCAGTGTCTGTGTGTGCAGTTTTAAACTGCCAGTTTGATCTGGTAAGTTCACCCACTTGCCAGGCCCAAACCTTCCTTTTACTAAATATAAGTCACCCCAGGAGTAGGCCCTAGGTAGCCCCATGGGCTGTGTGCAGGGTATTTAAAAGGTAGGACTCGTATTGGTGTGTTTAACATGTTCTGATAGTGAAATACTGCCAAATTCGGGTTTCACTATTGCAAGGCCTATCTCTTCCATAGGTTAACATGGGGATTGCATTTAAATTCCTCTTGAGCGCAATTTCCCATTGGGAGCAGATAGAAATATGCAGTTTGGGGTCTCTGAACTAACAATTTTAAAATACAACTTTTTGTAGAGTTGCTTTTCAGATTGTCTGTTTGAAAATGCCACTTTTAGATAGTGGGCATTTTCTTGCTTAACAATTCTGTGCTTCTGCCTACCTGTGGAATCCATGTCTAGGTCAGACAGACAGTTGGGCTCTTTGTGAACTCCCTCTAGACAATGACAAAGAGAGCTGAGGTGTGTCCTTCATTTTCTGATGAGTCTCTTGGGCTACAGTGGGGAGGGAGGAGCTGGCACCTGCACCTGAAAGGGCTGTGCCCTTACTCACACGCTGCAGTATCTGACACCCTGGAATGTGCCTAGGGCCAGGCCTGGGCAAGGAAGGACCTTGTGAACAACATATACTTTCCTTTGAAGTTTGCCTACTTCAAAGGCAGAAATTAGTATAAGTAGTGGTTCCAAAACCCCAGACATTTAGAACACTTCTGAATCAAGAGGAACCTCTTCCAAGGGGAGGAGCTGGAGGAGGTGTACTGTCCCTTTCCTGTGTGTGCTTTGCTGGGTTGGCCTGCAGTTGCTGCTTCTGCCTTAAAGAGGACAAAGACTGGACTTTGCTGTGTATCCTGCTTGTGAGGTTTCTCAGAGGGCTTGAAGTAGAGCTTGCCTCATGTTGGAAGTCTCAGGGATATCAAAGACTTTGGCTTCATCTGCCTACAGCACTGGGAACCGTGTGTTTTGTGTTGCAACAGAAGAATAACCACCATGACGCTGTCAACAACGCAGCTGCCTGCACCAGTGTCCTGATGCCACTGCAGGGAGCCATGCCACCCTTTGCACTGCAACCCTTGCCTCACTGCTGCCGCCACCTGACGCCATCACTGAGCTGCTGCTTTGCACTGTGGGCCCTGCACTCAGCATTGCCTTGCTCACACCGCAGCCTTGGTATCCCCGACGATGATGCTTTACGCTGACAATGAAGCTGCTGCCTGCATTGTGGCATAAGAACACCACTCGTGAGGTACATGAAGCATCGTCCTGCGCCACACCCGGTCCACCGATGCCAGTGACTTTGACCCCAGCATTGTCAACAGACACCTGTGGGTGCCGCGGGGAACCTGCCCCATGTCGTACAGCTGCCTTGGGCCTACCGACGAAAGTGCTTCAGCAATTACACCGCCGATGCCTGCACCGTGACCTGGAGACATTGTACGTCGCACCGTCCCACTTCACACCACAGCCCTGGTCTCACCGATGCTGCAAGATGGCGACAGAGAGCCACTGTCTGCACCGTGACCTGTGGGCACTGCACGTCACATTGTCCCGCTTTGCACTGCAGCTCCGAAGCCATCAACGCCATCGCTCCTCACTCCTGCACCGACCTCTGGAGCTGACGCCCAATGCCAGCTGCTGACACCAGTGACGCCACACTTTGGATCTCAACGCGAGGAGCACAACTCCCTACAATTCCAAGGTACTGTTTGCAGGTCTTCCCGACCCCGTAGCTGGCCCACAGCCCTGCGAATGGCCCGAACTGTTGGATTTGTTGTTCACGATGCCGTGATAGGCCCAGACAGAGCTATTGACTTCAAGGAACTGTATTTTTAAATTAATTCTTGCAATATTCATATCTTTATTACTGTATGTTGGATTTTTCTCATTTTGGTCTTGTTTTATACAGCTAAAAATTGGCTATTTTTCTAAAACTGGTGTGAAGTCCTTTTGTAGTGTTTTCACTGTATTACTGTGTATTTTGTGCAAATGCTTTACACATTGCTTCTGAGATATGCCTGACTGCTCGTACCAAGCTACCAAGGGGGTGAGCAGGGGTTACATGAGCTGGGTAGAGTGATGGTCCCTACTTGGCCAACGTCTAAACTGACTGCCAACTAATGACCCCATTTCTAACATAGAGTATGATTCATAAGTGTGGCAAGTGGACCAATCAACAAAGTTGTTCACTAAATAAGAAAACGTGACCAGTGTATCAGTGATGGTGATTAGTAAATTAAATGGGGTGACCAGTTAATAAGATACGATTACCTGTTAATAAGACAGAATGATCAGTGAGATTTACAGGGGACTTGTTAGGGGAGGAGGTTGACTAGTCAGCAAGGAAAATAACTGGTGACCTAGACTATGAATGGGGCCGGGTGATCAGTGAGTGAAGGAGTGTTGACACTGATTAGACAATGAGGAAGGGATGAAGAGAGGAAGAGCACTAGACATAGCAGGATTGACAGTTTAATACATCGGCTGAATCAATGATAGACAAAGGGATGCCACTGAATGAGAAGGTTTACTAATGGATAATCTCTTCCATCTGTGAAAGGGTATTTACTTTATTCACCATCACAAGACATTGTGGATTGCAGCTGTCAAATCAAGATTGAATTGTGCAGTCTACTCATCTAGGTTTGAAAAGCTCATAATACAATAGATAACCCAAAGCAACGGTGTAACAGTCACCACACCCCTTGACAAGTCTTATCATATTTCTGGGGAAGGTTCTTGTCCCCATTAAAAAGTGGAAGACTGCATTATCTTTAAACATATCTCACCATTCCTAAAGGCCTCCTCATGAAGGGCCTTAAAATATCCTAAAGATGAACTGACATTTTTCCACATAGACAGGTCCTTGGGAGGCTCCTACAGATGTCGTCTTCTCTGTTAAACATTATTACGATCCATTTTAGGGGGACAATGTTTCTTATATCTCACCCGGGCACAAGTCGGGGTGGACACGGAAGTAAGGAGTCCTTCACTGATTTTAGAAAGGGGACGCTGTCCCACTTAGCCCAAGACCAAGAAGTCATCTATGTCAGGAATCACGTTGGTAGAATATGTCACCTTGTGGAAGAGTCACTCCAGAAATGTGCTAAATTTCTCAAAGATAAAAAGCACACCCCATCAGCATGCACCTGCCATAAACTTTTGAACTAGAAACCTAGCAGACAGTAATCATCTGGATGAACTGAGAGTAGCTGCAAAGCCTTTCTATGACTACCTTAATTAACTGGGTGCCGAATTTCATCAGATGCTGTAACGCTTGATCCAAGGAAGCATAACCGGTGAAACAAGACTGTGGGTCTGTAGCATCATTAATAGATGCACCCTTCAGAAATTATAAATTGTGAATCAAATGAAATTGATTAGGTTCTTTCTTTGATACCGGCCACAGAGGAGCTAAAAAAGCTATCCATAACGGGGGTCCTTGGGAGGGATTCTAATCAGTCCAGTGGCCAATACTTTATTCATTTTTATTGCTACAACCTCGGGGTGTGAAACAAACAAACACACATTTTTGAACTACTGTTGGCTGCTACACTCACTTCTCGAATTCTAAACGCATTAGCACAAATGCTTTGCCATTCTGTAATCTAGATAACTGTAAAGCTATTGCAATTTTCACCCAACATCACTGATTACCAGACTTTATGGGCTTTCTACCCTTCTCTGTGGACTTCCTTACCAATTTACACACAAGATGTGATGGGAGTCCATAAAAGTAACATACATGTTTGAACTTGCACGTGCCTCTTGGTCACGTACACATCTTCCTATTAAATGTCCAACAACAGCCTTTATTGTCCCTTCCTGCTTGATCTTTCCAGAAGAAATGTAGTCTATAATTTGAATATGAGACAGTCACCTCAGTTTGATCCCATCTAAGATCTCCGTCATCCACTTTTGCCCACATGAAATCTGTATCATAATCAAGCCAAGCATTGTCTCCATAATCACTATGATCATTCAAAATCTTATTTTCATAACACCACTCACACAGGTTTCTTCTCTAGGAGAGAAATTCAGTTATTTTCCTTCTTACTCTTTGCTCTCTTTCACCTCCAACTCCTGCAACTTGACCTATTCAGAGAAAACTTCTTTCCAGATTTTTATTTATTAAATTCTGCCAGTACATGGGTGTTTAATTTTCTTAGCCTAGATAAAATTGACTCTGCCCCCCTTGTGTCTTCACGACTTGAGCCTCACTTTGCCCTTTAGAATTTGCTTCCTTCTTCTCCTTATCATGTCTGCTGCTTTTTGCAATAGAACTACCCTCCTTCATTGCATCCCCTGCCTCTGTTTCTTTCTTGTGTACTTTCCCACTGTCTACACTCTTGTTTTGCATTTCAAACATTTCCTGTGCAGGAACACAGTGAGCTTGTTCTGCAGACTTCTTTGAGGACCCTGAGAGTGCCATACCATACTGCTGGCCTGTGCCCAGTTGAGTCCAGTGAAAGACCCACTGATTGGTCGAACACCTTGATGGTGGCTGCCCTGTGAGCTATCTTAGCAATGAAGCTCCTGTGCTCAATACAGGAGGGACATTTACTGAGCACCTCTTTTCTACCACGGCCATCTTACATGCACTGCGCCAGGCATAATGTATGCAAAGCGCCGTTCCCCCGTTAGGGAGGCCGAAAAAATGGAGCAAGGAAGTCTAACAGATTTCCTTGCATAATTTTTTCAGCACTTTTGACGCCTGCTCAGAGCAGGCATTAAAAGGGGGCATGCCATTGAATACAATGGGCCTCTATGCACTCTACAGGAGTAGTGCCAACATTTTACATCAGTAGCATCAGAAATATGACGCTATTGATCCCTACCCTGCATCATGGTGTGCCGTATTTTAAATACGGTGTACACATGGTGGCAGTAGGGGGGCGATAAAGGGTGCAAGAAGAGTGGTGCTGCGCTTTGTGCAACACCATTTTTCTTAAAAAAGCCCCTCAGTTTTTTAACTGACTCATTCAAGTACTTGTGGTATTCCGACTGCTGGTCCCCTTACAGATCCAACCATAATGCATTTTTTAATAAGAAGTCTTGAGCTCGTCTAGTATTATAAAAACTTTTTATTGTAATTACTGTTCTGTCCAGATCTTGCTAAAGCCAGATTTGAGCTGGAGAGGACAATTCAGGCAGGTTGAATACTTGCCTGAAGGTGTTGTTTTGCACTTTATCCAATATTGCAGCATCCTGCCCTCTTATGCCCACACTGCCATACATGATGGTTGAAAGTAACTTGGCAGAAATAACTGTTAAGAGGGGTTGCGGAGATGGACCATTCAGGTTTTTGCCAAGATGGTAAAAGCATAAATAAGTGCACTCACTTTCTTCAGTATTTATTGTTTTTGATGGATCAAAGTTCCTTTGGAATCTAGATACAACCCCAGGTATTTGTAGCTGGTTACAGTCTCTAGTTAACTATGATTTAATAAGATCAAAGCAGTCTGCCCCTATTTGCAGATCAACATGATTTTTGTTTTTGTGACGTTCACCTCTAGATGGTTGTTGGTTCTAGCATACCGTGCCCGGACATTGACTGATCTTTGTAGACTCACTTTAGTTGAGTTAAACAGCACAATGTCATCTGCATAAGAAAGATGTGTAAGGCGATGAGGAACCCGACGAGGGGAGTGTGAGTTTTCATGGTCCAGTGCGGGTGATAAATCTGCCATAAACAGGTTTAAAAGATGAAGTGCTAAGACACATCCTTGTTTAAGACCTCGGTAAGTTGGAATCTTCCTAGATAGTCTAGTGCCGTCCCCGATCTTAACTTGAAGGGAGGTTTCGATATATAGCAGTTGGATTGCTCACCGCAGCTTGTCTGGGAGACGCAAGGTCCTCAACTTGTTACATAGCAGTGCCTAGTTTATGCAGTGAAAAGCCATTTTAAAATATATGAAGCAGAGGTGTAGCTTTTTTCCTGGCCTATGTACATTGCTCCATGAAAAGGGTGGTTGCCAAAATATTAGTTGTTCTACCTACACCTTTTCTGAAACTGGTCTGGTTTAATAGGATCACTTTATTTTTGTTAGATCAGTCAACTGAATCCCTCAATAATAAGGAAGCATAGTGCTAAGCTTCTGCATCTAGGAGGGCTATTGGCCTATGATTGGTCGGTTTGTCCTGTCACCTCCTTTGAATATTAGGTTTATTAAAGAATCCCACCTGCTCTCAGGTGCCAGAACACCTTGAACAGTGAGGCTAGCACTGCTGCCCAAAGTTCTGTATCTTCTATAAAAATGGCCTGGTTGCTGTTCCCGAGGGCCGCTGAGAAGGACTTTTTTTAACTTGTGATGGTGAGTAAACATTTTGTTCCTCTGTGGGCTGCGGTTGTTTTTTTCCATGTACTTGCCAACACCTGCCATTAAGCGTTCAATCACTGCTTGCAAATGCAAGTAGCACTACTGGTGCTTGGCCAGCTGATTTTTCTGAAGGAGTTCAGATCTAGAAAGTTGCTGTATAGTCGTGGTGGAGTTTGAAGGATCATACTGCAGGGGTTCGAGCCTGGAAGGTAGTTGATTTATCTAAAAATTATTTCAAAGGTAGGCCACCCATGATTGTTCAATGACTTTTTAGTTGTTTATCTTTTTTCTTTTTGCACTAAGATTGTTAATGGTTTCCCCAAAGTTTCTAGGTCTGCTCTGCCTTGCATTACATTTTAGTTTAGTCCAAAAGGCCTCTTTCATTGCATGGTAATGTTCCCCCAGTTCTTTCTTATACTCCCTTTTTAGGGATTTCAATTGTTCCTAGAAAGATAATTAGGAGGGACCTGTTTCAATAACTTGGCAATCTTCTTTTGTTCCCTTCATAGCTTGATGCAGTTAGGTGAAAGATGTGGGTTCATTCTGTGGAGGTTGTTTTGTCACCACTGGAGAGGCAGATATTGATGAAGACACTTGTTAATAAAGCAGCACTGAAATTTAGCTAGCCATCTATTTGATGATCCGTTGGTACTGTCCATTGTAAATTGTATTGAAAAACACTGGACCTGTTGAATTACTGGCTAGGGGATGATTGCATAATCAATAATAGATTGTGAATTAGGACCAAAGTAGGTGTAATTTGGTGGGGTATCATCCATAAGTCTTCCATTCAAAACCCGTAATCTGAGAAATTCCAAGGTCCTGACAAATTGTCCCCTATGTGTTCATGACGTTTTAATACTGAGTTTGCTTGAGTGGGAACATTCCAGGATGTATTATCGATAATAAGTATGTCATCTTCTAAGGTGTGAATTAAATTTGGATTTAAATCACCCATTAATTTGTTTAGTACAAATGGAAGATTTTGAATGTAACTAGCTAGTATCACTCACTTATTTAAAAATTTTGTATGAAGATTAACTATATAGCCTTGTTTTATATTATTTTTGGAAAACATACAGTGAGAAAGATGGTGCTTGCAATATATTGATCATTACATAGGCATGTTAAATGATGAAGTGCAAATCTTACATTACAAATTACACTGCTTCCTATAAAAAATACAGGTTATTGCACACCAAAATCAATACTCGACCTCACCTTTGATGTAACAAATGAGACATAAATCTTGTCACAGATGTGATTTCATATTATATTACCACTAACATTATTGATATACTATTATGCATTGGTTTGCATATGCTTTGTTATTTAAAGACATAACTGTAGTGGGCAAACCACTCACATCCACCACAGTACTTTTAGAGTGTGGTAGGCATGAACAGTTCATCCACCGCAGTTTAAAAAAAAATCCTTCTGGTGCAAGGGTTTCCTTTTAAAAAATAATGTCAGGGCATGAGGAAAGAGTTTCCCTTGTGCCATTTGATTGTTTTTTTTAATTCAGTGCGATTACCCCTCCCCATGGTGGCAGAAAGCCCATTTGAAGCCTGACAATGGGCGCTCTGCCCCCCCCCCCCATTTGAAAATAGATCCAACCGTCTTTATGCCTTCCTGACCCCTGGTTGGAAATTATGAAGTTTCTCCCACACCAGGAATATTACTTGTTTTAAAAACAAAAGGGTGGAGCATGGCCTGCTCAGGTATTGGGTCATGTCCTCATCCCATAAGTAATGGGGCAGATCAGTCTTTCTGTCCCAGCTGGAGTTAACACCCAAATCTGATCCTCTGGGTAGGAGCAGATAGTCCACTAGACACCAGAGTAAATTAGTTAAAAAACAGAAGGGTGAGGTTTACCCAACCGTGTACCCACGGGTGGGGGTGGGGGGGGGCAGGGGCTACATGTGGGCTTACCACTACATAACCTGGAAATGTAAAAAATAAGAAGTGAGAGTGGCTGCCCAAGCATTGGGTTGTGTCGCCACCCCATGAGAGCTCCAACAGTATGGGGGCAGAATGAAGGGGTTTACCCAACTTACGTCCTGAGGCTGTGTCAGAAAGCCCAGAAAAATTATTTTAAAAGAAAACAAAAGGTGGGATGGGGACCACCTGCACAGCCATTGTGTTTTGCCCCTATACCATAACAGCACCGACTGCCTAGGAGGTACATCAAGGGTTTAACCCCAAATGAACCCCCTGAGGCAGAAAGCCTACTAGACACTAGGCATTGTTTGACTAAAAACAAAATATGGGCTGGAGGCAGCCCAAGTATGCATTGAGACCACCTCAGCCTTTCTGCTGCCCTTCGGAGGCATGCTAAAAAAAAAAAAACCTGTGGGTGTTTATCCCCTATATGCCCTCCACTCCGGGAGAGGAACGCCTACTACACCCAAATATGCTTTTAACACAACAAAAGAATGGGTTGGAGGCCAGCCTGCATCAAGCGCTGCCCTCCACCCCAAAGCATCAAGTGTTTCTGCCCCTCACCAGGATTATTGAAGAGTTTGTACCAATCTTCCCCTGGGCAGAAACTTTCCTGTATGCAAGGAATATACAAAAAAAATGAGGGGGGATGGCTCATTCTGACATCATACAAGACCCCAAGTCGTAAAACCATTACATTCTTTCTGCTCCCTGGGCCCATACCATCTCCATCCCCATGACATGCAAGAAGAACTTTAAGTTTTGTAATTCTGATGTCGTTTTCACATATTGGCTGGCAAAGAGGTAGCGAATCCCAATTTGTTCTCACTTTCCATGGTGAATGGCTGCCCTAGGCTCCGGGTGAGTTGCCAGCCAGGGAATCCCATAAACACTGCCCATTTCTGAAACCTAGAGATCAAGGCGAATCCAGGGTAATGTGACTTTTGTGTATCCCACAACGTTTTCTTACCCAGAATGCTCTTCAAACCTCAAACTTTGGCTAAATGTTTCAAATGCATTTCCAAAATCCAGAACCTGCAGGAATCGACAAAATTCCTATAAACTGGCATTTCCACAACCAACGATATCCCACTTTTGCCTTGGCATCTAAGAGGTTAATGGTGTTTTGCTTAATGGTGTAAATATTGTGGGGTATGAATGTTGCATTTGGTGTGGGAGTTATGGTTTCCATGCAAGTGTGCAAGTTATGGTTAGTGCACCTTGGCATAATGGGTGAATATCAGGTAATTTTCGGTTTGTGTATATTACTTAAACTGTGTTTTTATTTCTGAATTTTAAATAACTTTTTTATTCATTCCTGACCAAGGTATGATTAAAATAAAGCTTAATCCTAGTGTTAGGATGTATTGGTTTCTTCTTTGTTGCACCCCACCCTGGATACACACATATTTGAGCCATGTGCAGTAGGGGTAGGTCAACAGGTCTTTGGTCATATGTGCCGTCAATCAGGTATTAGCAGTAGTATTGCAGGTGGAAAGTTCTCCTCAATGGGAGTATTCCTACTCTGCAGTCCGATCGACCGTCCCTGTTTCAGACCCATGAGTTTGCATTATTTCTTTTGCATGTTGTTAGTGGTTTACTGTTGCATTCCGTTGGTCATTTATGACAGTTATTCTACTGTCTTATTGATACCCATAGTCATGAGTTCCATGTGAACTCTTGTTTAAGTTGTACTTTAAATCCCAAGTTCGCATGGACATTTGAATTGTTATGGTTTTGTAAAAAAAATAGGCTGACAAGGTGAAAAACTTTGCCTCTCAATAAGAAATCCATCCTGGGTGAGCACACCACTTGGGAATATGAGGGGAACTATGTAAGCACTTTGAATCACTTTAAAGACTTTAAATCAGGAAATTGGTCAATGTATAGTTCCACAGTAAATGTAAATAAATATTTGCAATCCCTCATTATATCTAAATACACCTAAATAAATCACAATAAATCTCAATAAATCTAAAATGAAATATTCAATCTTTCATCCCCTTTTTTAATTCCAAAGATCTTCAAATCGTTTCTGCATTGCCAATTTTCTAGATCCTCCTTACATACTTTCTATAAACCTTCTGTTTCTGCATCTATTTCTTCTATTTTATTTATTTCAGAATTATTTTTTTCTTGTTTCTGCAACTGCAAAAGAATTGCTTGAAAAGTTTCATTGTCCATAAAGACCTTTTCAGACTACTCTTTGCATTCTTATCTCTGTGGATTAATTTGCTCAATCACCATGTTAAGATTAGGGGTGTCATTGTTAGAGTATTGGAATAAAAATGCTGACTTATCTGACAGATTTTCAACAGCTATCAAACCTTTTGAAGTTGAAAGTGAGTCGGGTTTAAATAGGTATGCAACAGCTGATGAATGATCGTCCAGCGAATACAACGCTGCAAGGGCCTTTCCTGCAAAGTCATCTTCCCTGCCATGAATGTTGCCATTTTGATTACTGTTTTACTGCTTTGATAGCAATCAATGTCAACATTAGAGTTTGATTTTTAATGCTGGGTAGACTGGGGGGAAAGAGCCCCAGATCCTCATACCAGCACTTGTATCAGAATAATATATACTTTTATCAGAGCAAAATTAAAACTGAGTGGATTGTGGACTTTGTTATTGCCCTTTTGAGACACATACCAACCAAAACATACTGTTAGTAATGGAATAATTATCAGACAGATGAAACATATTATAGCATGCCTTCTTGGGGGTAAATTCTCAAAATATGTCATGTTTCCTGTGTCCCTTAAAGTGACAGGGTAGCTGATTCAGCAGTTCTAAGATTTTTTTCAATTTTCTGCAAAGGTGTCCTTGTTGTTTGCCATCAGATCACAGTTATCTTCTTCCCTGCCAGCCTATGTGTCAGTAGAGAGAGTGGTAGGGTGAGTGAGGAAAAGCGCCTTTATGTGGGTGATATTTAGGGCAGAATTGCTGGATCTGCTAGAAGAGGTGATAACAGCTGCAGTTGGGAGACAAATCAAAGGGCGAGTGACCCATGTCAACTTCCAGAACTGCCTTTACATGTATCACACCTGGTAACAAGCCGAGCCACCTTGCCCTAGCTTTTTGCTATCAGTGGAGGAAATCTTGGTTGAGCCCTCTGCTGCCACTAATGTGCTTGGAGCATTTATAGGTAAAAACCAAATCCCCGTTGTGGACACGGTAGTAAAAAGATCCACACATTTTTCATTTCCAGCTGAGTTATCAACTCCAGACATGAATCCTCTATGAAGTTCTGACGGCCTTGGAGCCCCGGAGAGGTTCTCACTGCAGAAGGCTCATTGATGCACTGTTCTCCCTGCACTGGGAAAGGCATAGACATCCCAGTGTTATCAAGCTGCTTTCACCATCACAAGTATCACAGGATTGTGGTTATCTCTGCAGTATAACAATCTCTGTTTCATTCCTTGGACTACAATTGAGGTGTTGGCACAGAGCACTGTATTGTGCCACTTATGGGTCCTGAAGACGTATTAGAAATAGAAGCAGTCTCTGAGGCCAGTGTAGTGCGGTGTACTTCCGAATGTCATTTCATAGATTGTGAATCATCAGTCAGTAGTTAGTCAGGAATTCCTGAACTGGATTCATCCTCTCTCCCCCTCCATCTAACAACTGCCAGAACGGAGTCCCTTTTCTGAAAAGATGCAAGTCAATAAAAATCACTAACGAAAAATACTCCAAAAGGAGGGGGTCCACACTGCAAACTTCCTGTATAAATGCTGTATATTATGGACGTGGGAGCTTAACCGGAGGACATGGACCCAAGTCCTCCAGGAAGAGTACACTGGTAAGAAAAAGGGAAGGTCCCACTGTATATGCAAGATAGATTAGTGACAATATGCCAGTTATTCACTGAAAGTCATAAAGAGAACTGCAATGAGAATTTTGTGTTGCTCCACTTCGAATTTTATTTCAGACAACACACAATTTCCAGTTGAGGTACAGCAAAAAGAGTCCCACAGAAGGGCAAAGGCTTAGCCAACACGTGTTTCGCCCATTAGGCGCGTAAGCCAGGGCTTTGTCAAGGCTGAAATAAAGAAACAACATACAACAAAAAATATAGTTCGATTATATTATAATGGAGAAAAAGGAGATGAACCCCGAAAAGTGAAGACCTGAGATCCAGTGGAAACCTCATGCGACACAGGGGTCTAATACGCAAGTAGCTTGTTTGAATAATTAGTGATCCATAAGAATGGGCTATGAGAGAAAGAAAGTATGATTACAAAAACTATATTGTGTGCTCATACAAACTGGAGAGTGTATAGTTATAAGAAAAAGAAATACAAAGGGAGGCGTGCAAAATTTACCTTCAAAGTATAGAATAGTGTACAACAAGTAGTTGTCTTAAAGTCATGCTGGTAATGCTGGTCCCAATTGTTTAATGCAAATAGAGGAAATGAAAATAAAGGTACTAGTTAGTATTACGTGGGTATACAACTAGTAGTGATCTTGGATCCATATTGATAGTACCAATCCATAGGATTTGGTAAGAGTGGGAGAGTCAAGGGCAAGGGTGCTTGTTAGTCTTAAATAGCGAAAAAATACCATAATCTAAGAAAAGATTAGAACACGACATACAATTCCAAACCTACCATTCTCTTTAGGGAAATTTCGGCGTGCAAAACAAACAGCTGTTTAAGCAATAATTCATATGGTATTCTGAAAAATGAATAATTATACAAGACACGTAACATCTTAGTGAAGTTAGCTATCCCTTAAATGAAAAGAAAATTAAGCAAAATAATAGTGCCTTGTTATTGAAGAGCTTGTTATAAAGCAATATCTATTATGTTAATATGACAGAAAGTGCAGGGAAAAAGGCAGGAGTGAAAACAATCAAAAGTATGTAAAAAGTATGTAAAATCACTCGTAAAAATTCATTACGAGTGTAACCACTCATAGCAAAACCCAAGACTTGAGAGAAAGTTGTTATTTTTCCTTTAAATGGATGTCAAACACTTATATTGTGTTCTATAGGGTAAGTGTTACGACAAAGGGGTGTTTAATAAGATGGTGTTGGTGACCCCGGTATTATGGAAAAATATTAGGGGTTTACGAAGAAGCCCATCATAGAATTCATAACAGCTATAATGAACATGGCATTAAGGGGCATTGGTTCAAAGCCCCCCGTCTCACCTGTTTTCGGAAAATACACGCTTTAAGATTCAAGCGTTCGCGTCCGTCGCCATTGTATTAAAACGGAGGCGGATCTATCTTGCATATACAGTGGGACCTTACCTTTTTCTTACCAATAAAAATCACTAGCTGTAGATAAGTGTTCCTCTGTATTACCTCTGAGTTCCTCTTCACACGGTGACTGACTATGCCATCAAGCAGACTATGAAGTGCTAGGCAGAAGAAGGCATTTTAAGGTATCAAATCACTCAGACCAAAGTGAGCAGCAAGTGAATCAAGTACTTCTGAATCCACGGCCTTGACCTCTGCTTAGCATGTGAAGAACAACATCTTGCAGAGCAAGGTGACATTTTGCTATGGTAGCAATAAGGTGATGTAAGCATTGTGTAGATAAGGTAGCTGAACTGAAAAAAATGGCAGATATAGGATGTCAAGTGGAGCATACCTTGACCTCAGAGAATATGAGGGGGTGACTCAAAAAATACATTCCAGAAAACAAAGAGATTTATTGCTTTCACCACAGGATTTATGGCTACATCTGCAGATCCACAAACTGCATTTTGAATTTAGGGTCTGACACAGAAACTACTGATCAAATAAAAACAGGGGGAATTAACTGTGCAAAAGGATTGTATAGGAGGCACACAAAGAGCCTGCGCTTTGGACTTTGTCCAGGCCCTGCTGCTAACCATCCCTGTGTATTTTCTTACACAGTCAGGGTGGGATGCCTAGAGTTTGGGTGCAAGAACTGGTCACAGGCAACACTGAGTGCGTAGATATGGATAAGACTCAAAGTGTCATTTATGTTATGAACAGCGGTCAACCAGGTCAGGAGAGGCCCTGTTCTCCAGTCGGTTGGTGGAAGACCGCCTGCCCAATTTAGAGATTTCTTACTACCAGAAGCGGATCGCTGTGATGAAAATGTACTCACTGGTGAAATGTGGAGCGGGCAATCATCTTTTTCCATCCAATTGGGTATCGCTGAAAAGCAAAAGAGACATGTCCTCTAAGTGCAGGAATTGCTTGCTGCATTTCAGGGAAATGTTCACATATTCCCTTACACGAATGCTATGCCTCATATAGGGGACCCAGAAAGGAAAAACCAGTGATCGTGCATCAATGGGTCATGGTGGCCCAGTGGCAGGTAGGCCATCAGTTCATGGGTTTGCTTCCAATGCTACTGCCACTTGAGGGTCCGTCTTAGAAACCAAATGGTTCTCCTGACTCTAAATGAGATGAAGGAACAGCAAGATTTTAGGGGTGGGAGCACTGACCATTTATCACTGTGCTTCAGTCTTGCCAAACTATATGAGACTCTGAAATGAGGACAATGCATTTTGGTGTGGTTATACTGTGGGACTTGTGTTGAAAAAGTTTGCATCTTAGCTCTTTGAGCTATGTGTTTCTATATGTACATAGATATGGGGTTGAATGGTTATGAGAGAGAAAGCAAAAGTTGAGTTCCTGTGAACTCATTCGACCTTCCATGGGATCTTTGCGTACCACCACAGCAAACTTGGTAAGACACTAATAATTCACCCAGCATATTACCTCTTTAGGCTTTGTTGTTATTCTGTTTCAAAATTGTTGAGATACTTGAGATACAAAAGGTATTGGGCAGGTATTGGAGTGTTACTTACTCAGCTAGAAACGTTTGCATAGCTTGGCCATTAATTTGTAGACTTTGTGAATCAAAATACATGGATTGTCCAGGGCCCCGAATTTTTGAGAAATCAACAAATCTCATTGGACATGGGAGCATTTTCTCAAATCGTCAAAAGGGAGACTGCAGACCTTATGAAGGCACATCAGTCTTGAGTGCTGTGATTAGCTGGACACAGCAGGCTTTATTTTCTCTCTGGGCATTTGGTCTTTGCTTTTCCCCTAAAAGGTATCTTTCAGGCCCCAAAAAGAAAGAAATGCCATTTTTAATCTGCTGTCCTCAGACCCTAGGCATGGTTGGCAGACCATAGGAGTCACCCACAGCGCTGTGGGCTTTTTTTGTGGTCCTTGGGTTCATCGACTCAGCCCAACGTTCTCAAATCCCCCCCCCCAAAAAAAATATAAGAGTATTAAAATATCCCCTACAACTGTATGGGACATGCATGTTTGCCTAGATGGGAGGTTTGATAGAAGAGCCTGTGCTTGGGCCAGTCCTGCAGCCAAACGCCAATACAAAGGGTCAAAGTCGTACACAGTGGGGGTTGGCTGGAGGCAGTACAAAGCTTTTAGCCAGACTTTACCATCAACTCTCTCTCTGTGAATGTTGGAGACCTTTAGCCAAGTGCTCTGGGGGTATGGCCACCCAGTGGGTAAAGCATAAGAGATCTAATCTCAGACCAGGCCCTAATGCTAACACACACATTGAACTGGCAAAGACACTGCATAGCAGCTGAATAGTGGATTAGAGCAGGGCTTTCCAGGCCAGGCCTTGGAGCCAGCTGCCGGCCTTAGACAGAGATATACACCTTGCATCCTCGATCCCTTACCTGTTTCATAGTAGAAATACTAATCTGCTAGCTTTAAAAAATAATTGGCCCTTGAACAGTGAATATTATGGTATTTATCAAAGGTGAGGAAATAGGTAAGAAGCAAAAAATAAATAGTTTTTTTTAAAAATCATAATCAGCCATTCTAAAAATAACCTTTGTTGTGTTACATGTTTTCTTTAGTAAAAAAACAAAACACTTTTTTTTAAATGAGTTTTTTGGTTATTGAACGGCAGCACAGAATGATCACATTACGATACGGCTCCAAAAATGTGGACAGTATCCAGGCTCTGTCATTGTGAACATATCCCCAACGCCCTCCCACCACCCCTTACAGCTCCACAGCTACATCATTTTTCCTGGATACCATTTTCATATGGTGAAAAGTAATTTATGTGTGGTTCATCCCATTAGGCAGCAAATATACATCCCCAGCCTCAATCGGTCACAGGAACGCTCAGCTTTGCCCGTTGTCCAACTCAGTTACTTATGTGCGTCCTCACATTCAGTCTTGCAGACCCTCCAGAATCTTTGAACTACCTCATTTTGTGATCCCCAGCAAGCTGCACACCCCACCCACACATCACATCTCCTAGATCATCAGGCGTAGACTTGACTTCCAACATCATCTGCACCCATGCAGCCAAGTCATCCACCAGTTTTCTGTCTCTTCGCACATATTTCATCCTCATGTCCATTGCCATTGCCCATTCTGACACATCCCTGAGCCAGTCCTCATATCAATGCAATGCAGGGCTCAGCTATTTAATAGCAATGCAGCTTTTCACCAGCAGGAGCCCCTGTAGCACAAATTTGCAACTAAGTTTTGTCCTTTTCGGTGCAGGGTTCGGTCCTAACAGGAGGACCTTTGGTGTAGGTGTAATTGTCCAGCCCATGGCCCTCTCTAGGTTTGTCACCACATCTCCCCAGAAAGGCATCAAGGACGGACAGCACCACACCATATCCATAAAGTCTGCTGATGAGGCATCATAACGTGGGCAGCTATCCAGTCAGGTGGGAGAGTTATGTCACAGAGCCATCAGGCCCAGGTAAACTCAATAGGTAAAGTTATATTGAATACGTTTAAACCGTGCACTGGAGCTCACTGTTGTGGCCCCCTCAAACACTCACTTCCATCCTGGGCAGTCATTGCTTCCCCCAATTTTCCTACCACTCTGTCTTGGCCTTGGGTATTATCTTGCGGAGGTCTTCCCTTAGTTCCCTATATGGGATATTAGCTGGCGGCACCCAACCACATTCAGGAGAGTTGTTAAAGTGTAGGAGATTGACAGCTTCTCATGGGAAGCAGGGCCATAGGATACTTGCCTTTGCCAGTATTTAAACATATTGTGAATACTCTCCCAAGCTCAATGCCAAGGGTTCAATAGCTTCCTCCTGGGTGATAAACAGGCCTCCCAGGTAGGGATCCCCAAGAATATCGCATTCAGTGTCTCACCACTTTTGTATGGACATTATCTCAGCTATTCTGGCAAACAATTGCATGTCCCAAATCGGCATATCTCTTGTGTATGGGGTTTGGAGTAGCACATAGACAGCAGTTCGCATCCACGCACTTCACACCTGACGCACCAAGTATGGCACATCTTTTTGCGTCTGACTATTACTCATAATCAGAGCAGGCAGAGTCCGAGTACCATTGGTGCCTTTTAAGAGAGTATTTTTCCAGTTGTTTCTTTTCTCCAGCCAGTGGACAGCATGTTGCAGTTGAGATGCCAAGTAGGATAATTCTAGGTTGGGAGTTCAATCCCACCACTCTCCCATGTGTGCTTAAGCATGGAGAGGCCCACCCTTTACCTCCTGTTGGCCAAGAGCAGATCCAGAATCAATCCATCCAGCTGAGTCAAATATTGCTGGGGGATTTCATATAGTGTATTCTGGAGCCCGTACCAGCACCTGGGAAGCACCACCATTTGTACAACAGCTTCCCTGCCCATTAGAGAGAGTGAGAAGTCTTCCCAGAATCTAATGGAGGCCTTCATCCCCTCCAGACCTCTAACCAAATTGAAACCATGGAATTTACCTTTAGTATGCACCAACCTTATCCCCAGAAATCGTAGTTCCTCCATTTCCAATGGGAATCCCACTTGCGGGAGGGAGTCAACCCAGGTCCCAACTAAGGTACTCATTGGGAACAGGTGGGACTTATGGGGATTAACCCAGAGTCCAGATCCCTCCCTGAAGAGTTGTAAGGCATTCCATAGTATAGGGACCGAGTGTTCCGGTTGGTGTACATAAATCAGGGCGTCATCCGCGTGTAAGGAAACCACATGTGTGGTCTCTCCTACCTGGATCCCTCAGGGTCCCAGCACCCAGCGTAGGAGTTCAACCAGTGGCTCCATGGCTATGGCAAACAGGAGGGGCATCAGAGAACACCCCTGTTGGGTCCCTCTGGATAACGTGATCT